>NW_026138129.1:0-612117 GCF_025592945.1 Manacus candei | reverse complement strand
AACTTCAGTTTCACTCGGGATGGGAGTCGAACCTGACACCCTGATGCACTGATGCAAATACTCCCATCTTCAGTTGTGCTTCTTCAGTTAATTGGGATTATGTAGGTGACCTTTCTCTACATCTTGGCAGTTAGTGAGACTGACAAATGAATGTACTTTTTGTACCATTTTTGGCTTAAATATGAAAAATGTATTCCTCAGGATATCACCTCTCACTGTACTCTTCAGTTTCAAGTAAATGTTTTTTGTTTGGAGCTATTATGAGAACACTACTCCTTCTCAATCTTTCCAAATGAGAACCACATGCTGGTGACTTGGGATCTCTTGGAGAACAGCAGCGCAGTTTCTGCTACATGATTTTGGCTGTTTGCATTGACAGGTATCTCAAGGGAAGTAATGAAAAGCTCAGAATGACAACTGTTCTACTACAAATATTATCAACTTGGGAAATAGGTTGGAGGAGAACATAATGAACAAAAGTAATATTACCTAGCCTTCTATAAAAGGACCCTTTACATCAGGAACAACCTAAATATATTAAGCCAACATAAGCTGTGACAATAATTTATATTCCCAAGTAGACAGAGTATGCAGCTAGAGGTGAGACTTACATTTGTTTCATAAATAGAAAAGGGACAGGATGATTAAGATACATGTATTTTATTTCCATTCTGACCTGCAGTGGGACTCAGAACTTCTCATTTTTATGTTCCTGAATTTGAATTTGCACACCTATTGCCAAAATTCTGTCTCCCAAAATTCCTTCCTCCTTCCCACCTTCCCCAAAATCATGCAAAAATGCCAAGCATTGGTATCATGTACAGATTGCCAAAACCGGGAAATACTGTGGTTGAGGTTGGTATGCAACCTGTTACTTTGATGTCCTCAAACGATGGCCTTCTTATAACCTTGCTAAACAGGGCTTTTGTGGGAGTGCCAGAAAGAGAGCACAATTCATCTGAGTATTAAAGCCATGCTTTAAAATAGAAATATCTATATGCTATATAAAATAATAATTTTATTACGTTCTCCTCTGCCCTATGTCTGTGCAGTGGAAAATACCAGTTTTCCAAGAAGCAAATGTGTCTCATTACATTATTGCGCATGTGTGCGCACAAGTACATGTTTTGGTCCCACAGTCAAGACATGAGAGTAATTAATTCTAATTCACAATACCCTTTGAATACCTTTTTTTTTTCCAAATGGATCTCTTGCTTTGTCTTTTTAGTCAGTAAAAAATTAGTGGAAAACAGCACTTCCACTTGGGAAAAAATTTGCTGAATCCAACTTGAACAGTATTAGAAGAAAGAATGTAAGACCTTTAAATCTGTAGCATAAACTGGAACCACTTGAACTATTAAGCAGTTGGTAGAAGTGGTGTGTTAATACTTACAGCATGGACCACTGCTGGACAGCACAACCTGGGGATTTTGTTAAACAACAGAAGAGTCAAAAAGTAATAATAGTTTCTATTCTCACCTCTTGAAGTATCTTTCTAGCTCATTCTGTTTTGTTTAGTTTTAGTAGTTTTCTTTTCATAAGTGGGAATAATTTTTATTGAAATGAATTAAAAGAAATTTCAGTAATAATAGTTTAACTACCCAAGATCTAAGAAAACTGGAATAATTCATTTAGCTTAATAAATTCTTGTTAGACCCCCCATTGGAACAATATTATAAGTAGGAATGCAGAATGAAAAAATGAGAAAAGGAAATTAAAAGAAATAGCACATAAATTTTAACAGACAAAAGGGAATGGGAAAAAATTTATTCACTGTATTTGCCAGAAAAGAGTAAGATTAAGTATTTTTAAAACTTTTGCAAAATGTAGAGGCTATTTGAAAATGTTCTGTTTGAATTAATTGAGGGGAGAAAAGAAAAGGTGATCTGGAGCAGATGAAGCAAAAGCATCTGTTTTTAATGGAAAAATGAATTTTCTAGCAAAAAAAAATCTTATAAGATTAGATTTGGAGTTGTCACCATGTAGGTGGTGTGGTTCAGCTACTTCTGTATTTTCTGGCCAACATTAGGTTTGCAGAATGAGAGATGGACCCTGTATGAAGCATACCACTTATGTTTTGAGAGATCTAATCTAGCCACTAAAGATGAAAGCAAACGAAATATTGAAAGTAATACATCAAGATGAAATTTCCCCAAAAAAACCAATATACAGGTTCATTAAGGGGTTTTTCACCTAGAATGAACATCAAAGCTTTGAGTAACACTTTTTTTCTCTCTTTTCACCTACAACATAACACTTGTATCTGAAAGGCCCTAGAAATGAGCACAGACTTGAGGGACTCCTTTGATACTTTCTCAGTAAAGGCAATGTCAGCGCTTTCAAATTTCTGTCAGACACTGGAAGACTATAAATGAGATGCTCAGGAAACTCTATATAGGACAAAAGCATGTTCTTGAAGCAGTTCAGCTCTTCTTTACAGGGTGGGAAGGTCATGACCAAGAAAAAATTACTCTGAACCTTTCTTTAAACACTATCTACTACAGTTGGGATTGGAGGTATGTTTCTCGGCTACTTTAAACTGTTCCAGTAATAAACCTCAGTCAACACTGTTTGCAAGTAGGCTGCAAGGTAAAGGCTTTGTTTTAATTGGCAGTGTTGTCCAGGATGCAGAAAAGACAATGTGAATGGAATAGCAAGATGCAATGGACCCAGGGGAAGGTGCAACAGACCCAGGGCACAGGGAAGGTTACAGTTGCCTTGGCATCCACTACACCGGCTGCTCCTGCTGCTGGCATTCCAAATATTTCCCCCCATTTTTCCCTCTCTCTTTTATTTTGGAAATATTTCTTTGCAAATCTGAAACAGCTAATGAATAGAGGCACCCACAAATATTTACTAGGGCTGATAAACAATGGAAAACTCAGTGAACAATCTCAGTTTATTTTTACGAAGATGAAAAGCTGTTCATGTTTGCCAGGTCTAGAAGCCTCAGGCTGTCACCATTAAAATAGTAACAGCATCATCAGAATAAAAGGGACTCAAAAATTGAGCTCTGGACCTTGTATCCACTGCAAAATTCACCTTTTTAAAGCAAAAATATGGGTTTCAAACCACATTGCTCAAACATACATGAATGCCACAGGGTAGGCTTTCAGTATATCTGTCTAACAGGCAAATATAAGCTTCTGGTTAAAGTAATTTTGAAAAGGACCTCTGGCTTCTTTCCTGTGAAGACAAACAGAGAGGTAATACTACCTCTTTTTCTGATATGAACACAGTTTGTAGGAAAGCAGGGCTGTGCACGAGTATTCACAGCTTTGAAAAGATTTTCCAGAATGAGAGAAGGTGCAGAAAAAGGTTTGAGATGAATGCTTACAAAATTACCATGCAAGGAGAGAAGTAAACAATACAATATCATAGAACATCACAGAATATGCCAAGTTGGAAGGGGCCCATGCTGATCATGGAGTTCAACACCTGGCCCTGCACAGGACCATCCTCCAGAGTCACATCATGTGCCTGAGAGTATTGTCCAAATGCTTCTTTAAATCTGTCAGGCTTGGTAAAATCTGTCAGGCCTTCCCTGCATCAGAAACAAATAAATGATATCTTCTCTTGGTAACAAGTCTGTATGGACAGTTACCTAAGTTAAACTAAATCCAAGTAAATTTTTGTGGATCTATTGGCTTATGTTTGCACTTTCACCTGAATTAAGGCTATTTTCAGATATAGTCCTGACCATGGTATCAGATCAGAAAACCCTAAATTAACACATAGTGTCTTCTAATACCATTTTTCCTCAAGTGCCAAGTAAAGACATCATCACCTTTGTTTGTGTGCTTCATTTGAACAGCCTAATGAAGGAAATCAAGCAACAGCACTTACCAGCTGCCTGTAGGAGGTCTGGTTCAAAGGGGAATAGGAGTTAAGGAGATTAACAGAGGAGCTTCCTCTTGACCACTGCATTAAAGGTGATCCTGGCCAGGGTATGATACAGCGGAAAAGACTTTTTCCAAATGAAACTCTCTTCAATGTGATGTAGGGCTCTGACTTGTCATGATGTCACAATTTGTGGGCGTTTCTGCCCAAGCTTGGATAGAGAAATTATAGGCACTTAATAAAGCAGTTGCTTATGAAGCCAAGTATTTTTGAGAGCTGGTAAGCACAATTACTGTACTGCAGCAAGGTCCCTGGCACTTACCAGAAGCTGCTCTTCAACTGACTTCTGTGTTAGCAGACTGCCAACTGGGTTAATGGGACCAGGAGCTGGAGGGTTTGAAAGCTTTCTGGCCAGTCTTTCGGTAGCAATCAGGAAAGTTGGAATTGTCACTGCCTTTTGCACTATGGTAAATTGTTGCATTACTACAAAGCTTCCACTACTGTTAACATCTATTTTGAAATGCTACAATGGCTTCAGAATTAATTTTGGGAGTTTTTAGGATTTGCATAATCATTTGACAATTTGCAAAATGGTAGGTAGATACTTGTGAAAGGTAATAGGAAGAATAGGACATGCTGTTTAAGCATTGGACCAGATAAGCTTTTGAGGTTCTTTCTATCCTGAGTTGTTCAATAATTGCTTCTAAAAGGAAACAGAAGATTGTTTGGCAAAACCCTGCAAAGACCTGGGATTGATGATGTTTGAAATAGAACCATAAAATGGCATAAAGAGCCACAAACTTACTTGCTCTGCTGTGCTGGTACATATGGACCTTGAGGGAGAAAGCAGGTTTTGAAAAATAGGTTCTTAAAGGCCTGAAATGGAGAGTTTTGTAATTCATATGGTACCAGAGTAACATATGAGACCCAGACACTTTAAATACCACAGTGGTAGCATATTTTTCCCATGGCCCAGAGACTCTGCCTATCCGCAGAGTTCAAAATTTCATGCTGTTGCCCTGGGCATTTCTAGCTTGAACTGTCAAAGGGGCATGAAAGGACACCTTCATCTGCTGTGCCTGGCAGCAACAAAGCTGCCCATTGCAACAGCCAGTCTTGGAGGCAACAGGGCTACAGCTGTCCAGGCTTGTGCATGAGAGACCTGGGAAGTCACTACTTGAAGCCCTCTTAAAACAATTTAATGATGTAAAAGGCTTTTAAAGAGTTTTCCCAGTTTCAACATCTCAACAGTACAGAATGAGTCAGCTGAACTTTTTTTTTTTTTTGGTGAATAATCAGTTAGTTGCCTCTTTTGTTTGTGTGGATCTGTCAAACTGCAAGGATAGAGGAGTTTGTTATTTTTGTATTATTTTTAATATAGAAAATGTGAATGTAAAACCAGCAGATAAAATCCTGTCATACTGTATCTATGTAGTACCTGAAATTACTTATAGCTCATTAAATGAAAATGAATAGGTTGCACATTGACTGCAAGGTCGTTAGAATTGTGCGCATTTATTGTCTGTGGGACTAGAAAAAAACCTGAAGGGAAACCCTGTAATGATGTTCACATTCTTAAAATGTTACCGTGGAGAAAAATAATGGTTTTGTCTTCTACCAAGGAAAGGAACAGAAATGATGAACTGGATCTGTAGCAGGAAAGATTCAGGCTTGACACCACAAAAGCCTCTCCATTAGCACAGACAGTTAAGTGCCAAAGATTGTAGAAGAGGCTAGTGCATAGGGTCTTAATGAGCAGACTGTACATATTGTAGACAAAGTCAGTCACGAGTGATTCTCAACTGGCAAGGGGATGCAGCAAACATCATCTCATGTTCCCTTTTATCCTCTTTTTCTACCACTTTATGAATCTTTTTTCTTCAAGCTTTCAGACTGTTAGACTTTAACTTCTGAGGCCTGCTAAAATTTTTATTTCTCCACCCTATCTCCCAAACAAGCATATCCAGTTCCAACCGCAATCTCTAGGTCCTGGTACTTATTGCTTATTGGTATATCATCTTGTTCCAGAATGGCACTGCTGATTTTGTCTCCTGAATAACAAATAAATGTCATCATTGCAGAACTCATCAAAGGTTTGTGTAAACAAAGGGGGTTTTATGCCAATAATTTTTTCTCTTTCCTATCATAGAGTTTCCATTAGAGTGCTAGTGTAGATGCAGCACAGGCTGGGGCTGGAACTTTAACATCTTTTTTTTTTTTTCCTCCAAGTATACCTAGATAATGTTGCATATAGTGTAACCTGACATTATATCCTTTCCGGAGCTCCTATCAGAGGAGCTGAACCATCAGTAGTAATGATTTTTTTTTATAAAGGCATGTGGCAATAGGAAAAGGAAAACAGCCTTAAGTTGAAGGAGGATAGATTTAGATTAGATATTAGGAAGAGACTCTTTACTGTGAGGGTGGTGAGACACTGGAACAGGTTGCCCAGTGTAGCTGTGGATGCCCCATCCCTGGAAATATTCAAGGCCAGGTTGGATGGGGGACTGAGCAACCTGATCTAGTGGAAGGAGTTCCTGCCCGTGGCAGAGGGGTTGGAGCTAGATGATCTTTAAGGTCTCTCCCAACATAAAGCATTCTATTATTCTATGATGGGAAAAATGCTGGGAAGACTAAGTTCATTCCAACTACCGTTATAATTATATATCATATAATGAAAGAAATATCACAGATAAATTAGTTAAAACCATAACTACCAGATACCATAGGTACTGACTTCTAACACTTTCATTAATAGCTCACTTGAACACTTAAAATTTCTACCAACCACCAGCACCTGCTTATCTACTTAGGGTATTGTCATTAATAATAATTAAATATTCCTCTTCCACCTTGCATTTTCTTCTCCTTACTTGCTTCTAACTCTGTCTCCTCAAAATTTACTTCCCATTTCCTCTCATCTTACCCTCCTTCTATTTTCAGCAAGACTATAAGTTTTGTAATGCAAAAAGACAGGCTTTTTATTCAAGTATTCCTTACATGCCCAAGTGATTTGCGCTTTAGAAGAGGGGGAAGAGTGCTTAGAAGAGGGGGGAGAGTGCTTTGGATGAAATGCAAGCCCATGGAAGACAATAAGAGTTTTGCTATTAATTTCAATGTAGTCAAAATTAGTGTTGTTTGTCCAAAACACGATCATTTCCCTCTTATTTTTCTAAGTGGTTTCTCTTCTTAGGGATGAATAATCTTAGATTACCTATGCTGGTCTCTGAGTATTCTTTTTATCATGATATACTGAAGAGGGCACAAAATAGGCTCCTCTGTCTCTTCCTTTTGGATTTTTTGCTTTCTGTCATCATCTGGTAGTTTATCAGCACAATATATTCCAATCTTTTACTAGAAGTATATTATTTCATTGCATTTCTCTGGATAGTTCTGGTACCACTGCAAAAGATGTCAGTAGTCTTTTTGACTGTTATTTTTAATTACTTTGAAGTCTTGGGACACAAGGGTGCAGCAAATATTTGTTCCAAAACCTACATACAAGATATTTGTCCTTCAGGTACAGCCTAGGCCTTGCAGTTTTAAATTCAGGCTCTGCATTACACAGCATCATTTTTTGGTGAATTCAGCACATTCCTGTCTGCAAAAATATTTTCCTTGACATCTATACACAAAAAAAATAAGTGAATTAACAGAAAGGCAGTACCTCCATAAAATGATAGTGGAAAGGTTATCTGATGGGGAAGGACAGGGTATGTCCTTTTTCTTCTTTCCTCTAATTTCTTGGTGCTTTTTATAATTCAGAACCCATCTCCATAAATACATCAATTACAGGAAACTGTGTATAGAGGTGATGTGAACGTGGGTCCTAGTGGTTCACATAGCAGAGACAAACATGTATATGCCCAGCGTTATGTTATAAGGTATTTTAGACCAGGTTAAATTCTTTTCCTCCTCTCCTGCATTTATTATTATCTGGTCTTTGACATGACTTGACCTACAGTCCATTGTCTGTGCCTGGCTTTGTTTATCCCTGGCTCACAGCCTCCTTTGTTTTGTTTCAAGGTAACATTGAAACAGAAATGCTGAGAAAAGCAGAGCTAAGAAATTTTTTGCTCCCTCCCAACACCCCTGTGTAATAATAAGAAGCAATCACAGTACTCTCAGGATATTTGCCTAGGCTATAACTAAGAGAAGATTTTATAATATGGACTACCTTGTCCTATTGCAATATTTTTCCTATAGCAACTTTAAACTACTGTATACAGTTAAGTTCATTCTTATGAAACAGAAATATTGAGATATGAAGTCCAAGGCTGAAGAACAAATCAGCTGAAGTAGCAAGAGCAGAATAGGAACAGTGAGATATTTCCTAACACAGCTGCAACCAGTCTTATGCACAGTTTCAGAACTGGTTTAATTCCTTTGGTGGTGTTAGTTTAAGCTGTTCCCTGTTATGGATGTGCATTTCTCTGACTCTTGTCATAATTTTATATGTTAGAAGGAAAGTAGTTTAGGCTCAGTATTAGAAACTAAGTGCACATTTCCATCTCAATATCAATTCCATATAGCCACAGCTATTAAAATATAGCATATTTTTAATGACTGTGATACTTTTATACACAATTAAATGTTAACAAGCATATAAAGATTGATATTTGCAATTTGTCTTGAATCTTCAGCAATAAACCACTCCTCTCCATTCACATCTCTTGCACATTACAAAGTAAGGTTTTCAGGTGCTTTTTGTCACTGAGGAATGTGACTAGAATGCTCCATTTCAATAGCATCCAAATGATTGTGGAATAAAGAGGCTTTTATTTCAGAATAGCATTTCTAATGGAAATTATTCCAGAATAGGTTTTCACACAGTATCTGTTTGATTCACTTTTCTCATACAAACTCTATACTGAATGAGTTAAATCAGTATTCAAACTTTATGTATGCCAAATCCCAGGCTTCTATTCTGAAAATATGATGTATTCTGGAAAAAAAAAATGGACTGACTAGGTTATATTGCTCAGGACATTTTAGTCTTTATGTATTTCTATTTCGCCTTTCATTTATTTTAACAGATTGCCTATTTGTAATTAGGACATCACTTAGCCAATTCTGAAAATATTTTTTATTTTAAGAATAAATACAAAATCTCTTAGCAGGAATATATAGCAACTCTCTCTTTTTTTTTTTTTTTCCTTGGTAATCAGTCCTGCATTTGCCTGGCTGATTCAGGAATCCTGTGGGATAATCTTCTTTAAAAAGCTTGATCTGTGACTTCTCTTTCTTAGTAACTACATTAGCTCCAGAGGTGTGTTTTGGAGAAGAAACAACTCAGCTTTTCCAGACCTCCAAATCTGACTTATTCTGTACTTTGAGTAAGTGGTCATGTAGGCATTTATTTTATTAGACCTTGTTTATCTATTATTAACTGTTAACTATAGATGAGCACAGGACTGTGGTTTTGGTCTGTTGCTTTGTTGTTTTTTAATATAAACAGCCTTTTGAACATCATGTTCTGCCTTCCATGGGCTGGGGGTACAGAAGAAAATTAAACAAAACAAAAATCAAAACAAAGAAACCACACCAATGAACAAAAAATAATGAAACACATGATGTTTTCTGTATGGAACTAACTGCAGACAAGTTCACTAATTAAATCATCCAACATGAAATTTAGTGGATAGTAAAATTCAGGCTACTGGTAGTTTCTCACATTACTTGTCTTCTTTTATTTAAAATATTTAAG
Source organism: Manacus candei (assembly GCF_025592945.1). NCBI lineage: Eukaryota > Metazoa > Chordata > Aves > Passeriformes > Pipridae > Manacus > Manacus candei. Next base: position 602,570 of record NW_026138129.1, on the reverse strand, counting down.
CATTCTCAGACTCTTTTTCTTTCAGACTAGTGATAGTTCGAATAACACATTCCAAATGATATGAAGTTAACTTTGGAAAACAAGCCTGGATGAGTCTGGAAAACAAACCTATGAGCCAGACATCCCTCCTAAATCTGACTCCAAGTTAAAAACAGACTTCTGCAAGGCCTTCATCTACCAGAGCACAAACAGGCATTTAGCAGGGACCAGAATGTCAAGCACCTTACTGGAGTAAAGTTTTATGTCAAATTAAGTATTACTGTACCTCAGGTACCTCCACATTTCTTGCCACTGAGAGTTAAATACCAATGGCAATGACAACCTATCCTGGACACCTGCTCAGGAGCAGTTGGATGTGTAAGATTTCCATACCACTTGCCAACCAAAACATGAAGGAAAAAGTGTCCACTTGTATGGCTAAGATAGTGGAGCAGGGGAGAATCTAAAACAGCTTGGAAAAAAAGCAAACAGAAAATAACATTAATCTGAATGAACTGGGCATTGATGCAGACAAGTTGTGCTTACCAAACGGATGAATGGTTGAAGACAGTGGGAAGTTAGGATGCATCGAGTAGATAATTTAGGTTGAAATCTGTAGGTATTTCATCCTCTATCCCTATGAATTTTTCCCCAAACCAATATGAGCTACTGAGGTTTGGAGGCATTTGACACATGCGAGAGTACTGTTTTTTAAGGCAACGTCATGTTATATGCAGACCTGTGGGAAGCAAGAATCCCCAAGAATTTAAAGAAAAAAAAAAAAAGGTATTATTAGCTTTCCATACCAGTTTTGCAGGCACAAAAGGGTTAGACCCTTCAGAAGAGTTTCAGATAGGAATACAGTTCTTCAAATGAATACCAAACCTTGTATTCTCTTCTATAAGGGAGTTTCAACAGCTGTCTTTTTCCTCATCGTCTTTGGAAGTTGATATTTGCTCTAACATGGAAGAAGCCAAAAATTCTGGAAGAGTTATTGCTGGCTCTCAGAAATGCATGGAGATAGACACCAGCTGCTGGGCCTCACCAGCTCTGGCTGGTGATTGAGGAATATATTCTTCCTTTGAAACTCTCTGTCCCTCCAGGACATTCCCTCAGTATTTTTACACCCCTTTTGAGCCCCTTTGTGGCCTCTCAGGGAAGGCAGCACACACACACTCACCAACACACAGACACACACAAAAAGAGTATTCCAGGGATAGGTCAGCATAACACTCATAGTCTGTACAGGGAGAGGCTTAAACATACCCTCCAGCACACACAGAATCTTGCAGGCCTGAGCATGTTGATCAGGTTAGCATGCCAATAGGGATGCTTGGCAAACTCTCTGAAGCCTGTTTGCAAGAAGGGAGCTCACCATGCTAAAAGACACTCTTAATTTTTTTGCCAATGTCGCCACTTTTTTCCCAGCTACCAGACAAAATCCTCGGTGCCAACTGGGACTGAAGTTCAGATGCCTGTGGAGATATGTCTTCAGTGTCCAACTGGGTACAAGTTCAGTGGAACTTGTAGGAACTTCTCCCCTTATTCAATTAATCACTTCAGTCTGGAGCTTTGAATATTGTCTACCCTTCTTTCAAAGGGTAGACAAGTGTCACTGTAAGGTGACACTGGTGTAAAGTCCCTCTAGCTACCTCTAACCTGCAGAGAAGACAGTTATTCTTTGTATCTTCCCTGATAATTTAGGGTAATTTAGGGAGTCAGGTTCAGTTATGCATCTTTTGTAACAGAGTGCAGCAGTAAGGGTTAACAAAACCACGCTAAAATGTTTGCAGTTTTTCAGCAGTTCTGCATTTGAATTATTAGGTGCAGAGATTTACAAAACAGCAGTTAGCTTGTCAGTTCTATTTGTGCCCTTACTCTTTCTGAGTCTTTAGACCCTTTCTTTTACTCTCTCTGTATTTTTCTTCTTAATGGTTTCTTCATGTTGTTATTATTGTTACATTGGCTCAAAGGTAATTTTTCCTGGCAACATAACCTTTTATTTGGGGGCTTATACTATTGTTGTCTTTTGAAAGGATTTTCCATTCTGCTTGGTAATTTTAATATCTTTCAATTTTTTTTCCTTTTCATCAAGCAAAAACCATTCTGTTGTGGCTAACTTTCCTGACTATTGTACTGAAAAAAACAATAATATACATATATATATATATAAACTATATATATAAACACACATGTATATCTTATATATATGATAACACACATATATATGTGGAAAATACCTACATGTATTCTATGATTCTATGATTCTATGTAAAGTATATACATTTGAAAACCACAGACAACCAGGCTAGGGAAGTATAAAGGGAAAGGTGACCTGCAGCTGATTTTGTGCAAACCATAAAAATTACTGCCTCCAGTCCATTATTCCACCATTGTGTTGACAGCATGTTGTAAATGCTCTGTTCCTTGTTTGAGCCAGGGACTAGCAAAGAACAGCTGTGTACATCTCCTAAACCAGAACTGCTCATTTTCCTTGAAAAGGTCACTACTTGTTGAAACAGTTCAACAAGTAGTTAGATGTAGCAGTAACCTCTAGCTGGGAGTATGTGGTATGGGAAGCACTGAAGGAATGGAGTGAGCTGACAGCTGTGAGTGGGATAAGTCGACTCATGTAGCTAATATAGATGCAGCCAGATGTGGAAGGATGGGTATCACCAAAATATCCTATCTTCAGTACTGGGCAGAGAAGAGACATGGGATGACTAGATGCTACTGCAAAAGTGCAAGACAAAGCTGACTCTTCATCCCAGTTTCATGGGAAGTGGGTCAGAGCTAATGCTTTCAAGTCCGAGAAAAGATTACAATTTAAGTACTTTAATAAGAGCTTAGATTTTCCCTGGAGTCTGAGCCACCCAGCTCCCACTGAAAACCCTAGCCAAAGCTAAATGGATTTTTTTTTTGCCAGACTGAACACTCAGACATTACAACGACAGTTGGAATAAATCCTAATAACATTGGGGTGGGGTGGGGAAGGGTAATGTGGTTTTTCAGAAATCACTATTTAGTACCTCTGAAAAAACAAATCATATCTACGCTACTCACCCAAAACAACGTAATTGCAATAAATGATTCATTCTCTTCCACCTCATACTCAATCATGTTTGGCTTTTCTGCACTCAAATGGCAGAAAAGTGTTTATGAGGACAGCTTTCAAATTCCAGTAGATCTTTCACATCTCAGTTTCTGAGTCACTTCAGAAATACTTGAATGCCATTGTAAGCAGAGCTACAAGAATAATATTCCTCATTTACACACTGACTTAGCTTGAAGCATGAAACACCCTAATAAAGTCTTTATGACTCCTCATGTATTAGATTATTAATAATAATCTAAGAATCAGGGCCTAAGAGTAAGGAAAGGCATAACTTGGGTCTCTCCACTTTCAGTGTCTCTGTAGCTGTTTTCTTTCACACACAGATTTTGAAAAAAATAAGTAAAACACATTCACAATAGCTGATTGAAAGCAATTCTGGTGACATAAATGAGTGTCTATGATGCACAGAATGAAATTATTATGAGTACAATGGGTTTTATGGTATATTTGAAGGCAGAAGCTATGACTTCACACCTGAATAGTTTTTCAAAGCTCCCCCAATGCACTGGAGAAGAGCACATCAGGCTCAGGTTGCCTGGGATTTATTCCTGAATAGACTACTGACTTTTCATTTTGTACTATTACATCTCAGTGTGCATTGGTTTCCCACATTGAAAAAAAGGGTGAAGGTATGGGTCTCCCTTTTTAAAGCCACTCAAGATGCACTGCTGAAAAGTATGCTTTAAGAATGAGGCCTTATTACTGAGTTCCATTCATGTGGTGGAAATTGTGGGACTGGGATTACAGATTCTTTACTGGGTATTTAAATAACCATAAAAGCCTGAACTGGTCCTGACTGCTCCTGCCCTTATCTACAAATAGCTTCTGACAGTATTTGCAAGGATTAGTATTGCCTGTGTGGGATTGGACCTATTTTCAGCAAGGTCCTACACTACCCAGGAAATAACTGATTATTAGACATCCGTATGCTGACTTGCTGTCTTGTGATATATTATTAGAGGCTGGTGCTTAAGGAAGGGGTGCAGTGTACAAAACAATATTTAACCAGCATTTCTGATATTGCCCTGTATATCTACTACAGAGCCAACACTAATAATTTCATCACAGGTCATACCTTTTTATGTATTTCTTATAGCATTGGGGCATGCAGCTCTGTGATTACAGTAAAATTGTTGCTGTCAGCCTTAAAACCAGCAAGTTCATTTGCAAATAAAAGCTTACTAATATGAATTCGAAAGATCAGAAGCTGGGAAGAATGAACATATCCCACTGCTTAGATTGTTCCATCTGGACTTGGAAAATCTGGGAACTATTCCAAGGTGTCCCAGTAGCTTTCTGTGTGATTCCCAGCCCATCACTCAAGTTTCAGAGATATATAAGGACCTAACAGCCAATGGAACGAGACGCCTAATCCAGTTTCAAAATCTGGGCTTTGTTTCTGGGGTGCAATTCCTTTTCTGCAAAGTGAGGATTCCAGGCCATTCATGTTTCACATAGTTTGGGAAAGGTTTAGGTATGAAGCCTAGCAGTGCAGGAATCCTCTCTGGTAATAGAAATTATATGCAAATTATGGATATTATATGGAAATTATATCCAAAGGTTATTAACTTAATTGGTAAAAATGTGTTCACCAGTCTATGCTTGTAAATGTAAAGGTCACTGTCAGTATATGCTGGTAAAAGTGAAGGTCACTGTCTCCAGAATGAGGAGCAGTCATGTGAGGAGGCAGAGAATCCATGTTTACCGAAGGATGGCATTTTTCTGCAAGTAAGGAATGTAAGGAAGTCGGAGATGCCCCAGATCCTGTGCTGTTGGAGGACAAGTCAGGGTCAATTGGATTCAAATCTTGGCCAAATACTGTTCACAAGCATTCTTTCCTCTGACATTTTCATGTGTTTTTCTTTACCAGTTGTATAATAGATCTGAACCCTCTTTCTGCTGTTCTCATTTTATGGGCAGTGAAAGATCTGGCTCCCCTCCACTTTCAATTCCACAAAACTGTAACCATAACCAAGGACAAGTATGTCTTCCGCTATAGTATGATGTATTGTGTATCATATCATTATCTTTTGGGTTTTTCTAGCTAGCAAAATAATAATAATGCTTAGCACTGACATTGCAATTACCTCTCCTAGTCCTTTGTAACCATTGGCTAGTTCAGTGCTTCCCAAACTATAGCCCATGCCCCAGGAGTGGTCTGCAGAAAGCTGTTGCCTCATACTGTTGAATACCCATGTTTACCAGTGGTGCACTGCTGATGACAGCCACATATCTGTTCAATTCAGTGATGCAGAATAGCAGACAGGAACCCCAGTCCGTGAAACCAACTGGGGCCACCTGCCAAATTGCACTATGTTGATAACTTGACACCTGGACCTGTAACACTTCTTTCTTACACCACAGTAAAGGCGTATTAGTTCTCACAAGAACAAGTGTTCTAGTGGCTTCAGCGATATTCTGTGACCAGGAAAGGTCTCTAAGATGGCATGCTGGAGGGTTTTTATTGCTGACGCTATCTTCAGAAGAAATTGGAATAAGAAGAAATGTGTTAAATCTAGAAAAGCATTTCATGTAAATGAAAAATTTTTGCATTAAAGTATTATTAGTAATCCATTTTTAAAGGGCTTACACCTGTAGAAATAACTATTTCAGATTTCTGTATATCCATCTAGAACAAAGACTCCAAACTGGGCCTTCTTAACAGCAGTCTATTCTAACAACCAGAACACAGTTGCTCATAGTCACCTTGACCTTAACAAGGCATCTCAATGCTGTATAAAAGGGGAATAGCTTCAACAGCCTGGGATAAAGGCTCTCTACTGTCACGTGACAAACCTGGATTAAAAATTATCACTCTTCTTGATTTACAGAACACAGAAAGATCAACCCGAGCCTCCTTAACTGCAGATATATAAGGAAGGCATAGACAGGAATGGGCACAAGCTACAAACCTTGATCATCTGTCCTGAGAAATTGTTAGAACAGCTCCTGGGATATAACTAGGCACAATCAGGAGCAAGCACAGGTCAGCAACCACTAGAAACAACCAGGCTGGATGTGGCCAGCCTATTTTGGGAAGTAGGAGTGGGTAGTCTAACATAATTGCTCTCAGGGCCAAAGAATGGGACCTAACTGGTTTTAAATGTTTAATGCACATATAGCCACAAAAGTTTTGTGAGTCCAGGAAAGAGGAAGCTCTTCAAATCTCTATCATCTAGATGTATAAACATCTCAAAGTAGGCCATGTCAAACCAGGCAGAGCTCTGGACAAAAAGGCTGAGTTATGCCCCCAAGTCCTGTAATGACAATGCTAATCAAGAAATTAAGACCAGAGGAAGAAAAGAAGTGTATGAAAATTAGAACTTCAGTTCTGGATTTCAACACATTTTAGGAAGAGATGTGCTCAGGAAAACTTTTATGCATATGCCCTTGAAATTCATTCTTTTCCACATGGTTCTTGATGTTTTCCAACAACTGAGTGCTGCATGGTACAGGCATGACCCAGGGATTAAAAGAAACAATTGGGTCAAATAAGTATTTTTGCAGAAAAAGAAGTTCCAAATCTCTTCCAGTCTCGAGGATGAAAAATTTCTGCAGAGTTCATCTTTTAGGAGTAATTCATTTAGGACCCTGCGAAACTTGATCATCTTTTTGCAGTCCTGAATATTTTCTGCAGGCATCTGCTCTCAAATTAAAGCTCTGAGATGTGTCCTCTCAGAGCTTTACCATATAACAGCCACATTTCCCTTGACACATATGAACATACACATTTGCATTGTTCTTATGCAAAACTGCATTGCTTTACCTTGCAATATGAAGTAATCTTTTGATAGTCTTGTTGTATATCTTCAAGCTGGAAAGAACATAGCAATTTGAAGCTACAAAATTAAGCTGGAAGTCCCAGGAGAAAAGACTGTTTTGTGAGGTTATTAATCCTTCCTGTTTCCACTCTGTCCAAAAATACTACAATTTCAGTTTTGATCATGGCATTTCAACACTTCTTTCCCAATCAAAATCTTAAAGTATTCAAATGCAAGTAAAGGAAAATAATCAGGGGTGATCTCAAACTTGCATGCTCTTTTTCTCTCTACGCCCGCCTCAGGTCTTCGTACTGACCCTAGCCCTCTCCAATCCCCTTTTTATTTAACAAAAGAATATTTATTATTTGCAAATTAAATTGATCCAGTAGTCCTAAACTTTTATAATTCTGAGGAGAGAAGATATTGAAACTGTAATTATTTGTAGAAAATAAAATAAAGGCTGTCTTGCATAAAAAAAAACATTCTGGAAAACAAAAATTTAACAGAAATATTTTGACAACTAATATTTAAGTTCATTCCAAAAAATGTTCGTATATATGGTTAGCTCAAATCAGAAAAATCTTTCAGTGTATTCCTACAGTAAAAAGTCATTCATTGCAGACATTTTCAGAAAACCTTTTTAACAAATGTGAGATTGTAGTGGCTAAGAGTCATAGATGGGCATGACAAAGGATGTAAACACAAGGGGGTTTGGATTATTGTTTTTCTCTTCAGTTGTCAGACTTTAGTTTGTAGCAATTAAAAACCTTGAGGCTTTAAACTATCTAATTGAAGTCTTTCACCCTTGTTAGTTTGGTACTTTTAAATGGTGATATTAGGGGCCCAGCAGCTTCCAGGAATGCACTTTACAATACGATGCTGACAAATTTGTTCTAGCTTTCTATCACTCTCTGTAGGCATGAAATGGCTTTTTGTTAAATCTGTTAATTTTTTGCTCTGGTTTAGAAAAAATCTTCCAGAAATAAAAAGGGTGGCACAACTAAAGGCAAATGTTTTCTCTCCTCACAAGGCAAAACTTTGTCTTATTTTGTTGTTGTTTATGAGAGAGGATAGTAGAGAACTGCTACTGTAAAAGGAGAGTAGGGGATGGGAGGGGAGGGGAGGAGAGGAGGGAGGGAAGGGGAGGGGAGGAATGGAATTAATAACTATGCAATCTAAAGGGGACAAACCAAAGTGGGGTACCATGTAAACTAAGTAAACGGCAGAAATTCAAATGTTCTGCTTGCAGAAGAAGGAGGGCATGGCAGTTGCAGTGGGAGTCATCTGCCACCTGCATTGTCTCTCTGTTCTCTTTGTTAAGTTGTTCTGTTGTCTGCAGAGACAGCTCAGCAAAGCTGAACAAACTAAGTTCTCTTAAAAAAAAAGAAAAAATTCTCATAAAAGTGGAAGGTCTCAAAGGGATGGGTGTGGGTAATAAACCCATTGCACAGCTGGGTGACCTGCAGTCTGACATTAGTGAGGCTTGGAGGCTGATGAACACTGGACTGGGAGAAACCTTTCTGATCAGGTTAAGGTCATTAGTTGTGTGTGAAGTAAAAGTGGTCTGTATCACTCTTACTGCTGACATTTGTTAACCTCCTTCTTGTTAAGTATAAGACCAAGCTTAAACTCTCAAATCTAACTTCTTTTCTGATCGCTTCCAGAAACAAAACACGGTAACAGATTTGCGTTTTACAAAACTTCAAGGCAGCAGCAGCAAAAGAATGAGAATCCAAAAGTACTAAATTGAATGGAGAGTACTAAGGAATGCCACAGACTGACAACAGCTGCAAGTGATATATCCACATGACATATTGTGAAGGTATGACCCTAGGGACCAAAAGCAACATGGTCAAGTTAGTAGTATTACTGTGGACATACATGTTACGTATTGATTTTAATTCCATGGAAACACATTTATGTGCTTCACATGCAATTAAAAGTGATTAAGTCTTATGGATATGTGTAAATTTTGTTTTTGTTGGCTTCCTAGCATTTGACTTTTCAATCTAAGTTGTAAGCTACTAGCTATATTTTTTTTAAAAAATCTAATACAATATACACTGGCTGTTCCAGCATAGGCATGTATATGCACTATTTCCCCAAACAACAGACATATAATGAGACCTCTCATCTGCTAAAGCAGTCAGGCTTTTGGAAGTAACCAAACAGGGCATATCACGATATAAATGTAGATTTAAATGACCTGAGTGCATGTTCATTCACTTTAAATATTTGGAACATCTCAAATGTACCTAAGGTTAGACCACCAGATTTTTAAGCATATTTTTAGTGGTGAATTTTAGCTCCTGGATAAAAATTAGGAGATCTCCTGTGAAATCCTCTAGTGTGTTCTAGGGCTTTTGTGCTGACGGATTTCAGTTTTTAAATGTATGATAATTTGTTAAGAACAGACTCCATAAAGCACTAGCTGCAGCAGGATTTGCCTAACTCAAGGCATGTATTTGGCACTCTGTTTTCATTTATACTACAAACATATTACTAGAGGCATCCCAAGGTTAACATTACAGCTATGGGATACTATTCAAGCAGCATAGGAAATTTTGTCATTTGTCAATAGTCCAACCCTGCATTTTCCTTTCATCTCCTTTGCAGCTGTCCATGATTCACAGAAATGTATTATTTCTATTGTAGAAAAAAGTATCATTGGTCTTTTGGATTAATCATTAAATGATATCTCCTGTTCCCAGAGCTACAGCTGACTCAGAAGCCTTTGAGAGTTCTTAAAGAACCAGTGCCTCTAGTCTTTTGTTTTTAAAGCTCTTTGTAACTGAGAAAAGTATCTTTTGGGTATATAATGTCTCATAAATACACTGATGAGATGAAATCCATAAAAATTGATTTCTAAAATTATCAAAAGTCTCAAAAATCCTATGCGCATTGTGTTTATAAAAATAAGCCTTAAAAATAAGCCTTGCATGAGCAGAACATCAAACTGTATGTCAATGTGGGATTTTTCCAATACTGGAAGTTTAAAAATCCCTCTGCACTAATTTAGTTCACCTTAATGATGAAAGCATGCTGTACATATATAATTATGACAGATTACAGGAAAATCTCAAAAAGTGACTAATGTTTATGTCTGAAAAAGTTTAGAAAAAAACCACTGCAGGTTCATTTTTGATTCCAAAGAATGTACTTTTCTGCATGACTTGTTGTGGTGTATTTAAATAAATGGGCTGCACTAATTATGGTTTCATCAGAGATGGTGTTATTGTTCATTCTTGTCTGGAAGATCCAACAGGCTGAGCAAAAATACCATCTCTATTCATCCGTATAGTTATTTTCTCATGGGTAGGTATGAAGTTAGTTCCTGAGGGACCTCAGAAGTCAACTTAAGAGTGATTGGTCACCCTGTATGAGATTGCACAATACATATGTTAGTCACATACAAATTATATGCTCAATGAGTTTGTGTCCTGGCTGGTTTTATTCCTTCTCTGAGCCCATCTGAGAAACTAAAGAAAAAACAATAAAACAAACCAAAAAAATCTGTGTTAATTTATTTATGTGAAAAGTAAAAGAGAATAGCAGAAAGCAGGTAAGAATCTGCAGCAAAACTAATTGAAAAAAGGGAAGGTCATTAGAAGAAAAATGGTGGAAATTAAAGGTTATTTTTAGAGTTTACAGAGACTGAAATCTGGACATTTTTTATTACACATTGTCTAACAAAATATGAAAGTTGAAGAAATATAAATGTAATTATTTTTTAATTTTCCTCACTTTCTTCCAGTTTTCTAAACCAATGAAAAAGTGTCCCCTTAGTATGTAGACACACTATTTACATATTTACATTTTAGATGCTTACACATTTTCATTTTTCCTTCTGCCATTTGCAACCCTTGAAATATGACAAAGCTGTCCAAATAATCATCATCATCATTGTTGTCATCTTAAAAACCCCATTGTATACAGGTGAGGACTTTTTTTTAACATTTTGCTCCAGTCAAGTGACTTTTTAACTATCTCTTTGTAAAAATAAATCTTGAGACTTTAAGAACAAGGCATGCTTCCCCATGTTTTAACCAAGCTTGTAATGACCAGAATCAGACTCTCTATTTTTAGAACTGTGTCAAATGTAGGAATTCATTTAACAGAAATAATAACCTCCTTATTTCAGTTCAATATATTCTTATTCATGCAGTTATAGAACATGCCATTCTTTATCCATAGTCTTGCAATATGATCCATTTACCATCATGGCTTGCTGCTAGTCAAAGTCAGGGATTTATGACTTTTGACATATAAGTATAATTCTGAGATATGTATTTTTGCTTTTAAATATAATATTTTATAGGTTATATCTTTAAAGGTGTTATGGCTTCTTTGTACCCAGCTTATAGTAAATTTCTCTTTCTTATCAGTATTTCCATTATCATTTTGTTACCTTAAAAATTGTCAGAAATAACTTCACATATTTCCTCAGAAAGGCAATACAAATGGAAAAAAATTTAGTGCTAGAGCTTCCTCTCTGGACCTCCTCAGAAACCTGCCAACTCAGAGGTGACTTCCTGTGAACATTTCAATTACTGCTCATTTAACTAGTTTTCTATTATGGTTTTCTTTTTTTGATTTTGTTTATTTGTTGGGTATTTTTATGAAGTGGAACCATTAGCATGACAAATATTTCACAAAAGTTTGGCAATTGTATGAATTCTTGCATTTTAATCCATCGAAATGCAAAGTCTTTTGTGACAATACAATTTCCTATAAAGACCATCTTAATTGACTTCTATTCTATCACTTTCTCCTGATCTTTCTTAATGAACTTCTTCATCAGTTGTTTAGATAGGCAGACTAATGTTTAGGAAGGCAAGGATTATAACCGGTTCATTTTATTTATCTTTTATGAATATTGGCATGAAATTAGGATTTTTCTGTTCTATTCAAACTTCCCTACTCTTTCCAAACTTACTGGAAAATAATATTCACAATTTAAACAGACACTCAACCAGCTCTTTTTAAAATCTTGATGCAAGTTAACCTTTATTCACTGGTTAAAATGTCAAGTTTTAATAGTTTTTGTTTAGTGTCTTCTGTCAAAGTGGAAACTATTTCACCAGAATGAAATCTGCCAAGAACAAATCATGCTTAATTTATTTCTCTAACACAATAACTGAGCAACAAATACACTGATGACATTGTATATTCTTGTTTTAATGAAGTTTTTTATCTCCTTTTGAGGATTCTAATGAAATCTTGTGTGGACTATAAACTACATACAAAATCAAATATATAACAGTTCCAGAGAGTTGCTAGCAATGGTCCACAGTCAGTGACCAAACATACCCATTTGCATGCTGCCCTGGATCTAGGTGTGTTTAATATTTTCATGACTGACTGACCCTCAGAAGGGAAGAGAGATTGTGTTGATCAAATTTACAGTTGATTGGAGATAAGAAGAGTGGGAAGAGAAATCAAAATTGCCTTAGCCACTTGAAGAAATGATCTGACAAAAAGTCTGGATGGAATTCAGTAGTTATAAGTTTAAGAAAAATCAGCCACACAGGTACAGGATGGTAAAAACCCACACCAAATAAAACAAGAAAGTAGCCATTTTTTTGAAGCCTATCTTGAGATTTGACTGAATCATTATTGAACATAAATCAGAAATGTTCTGATGTTGTGGAAAGGCTAACATCACAGTGGGATGTATAAAGTAGACAAGACATAGGAAATAATCCTGCTCTTCTTAGTACTGCAAAAGCCTCATCTGTTTGTGTCTATGAGATATTGGGTGCTTGGGTTAGCACAACATTTTAAAGTACTGTGATAATTTATTTCTGGTTTTTTATCCAGAACTTTGACCTGAGAATTGTTATAGGTGCTGGTGGAGCATTCTAAAGACACTTTTTTAATAGCTGCATGAGCAATTTCACTTGGCTCAAACCAAAGACCTTCCTCCTCCTTTTAATTATGCTCTCATTTTAATTACACTCTCATTTTAATTATGATCTCTTTTTCCTACACAATACATATTTGTCCTTAAAGCATTGATATCAATAGAAAAAATATTCTTTGGGTAACAGGGACTGCAAATGATTGAAGTAAACAAGTTCCATTGCAAAGTAGAGAACCAGAATCCAGTCACACTGTGGAAATGTCACTAGTGAATGTGTGGTGAGAGCAGCATCAAAATGGTCCCCAGGTTACACTACATTTTACTGAAGAGAAGAAGGCAAGAACACCGTGGCCAGACAGGAAAACAACAGAAATTGAGGTTGTTCCTCTAATCCAATACACATGCAACTGCAGAGACTTTAGACACAAAGTCTAGAGGAAGCCACCTGAATGCACTGGTATTGCTTCTTGAAGAAATTCTGACTGTAGTTCACAACGCACTAATATGTAAGTAATGTCATGTGTGGATCAGAAATTAAATTCAAAGTGGAAAGCCTCTGATACTCCTGAAAGCAGTTATATATAAATTAAGTGTAAGAATGAGCATAGTTACATACTTTCTCCTCTGCATGCTGGAACATTTACCCCAACACAGACTGTTCCTACAGATGCTGTCAACTATTTAATAGTTATTGTAACAGAGTCATGCAAAGATTTTTAACGCTACCTTGTAGTTGTTGCAATACCCCATTCAGCCATCAAAGCAGTCACAACACTACAGTTATTGCTAGGATACACATACAATACAGGGAGAATGAGGCTCAGTCTGAGCCCTCAATGCCAGGAAGGCTATGGGGGTCTATGACCCAGAGGGAGCCCATCTGCCTAGTGATATGATTTGGCTCCAATTTTTTTTCTTATATATGTTATATTTGAAAGAACCAAAATCGGAGGGGGGGAGTGGGGAGAAAAGGGAAAGGCCTAATTTGTTTAAAATTCTCCAAGAAAGAGAAAAATTATAAACCAGAATGTCACCAAAGCCTGACTGGCCTCATAAAAATATAGGTATGATTTAATCTCTGATGTAGAGAGAGGTAAACACGAGAGGTGGGCTTGAACTCTAGATTGTGTCTTCCCAGTAAGATGCTTGACTTCACTGAAATACTTTTCAACAGAGGGGCCACAACAAACTTAAGACCAATCTAAAGTCCAAAGACAGGAGAAAGAGAGAGATAGTGTACAGGTCTTCTCTGCACATATGTATAAGTATCAGCTCAAATCCTTTATTCCTCCAGCAAGAAATATATCTGAAAAAAAATAGTGACTGCTGTACAACAGGACATGTGAATCAGTGTGTCAGTCTTTTCCATTCTATGTTTGCACATTCTGAAAAAAGATCCCAACCTTCAAAAAAGCTTCTTTCCTTACTACGTAAGAGATATTTATTTTCTAAATTTCAGTCCTTTGCAAGAAACCCCTCACAAATATCAGTTTTCATACCCTTATGTTTTCAAAACATAAGCAAATGTGCCCATTTCCTCCTTGTAATCATTCTGCAGTCGGTTTTTACAGCTGACACAATTTATTTGCACTCAGTCAGAAAAAAAAAAAACAAAACAAACCACCAACAAAAAAGCCTTTCTTTTGGAAATGTATGGCTAAGACATTTAGAGGTGACTGACAATTCTCAGCACTGAATTTATTACATTGCCATACAACCTTGAAGAGTGAATGCTCAGCATTTTCTGAAAATGAGGTATGTGGAAAGTGTCATAAATTAAACTCCCCCAAATAAGTAGTTATTTGATAATGTACTGGTCGATTGCTGAAAGCATTGGAATACATGAGTACATACACACATCCATTCATATCAATAAAATATGTAGACAGATTATGATGACATAGGGAAGAAGAAAACTTTTATGAACATTTATTTAGAGTGTTTTATAGACAGCAACTGAGAACTAACATACTGTCACATATCCTATATTAGATATAGCAAGTTAAAAATATCCTAATTAAATGTGTTTTCCATATTTCTTTCCCACAGAATAGAGTATCATTATGCTAGAACTATTGCCCTTGGTCTTGCTCTTAGACAGAAGAGAACATTGCAACTCAGCAATTCCAGCAAAATAACCCTGGCTGTGATCTAGGGAAAGGAATGAAGCAATTAACTCTCTTTGTATAAAATGGAAATGGAGATGACTGTGTGTTTCATTGAAGCTGAGCATCAGAGTTGAAGACCCCTATCTACCCATACTTTGTCAAAAAAATGAAGCCCGTTGACTAAGTATTTTGGTTGCTTACATTCATTTATCTCACAGATCCTGGAGGAAGCTTGTATTACTGTAGGTTCTTTCTGACTCTCAGGGGAGTAGAGCAGTAGCAAATATCTAGAGCATCAGTGAATTTGCAACTGACACAATATTCCTCTGCACTAATGGAACAGCATACTCTTTTACATATTTCCAAAGCAAATTAATCATAAGGAAACTCATTGCTTTCCAAACATTAGCATAGGCTTGTCACTAACAAAAAAACAAGAGAAAAATTGTGTCTCCCTAATAAAATGTGTTTTGTTATCTCAGTTCAGGGAAAACCCTACTGAATCAACAGGATTTGACAAATATATTTTGTTAACATAATTATGCAAATACCCCATCCTGTACTTCTGTACTGTACCGCAAGGAGCTTGCAGGCCAGGCCAGTGGAATGAAAAATAACTTTAGATCCTCCCTGTGATCCCTGGTTCCTGACCTCTCAGCCAGGTCGACTGAGCTGAAGCCTCCTTCTGGGGTTATGTCATCCCACATGTTGCTGAGATTTGCTGTGTATGCCTGGTTTCGTGCTTCTCCAGATCATGCTTGCTCTCACCTCCCCAGGTTTGTCATTCAGCGACTCAGTCCCTGGCTCACATCTTCTTTGGCAAGGGGATCCTCACATAGCCAGAGACAGAGCATTTATACCATCACAGCTCTTTCACAGCATGAAAAAACTAAAATGCAGGATGTGTTTATGTCTCAGTATTGTAACCCTTTTAAAGCAAGTAGTCAGCTTCCAGCTTTCCCTCTCCTTCTATGGCTACATCAGGTTTTGTAGCCTTTTCCTGGCTTCTTTGTTTCATGAAATCTGATGTGTAGTTTCTTCCCAATTCTTTTCAGCTTTCCAGTCTACCTAAACTGGCTTGGTCATCCAGCTCTTTTTCCTTCACAGAGACAAGGTCTTTTTTACAGAATGATATTTTGAACACACACTTCATTGTTTCGACAAAAATGAAGAAACATCCCCTCCCTGACCAAAATAATAATAAAAAAATAAAAAAAGGGAGGGACGCACACATTGCTGATTTTATGAAAAGGAATGATGTGACATTATTTGAAAAATCAAGCCATATTCATGTTTCCAAGCCACCAATTTTTAGAATGACTCATATGCAAACTCTGTTAGAACTGTCTGATTGAAGGTACTGATGTGAAACACAAAGAAAAAAAATGGTTTGAATAAACACGGCACTCATACATGGATGGAAATCTTCCACTCCTTCCATCTTCAGGAGATAGGAGTGCATTTGAAGTAGATCTTCACAATTTCATTTTATTTTGGTTTTTTTTTTTTTGTTTTCTCTAATAGAAATGGAAGCAAGTAAAGACAGAAATGACAACAGAAACAAACAAACAAACAAATGTTTTTCTGCTGAGGTTATAGTAGCTCTTTTCAATTCGAATATTTTCAAAAGGAGTTCATGAAAAATTTCATTAAAACAAAATCCCTGTATAATTGTGTCTCTACCCCATATACCTGGAAAGAAGGATTGCTTTCATTCAAATATGAATATTTTAATATGTCCATTTTAGTTTTATAACCATGAATGCTGGGAATTCTATAATTTCTCTCAGTCTATCTGTCCAATAGATGTCCTTGTTACAATAATCATCCCACCCCACATACTCTACATTTTTTTAAAAATCATTGACACAACAGACACAAAGAGCCCTTATGGAGATATTCTCACTTAAAAATGCCTACATAGAAAAAACAGAGGAAAATGAAGTGCTGCATTTTTGGCAGTGGTACAGAAAAACATAATTGCTTCACCACGTTTTGCAAAAATAAGGAATTAATTTTTGCAAATAATCATAAAACCAGTTTTCTATTCTGTTTCAAGGAAGCCTGATCCAAACTTTGCTTTGCCACAGTCTTTTGTGGCAGAAGAACAAAGGTTGTTAAATGCTTAATTACCAGGACAGTACACGTGACTGATGGATTGAGTTGGATCAATGAAGCTGCAATTATTTCTCCACAGTGTGGCTGACTAAGATTGATACTTGACCTTCACTCAATGGTTTTCATCATTCCACCAGAAATAAACAGAGCTCAGACTAATCTCAATGTGTTTGTGCATCAGTAACTTATATTACATTTGGAAACTTAAATTTATGCCAGTTGGTTGTAAAATAGAGCACAGTTTTGATTTTTTTTCCCTCTTGTCCTGCAATTTAGAATCAATGTGTGAACAATTTTCATCCTCCTTACAATGCATGCTAATCCTAAGAGCTGAGACCAAGAAATATATGAACATCCTTTCCTTCATCAAAATCCTACTCTATTCTGTCCCTTTTGCAAAGATTAGAAATGGGACATGCAGAAAAATTAAGACATGAGTCCAGGTTTCATTTTCTCTGAACAAATACATTCAGAGACAAGAATTCGGTTAAGACCAAAGCAAGTTACTCTGTCACAAAATTTGGATCTGTATGCTAAACCTCCTACAAAGTCAGTGGAGACACATGCAACCACCAGCCCCAGTGCTGTGAAAGCGCCTGACTGCAGGATGGCTCAGAGTAACAGTGTCATAGTGATGAGGCTATATATCTCCCAGTTTAGAAAGGTGCATGTTCAGCCAGCTCAGAGGTCCAGCAAATGATACGGCCCTTATACCTGAACATCCTTGTCTGCTTTTAGTTCTCTACCCAATTTAGAAATACAACACTCCCTGCAGAAACAATTGTGGAAATACTGTCAAGAACATAAAAACTGTGATCTTTGTTCCTCCTTCCCACTGTGTCATCCAGTCTGGTTCCAAGAAGGATGAGACGAAGAGATGATGAAAGTCTAGTTGCCTTTGATATACCAATGTGGCTAATAGCATAGCAGTTGTAGAAGTGCTGTTTCAATGACAAAACTCTTATACAAGATGCTCAGCATGGACATGGCTACAGAGATACAGCAAGACGTAAAATAACAAATAGAGTTCATTAAACTGTCTTTACATACTTTTTTCAGATATGCACAATATCTTTTGTAAAGAAGGTCATAGAGTCATAATTAATTAATTTTAGATCTTTTCTTAGTGTGGCTTACATGTGTTAATTCAAGCAAGGACAAAGAGAAGTCTTCTGAAGCACATCTCTGACTTTCTGACACAGGAAACCAAATCATCTGTCTTGTGAAGAGTCTATATTTTTTATTGACTGATTTTCTATAATCTCAATGAGGCCTAGCATAACTGTCACATCTATTAGCCACTCCATAAGAGGCTGTTGTTTAATGTCACACGACTAAATAATTTCCATATAATGGAATATTTATTTACCATGTTCCAAAAGACATCTTGTTTATGTGTATTGGGTTAGTTCTGAATCTGCTCTGAGTTAGCAATATCATGTGCTCCATATGTCTTTATGACATTTTTGTTCAGTTTAGGATTTATTTTTTTTACGATTAAGATTAATTCAAGAAGGGTTTGGTATGTAGGAAGCTAAAGAATACCATCTCAACTGGTTTATACTCTAGCTCGCAGTCATCAGTGGTCTATTCAAACCAGTTCAAGCAGGCTTGAAGGCAAAAGAGAACTGTCTGATTTTAGCAATGAAATACTATCTCTTACATACAGAATACAAATCCTGGGGCTAAGGATAAGTCAAACTACAGAATAGGGAGAGGCAAGGTAGGAGTGACCTAGGAAAAGAAGGAAGGTAGATATGTAAAGCCTTAGATATATTGGAACTAATATTTTAAATTTATTCACTACATTCATTCAAGACATTTTTTACAGGGCCAGATTGGATGGGCTTTTGAGCAACCTGGTCAAGTGGAAGGTGTCCCCGCCCATGGCAGGGCAGTTGGAACTCAGTGATCTTTATCCAGGTTGCTTCCAACTCAAACCATTTCATGATTTTATTATTCTAAGACTAATGTCTGGCCTTAGTACAAAACTAATCCAATTCCTGAAGGAATGATTTTCAGGTGCTAAAGCCAGATTGATTTTCCCAGTGAATGTGATTAACGTGGGTTACCACGGTGAAGAGTTACAGACTAAGAGTGGAAGAACTACAAATTGGAACTTTGGTACAGGTTTGGGTAAGAGTCAGCCTTGTGGGGAATGTGTTACTGATCAAGGCTAAATGGAGGAATAAAAAGGATGCCATCCCTATTTCTGTAGGGGTGCTTCTTCATAATTAGAAAGTATTTTCAAGACACTTATTTCAGTGCCGGACTCAATAAAGTTATGTTTTCAGTACAATGGAGTTATGCTGAAAATAATTAGAACTGAATTTAAAAAAAACCACCTAAATCATCTGTTACTTTGTTTACTTTTTTCATTTTATTTAAATGTTAAATTCAAATATTTATTTGCACATAAAGTGTATCTTTGATTTTTTAAAGGTATGTGCTTATTTGAGGTAGTTAGGAAATCTTCCAGCAAGCATCAATAATATGATGCAAGTAGTTAAAGTTATAAACTATGGGTGTAATAAGCTAGTCTTGGTCAGTTTGAGAAACTGGCACTCAAGCATTAGTACATCTCTCTCTCTGGCTTGGGTTTCAGAATATTTTGGGAAATTGTTTTTTTGAAGTATTCTAAAAAGCCTGAGAACCTGTTTCAATGTCAAATTTCTAAATTTCCCCCCTTGAAAACTCCTGACTTTTTCTATACAAGCTGCTTAAGCCTCCTTTTAACCCTGAAGTAAGTCTATGATAGATAAATTAAATCAAACCAGCTGATATCACTTAATGCAGTTAGTTATGCACCAGAACTCAGTTTAAGGAGGTGCAACTTAACCTTATAATTAAAAGGTTATAATTAGAAACTACATAGAAGCAATAAAATATTCCTGGAGCAAATGAAGAACTATGGAAAGTATGGAGGCTTATGCAGTGTGGTGTTGCGAAGTCAGCATAAGCAAAAATAAAATAAATTATTGGGTATAAATTAGGCTTCTTTTAATTTCATTAAACTTGACTTTACTTCTTTTGTTACTTTTTGAGGAAGATAATGCAGATATTAAACAGCCAAACTTCATTTAGCATGAACTTCCAACATCTTAGATTTGCTCTTCCACATCTTCAAAACTTCTTATAATTTCTGATTTACAATGTGCCTGCCTTCCACATAATGCCCTTCCCAATGACTTTATGTTTCTCAATTACTTGCAATCTCCCTTTATTTCTCATAAGAACGGGTTAGAGAACATATTAAGAGATATCAATCTAATGTAAAACAGATGACATTAATACCCACAAATGGCCAAAAAAAAAGGAGGATAGGGGACACAAAAAGAAAAATTACTATTGAGTTTTCTTCCCCTTAATTTTCCTTTTCTCTCCCTTAATTTTAATTTTCTCTGATAAAAAGAAAGAAAGGGGGAAGATATTTTTGTTTAAACATTATTATATTTAGTCAGTCTTTCTCTGCAGATTACTTGTTTGGAAATTGTAATTTATAGTATAAATATTTTTATAATCTATATTACATGCCCTCTATGGGTTATTTTAAAGGTTACTAAAATTAAATTTTCAATGTCTTTCTTCCAGGAATCAACTATTCAATTCTGAAAAACATAAACCTGGAAATGTGAAGAGTAGTATACAAATTAAGTCTCAATTTCTAGACCTTCAGAGTAGCTTTCCTGGAAATACTTTGAACATAGTCCCTTATATAAATGTAAAGTAACTTGATTTATGACTGAACCATCTATGTTATTTGCAATATTCTTTATTTCTTTTCTTCTTTTTCTATTCATTTCAACCACTGAAAAGAGATAGTCAAATACAAGAAGACTTAATAAATGTCTTTAAATTCATGTTGCTTCACTTTACCCTGGCCTTCTATCACTTCAAGCTACTCAGAAACTCCTTAGTAAATAACTTTCTATAGTATAGATTTTCTTTCATATCTATTACTGTGATAATAGGATGTACATTTTGCATAAATATAGGTGTTTTCTGTGGATTAAAATTCCCCTGTTCAGAAAAAGCAAAGACATCCCCTGCGTTAATATACCATAATATATTATTATGTATATTCCAAAGAATAAATATTTTCAGAGGTATTCTTTCTTATTAGAAAAATTCTATGATCTACACAGATTTGAATTTTACCCTTCAGAAGCAGAACAAAAGCCAAGTAACACTTGAATAAGCAACTGTAGAGACTAAAACAGTCAAATTGAAATTATACTAGATGATTACAGAGCTTTCCTCTGACTTCATCCACCTTTTTGTGCTTACGCTGGGCAGCAAGTGAGCCTGGTTGCTACCATCAAGACAAGACAGAGAAAAAGTCAGGCTTAAATTAAAAGAAGTGTTCAATTATGAGCATGAAGTGGAACAGAATTTGAGAATTTTCCTACTGTGGTAGTGTTCAGAACAAGTTGTAACTTCCTTGTCTCAATAAGAGCAGCAATGTAAATCCTAAAACCTTACACAGTTTGCAAGATTGGAAATATCAGGGGGAGATTGTTTTGTTGTTTCTTTTTTCTCATTATTTCCTTGCATTATCAGTATGAATCAAATCATCTAGCTCTGAATTTGCCTTTCTAACTCATATAAGGTTGTGTACTGAATTAGCCAAACAACTAACATCACCAAGGTTTTCTTTTAGGATGAGCAGAGTGCAGTACTGAACCTCCATAACTGTTATATTTAGATTACTTATTATTATCTGAATTTTCAATCCCATCATTTCCATTTTGTGGTTCATGGGAATCCTGCAAGCAGTTTACCTGAGAGCTAGTCATAGAGATATTATTCACTGTGAGACACTGAAGTGATGCTAAATCCATTGGAACTTTTTTTTTTTTTTAACTGAGAGGAGTCTTCCTAATAGAGGATATTTGCTGTAAATGAATAATGTAAAAGTAAAGCTGATATGGAAGATGTTTATTTGTTTCATGGTCTCTTGAACTTCCATATCCTTATTTTGCTACTTGTTGGTATAAGATTTAACCACAGACTAAACTGGTATTAATTTCCAGGTTATCCAAAGCAGATGCAAAAAAGAGAATGAAGAAGCAGCCATTATCGCCTACATGATGCCCAAGACAGCTTGGAATTTTTACAGTGATTGTATCAGTGTACAAACATAATAAGTGCTACAGAACAAACCAGAGGACCATCTAATTTGACCTTCTGTCTTCAACTGTGCTGGTGCCAGCCATCTCAAATGTAGACATAAAACCCTCTAATACAAAAAATTGTGCAATGCTCTGTCATAGAGGAAAATTATTTCTGACTCCAGTTGTTGCTCAATTATGTCCTGAAGCGTGAGGATTAATGGTTTTTGTGACTTTTGTCCCAGCATGAATAATTGCAGATGCCATTCTTATTCAGATCAATGGGTAATTCTGCTCTGAAGCTTCCTCAGTGCTTTTCCTTGTACTAATCTGTGGCCTTAAATGGCAGAAGATGTCACACCATTTTAGAAACACATCCTAGACATATCCTACCATGCACCAAAGAAGTAGATTCTATCTTGGTGTGAAACTAAATTTATCTGCAGAGAAATAGTAACTAAGATGATGAGTTATGCAGTCATTTGGCTGCTGTTCCTACCTACATTTCACTCAGATTAATGCATTTAATATCTTTATTAATATCCTAATATCTTTATTGGTGATCTGAATGAGAGGATTGAGTGCACCTTCAGTAAATTTGTGGACAACAGTAGGGTGGGCTGGAGTGTTGATCTGCGGGAGGTTTGGAAGGCTGGGCAGAGGGATCTGGACAGTCTGGATTGGTGGGCCAAGGACAATTGTATGAGGTTCAATAAGGCAAAGCACCAGGTCCTGCACTTCAGTCACAACAATTCCATGCAATGCTGAAGACTGGGGAAAGAGTGGCTGGAAAGTGGCCCAGTGGAGAAGGACCTGGGGATACTGGTCGACAGTAGATAAACACAAACCAGCAGTGTGCCCAGGTGGCCAAGAAGGCCAATGGCATCCTGGCCTGTATCAGAAATAGCGTGGCCAGCAGGACCAGGGCAGTGATTGTCCCTGTCTCAGCACTGGTGAGGCCACATCTTAAGTATTATATCCAGCTTTTTGGGCTCTTCAGTTCAGGAAGGACATTGAGGTGCTAGAGTGAGTTCAGAGAAGGGCAGCAAAACTGGTGAAGGTAAGTCCCCTGAGGAGCAGCTGAGGGAGGTGGGGTTTTTTAACCTGGAGAAAAGGGGGTTCAGGGGACATCTTTATTGCTCTCTACAACTGCCTGAAAGGAGGTTGTAGCCAGATGAGGGTTAAACTCTTCTCCCAGGCAACTGTGACAGGATGAAAGGACATATCCTCAAGCTGCACCAAGGGAGGTTCAGGCTGGACATTAGGAAGATTTTCTTCATGAAAAGGGTTGTTAAGTATTGGAACAGACTGCTAAGGTAGGTGGTTGACTTACCATCCCTGGAGGTGTTCAAAAAAAGGCCGGACATGGCATGTAATGCCACAGTATAGTTGACAAGGTGATGATTGGTCAAAGGTTGACTCAATGAATCTTGCATGCCTTTTCCAGGCTAAATGATTCTGATTCTGCTGTCAGCCACCCTTGTCACGTTCCATTATGGCTGAGGGGTTGAAATAGGGTAAGTGGGAGAAGATGTTGGCCCAGGTTAGCTGTTAGCTCCTGTCCAGAAGTTGCATTAGATAACCATAACCTCACAGATACTATCAGCAAATTTAACCAGTTAGGTGAGCAGGTAGTTCCAGGAGTGCTGAGACAGTCTTCTGTACATTTGTTGATAAGTCATGCCTAATCAGGACTAGGCATGCCTAGTCATGCCTAGACAGCTCTCACCTGAAGAAGCATTCTGCTGCATCTGGTATTTTGTTTCCACTGCTAGTTATTTGCAATATCCATTATAATATTATAAAAGTATCCATTAATAAGCTAAAAATATGTTCATCTGATGATTTAATCTAAAGATACACTCCCTGAAAGGGGAAGGAGAAAAACCCCCTACAAATTACAGGGTGTATTTGTGTCACCAAGGAAACTTTCAGCAAAGTGTTTACTGAGCCAATTTTTACTAGGAGCACATGACTCCTGCCTTGAACAAAATTATTTTGGTTTTAAGCTGAAGCAAAAGAAACGAGCACACTTTGTCCAAGAGTCATTAAAATGACTGGAATGCTTAGCCAAATAGGCACACTAAATGGTCATGGTAGAAAGAGAAGACTAAGACTTTTTTTATGGACAGACAAAAGAAATTATGAAGCTCTCTGTAAAGGCAACATTTCTCACTATCTGTGAAATTACAGTTGCCACCTATTTTCCTACACATGATGCATCAGCAGGTTTCTGGCAGGTGCTTTAAGGAAACATTTCTGCATTCTCTATTCCTGTTAGAAGTCACTATTCTTCAAACTGCCATTTGGGTTGTATTTGGCAGCCACAGTGATTCACCAGAAAATGAAACACATTTCTGATTGTATAGAATACACTCAGGTCTACACACACGATGATTTGATCAGGAGAAAAATGGTACCAAAGTGAGGCCAGATGCTCTGAACCACTTCTGCAGGAGCCAGACTTCTGATCTAAAAAAAGCAAATGAAACCCCCATAGTATAAATGTCACATCAGAGAAAGAAAGTACCTGGGGAAAAAAAGTTTACATGCATAGAAAAATCACACTTGTTTTAAAAGTATCATCACATACCTCTATTAGGACACATGGAAGAAACCAGCCATCTGAGAGCTAATCGGCAAAACTATCTTGTGCAGACACATGAAAATCTGAAGAAGAAATTGCACAATAGAATAGCTTGTCAATCATTCACCAACAAGTATAGTTGTGACTTCTTCACTCAAAAGTGCATTTTGGCACAGTCTTCATCAAAAATATGGTCAAAATTGGAAAGCAAAGTGAAAGTGTGGGAGGTGCTAGCAAAAATAGGGCATCTTTGCTCTTGGATATAGAAGATTAATTTGGTCATACGCATTGGGTGGAGAAAGGAGTTTTTCTTCTGTTTTGAAATATGAGACCAGTATTAACTGTACCTGGAGGACAAAAAAATATCCAAATGGATTTAAAAAAATTAATTTATTCACTTATTTGTTAAGTGATTTTCCAACAATATTTAAGCTTACTTTCTCCCATGGTCAAAACCTGAGCATTTGCTTTCTGTTCCTTCCAATGCCCGTTTTGAGCAGTTGCTATTTGTGAGTGCTATTTTCTACATGGGTTAAAAAGGCTCCAGTCGTGTACAAATACAAAGATGTTAATTTGCAAGCCACACTAGTCTGATATGAGCTAAGATAGTTTGTAAGTGACTTTAAAATCCTCTGTCAAAGGTCTTCTGTCTGCTTCCTTACCAAAAGATAAAATGTTTGAGTAGGATCCTGCTTACATTTTTTCTAATGATTCTCAGCCCAGTAAGCGCTTTCTCTTTTCCCATTTGACATCTTTTCGACACCTTTTGAATTTTATGTTTTTAGAAGCCCTCCTCAACTTTGCCATCTTGCATGCTAAGTGTTCCCATTACAGATTCCAATGCTAAGATAACCACAACCACAAACACTATCCTTGCTTCTCCCTTTCTCTTACCAAGAGTCTTTCAGTAATACTTTTAGCAGAGCTAGAATTGGCACTTAATTTCCATTCCTTAAACAAACTTTAAAGAGATGGCACTCAGTTAAAATGCCCAGCATATGGATGTGTAAGTTTTTTATAACCTGACTTCTTTCTGATCTCATAAATTAAGGCTACCTTCTGTCAGTGGTATTTCAAAGAATAACAATAGTCATAGTTTGCTCAAGCTGGATACATACATCTGAATTTGAAAATTCTTAGTACAGACTGAAAGACTAGGTAAAATTTGAGCTACATCAATAGGTGGTAATGGCATAGAAAGGATTATTTGCTATCAATAGGTCAAAAATAGCATAATAGCTGAATCTAAATTGCAGATTTCAACTTTCTAAGTACTGTGTAAGTCCAGATAAAAATAAATGCAGTTTATATAGAAAACTGTCTTAACCTGATTGTATCAATTTGACATGCATATAATGCAGTTATTGTCAATGGAATTAGTTTTGAGTAGTTCTAATTTTGTTAAAATGGCTTATAGCAGATATCACCTGGCTAAAATATAATCACAGGTAGTCCATAAAGATTATATTTGAAAGACAGAAGGGAGGAGATATTATTTAACATGGGCTAGAACCTTTGTGAAATTCATGCTGATCATTATGACAGCAGCCAGCCACAGTCATGTGGGAGATTTTACTAGGAAGTTTCATTTGCCTGCTGAAATCTCTACATGCTCCAACCACTACTAGCATAATGTGGAAAAGAGGAGGAGGGAAAAAATTACCAGATACATATCTGTTGTGGATACTCGGATGAGGGATGCATGAGAAAGCACAGTTTTCTGCTTACCATAAAGATGGTTCTGCAAATCAAGGTTTCAGTTACGGATGTGTCTTTCAAAGCCTATTTATGGGGAAAAAAATTAAAATCATTGGTAAACCAGCTATTGCTGTGGTTTACATGTGGAACAAGGAGGCCAACTACACGAATAGGCCTAAAACATGCAGGAATTGGTCTGCAAGGCCACACAGTCAAAAAACTTAAATGCGTGTGGGTAAACCAAAGTCGAGCTTGTTTACACATGAATAAATTCTAATTAGAGAAATGGAAAAATGTCTGAATCTAAATTTAAAGTGGAGTCTGTTCATGAGAGTCATGGGTGACTAAAAGTAATTAAGGCCATCACTTAACTAAACAGATGTGACGGATTAACCATGTGTTTCTATGTTTGATGTAGATTTTTTGTTTTGGATACACTGTAGTTTAAAGCCCTTTAGTGCTGCCTGAGATACATCTGCCATTATTTTGATTTGGTATATTTCTTGTTGCAAATACATTTAGCACTAGTTGACATTTAGTTTGTCTAAACAATCGAAAGTGTTTACAAGGAAAAGTACTTGTTCAAGCTAGCTCCAGTACAGAAAAATACATACAAAATGTAAAACAAAAACGCTCAGAAAATAAAATACATTTTAATGCTTCCATTTGCACTGATTTTTACTAGAGATAGATTTAGAAAAAGTTAAAAAAGGAAGCACATTTTCGTCCAACAACACTCCAAAAAAATTAACTTTTCCTCCAAAATAATACTGTATTTTTTAACGGTTGAGAACTCTTATTTTTGTTATTTCCAGCCCTGTAGAGCTCAGATGTGCTAAGTTCCTATCATCATACTCCACCAATACTCTACCCAAAATGGAAGGAGATAGAATAAATGTTGTTTAGAATAAATATTACTTAACACGGTTTGTTCTCCTGAGCTTTGCACTCTGATAACACAAAATTGCACATGATAAACAAGCTCGGGTAATTACACGTTCAGATGCAGCTCTATGAATTAGATTACGTTTCACACATACATTAAAATTGGAACATTTATACAAGGCTGAATTCCCTTCCTATTTCAGGAGAGAGGAATTTTATATATGTATTACTCCATTAGCTTTAATATTATGTTGCTCAATTTACAGGCATGTGCACGAGAGACACTCCAGGTATATGCCTCTGTGGGTGTCTGGTTTCACACTTGCTGAGACAGTGGCTGACCTACTGTACACACAGTTGTGAAAGAATAAGTTAAAGATGGAGAGTGTCATTCAGAATTGCCCAGAGTCTCATTTTATGGTAATTGGACTTAAATATTGTGTTGCAAGTTCTCTGCATGCATCAACTGGAAGAAAAAATTGGTGAACTCAGTTTGCTTTTATAGACAGTTACGACTGACGTTGCTGTCTGGCTCCAGGCTGACCAACCTAGCATAGGATACTCCTCATCTGAAACAGTAAGTTGCCCATGAGACCGGAGACGACTTAATTCCCTAACTTTCACAGTTTGGTGTAGAAGGGTCTTATTATCAACAACTAGGTTGCACTGTCACAATGGGCCTCAAAATTTCTGAATTATAGCCCTTTACACCTGTTCATCCGGAAGCCATGTTTAACAAGTTAATCTTTGCATCAGCATATTTTGGTTTTCATTTCTTTTAAACAATGAACATAACTAACATTTTAATGATTTAAAAGGAAATATATTTTTTGGATATTTATGATGAGTGCATTTCTGACACACTGCTCTTGGAATTTCCATGGGATTTACAGCATTTGTCTGCTAGAGAGTCACTCTCTAACCTTAGGTCACACAGGCTGCACCCATCTAGAGTCCTTAAATCAGTAGCTTTTTGAAGGCTAGACACCTGTGGTTTCCTTTTGACTGAAATATTCCTGTGAATCACAACAACTGAAAACAACAATTCATTTTAGCCATCAGAGTTGAACTCAGTGATCCTTGTGGGTCCCTTCCAACTCAGGATATTCTGATTCTATGAATTCTCACCCTGGGAACCTTTTCTCCCTAGGTTTACTCCCTAAGGGCAGTAAAGTTCAGGAGGACAGCTGCCTACTTCAAATAACCCCCATAGGAACCTTTCACCTTCTCCATGGACTACTTAGAGAGCCTAAGGATGCAGACTTCAGCTATTGTTATCTTTTGTGTTTTGTATACTCATTGATCTCTCACATATAGAGAGTCTGGAATTCAGAGACATACAACAAATAATGTCAGCTAGCACAGCTAGAACAAAAAGGCCTAGGTCATCTTGTTTATCTTCTGCTTCTGCTTGCGTGGGATTGTTTCCCACACAGTGCTTGAATATGTCACCCATAAAGGCAGCTGGTAAGAGCAGCAACTGAGTCTGAATCATACAAACAAGGGGGGAGGGAAACGGTGTAAACTTTGTAGTATAAGAAGAGGACATTTTCCCCAGTGTTTTAAGGACCCATCTTCAATATGGTGGTTCCTAGCAACTGTAAATCTTGCAAATTTGACCTCAGTGATTGTGAATTTTCCAGGTAACACTGTAGCTTTATGCTCACAGAAGATGGAGTATCTTCAAGGAAAATACAGGTTAGGCAAAATTCCTTATGCTTAGCATAAATTGAGCATACAGTGACAAAACCAGCCAGCCTACAGAAATGTTAAGTCTGGAATGACTTCTCTCCATTTTGCTGAAATCAAGAATGCCCATTTAAACAGCCTTACACTGTTTGGACAAGAAGCAATAGATTCAAGCATGATGCTGTGTGACAGGCATCAGTAAAGTCAGAATCCTGGAATCAAAGAACTGACTATGTAAAGCCACATCTTGGCTTTCAACTTACACATGACAAGCCAAATGAATCTCAGCCATTTTTGTAGTCTTCAAACCATTCAACACCTATATAACTGGGGATAACTATCATTACATAATTCTTATTTTCTATCTTCTATCTCTCTTTTGGCTATATGAATGGTTCCTTAAATGTTTGTGAAGACATCCGCTTTCATAGGACCTGAGGACTGTATTAACCTCTGGATAGTCTATAACCTGACAAAATTAATTGAAATCAGCAAGCAGATTTTTCAAGATATGAAGCTATTCTGTGTGTTAGAAGCTTTTAAGACTGATGCACTTATACACATACACAACCATGAAATACTTTTTTTCTGATATGAATTTGAGTTAAAAAGAAGATAGAATGATTACGTTTTGCAATTTATTAATGTTTTAATACTATGCTTTACAAGTGTTAGACAAAGTTCTCATTTCTTCTCATTAGAGATCCAAGCCCAAAATTAACTCTAATTTATATGTAAAATTTTCTAGATAAGGGTTGCAGTATCTGAATCTTCTGTCATGATTGATAGCTGCCTTTCTCTCATTTGGTAAATGAGTGGTCAACACTTAATATGATGCAGTGAAGCACATCTTCTGACCATGTCTGAGTCTGGAAATGTAAATGGCAGCCCATTAGGAATGTCAGAACTGATTTTGCATTACCAGGCTTGTCAAAAGAGGTATGAAAGTACAAAGCAAGTATATGTACATAGTACAAAATGGTGATACAAATGCTGAGTTAACAGTTTAAAAATAATTCAGCTAATTGTTTATAATTTTGTTGATCTTAGGTTTCAGTATAGTGACCTATCTGCATAATTTTCAAAAACTGTTGTTTTTAAATAGGTTGATATTCACAAACCCCTTAAAGATTTATAAACCCTAATGCTCTTGCTATTTTACCTCCAGTTTCTGATTACAGTAGTTTTTTTTTCAGGATGGGTGGAAAACATTGGGGTCAGGAAAGAAGACGACGTTTTTTAAATTTTTATGAAGAAAATGACTTGATACCATAGGCAACCTGAGTTGCCTATGGTATAAATGCTTTACTCTTGACAGACCATCATTCCTTGTCCTGTTGCAGTTGATATTAGGGAGTTTTTCTGCATTTAGTCTTTTTTATCTCTTAGGTTGTAAATTCTCTGCAGGATAGTCTTTCTGGGGTGTTATGAGGTCCTTTCAGCTCTACAAGAACACATCATAATATTAGCAATTAGCAAAATAGTCTTATCTTCTTTCTGCATCTCACTTAAGAAGTAATTTGATTTTGAATGATGGCCCAGATCTTCTTGTGTCCAGTTCCATTCATTTCTGTGAAAATATTTACTTGTCCTCTAGAAAAGAATGGCCCCTGATATAAAAACAGAGTTGATTTCTGAGCCAAATCTGCGGTCAGCTGTCTCTTTCTCCTGAAACCCATGAGAATTGATCCCAACATTAATCTCAGGCATAAAGAAGTGGAAAGTTTTCTACAAATGATTGTGTGTGCCATGCGGTTTGGGCTTTCCATGTAACACATCACAAATTCTGGCAAAGGACTGTGGCCAAAAACCCAGTAATATTCCTTACACTGTTCTGTTTGACAGTTCACCCACTTTTGGGAGATTATATAACATATTACTAGAACTGTCTATCTCTAGTATTTAACCCAAGTATCTGAGATTGTTTTCTTTCCTTGCTAAGAATATAGTCAAGATTGCTGAAGAGTTTCCATATTATGAATTTAAAATATAAAACCAAACGACATTAATCTGCCAGGAAATTATTGTGCCTGTTTTCTGACTTTCTGGTCATGAAACTCTCTCATGGTTGTCTTCCACACAAAAGCTGCAATAAAATGTACATTTTTGTGTAATGCTTAGAAATTGATATCTTAGTGGGCAAAAATTAGCTAGAGACAAAGCCACTTGCAGGGGCTTCTGCCTCACATATCCTTGGGTGTTAACAAAGGGGAATATGGGATTATTATCATGTTAGAGAAGGAAATAGCAAAACATGATTTTGATTTTCTGGAAGAGAAGTTCTGAACAGTGAACTATCTTCTGAAATATCAAAGGACCTTGAAAATAAAGGAACCCCAAGTATAATCTCCATTGACTTCGGTGCAGTTGGGCTAAAGAGTGTTTTGACTTAACAGGGTTAAATCTTGGTATGTGTCTAATACCACTTTTGCCAACAAAACTAGAAGAGAACGCTTTTGAAACTTACATGGAAAGCACTGGCATTTTGCCTGCACAGTAAAAACAATTCTGCATATGCATTATGTTTTTATGTAAAATGTATTGTTTATGCTTTGTGATGTGATTTAAGTTAGGAGAAGTACAGAAAAAGAACACTGTACATGAAACATTTGTACATTATTGAAACAGCAATGGAAGAATTTTTTTAATTATTTGTTTCTTTTCTACAATTTACTATGTGTTAGAAAATTTCTTCCAGGTTTAAGTGCTTTGTGGGTGTCTGTACATTAATAGAACCAAGTGAAAAACATTCCTTTCAAACAGCAATATAGTGTGATCTGTTTCTAATTGTTTCATTATGTATTCATTTGTCTTTGCTTTTAACATATCTTTTTTACACATTTGTATTTGTGTGTGAAAGCCATTTATAATTGCTCTGTTGTATAGACATATATTTCATAACAGCTGAGGAGATGCATAACTAAAACTATGCTGAAAATCTCTATGTAGTGGGAGCTGCTTGCTGTTAGCCAGCTCAGACTATTTGCTCCTTGCAGAGCTATTAAGAAATCCTTCAGTGAAATAACTTTTCAGTGTGCCATGTTTATGTGAGATGCAGATACCAATGGTGGGTTTCACCCAAAAGGGACTTCCAGTTTCCGTTAGTTGTGTAGAATTCCCCTAAAAATTAAGGAGAGACATAGGACCATGTATTTTAGCTGTTCAGCTTATTGTGAAAAAGTTATTTGCAGAAAGCAAAGTCTTTCCTTTGATGAGAGAAGGGGTTAAGATTGATTAATTTAGACCAGACACCTAAATTTTAGGCTGTCAGATTAAGGAGGGATGGATCCTGTCCCATCTGTTTACAATTAGTTGTGATTTTTGCCCTTTCTTCCTAACACAGACAATGAGTGTTTCTGGCTAAGGCCCTGTTAGTTGTGCTTTAGCTTCCTAACAGGAGACCTGAAATGGCTGCCTTGAAAATAGATAAACAATAAAAAGAAAAGACCATGTTCCAGTGTAGATCAGCGAGTGCTACAAAAACAAAGAAAAGAAAACTTAGGAAAGTAATGAAAGCTTAAACTCACATGCTTAAATTATTGACACACTGGAACTATGTTTTATCCCAGTAAAAAGTAAAGCTGCATGGGGCAGACTCACACTGCTCTGAGGACATGTGCCAGCAGCAAGTCTGTACTCCTCAGCGAGCAGCTGACCGAGATAAACAACTAGCAAGCAGAAGGCTTGCTTGTACATATCTTTTTTTCCTTTAGAGCACTTGCTACTTTGGCTAAGCACTGCAACAAAGCCGGCTTCTACCTCAGATTTGGAAGGACCAGCCGTGATTTGGGCTGACCTCCCTGCCCAGCAGCCCAGGGTGGTGGTGGGCCGGGACAGGCAGTCTGAACATTGTACCCTGTGCTGAAAGGCTACACTGCTGGCAGTCCCCTAGGATCCTGTTCCTATGGCAGCGCAAGTGCACTGAAGCTATGGGAGTATCCAGAACTGCGGGCCTGGAGACATTTTTTTACTTGGAAGAAGCTTGGGAACTTGAAGGCATTTACTGTGCTGCTGGGATGCTGTGAAGAGCAGAATAAATTTTGCTGTAAAAGGCGCCATTTGGGTAAATTCATCTCCTTCCCAAGTAATTTTTGAAAAGTCCTGTACACCTGCACCACAGTGGATTTTCTTAAAATTAAGTAAAGACTTTCTATTTCATCTAGACATATGAAAAATGGATAAGTATATATTTTAGAAGTATTTCTTCTAAAAGCACTTGCTCTTTGAATGGCTAGACCTAAAAAAATGACTTAAGTGTTTTTCTTTAAAACAGGCCAAATATTTTCAAAGCATCTGGTTTTGGTGAGAGCACACTGATCGTTTTGTAGAATATTTATATACATCTTGATGCTCATAGATTTTTTTAAAAGAAAATATTTATATTGTGGTTTCTGAATCAAACAACATTAAGTATGTAAATAATGAAAGACTGAACATTTCTCTTTCAGTTTTGTTTTTGTTTTTTTTTTAAACTTAGGTAAATTTCTTTGAGATCTAGACTTAAATGTAAATGGAATGCGTTCATATGTAGGTAGCTGCCTTCAGATATGAAAAAAATAAAGACTCATTTGTTTGAGAGGGATTTAATACACTTTGACTGACATTGAATTATAGGCCTGAATTTCTTTAAAGTAAGCATAACTTAGAAGTATTTCAGCTGAATGTGGAACAAATGCAACAGCTGAACTGTAAAGAGCATACAAATAATTAACCCTTTCTCATATGAATGAATTGTGTGCATCTTTTTATGAAGTTCACAGTCACGTGAAATTCCTTTTTTTCAACAGTAACTGGTATGGAGGATAAAGGAGACACAGGAGGGATTACTTGCCTTTATTTTTGAGATGAGTGTGTTTTGAATTGTCTTCATAATCTTCAATTTGTTCCAGATTTGTCAAAAAGATTTTCCAAGTTTTGCCGATCCTTGAAATGAGCTTAGTCTGAATTCATTAAATATAGACTGACTGTCAAGTTAATCTTGTCTCTGAGCTACACAGAAAGTTTACTGATAGGGTATTGCTTTGAGTTTTAGGACTTGTATGAGCCCAGAAATCTAAACTCAGCAAGTGTGTGAACCCCAGTACCTGAAACAAAAAGAAAAAAAAGAAAAATATATTGAACCCTGTGGATGTGAAACTGCCAGAGTTCTCAGAGGTACAATTATATGAAAAAGAATGTTATTGCAGCACCAGAAACATTCATGTCAGGAGAATACCACTATTTTTAAAAGCATTGAACTGTCACATTGCTCTTGGAAAAGATTTCATGAATTGGTAGCTCTAATCCCTTATTCACATACCGTTCAAATATTTAAACTCAATTAAAAGGAAAAAAAGAAGAAGACAAAAACTGTATTTTTTTTCTGATCTATATGGAATCTAAATAAGGTAACTAATGGCACATAATTAAAGGCATGGAAAAATGTTGTACTTGGATACGTTAAAAAGCTGCTTTGCATAGACACTTCATCCCTGTTTGATATATATAACTGAGCATTTTTCAGCTCCAACACTAGTTCTTGAATTCCCACATGAAGTGACAACTATAGTCATTTTCATATCTGCATTACCTTTTACAGGAGAGTGCAGATGAAAATATAAGCCTGATGGGTGGCTTAGTCTCTTGGGGTAGTTTAATGGTTTGCAGATTTTTTTTCAGTATTTTGTACACTTCAACTGTGAAATGAAAATGTCCATCCTCTAGTAATGGTTTGAAAACAAGAAAGTACATTTCGGCCTGAATACGTCTACTTGGATATAAATACACTTAGAGTTTATGGTTGTTTCCTTCAATTTTCTTATCCCTGAGAATGAAACAGTAATAATAATTAATTAATAATGGAATTTCTAGGGAAAGTAGATGACCATTATATCTGTAAGGGAGTGAAAAGAGTCTGCAAGATAAAAATAGGGTTATCTTTCTGAAATACTATTACTCGCATTGAAATAGGCGCCATTTGGATGACTTGCAAACACTTCTGCAGTAAACTGTATGTACCTTTCTGTGAGGCAGCTGACAACCCATGGCTTTTCTTTGGTTAGCAAGTTGCTCATTGCGATGGCTAAAATTTGCAAAAAACAAATGCAAACCCAAAAACAATATACAAAACCAAGTAGATCAAGCCACTGGGAAGGTGTTGGCAAATACTTTTATCAGTAGCATCAGATGCTTGAATGAGCACTATTTGCATCCAGATATCACAGTCTATTCTCCACACTGGCTGAATTCATTGGGAATTTTACCTGCATCTTTTGAAATATTGTAGGATTTGTCTTTCTTTATTTTCCTATGATATTCACTATGGAAAGAACCTCTCAAATAAAAAGAGCACAAAAAAATCTACATCAGTAAAAAAGTCTTTGTATTTGATTTAAGAGAATCCTTCTGTAGAACTAAACAGTATCCAGTAAATTTTGGGAGTAATAGTCTCCACGTTTTCAAAAAAGAAATAAACCCTAAACCGATTAGAACCATCTCTTTTTGTTTTGTAAACACATCAACCGTTTGCCATCCTTCAGGTAACATTCCTCATCTTTCCCGGCAGCTATAGTGTTCTCACTTTTCTTTAAGGCACATAATACAGCGTACATGACAAACATGAGTGATGATGGCATCCAGCTCACTCAA
This sequence comes from Manacus candei, assembly GCF_025592945.1. NCBI lineage: Eukaryota > Metazoa > Chordata > Aves > Passeriformes > Pipridae > Manacus > Manacus candei. Next base: position 567,029 of record NW_026138129.1, on the reverse strand, counting down.
CTTTCATTGACTGAAAACATAGGCTTCAAGTCAAAGCCACTTCCTTGCACTCCTAAGGTGAAAGAGAGAGGTGGACATCTGCCAAGGGTGATTTTTAGGCTTTCTTACATTTAAATGGGTGGGTCCTGACAAAACACCTCTTTGTGTCTCCTCTGTTATAAAGAGAGCCTAGTTGACTAGCTTAGGCTAAATATTTCAAATTCAGCTAATTAATCATGTCCTGTCAGCCTAAAAGTGTAAGTGGCTGAGATTGAGTTTTCTCCCCTGTGCTGAGACACCAACTTGAAGCCACCTCACTGTTGATTTGCTTATTCCTCTTGCTAGTGCTCTGCAGTATCTCTGGTGCCTTTAAGCACGCAGACAGAAGGAGCTTTCACCATAAAATATCATCTGATTGTTAGCAGCCATCTGTACCTAAATGGGACACCGACAATTTAGCTGCCAGGCACCTATTCACAGACATTTCACGTTTCATGTCTTCAAAATCGTTTAGAAATTGCCATGTTTTCATTCTTTTTTTTTTATAGGAAACTTGTTCTTCATCTAAATGATCTTTGTACATATAAAAACATAAGCATAAAAAGCAGATGGTGTTTTGATTTAGTGGATATTTATGATAAAATTGTATTTGTGCCATAGGGGCATAAAAGACAATGTGGAGTTCAGGAGAATGGAAGATTTTCTTGCACGATTTTATGGAAGTTTGTTACAAGTCACTGAAACCCGTAGAATATGCATTTCAATTGCCCTTACAAAGAGAAATACACATGAAATGTAGCCCATTTATTACAATGCTTAAAAAAAAAACCAAACAAAAACCAAAACAACAACAACAACAAAAACAACAACAACAAAAACCCCCCCCAAAACCCCCAAAAGCAAAAAAAACCAAACAAAAAAAAAACACAAAAAACCCACAAAAACAAAACAAAAACCCCACAAAAACAAACAAACAAAACAAAAAACAAACAAACAAACAAAAAACAAAAAAAACAAAAACGCACAAACAAAACAAAACAAAACAAACAAACAAAAAAACCCCAAAAACTGTGGGGTTAGAAGTCAACTAGTCAACTTGTGTTTATCAGCACAATTCCACTGAAGTCAGTAGATTTACTCAAATGTGACAACTGTTCTCATTTGGTTTGAGGTTCAAGTAGAAGACTGATTTCAATTTTTTAATCCTAGTTAATTAATTTCAACTATCAGTACCTGTGACTAATGAGATACATCTGCAATAGATGGTGTTCTGCTTTGTGTGAGTGTATCTTTCCATATATCTTTCCATGCCTCCTTTGTTCTCCGTGGGTGTATAAAAACCACCCACAAATAAAGCCTGACTGAGATACCTCCAACAGTTTATGACAGCTCAGTTTTTATTTAGTGTGTTAGTTTGTAGTGTGAAGTTTACTGCTTCTGTTTCATGCTCAAAAAAATAAATGTCACAAGTCTTGCTTTCTTAACCAAAATCAAAGTCATCGTAATAATAATAATAATAATAATAATAATAATAATAATAATAATAATAATAATAATAATAATAATAATAATAATAATAATAATAATAACAACCTCTCCCTACTTCTCCCTTAAAATTTTCCCTGTATCTCTCCTTTGTCTCTCACGACCTGGAACAGCATCCCTGCCACTTGTAACAGCAATGCAATGGTCCTGTTCCACCTTTCTCTGGGAGTCGGCAACAGACAAATGACTTAAACAACTCCTTATTCGCATGTGCCCATGCATCATTACAAGACCAGACATACAATTTCCTAGATGAGCATTTTATGAATATCATGTATGTAATGCAAATCAGTTTAGTCTTTCCAATTTCTTTAATGAGTGAAAAGCATCCCCTTAGAAGCCAAACACTACCTCTTATCCTTCTACTAGAGGCTGCACTGTCTTTTAAATGACAACCTGATAATTGCAGTTACAGTAAAATGAGATTTAACACCTTTCTCTTACATTTTCAAATGTAATTTATCTTTACATTTAATGTATTATATATAATTCTATGTATTTCTTTGCAATGTTTATGTATATAACTTTATAAATTATGCCATCTTTTATAATTCTGTCACCTTTTCTCACATATGTTGACTTTTCCCTAATTGAATAGAGATAGTCCAAAGAGAAACAGATTTTTTTTTTCCCATCTGGTGAAAAATATTACAGGTAAATTTTGTATGAAATGTTTGGATTACAGATTAAAGACCATGAGTTCTTTTTTTTTTTTAATTTTTTTTTTTATTTTGCAGAAGTGGAAAGGACTAAGAGGACCCTTCCAAAGATAAAGAATATTGACATTATTTCTCAAAAGTCCCATTCTCATAACAATGTTGCCCTTCACACATATATCACATGACCAAAAGATCATTAAATAGCCAATGATATATTTTTTTATATATATGGTATGAAAAATTTAAGTCTTTTGTTTTCTGGTAAATCAAATAAATCCATGGATAAGTTTATATGAAAAGGTTCATAAACCAGTTGAACAATGTTTACTAAAGCAAAAGAAGACAGAGAAAAAACTAGCAAAAACTCAGTAAAAGAAATCTCTTTGAACGTTTTGGAAAAAATAATATTTTGAGTGTTTAAGTAAAAGCAGAATATTGATTTTTCAGTAAATTTAATAAAAAAAAAATCTGTGTTTGCATTGCCAAAGTACATCAAATTAATACACATGCACAATGTTAAGGCTGCCCTGCTTAAAAAATATTTAATAATTACAAGGTGTGAGAGGCTGAGAGTAACAAATTATTACTGCATTACATACGGCATTTTCAATTGTATACTGTTTAATTCTCTTCTTGGGGTAAAGTGTACATTCAACAGGAAAATAGTATTTAGGGTTTTTTACCTCTGAGAAAAAAATCTATTTTATTGGAACATCTTTGTCATGAAGTTCAATTAACATAATTGAAAATCCCAAAGGACCATTTTTAAAATCAGAAAAATTACTTCTAAATTTTGTTATTTGGCTATTAATTTGGAATCTGGTGGATTTTTCCAGCCAGTATTATTTCTTTATTATTTAAAAAGACATGTCAAGAGTAGTGGAATTGCATGATGCATGATTTTGTAACAAAACATAGCTGTAGAAATCTTTCATTTCAGTTTTGCAGAATTGCTGCTTTATGCTGATCGAAACGATTTTTCTTTTCTGTCACAGCAGATTCTGTGTTTGAATTATGTTTAAGCCATTTAGATTTTAACACAGGTGATATATGAGTGGAAATGGCCTTCAAAAGAGCAAAACCTCCCACAGAGTGGGAAAGATTCCAGCTTTCATTGATGGTACAGCCAAATGTCAGTGTGACACACCACATTAACTCCAAATTAATCCAAAATTTGATGTCGAATATTACAAAATCGCTGGTCATAATTCTGTAGTCAAGGCTGAGTGTCATATTTATATTTTCTTATACTCACAGTCTTAAAACTCACTAAGATCTGAAAAGAAAACACTGGGCACAGGAAAGTATATATTATAAATATCACTTAAATAAATACTGACTGCTTAAGCTAATACATACATTATAGAGTGTTAAGATCACCCTGCGGCTGAGGTAAGGACAGGTGGTCTGGAGATGTTCTGTATTCTCCCAGGCCCTACTGCAGACTTGTAGCCCTGCAGCTCATGCCCATGTGGGTAGCAATATCTCATAACAGCTGATTTTGGTACAAATTGAAGTGTTCCCATAATCCCATGCAACGACCAGAGCACAGAGGGAGATAATAAGGCCACCAAAGCAGGGTGAACGCTCAGTTGATTGAGAGGGGTCCCTGCATTGCCCCTCTACAGTAGCAGGGTGGGAAAGCATCAGTGCCTGAAGGAAGGATGCCCAAGAGTGCAGTATACAGTAATCAAAACTTCTCACTTCAGTCAAGAAAGTTTTTTGGTGACCTGCCCTTATTCCATGCATGAACTCATCTGCGGGGGCTGTTCCTTCCGTGGTGGTTAACAAAATCATGATTAGTGGTACTGGCTGATAGTAGAGACTTTATCCTCACATGTATTGAAAGCCATACCGTACCCGAGCTAAACACAAATGAAATAGAAAACCAGTCTCTAAGCATATAGTTTATAACAGGGTACAAGAAGTAGATTTGGGATATAAATAAACGTTAGGTTGAGATACCTGAGCAATGAGTTGTCTTTATGGGGTAAGTTCTAATGATAGCTCTTCGTGAGTCAGAAGGCAAACGTGGGTATTTTCTTTACATAGAAGTGCTGCATACATAAATATATAGATTATAGATATAATTAAATCTTTTCTGCATTTATGCATTAAAGAATATAGAAAGGAACACAAACATACTTTCTATCCAACTTCCTACTCCTATAAGATTTTAATATCATTTACAGTCCTCTAATACTTAATTGTTTGCTCAGAACTTTTCAACGAGTAGATTTCTACCTTTAAGGTATAAATAACTGCAGGGGAAGGAGATAGGTGTTTAAAAGAATTCAGAGTTGAAACTCTTCAAACAAAAAAGTGTCTCGGATGAGAAAGAAACTTTTGTTTGCTTTATGGCTTTATCCTGAAAGAGATCAGAAAGCTGTTGTGGGTTGTAAAGTATATATACATAAGATTGTTCCATTTGATTTAGCATTTTACAGGGTGTATAGACATTTTAAATCCCTCTATATCCTTGAACTTCTAACTGAAATTCTTCTCTTTCAGGTATAGTTGTTTAGCTTGCATTAAAGAATTCAACAGATTCAGTAATGCAGAATAATATTTTGGCTTTTTTAATCACAATGTGCCCAGTCACTAGTCCCAACCTAAAAAAAAAAAAAAAAAGCTCACAGTAAGATTCTGATGATTGGAAAATGGGTCATATGAGGAACTTCCTGTCTGAGTTTTCTTGAACCTGGTATGCCAAACTGAATGAAGTATTTAAGCTCTGTCAAAAGTGATACATCAAGCCCTTGTCATATATGTAGTATCAATATTTTAAGGTGCAAGTTGACAGAGTTCTTGTATATGTTAGTACCTCCATAACAAATATCACTGATCTGAATGCTCTAGCCAATTGAAAATTCAAGTCTGGATCAGAATTACATGACTTGGATTATGTAGTAACATGTAGGATGACTTGGATCCTGAAGTAATTTTGTCCTGTTTCTCTGAGAAAGCAATTTGTTTTGACTTAGTAGCTCAGTTCTCAGTTTGAAAGAAGCAACTTGTTCACAGCCTGCTTTTTCTTTTCAAAAGATATTGAATAGTTTTTCACATGATCTGTATTTTGACCAAGTCAGTGTATGCCTAGTAGGGTTTCTCTTTTACTTAACACTTTAAAAGAATAATTCAGAAGTCACTGACATAGACAGTCAAACATACTCCCTTGTCATTGCTGTAAATCCATTTTTTTTCATGCCTTTGTAGTTAGCCTCAATTTGCCCCATGAGTTTCTACTGAGACTCCCTTCAGACAGGAAAAATTCGTTCACTATTGTCTGTTAGTAACAGACAGGACTGTCTGTATCTAGTTGAAAAGGGAAACTGCATCCTTAATCTTTTTCTATGATGTCTAAGATCTTTTTGTATGCCTCTTATGACATGTCCTTCTCTCAGGGCGTCATTTATACTAATACATCTAAAAGTTTGATGGTTAATGAAGCACCAACCCAGAAAACCACTGATATTTTTTTCCCATGCATGGTGAAAACTCAGACTAACGCATTAGGATCAGTAAGCAGATTTATCAAAAGTCACGCTCTACAGAAACACCTCACATTAGCCTAAACTTTATTACACTAGCCACTGTAACACCTGAGCCTCTTTCATGTTCTGAGATTAGAGGCAGGACTAAGGATCTAGCTGCGAGACACACGAGTTTGAGTTAACCTGGCATAGAGGATCACAGCAAGGAGAAGAGGATGTCATATCATATGGCTGCTGGGAGTAGAGTACATACATGTCCTCTAACAGAGTCAGAGGCTTGATGGAGTTTTTGTTAGAAACCATACATCTGTGGTTACATGCTGAAGGCTTTCCATACCAAATATGCAGTCATTACATGCCCCAGGTAGTGTGATCCCGTAGCTTTGTCTAGGAAACACTGAATAGTCAGTTTAAATGAACAATAAAAATTACTGTTAAATCACAGAATTTTCTTACTCCTGAAGAACATGAAGCCAGCCTCAGGACTGACTATGTTAGCTGATGAATTAATCTATCTTTCTCTACTTATTCTTCTGCCTTGGAAACAATCACCCCCATTCAGTTGATATTGCCACATCAGCATTCCCTAACCTGCCGTAGCCAACAGTAGATGATCTAATCTGAAAGTTGTGCTGACATTTTTGGACTTAGGTATGTCAGAGAGCACTCATGCAAAGAGCTTGCTAGGCAGGTAGCAGGAAGCAGAAATCTAGAGTTAGGGGTAGTGCACAGCTCTTGGGGGAGCCTAGGGTAGTAGCCTGCTCAGAGATTAGGATGGAGAAGACCACAGCTCCACGGAGTGAGGTTACTGCCTCTACAGTGCCTTGTATGATCAACTGAAATGCAACCCCCTGCACAGGACACTCAAAATGTAAACACTTGGTTTGAATCAGAAAATGAAGCCACCCAGCACAAGATTGCAGTGTATTTCATCAAGTAGTTAGAATTAATGGACAAAAGAAAAAAAAAAACAAAGAAAGGGTATACTGCAAGAGCTGCTGTGTTGTGAAGAAGACAGCCCCGATCACAGCCTGTGTCACCTTCTGGGAAGGAAATACACCCCAAAATAGACAAGAGGTACGCGGCAGAAATGAGAGGAAATTGTCCATGAGGATTAGCAGTCAGATGGATTTCTCTTTGACAGGTTAGTAGCTCAGTAGAAGCATGGATGGGTGGGCAGGCATGCAGGTATGTACGTACACATAAATCTGTAAGCCACAAAACAACAGCCTAGGCTCAGGAGCTGTCAGTGTCCTAATAGAAACATTTTAAAATGCACTGTGTGAAATGATTATGTCCCTCCTGAGGATCAACGTGTTCTGCCATGAACAGCTTGGTGCTATGCAGGCACTGTGGTGAAGGACACTCATCATTAAACTGAGAAAATGCCTTCTCTCTGTAACCTCCCTTCCTCTTCCCACACTCCCAAATCTTTTCCCAGGCAGGATAAAATTTGCTGCAGTTGGGTCTTACAGGCTTTTCTTGTAAGCATACATTGAGGTAAGAGCTCTTCTAAACAAGCAGCAAGCTCCTCTGTATTTCTGTCCTTTGCTATGTGGGATTAGAGACATGCTAAACAGCTCCTTTACTCCTCTCTTTTAGTATCAAGCTCTCAGGCTAAACACCTCAGCTCTAGATCACTCTTGAAGAGTAAAGGTCAGCCCAAATCAGTATTTTGCTGGTACTTTAAAGAGTACTTACGCAAAGAGCTGTTGACTTCGCTGACACTTTGCCATTAGAAACATCCTTGATTTTTCATGTCAGCCACCCCTCAGGTGTCACATTACCCTTCTCCAACCTTTGGGGAAAAGTATAAGTTATGAAATCTCTTCAGGTCACATTCTGACTGTATCCACTTGCTCTATTGCATACAAGATAGCTCTGACATACTCATACTGATTCCTTTGCTTTTCTGTGCAGTGGCAGTCTCTTCCTCCAGGGAGTTCAGAATTAAAAAAAGCAAACAAACAGGAAGCAGGGTCACCAGAAGAGGTATGATGGGAACTGAGAAGACAGCCTACACGTTAAATGTGAACTCCGGAAATCTAAATGTGACAAAGATTTAGCAGTAGTACTATCCAGCCTATCCAGCCTACATTTTTCATGTTATGTCTTTATAATCCGCAAGATAAAAATCAGAAATAATAGGCTACAGAAAAATGTGTATGTTGTGTGACTTAGTAGTGCTGACCAACCCTGAACTGTCTCACTGCCTGGCCAGTTCTGTTCAACCATGGCCTATTAGGTTTTACATAAACCCACTATGTACCATGGTGTCATCATGTAGTTATGGTTTATTTGCACACCTCCAGAAAGATGTATTTTGAAGAGTGAAAAAGAAATAAAAAAATAAAAGAATTAAAAGTAGGAAAGAAGCAAAGAAATGAAGTAAGGAAGTTTGGTGGTAGCTTTCTGTTATGATTGAGATTTCTCAAACTGGATGCAGATTTGATTGATAGTGCTGACTTCTTTTGTACCTGAATTATAAATGGAAAAATTAAAGGATGTTGGGATTATTCTTCATTCTTTGTTTTCCTATACTTTCTTCCTCAAAGTCTTTCAGGCAGGGGCTCCCTCCTGCTTTGTCTCTAGAGTGGTTGGCCCAGGTTGGGCCCATGGTTGATCTCATGGCCAGTCTTCACGAATAAAGGTTTTGGGAAAGGTCATTACCCTTCGAACCTGCGCAGTGGATTTTTTAGGTGAGACACAGTGTGCGGTGAACTGAGCCCATCCTTTAATCCTGAGGTTCACCTGCCGGTGCCAAGTGAGCTTGGACAGTGGCAGTGAGGTCCTCAGGATGTAGGTTTGTTTAGAGTGACCTTCTCTTAGATGGATGGCCTTACAGGGCTGATGAGCTCCATCTGCCCGGGGAAGTCCCTTGACCAGGAATCAAACCCTGCCCGCGGTGGTGAGAGCGCCGCATCCTAACCAGTAGACCACCAGGGGGCCCCCCAATGGTTGATCTAGGAGTGTAAATAACTTCAGCTGTGCAAATGCTGACTGGAGCTATACACGGGGCAGGCTATCTGCCCTAATTTGGCTTTAACTAGTCAGAATTTTATTCCCACCCTTCTAGAAGGGAAGGAAATAGGACATCTTTTCCCTTCCCAACAGGTTCCAGGACTGTGATATGTCTCTTTAGTAGAACAATTGCTTTTATAGGCATTGACACCCATTTCACAGCCTTTCTCCTGTGCCTAATTTGGTGCCAATTCAAGTAACTTAAAAGTGAACTTTCATAGCTTTTCCCTTCTGTTAAGAAACACTTAGAGAGCTATGCAAAGAAATAACAAGAACTAAAGTTCTTTCATGGCTGCAGTTATTTTAGTCTGCCCATTGTAAGTGTATTCTAAAAGATGGGTATAGGAGAAAATATGTTCTTTCCTTGACTATATAAGACATTCTATAAAAAATAAAAATTCATTTTATTTAAAATGAATTATTTAAAAAGGTTTTCCTTTGATTCTTGTGCACTGAATGCACTATGAATAAATGGTAATTATGTGACCAAACAAACGTACAATGCAATGGGCAATATCACAGTTAGGAGAAACAGAATATGCATGGTCCGTAGATATTGATTATCAGGGTTTCTCTGTCTCACTCTCTCTCTCTTCTGTTTTTTTTTTTTTTTTTTTTGTTTGTTTGGTTGGTTGGTTTTGGATTTTTTTTTTGTTTTGGTTTTTTGGTGGTTTTTTTAGCTTTTTTTTTTTATTTGTTTTTGCTCATTTGTGTGCTTGTGTGTTTTTTGTTTTTGTTTTTGTTTTTGTTTTCAAGTAAGGCTTGCAAGATAAACTAAAAAAAATCTTTCAAAACAATCCCACAAAATCCCCAAATTTTTATTTTACTGTTGAAAACCAGGCAGTCATGTCCCTCAGACAGTCTCGGCCAGAGCTATTCTTGAGGTCAATTAGTAAAATGCCTGTATAGTTTAAAAGGTGGTGCGCTGGGGACAGAGCAGTCTTTTAGCATTCAATCTGGATTGTCTAGTAAAAATTGAGAGTCCCAGAGGGTTTCCATATATCACCTCAGGAATTCTGCCTGCAGTAAAGTAGAGCTGTTAATCATTATATCAGTTTCTCTTAAAGATTATTTTTCTGTTAATAATACTTTCCTGTTTATTTTTTGGACTTCATAGTGCTTCTTTCAACTAACCTGCTTTCTATGGGAATGTCATTAATTTTTCCAGAGACAAAAAGTTTATTTTTAAGTCTGGTCAGCAGGGACTACTGGAGTGACAGAAAGCAGAAAAGAAGTAACAGCTGAAATAAAATGTCAGCTGAACTTGTCACTGACTCTTGTGTCCTAAGGATCTTGCTTTGCAAAGTTGGGTTGGTTTTCAAGTGTTTGTTCAACCTCAGACAGTGAGACATTGTCCTGGCTGACCCTACAGCAGGGTAAATTTGGAGCTCTTTTATGCTCAGTGGATTTGGGCATTCCAGCATCCCAACCACTCTCTGTGGTCTCTTCAGTAGTTACAGGTGAGACCTCTGGCCAAGAAGAACTCCAGTAGTAAAACAAAGAGGCAAGTCAGCTCCTGCAGTGGTAGGTTGGTCTTATTTGGGCTACAGGTACAAGAAACTGATTTTCAGACTCAAAAAGCCTATGGCTAGGCATCTTACAAGTTCATGTCAGCCACTCCCCAGGGTGGGAATCCACTCTTCAGATACCTTCCCAACACCAGGACCTCCCTCCTTCTCTTTCTGACATTTCTAACTCTCCAATGTGAGTGAGGCAGGAGGATTTAAAGTCTCAGGTCAGAGGGATGCTACTGATACAAGTACCCCACTTCTTCCCTGAACTCTGGTAACAATGCAGTGTCTGAGATCAACGCTTTCCTCTGCCCCAAGACTGCACACCTGAACAGGCATAGGGAAGCAATCACAGCAAATGAAACATTCATCACACAGAGGATTTTCTGTTAATTTTAGTTCAAATGGGCTAGAACCAGTCCCAGCAGTCACTATTTCTCCCCTCCATATTTTTTTTTAATATAAAATAAGATATACTATGGCCTGAGTCAAACTGTATGTTAACTTTGATATCAAAGTATTCTTGGATCTTTGCACTTAGATAACATGTTTACCAGAAGTCTAGCAATGGATCAGCTAGGGGTTTAGCCTGCTAGAACATACCTGCTGGAGAACTGGGGCCCTTGAGATAAATATGTCTCAAGCAAGTAAAGTTTGCAGGTTGAAGTCTGTGAGTTCAGGTTGTTTTTATCATGGATCTATTATACTGGGATTAAAATTGACTGAAACATTTTCCGTTGTGTTTTCAACTGTTTTCAGTTGTGTTTTTTTGTTCCTTTCATTCTAATTCTTTGAAACATCTTCACTCTGTATATTATAAAAATATACAGAAAGAAATTATGAGAACTCCATGTTTTGATAGTGTAAATTTAAAAGAAATGGAAGTGATGGAGATACAAAAATTATAGAGTAAATATATCTAAACAGTATGTATTCTTAACACATCTAATAGAAAAAATAAAAAAAATACAAAAGAGCTAAATATATTTTAAAGTTGATTCTAATTAACACAGGCCTCAGAAAAAGGAAGTTTTGCCATTTGGTGCCACTTACCACACTGCACCACAGGGATTTCATACTTCTCTATATCTCTTTCCAAAGATGACCTTTTCCTTTTTTTCTTCTTCTTTTTTTCTTTTTCTTTGTTTTTTCTTTGTTTTTCTTTCTTTATTTTTTTTCTGCTAAAGAATAATAACAAGCTGTGATTATGTTGATTTCATCATGAAGGAAGTGAGGGAACACCACTGTTTCTGGCTAAATTCTTGGAGCTTCATGAAGGCACTACTTCCTGCTGGCTCATAGAAATTTTACATTTCCCTACCGTTGTTCCCTATATCTTCTGTTTCATGTATTCTCATTGACACTGGCCTTTCTGGCAGTGATCACCTCTTTCTAGATATGAAAGCATGTAATCACAGTATGTCAGGTCCCAGAATTACTATTAAGTCTCCTTTAAACAAAATTTCACACTCAGCTTATTTTTACATAAAATAGATGGCCTTTGCCATATTTTTCATCTGATATTTACTGAAGCAACAGAAAAAAATACCCCTCTTTTGTATTAAAAATCCATAGTTACCATTTAAGCAGCATAGGAAACCTCTCCAGCATGTACTACAGTAAACTTTATATGTGATGCCTCCAGCAACTCAGTTTATATGGAGGGCAAAAGTTAGCTGTCAGACTCCTAAAGGTTTCTAGAGGAGCACAGTAGCAAAGAAAGCTCCTTTTTAATGTATCGGTGAGTTCAGAATGCAACAGAAAAGTTTTCCAACAGTAATACTCAAATAACTCATAAAAACTGGAATTTTCTTTAAGCTTAAGAATTAAATTCCTGCTAAATAACTGGCTGAAATTAAAACAATACCTGCAAGTGTAGATAATGAAAAGTTTGACATTGTCAGTTCAAAGTGGATTATCTCTGTGGATCATACCTGTCAGAAGCTGCAAGTACTCTGGAAAGGATCTGCTACTTTTTTGTTTGGGTCTTTGTTGTTTTTTTGTGTTTGTTTTGCTTTTTGTTGGTTTGGTTTTTGGTTTTGTTCTTTTGTTTTTTTTATAATGATACAAGAGTTCTAAAATCACAGGGAGAAGTAGGTAGTTCAGTTCTGAATAACTAAGAAGAGAGAGCAAAATGTCAGTCTTTTTCTTTCCAGGCTACATATACATTGCCTAAGGCAACATCAGTATAAAATTAGGCTACAATAAGATTTATTTCCTACCTACACAGTTTAAATTGAATTTTATCTTATCATAATCACATGAGTTATAATAGTAGTAGTCTTAATTACAAAGCATCCACTCAAATTCTAGTATCATTTACTTCAAAATATCCTGCTTTTCCCAGTGCTCTGGAAATTGGTTAGAGAATCTTAATTGAAATTATCAGGGTATCTGCACAACCTTCCCCTTTAAGCTGAAATCCTGAACTTCTCTCTTTGTGCAATAAAGTCCTTCTCTTTTAACACACCTAATGCATGAAGGGATACACCAATTTTAATTGTTCTGCTGAGTAAGTAGCATGCTTCACACCGACCAAACTCGGCTGTAAAGACTTGCTCTGTTGAGAGCAACTAAGATGGATAGAAGAGTGGCAATATTTGCTGATCTGGTTAAACAGATTTTTTTTTCTTTTTTTAACAAACCTTCTTTTATTTATGTTCATGAATTTAGGAATACCAAGCTTCACTAAGCAGTGAGAATTTACATGTATAGTCATTTATACACCACATAACTTTGGGATCTACCTTAGTTCATACAGGGGTTGGGTATAAATCCCATGTTTGCTACTGAGTCTCTTGACTCTGGATCACGAAAATATTAAATTTGTAACAGTGCAGAGGTAAAGGAAAAAAAAAGATATGATATTCAGGACTAGTAGCGGAGTTCCTATAGTCCACCTGCAAAATTCAAAATATACCTAGACTCTTAAAGTTTTTGAGCTTCAGATATGGACTCTGGTGAGTCTGGCCCCTCAAGACTAAGCAGTTTTGAGTAGGAGCTAACAGAGAAGTATCAGGGAGCAATTACAAATGCAGAGGATAGATGACTATTCACAAGTCTAACACATCAGAAAGAAGAAAATGGATGTCAGGAAGATGATCACTGGGCTTGAACACCTCTTCTATGAAGACAGGCTGAGACAGTTGGGGCTGTTCAGTCTGGAGAAGAGAAGGCTCTGGGAAGACCTTACAACAATATTCCAGTACCTGAACAGAGGTACAAGAGAGTTGGAGAGAGACTTTTTACGAGGGCGTGTAGTGATAGAGCAAGGAGGAATGATCTTAAGCTGAAGAAGGGTAGAATTAGATTAGATATTAGGAAGAAATTTACTGTGAGAGTGGTGAGGCACTGGAACAGGTTGCCCAGAGAGATTGTGGACTACCCATCCCTGGAGGTGTTCAAGACCAGGCTGGATGTGGCTCTGAGTAGACTTGTCTAGTGGAGTGTTCCCTGCCCAAGGCAGAGCTCTTGGAACTAGATGATTTTTAAGGTGTCATCCAACATTAACTGTTTTATAATTCTATTAAAATCTCAAGAAGACTAATTCTGACTTCGGTGGAAGAGAGGATGGTGTCTCAAGGAAACTCAGAACAACCAACAGGAAAGGAGGTCTTCAACTTAAAAGACTTTCAAGATCTCAGGGAGTCTGACAGGAAGCATTTAAATGTACTGTACTTTTACATGTGAAAGTACTGCAAATACATAATTGAACAGTGAAGAGTCTGAAAATATTTAGTATCAACATGTATGTAAAGTTGGTCTGAGAACAGAAGACAGTTTGGTCTGCAATTTTTGTGCAAGCCACTGAGGTAGTAAGTTCTTAAAGTAAAATTGATAAATAGAGTGAAATCTTCTAGGCTAAATTGTCCTCAGTTACATAGGCATACTGTCAGTGCCTCAAAAAATCTGAAGAAATGCCAGCCTAACTTTTGGAAAGAGAATCATGAAATGAGATTTTCACAGAATCCTTACACCAGAGCCCAAGAGGATTTTCTTTAGGTGGAATAACTCACAGTTGCTGAAATAAGTTTATTTTCTTATCTGACAAGCTCTGGCAAATTGGCAATGCGAAGGTCTTCGTGCGTGGCTGCTGCTGACATCAGAGAGTTGGAACGTGTCTGTAGCACATCCACTGAGAAGAGTTACCAGTCATTCCCTGAAAGCAGACGAGGTGTGAGAAACTACTGCACTTCTAAATGAGGCCAATTCTATCTTTGTTAAATATACTGTTTATGTTGAAGATGTTTTATAATCATTTAAAGTCAAACCAGGGTGTGAATTCACCTGACATGAGAAAGCACAGCTGGAAGAAAGACTTCCTTCTCAGCAGTTTTTTTCTCCTTAATACCTTCACTCTGGGAATTTTAAACGTGTTCATTTATTTGCCTTAGTCCAACTTCCTCATCTAAATTTTGTTTTAAAACTTTAAATCATTAATTCTGTCTTCAGTAAATACTGAAGAGTGAATAGATAGCTAGAGACACTAAGTCCCAAACACCTCTCCAGTTCTGAAGAGGTGAGTAAGAGGCATATCTAGCTCCACTTCACACTCTTTTGACACTACTTATCAATAGTAAAACACTGGGACAAATTTCATCTGGCTTCACGGCATCCCTTTTCTACTGAAGAACTTAATGTACGTTCTACAGAAGGAAGAATTACAGCAAAGCCCAGCTGAAAAATGTGTCAGCACTTACACAGTGAGATAGTATAGGATGGAGAATTAGATACTGACCTTCTAGCAAAATCTGTGAGCTAAACTCTAGGTTGAGGATTGCTAAAATCATCCTTCTTGAGAGGCAGCAGATCCTGAATGCATTTAAGGCTTCACAAGTGCCCATTGAGGGGGTAAGGACTGTGTTCCAACATGCCATCTGTGGCTTAATAAGTTATCCATGATCCTTCTGTATCAATATGCTCTAACTCCTCTTCCTCCCTCTTCAAATACTAGTAGTCATTTTCTCAAAGCTATCACTAGAACCTTGGATATTGGAACACAAAATTCATGAGCTGCAATTGTTCATGGGTTTCATCCTGATGTGTGCTTCTACTCACCTGTTCCAGCAATGAATGTAGCAAAAGTATCCGCACAAATACATACATGTAAGCCCTGGTCTGAAGCTCACTTTGATGATCCTGTCAATATATCACAGTACAGCACTACCATTTCATGGAAGGTTATATCTAATAGTTGAGATATAGTAGCCTCTCAGGCCAAGTCATAGTTTTATCTGAGACTTTATTGTTCATTTTTTTCACTGCAAAGTGAAATAAGTCAGTTTAAATAAATAGGAGGTCAAGCAAACCTTTTTGATTTGCTCTCAAAAATGTATGGATGTTTTTAAATACAGCTGAGAAAAGCCACTTAATTGATATTTGAATGTCCTGTTATTCATCCATGAAAATTATTGGTTTTAATGTGTTGTTTGTTTCTTTCTTTCTAAGTGTTGCAAAGAGTAGATATAGCTAAGGTGGTTTAGGGAGCTTTGAGCTCTGTAGGATACTTGAAGATACAGCTGCAAGCTGTTAAGCAGCTTAGCTAAAACAGTAGGAAAGGTATAGTCTCTCTGATGACATTTCAGTTATAAATTTCTGAACTAAAGAGTGATGCTGCTCTTTCTACATTCATACAGTCTGTGTACCAGGATTTCTTTTGAGAGATCCTCAACCCAGGAGGAAGGTACCCTCTGGATGTTTTCTGCATGAATACTCAGGCAGCTACAGGCTCTGCACTGCAGTGATAGGACCATGCAGAACTACTTGTGAGGTAGGTAATTATGTGGAAATGACAAAAGATCATTTGTTCTGGAAGAGAAGTGCAGTGTCTGCTGCAAAACCTGGAAGATCAGCCGCGAATTTCTCAAAAACGATTCCTTAGTATCTGACTTGAGCCATGGAGCCAGTGTGAGTACAAGGTCCATACTGAAGGAAGTCATGGACTTTTTGGCAATGGAGTTCATTTCGCTTTTTTTCTCTTTAGATCCCTCTGAAGGCTGAATAAAACATTTTAATATAGAAAACCAAAGTTATGCAAAATGTTTACAATGAAACCCAAACCATATTACAAATTTGGAATCCAACATGGGGTTGGTCAACTCTTTCATGCCTTTTGTGAAAACTGCTTTGAGAGAAGTTAGGCTGATATATGGTTTTGAGCTGGAATTATGGGAAGCAAAATTCTTGGCTGAGTTTCATATTGCATGTTCTGAGTTCATTTCAACCTGAGAATTATGCAAAATTAAAAGCATGAAAATTCGTATGGATCAATACTGGGAAATGCACTGAAGAACTGTTTCCATGATTCTTTAGAGCTTCAGGACTAGCATTTGGTGTCGTTTAGTGCACAGAAGCTGTTTATGATTTTCATTACTTAGGTCTTCAAGAAAACTCTGTTTTGATGAATTGCTCAGATCGTTTTGAGATAGCTTCTCTGTTTATTTTTTTCCTACCAATATATTACAGAAATGAAAGGCTTAACATAAACATTGGCCTAAGTATGTATAGATGATTTATAGGAATTCTAAAATGTAGATGTATATTTCTAGAGTTGAGATGTAAACTGTATTTTAAAGTACCTTTTGGAGAGTCCCAGAAATAGAAAAGAAAAATGAACCCTCTGGTATATAATCATGTTGGGGATCAATCATGAAAAAAAAACCAAAACGATTTAGACATTCCAAGGGATGGTGGGAATGAGAAAAGACTAGATAATTCTATGCAAATTCACATGGCTAGCCTCAATTTGCAAGGGGAAAGAGCAAGAGTAATACGGAAAATTTATATTCTGTGAAGAGATGGAGAAGACCCAAAATAATTTAGGACCTGAATAGAAAGAGTTGTGGTGTTATGTTTTGCAAAGACATAGAGTGTAAAAAGAAAAAAATAAAAACACAGACAAAACCAAACCACTGTAAAAATAAATGAAACTGAAAGAACTACATGTTTTTTGTGAAAAAGGTAGTTCAGTGTCACCTCAAAAACTCTTCTTTAGCACTAACCATGTAAGTTTAGAAATTCCATCTATAGCTGGTCTCAGTACTTCAGGAATCCAGTGAAATTTCCTTCAAAGTGCCAGAGGCTCCAACTTCCTGTTGAATAAAAGCTTGTTAGCGGAACCGTATGCTGCATATTGGAGAACTGTGTCTGTGAGGAAGAATAACAGATAAGGGTCTAATGTAAACAACTCCCTTCACCTTTTTACTCAGAGGTCGACCTGCTAGTGGACATCAGGGGGTAGAAAGAAAAGACCAGGAAAGAATATGAGTCCTTTATCCCTTGAAGATGGCAGGTAGGAGAAAGAGAGGAAGCCCAAGTTCTACCAGCACCTTCAAGCTCACAGCAAAAGCTGTGAACAGCTTCTGGGAGCCACAAGTCCCAGCTGCCTAAAACAGAAGTATAAAAATGGCACAGTAGGTAGAGGTACCATAATGCAAAAAATGAGGAATTTACCTTAATACAAATAGACAAAGAGTTACTTGGGCACTGAAAAAAAATAAACAAAAAAAAGATTTATTCTCTTCAGAATAACTTACTAGCCTGGACAATTGTATCATTGAGGGTTCCTCTTTGCCCATTTAACCTAATTTTGAGTCTTAGTCTTTGCTTTCCATTTACAGATGCATATATTTGTGAAGTCTGATCATATACTTAGTGAGGGAAAATAACTTCTCTTCATGAACATCTTCACAGCCTCTGCTTTCTTTTTTTTTTTCATACAAACATGGTTCCATATCCTTAATTGTTTCTGAAGTAGTTTTGCAGTGGTCTTTTCAAGTCTGTACTACTCTAGCCTGTTGGAGGTGGTCATCATTAAAGGAATTACATTGTTTTGAATTTACTAGTGATTTAATAAGACTAATGATTCTATTGATGATGAAGATTTGGGATAAATGTTCTATTTCCAATCCAGAGGTTTACCTGAAATCTGTAGCAACCAATGAAGGACTATTACCTTTCAGTGACCAGATTTAATGTTGTTTAGTAGATGGAAATTGTCCAGGAGCAATAGATAACTTACTGCTTTTGCTTACATTCCATCGCTGTGGAGGATGTCATTGCCATTATACAGATTGAATGTAGATAGCTATAAATCTGAGTTCTGACACTAAATTACATTAGTTTACAATACCTCTCCCTGTCATCAAGAAAGGAAGGGAGCCTTTACTAAGGATATATAGTAAGAGCAGGTGTTCTTGATGCAGGAGTACAACATCTTTTAAGGTGTTATCACATTCATTTTTCTTTAGGGTATATGCTTGGAAAGGCAGTAACTCTAGGAGGCAATATTTTGAAACAAATGTATCTCAAGTTCCTTATAAGAGCAGTGTAGTAAATATTGCAGAAAATAATTTGATTTTTGCCTTTAACAAAAAAACAAACCCAAACTGGTCAATGTCCTAGCAAATATAAGACTGAAATCAGAATGTGCATGTATTTTAATTGAATTGATGAACTAGTATACTGGGAATCTGGAGATAATAGTAGAGGATAATATTAGTGGAAATTCATGGTTTGAGTTAAATATACCAAGAAGATGGGAGTCTTTTGGCTTGAAGTCATTCTTAGTTTTCTAGCCCACCTAGTAATAACATACAAAAAAGTGTCTTTTCTCTTTCTTATTAAATCTATCTGTTGTAAGTATCACCTAGCAGCTCTAGAGTGCACTTTATCAGGAAATGTGCTTGAGTTCAGATAAAGTTTGTTATCTCTACTGAAGTGACCTCCCTGCTAGATAATAGCAGCCCTGTAGGTTTGCATAACTCAGAAAATATCTTCTTCAGTACATAATCCCTCTGATCTTTTCAAAGTTAGGGCAGAAAATCTTTTTTCCAGTGAAACATCTCAAAGCTAACTGAATTTACACTCTGGTTGCATCATCCCATACCCAGAAACTGTAAACATGCCGGACAACCTTGTTCATAGTCCTAAAGCAGCAGCAGGATGTGTCTCAGCTACTTGTCTTGCACTGCTACTTTTATTTGTCTGATAAAAATATCTGCAAGAGTATCAGTCAAAACTAGACAAGAAGTGATAGCTACCTTTCTGGTCAGATTTGCATCTCAGTATCTCAGTACTGTCCATACAGTACTGATTTCTAAACACAGCAAAACGCAAGAAAATTTTTCAGGATATAGGGGAATGACACTGCAGATACCTGATTAAAAGTCCACGTAATGGAGAAATTCCTTAACTAATTGAGATCTGGTCTGAGTTCTTTCAAGCTCCATTTCAGCACACAGATCTGTGAAGGCTTCAGCTCCTGATAAGAAAGAACTCTTAGCGTGTGGTTTTCATAAATCCTACCTGTTTTGCAGTCTTTTATGGAGTCAACTTTTGGTAAAGTTCATTATTTGATTTGTATTTCTTATATTTTGTCTTATATTTTACCTTTAAAAAAAAGTCTACAACCCACCCCACCAAACAAAAGACTAAATTAACCAACCAAAAAAAACCCCACCACAACAAAAAAAAAAAAACAAAAAAAAACAAACAAAAACAAACAAACAAACAAACAAAAAAACAACAAGAAATGAAAGATGGGTGTGCCAATAAATTAAACTAGAGAAGGAAAGAGGAAGAAGAGAAAATTACCTCTGCTAGTAGCTACTCACAACTGGCCAAAACACTCTATACAGTACCTTTTTCCTATCTGCCTTTGTCTTCATGGCATGGTTGAGGAGGAATGGGAACTCTAATCACCAAATTCTAATACCAGTTTAGATCAGAGAGAATTATGTACTCTTTTCAGTATGAGAACTCAGTGTACAAATGGCTGAATTCCTTAACAAGTCTATTAGTTCATGATGACTCTGGCATGTCTTCTTCAGAAGCAATGTCTCCAAGAATATTTGAGTATAAGAAAGGAAAATGAGTTATTTTACAAACTGAGAGAAAGTTTACTTTTCAGGCTGATGTTCTCTTAAAACCCACATTAAATTCTGAAATGAAATATACTGTCACAGTGTTTCTCAAAACAACTGTCATGTCAGGCGAGCTCAGAGAGCACAGAAACTTAGGCATTTTAGGGTTATAAAGGGCTGGTAGAATTAAAGTGAATCACAGACAAAGGGGCCAAATGTTTTTTAGACATGTCAGCATGTAACTGATGAACAGTTAATCCTTCAGTAACAAGTTAACCTGCTGCTCTCTTCTAGCCATGAGAAATGTTACCATGAGGAATTCCCTCACTTGTCATTTGGACAGTGTCAACCTGTGCTAATGAATTTACTTCAAAGTCCAAGCTAGTTTACATACTAAGCGCTAAACCAGCTAATTTTCTCTCTCTGCTGCAGACATTTTATTCTCAAATCATTCTTCCCTTATCACCTCTCAAATGCTTTCCCAGAGACTAATGGCTAGTGGGAAAATTTTACATTGGGAAAACTACTAATGGGTGAAGGAGGGGAAAGAGTCAGATTTGAAAAAGAATCAAAATACTTTCATAGCTTAACGTTTTGGATTCAGACACTTGCTAGCATCTTTTTATTTCTGTTGTAATTTTTCATTAAACTATAATGTAGTTCAGATGGTTGTGTACTATGCTTCATCTTCAGATTAGCGTGTTTAAATCTTTCAGATAGAATCGCATAAAACAGTGGTTAAGCTACTCTTCTCAAAGGTGAGAAACTGAGAAGGTGTAGAAACCCAGAAGATAAGGGGCTAATGTGTATGTCTCAAATACTGATAGATAGCTATGGAGCCAGCCAAGGACTGTTCGTAAAAACAGCCAAGGATTGTTGGTAATAACATGCTGTGAGAAAGAACGGTATGTGGCTGGAGAAGGGGGCTATATAGAGGTAGGGCAGCACTTTTTGGGGACAAATGTCATTGTTCTAGTTCCTGGAGATAAACACAACAAAGTACAGTGCTAGCTCATGAATGAGATTGAGAAGTAGGCATGGACTGAGGTGAGGATCGCATCAACCAAGGACCCCTTTAAAGCCCTCCAACACATTTCCAGAAACATCTAGAAGAATGGACTGCGTATAATTTGCATAGGAAGGAAGAAACTTAGCTCCAGGATGGGGAAAACTTATCGATAAAAAGGTAGCCCCATGGAGCCCCTTCCAACCCCCAGTTGGATCAACACTGCAGCCAGGTCTGGTGATCTCTCTTTCTCTCTTTTTTTCTTTCTTTCTCTCTTTTCTATTCCCTACACTTCTCTTGCAATTGTCTGAGAACAAATACTGTGTCTGTGGTACTCCTGTTGGCTCTGAAACCACATTGGCTTTCTGGTAGAAGTTCTTCTGCTATAGCAGATACTAGTCTATTCAAAAGCATTCTTGCAAGGATTTTGCCAGCAATGGAGAGCAGAGTGATACCATGGTAATTTGAACAGTCTGATTTAACTCCTTTCTTCTTATACAAAGTGATGATGACTGCACCACGAAGGTCTGATGGTAGCTCACCTAGTTCCCAACAGTGCACCACAAAGTCGTGAAATTTAGCATGGAGTGCTTGGCCTCCGTGCTTCCTGACTTCAGGTGGAATTCTATCAACTCCAGCTGCCTTGCCAGTTTTCACCTGCTGTATTGCCTTAAGAGTTTCTCCCATAGTAGGGGCAATATCCATCATTTTTTCACCAGTTCTTCTGTATTGTACTGAATTACTGAGTCTTGAACTACACAGCTAGTAATGAAAAGAGTCTGAAAGTGTTCAGACCATCAATTCAGAATGGAGGTTTTATCTGTCAGAAGCATTTGACCATCTGCCCTGAGTAGAGGGCTTTGGATCTGGTATGTAGGCCCATACGCTGTTTTCAAAGCCTCATAAAATCCTCTGTAATCACCCGAATCTGTGCATAATTGAATCTTTTCTGCTAGATTGATCCACTACTTGTTCTGTATGTCATGAAATTTCTGTTGGAGCTTGCTGCATGCAAGATGAAAGGCTACTTTTCTTACATGACAAGATGGTTGACCAAGGTGTGCCTGGTGAGCAGTTCTCTTCTTCCTCAATGGTTCCTGGATCTCTTGATTGTTTTCATCCAGTCCCAATTCTTCTTGAAGGAGAACCCTAAGGATTCTTCAGAGGACTGCAGGATGCTATTTTTAATATGTTGCCAAAGTGTTCCAGAAGAGGGATCTATGGAATGATCTTCAAGCCTGGTTTGAAGATTTGCCTGGAAGCTGTCTCTCACTGTAGCTGTTTGAAGATTGTTAATTTGGAGCCTCCTCCTTGGGATACTACCCCTTTTAGGTTTGAACTTGAGGTTGAAGTTAAGTTTATAACGCACAAGTCAATGATATGTTTGGCATTCTGCACTAGGCATCGCGCGGGTATGATGAACATCGTGAACATCCCTCTGTTGCACCAAGACATAATCAATGAGATGACAATGCTTGGATTTAGGATGCATCCAGGTTGTCTTCCAACTATTTTTCTGCTGAAAGATAGTGTTAGTGATGGCGAGCTGCTGTTCCACACAAAAATCTAGCAGAAGTTGACCATTATCATTGCAATTTCCAACACCATGCTTACCTAATACTCCTTTCCAAGCTTCAGAGTTCTTTCCTACTCTGGCGTTGAAATCACCAAGGATAATGATCTTCTCATCTGCTAGAACCTTTTGGTTAGAGGGGCGCAGGTCGATGTAAAATTTATGTTTTTCAGCAGGTTCAGCTTGGAGAGTTGGGGCATATGTACTAAAGGGGACAACATATTGCTTTTTGTGTAGTGGAAGGCATAAGGAGATAATGTGATCAGAATGACCTGTTGGCAGATTTTCAGCTTTAGGGACAATAGAGTTTTTAATCATGAAACCAGTTCCTGAGAGATGCCTTTCAGTTCTGGGTTTACCTGACCAATAGAGTGTATAACCAGCACCATGTTCTCTAAGGCTGCCTTCCTCATGGAGATGAACTTCACTGAGAGCAGCTATGTCGATGTTGAGACGTGACAGTTCGTGGGCAATTAGAGCAGAATGATGCTCAGGACGACCACTATCCGCAGTATCAAGCATGGTTCTGATGTTCCAGTGTGTGAGTGTCAGTTTGGATACACTTTCATCTTTTAGTGGCAGATAATTAAATCCCAAGAAGCTTTCTGTATGACCAAACTTTCTTTTTACAAGACCAAAATACTCTGTTCTATGGGGAGTTCAATGATTCCATGGCGTTGGTTTTTTGTGTTTTGTTTTGTTTTGTTTTGTTTTCCATAAGAGATTTTGTTTCCCAAGTCCATGAATTTTCAGCCAAAATTGCCCTTCCCCTGCTGATTCCTTTCTGTTCTTTACCAGCTGTCAGCTTGTATCTGAACCTCCAACTGAGACATGGAGGTATTTCAAGGATGGGCAGAGTAACTCTTTTATGAATATTATTTTTAAATTGCTCTGGGATGGCAGGCACTATATGAATTGAAGATGTCATTACTATTAAACTGTCATTCAACAGCATCCTCTATTAATTTCTTTCTCTTAGAGATAAGATGGAAATAATATTCACCATAAAAGCTGGTTGATAACATCTACTGAAACAGCTGGTATCCTGACTTGTTTGACAGAAGTGGGTTCTTATATGAACCTTGACAAATGAAAATGACAATGAACACTGCTTATGTTTCTGAACATGTAGTTTAGCCATATTTTGTCAAAAGAATTTTTGAATCCCTGTCTCACATCTTACTGGTCATCAAGAGCTCTTGATTGTATCAGAACAAGCATTTGGGGTAATGCCTACATAGATCGGGTAACATATTCAGTCTTACTCATGCAGTCACCTGAATATTTAAACATTTGTGTAGAGACCTTGTGAGTATGTATTGTGGGTAAAAAGGGCATGACTATACCAAGAGAGAAGCCATTATTTTGCCAGCTGTTTCCTTCTGGAAGGAATGAAGTAGGAGGTGATGGTTTGAGTAAGTACAGGGCAAGCCAGCACTATACACATGAACTGCCAGAAACTCAATATGAACAGGGTTGGGAAGGCAGTGTATACAAGGTGTTAAAGGCATCTGTTTCTCTCAGAAAAAAAAAAAAAATTGTTCAAGACATCCATCATTAACAAGGTTCCTTTTGGATAACATAGCTCTAGAGGTCCTGAGCATCTCCACTGGTAAGATGTGTACGTGTGTGTGTATGTGCTCATCTTCCGGTAGGAAGACTGAGGCTTCCTATGGTAAGAAGCACAGCAAATAAAGTATTTCTTTCCAGAATATGTCCCATCCCAGCCAAAATCTGAGTGGGGAGGTGGAGTGAAACAGAGATGGAGGGAAGATTTCAATTTGGAACTTGATTGATCACAGTTCACCTGTTTTTATCCCAAAGAAGAACTGTCTACACAATTCAGCTGTTACTGAATGGGCTCTGTTACGAATCCAGATTTGGCTAGTAAAATCTCTGCAATAAAAACATGTCTTTGATGTCCAGCCCAGTGCATAAAAACCAAAAGTATGCTGTTACCAAGGTGAATGGGTGAATGGTTTGGGTTAACATCTGAGCAGTTACAAATGTCACAAGCTTGGAGAGATTTAAAAAACCAATTGAAACATCCACTGAAGCCAGGTTTCTGGTTTAAATTTAAAAGAAATGAAAATATCTAATATATTTTATGGAGTTGTCAGGCATGAAATTGCATCTTTGAGAGTCTGAAATGCACTGAGAATTTAATACATATATTTTAAGTAATGACATACAAATAAAAGAGATAGCAAATGATTCATGATGTAGTATACTAAATACCAGACTATGCAGCAGGGGTGATATAGGTCTAAAGATAGCATGTGACACAATTACGATACTTTCCTTCTTCTGGTAAGTGCATACTAAGAGAAAAATACACATGGCAAGCTTTACCCTCATGTGATGTGAGAATGATACCCAAAAAAAAGATAATCACAAGCTTTAATCTAGAGGAAAAAGTCTGCAAGTAAGGTTCTTGTTTTATGGAATAAGCACCTTTCCTAGGAAAAATTATAGGTTGTTGCTTTTGTCCTTTTATACTCCTGAAGAAAAGCAAAACTTGGTTGGACATGGGCATTGCCAGTGTCTTCTAGAAGCTCAGTATATGTCCTGTCTGCATGTGTCATTCCTTTGAAGAAGAGGGAATGAGAATGGGAGGGAAGCTGAACCCGGTACATTGAAGGGGGGGTGGGAAGGGGAAAATAAAAAGAAGAAAAAGAAGAAGAAACAGCAGCGCACTTCTGAAGGGTGAAGCTCTGTTTTCATTAAATCTGTATTCAGGGGGGCTATAAAATTGCAAACCATAAATTAATATATACACTTCATACTTTTCTACATGAGAAGAATGTTTTTCTTGCATTAGAGTTTTCCAATAACAGTTTCTCCTCCTTGAACCTCCACGAGAAGGTACTAATGGATCATCATGTACTCTTTGCTTCATGACCCTAATATACAGCCCAATGGTCCCAACTGGTCAAAATAATTTTTTTGCACAGAAAAGTTAAATAAGGAAAGAAGACCAACTTAATAATTCAATACTGTAAAACAAAGGTCAGGTAAAGAACAACTGTACTGAAAGAGTTCAGTAAAGCTTAGTGAAATCTTTCTTTGGCAATATCTAAACTTTTCATGAAATACCAATGACTGTAGCAGGAAGCCATGAGTGAGTTGTAAGATCACTTGGATAGCAATATGTCCATCTAGAAAGACAAAATCATAAGGTGTTAGTGGGAGAAATATAAGGAAACCTCAATCTCTTATTCCTTCATGAGGGTTGAATTTTGTTGGCTTTATGCACTTCTGAAATCTAGGATATATAGCTATGTTACAGCAACTAAAAGGGCATACCAAATCATAAAAGAAAAGAGCATGAATGTGAGCCAGGATCTGAGAAGACAGGGAAATTAAAGGTTTGTGGATTTAGGCAAATTAAAACATAATCAAGTCTTCAGCATTATTAGTCTTTGCTCCTCTCTGGTGACTGCAAAGCTACAGAGATCTGTGAAGCATTTAGGCTGAAAAGGAAGGCAGTTGTTGTTGTTGTTGCTATTACATCTATTTCGTTTTAAATCCAGACAAGTGCAACTAATTCTGGACTATTCTTGCTGCTTCACTGCTAACAAGCTATACATGAGTCTCCTGTTCCGTGAATTATACCTGATAAACCTAGTCACAGAGCATTTCTAGATGTGAGTTGTCTTCTGTGCCTAATAGGTCTTAATGGAGGCAGAAGCAGGCAGAATCCGTTTCATGTGGCTAAATGATTTGCTCCAAATAGCCTTTCCTTGGATTATGAGGGCAGCAGATATTGGGATTTCAAAGTCATAGAGATGCTTTTTCAAAGACAGTTGTGCCTGTGTTCACACTCACATGTGTGTGTTTGTGGGGCACAGAGTGGCATGGCACTTTGTGCCTGTTCACATTAAGATTCAGAAGGAGGATGAAGGGTATCAGACCTTTTCCGTGGTGTAGCTCTATTGCATCCTCTTGCTGAAACCCCAGTTATTCTTAGCTGCTTATTAAAAGCTAACTAAAAAGTATAGGAAATGAGTATGTTAATTCACAACAGTACAGATCTGTCCAGCAGTCAGAGTAAGCATTTATAAGGGGTAGCTACAGTGAAATACAGGGCTGAAGTCACTGAAGATGTGCCTCAGTTCAAGATGTCTGTACACTATTGACCACTGCATTGATTTTATTCACCCAAGTATTCTAAAAACTGCAAAGAGGCAGAAAGTGCTACAGAAAAAGAGGCACAGAAAGTGGGAAGTTGAAAAAATGGTAAGAAACACTGAGAACAGATGTGATAGTCAAGATCTGCTTTCCGCTCTTGCTATGCTCTTTCATCTAATACAAAAATGAAAGGTTGGACAAATTGCTCCTGATCAGAAGTAATAATGGTGGTATCACCCTTTTCTCCCCAAGACCACTATCTAAACAGAGACTTTGCTTGGGAAAAGTACAGATGTGAATGGTACATCCTTGGCCTTGTGAACTTTGATACTTCAGATTAAGGAAGAAATTTTTTCTTTTCCTTGGTGGAACAACACACTGGGCACATGAGCATGAAGTGGCTATTTTGACCCTTTTCCCCTTGGGAATCTAAGCTGAAAAGTCCACTACAAATTGTATTTCAGCTGGCATCAACTGAAATAATAGGTGACTTTTCACCACTGATGCTACATTAGTCAGCAGATAATTTCATCTGGATCTCAAACACTAATCGCAGATACTGGTTGGAAATTTTCTTGACCTGCTTCTTTACAGCTTAAACTGATTGCTAGAGTGATACATAATTGTATTGTCTTATTACCCAGCTCTTGATTATGTAAATATTTATACAGAACTCATCCTTCAAAGCATCTGTCTTTGCATCTATTTTTTTCACTGTAACCACTCTAAATCACTTTTAGGATCTGATATTCCTTCAATATTTTGTGTGCACTGGGTCTAGTCAAAAGTCCATGAAAGTCAGAATAAATCCATGAATTTAGTGGAATCTGGAAAATATTTCTTCTGTCTATCACCCTAGAGTAAGAGTTGCGTTTTCCAAAATACATAAACGTTTCTAGTATTCTTATGCTTATTTTTATGTGTTATCCCATCACCACCGAGATTACCTACTTTGCAGCAATGTATACGCCATGAGCACAGTATAATTAGATAAATGGACCCATGCCTGAAGCTAAAACTATAATTTTGGAAAACACTTGTAGATCCCAGCTTATGTCACAAAGAGAAATACAAAATATGAACCCTTAGAGCTTTTGCTATGTTCCCTAACTCACTGACTTAGCAAAAATCTGTACTAGAAAGGACTACTGGATTATTGCTAGTGTATCAAGAGGCATACTATTCTACCAATTTATCTTCTCATTGAGCCTAATAGGAGGCAGAATTGTACTTTCTGCATAACTCTGAAGTGCTGCTGAAGGTCTGTTTGCCTGTCTGTCTGTGACAGCTGTAGCTTCTGAAATGACTGAAATCCCCCCAAACACATAATTTCAAAGCATCTAAATATGGAGAAAAGTGAGAACTGATAATGTCAAGATCCTTATGTCTAATTACTAAGTCCAGGAACATCCTTCAGATGTTCAATTTGTGACTGGTCAGGAAGGGTTAAATCTTCAGGAATGTTAGAATGATATATCTTTGCACACTCTTTGTGACAGCTTTGTCTTTTATTTATGGTAATTGGGAAGTAATGGTATTCTGTCGGGTCACCTGTGAAACATCTGGCTTCACTTTTGGTAAAGCAGTGCATCAAAGGAGTTAAAATTTATTTGACTGTGTTTGGCACAGGTCAGAAAACATTTGGTTGTCAATACACCAGGTAGATTTAGGGTTATGCATGGACAGAAAGAAAGAATTGAACAAATTTCAGAGAAATAACAATGCTCTTTTCCTTTGATAAATCTATTGGAATTTCATTTTTGTTCAAGTCAACTTCCAGCAACAGATGCAAAATGCATCTGGTTTTGATAGCACAGTACAGGATAATATGAACAGTGAAAAAACCAAAAGACTTCTCTTCTGTCACCAGAGGGACAATTTTTGTTTTGATCACCCCCCTATATAGTAGATAAACCAAAAATATTTCGTGTCAGTGCAGTGACTGAGCTTGAAGTTGTCTTAGCCAAGCCACTTTCTAAGTACAGTATTAATTTACTGTAACTTACTCTAATTGTAGTCAGCAATTACAGAATCACGAAATGATTGAAGTTGGAAGGGACATGTGAAGGTTACCCAGCCCAACTCTCCTGCTCAAGCAGGATCACCTAGAGCTGGTTGCCCAGGGTCTAGATGATTTTTCAATATCTTTAAGAGTGGAGACTCCACAACCTCTTCAGGTAACTTGTTCCACTGCTGTCACCTTCACAGTACAAAAGTGTTTGCTCATGAATGAAGCCTTCCATGTTTCAGTTTGTGCCCACTACCAGTGTTCCTGACACTGGGCACCACTGGAAATAACCCGGCTCCATCTTTACTTTCCCTTAGGATATTTAATTCATTGATGAGATGTCTTTGAGCCTTCTCCAGGCTAAATAGTCCCAGCTCTCTCAGCATTTTGTCATATGAGAGATGTTGCAGCCGTTTTATCAGCTTAGTGGTCATTTGCTGGACTTTCTTCAGTATGTCCATGTCTCTTTTGTACTAAAGAACCCAGAAACGGACTCAAAACTCCAGAGGTGACCTCACCAGTACTGAGTATTCAGAGAACACTTAGCCCACTAATAACACTCCTGTTAATGCAGCCCAGGATACCATCAGCCTTCTTTGCTGCAAAGGCATGTTGCTGATTCATGTTCACCTTGATCAGTTTTGCAAATAGCCATCAGATCCCCTACTTTGTCCAGTTTCCCACATTTTCTTTCATCCGCCACTTTTCTCTGTGATATTCAGAGTAAATTTAGGTAAGAACTTTTTTATATGTTTGAGTGTGTTTATTCCAGGTGATAACTTTCCATTCGGCTGCATCAAATAATAAAGGATGCCTTCTACAGGAAATACACATTTTCCATTTCTACTGTATGC
This sequence comes from Manacus candei, assembly GCF_025592945.1. Lineage (NCBI taxonomy): Eukaryota > Metazoa > Chordata > Aves > Passeriformes > Pipridae > Manacus > Manacus candei. The sequence continues at coordinate 537,385 of NW_026138129.1, read as the reverse complement.
TCGGAGCTGTACTGCACTGCACTTTCAGCAGTACCTTCACACTGACACACGTACAACTGCTACAGACTGATCATGATACAGGTGCCAAATAGTGTTTCTAATCTGCTTCCTCATTAGTGCAGACAGTTTTGGGTGTTTGCAAGAAGATATTAATGGGAAGTTACTGAGGTCAAATGTAGGTGTCTCCTGACAAAAATAATTTAGCAGGTGTTTCCCTTTTGTGTATCTGCATCTCTAGACTCACAAATATGAAGAATCATAAAGATATTTTGAATCTAGGAATTGTTCTGTGAAGTGGCATTATCTGTGTTGCATCAGAAAACAAGAAAGATGACTGTTCTGACCCTTCCTTACTTTAAAAATTTGTTTACTAATGTGAGTGTAAGGCCATGGCAGGCAAGGCTGCAGTATCCTGTCCTGATGATAAATGATGGAGTCTCTTTGGAGCTGATCTGCTGAAAAGAGCGAGAGTGAAAGAACAGAGCTGGAGTCTGGACTAGGTATGCTTTCTACCAGAGGACTATGAGGTAGTGCTGACAATTGATGCCTGCTTCAGAGAGGACATCTTTGCACACTGATGCCTGGCTGGCAGCAGGAATAGCCACCTTGACTCTCTGGAGGTTTGCACATACACAAGCTGAGCAGCAGTACATGGCTATACAGAAGTACATATAGAGGTTTTGCTCCCTCTGCAAGTGGGATCATCCAGAAACAACACTGTTACCAATAGTTCAAACAGTCACGAAGTATGAGACATGAAGGAAGACTTTAGCCTAAAATGAAGAAAATTGCTCTAACATATTCAAAATCCTTCAGCTTTTTCAGTGCATGTGAGGACTGATTTTTAAGCTAGTCTTATACTAACTGGTTTATGAGAGACTATTCTGGAACTCAGTACTTCAGTGTTGTCTGATGGCAGCCAGAATTCAGCAGCTAAGGCAAAGTTATCCTGGTAGCAATTTCATTTGTACCATCTCAAGTTTGTATTGAGGCTCAAAGTATGCATTTGGTACTTGATAGGAACTGTTTGTCTCATTTCATCAAGTTCACTTGAAAAACATGGACCATGAAAACTAACTCAAAATTTTATGGGGTTACTTGAACTATAGTTTGAAGTCCAGTTTACAGCAGAAGCAAGCAGACAAAACTTCATAGATGTTTAACAGAAATTCTAAAGCAGAGAACTTGTAAACTGAAAATAGGTGATGGTGCAAGACTACTGCAATTGCTAGTTTGCTCTCTGAATAAATCCTAATAATATTTTCATTCAATATTTTCACTTGTTTTTATTATAGTGTAAAGGCTTAGGCAGAAAGCTCCTTCTTGCACACTGGGAAAGCATACATCACATGGCAATTCCTACAAAGTTAGGCTGGAGAAAAACTGGGAAAAAAGGTATGAAGGGTCCAGTGAAAAAAGGATTGAAGAATGGAAGACCCAAACCCAAGATTATTAAATAGTTCAGGACGATGATCTTAAAACTTATTTCTTCAGAGAACTATAGGTATTCAGAGGTGTGAAACACGGCTTTGTGTTTTCCAGGATAAATACATAGGGAATTGATAGAGGGTAGCTCTAGGCAAAGCAGAAATTACACTAAGAATATTTCATGGAGGCCAAACCCAAAGCTTTACAATCTACAAAGGAAGGCATAAGACTTCCTAAACACCCTGGCTAGAAAAAACTGTAGCTGGAAACATAAGCTGACAAACAGGTTTTTTGCATTAAATCTTAAGCTATTTGAAAGAGGGTGGTATGAGAATTAAAGCTAGACAAATTCCCCTAAGGGAGAACACTGAGGGAAGAAAAGACAATAGTACAATTACTTGAAAGAGGAAAGTAATAGAATTCAAAAGTGGAATTCTTTCCTTGAAAGGAATTTGCTTTGGTCAGGGGTTGATGGAAAGGACTGTAGCTGGAGGGAAAGAGGTGGCAGCAGGGTGAGCTCTCTCACCCTGCTGAAGAAGAGGGAAGATACCTGGACAGACTAATAGGAAATGGTGCCAGAAGGCACTATTTTCTCTGGGTTTAATTTCAGTGTATTGTGTACTGCAACACATTTACATTCGACCTGCCAGCACAGTGGTTACCAGCTGTACTGTGTTTCTGGATCATAAGAAGAGAATGAAACACATTTTGTATTTGCAACACTCTTCCATAGGACAGACTGGACCAGATGATCTTTAACTTACCTCACAGAGAGTCTTTGTAGGATCATAGGCTGATATATGTTGAAAAGGACCTCAGAAGATCTCTAGTTCAAACTCCTTCTCAAAGCATGGTCAGGCATCAAGTCAGATCAGATTACTTTGGATCTTGCCAGCTGCCAGTTGGGTATCAAAAATCTCTAAGGACAGAGATAGCAGGCATCTTTAAAAAAAAGTTGTTTGTTTTTTTTTTTAAAAATCCAACCTGAATCTCTCATTTCAGCTTATGTCTGTTATTTCTCATTTTTCCACTATGTACTGGTGGGTCCATCTCATCAATGGCCTCCTTGTGGGTACTCAGATGCTGTTATATTTCCCCAAGCCACCATCCAAAGATAACACTGTCAATACCCTACCCTTACTATGTTACAACACCTAAATGTTAAAGGGTACTATTATCTGCGGTACAACTTTCTTCATCAGAGCAAGAATTTTCTGAAATGGAGACATAGAGAAATCACTGCAAAAAAAGCCAGAGATTTGGTCTTGCTAAACCATGGTTACTTTTCCAGTTTTCATGGTGCTGAAATTAAAATATCACAAGAATTTCTGAAATTTCTGCTACTTCCTTATTTTCCCCTTTGGAATCTCAGCATTAAAGTAAAACCAGCTCTGTAATGAGATATGCATAATTTAATAAGATTTTAGGAAATTAATTTTTTTAAGGCTCGTGTAGGTTTCTGAGCCTGCTTTAAAAAAGTATTCAGGGTGCCTAATAGTGCCTATCAAAGATGATATGAAGAGGTGTGTGAAACAAAACAAGCACTAGGTTTAGCAATTATTCCTACAAGATTCTCAGAGAGACATTGTATCTTTACTTCCAGATTTTTAACACCTACAGAAACTTTCAAAGTCACTTGTCAAGTTTATTAGTGCCTTGAACAGTCTTTTAAACCAAAACCAGAAAACTTCTGTAAATTTTTATCAGGCATATATTTTGCCAATAAAATACATACTGAAAAAGATAAAATATCAAGCCTTAAGTCTTGGGAAACTATATAAAAATGTTTGCAGTAGGTTCAACACATAATTAATTAAGCAAATCAAAGGCTGAAGAAAATAAACTTTACATACAAACCTTTATCCAAAGCTTCACACTTTGATAACCTTTATAGAAAGGCAAAACCAGAAACTCAAGTCTAGGGTTCCTTAAGGACTTCCTGGAAAAAGGGACCTGAATGGTCACAAACGTTTGAATGCCCAGCTCATAGGCCAAAACTCCTATCTGATATAATTAGGAAAAAACTACAGCTACAGCCAGTGTGAACTACAAGACGAAACAGGCAGTGACCCAGGTTCCATCAGGCATTCAGAGGGCTCTAAAAAAAAATAAAAAAATAAAAAATGCCCAAGCTTCTTTGTAGCAAAGGTATTTTAGCTTTTGCCAAAAATGCTTAAATTTTCCTCGATCCTATCTGTGAGACAAGGACAGAACATAAGGCAAATCCTATCTGTGAGACAAGGACAGGACATAAGGCAAGGACAGAACCTGGTCAGGATCTCTAAAGTTATTCACTGCCTTGTAGTCTATTTCACTGATAAGTTTGAATGTAAGTTGCTGGCAGGCAGGCTGGAAAAAGTATTTCCTAGGCTGATAAATACCTAAAATACAGGGCCAATCTCAGACTGCATAGATGAACTCATTCCAATCATTCTTATGAAAACAGAATGAAAAATAATGTTTTCTAACCATAAAAGAAAACAGGAAAAAAAATTCTCTGGTACTGGAGAAAAACAAGGTCATCTTTTCTAAAGAACAGATTTTGGGGCAAAGCTGTTTTTTTATTCTACACCTTACTGTACTGACACATAAGACAGGATACAAACAACTACTGTCAAGATCATACTTATTTTTAAATATTTGCAAGGTCATTAGGCATTTTGAAGTTCAAGGGAGTTCACTGAATGAAAGATATTCAAGGAATAATACGTTGGATTTCCATCCTTAGAACAGTTGGAACAGCAGCTACAGACATATTTAATTATTGTTACATAAATATTAAGTAATATCCTCTTCAGATTTCTTTCTAAGTCCAGGTTGATAAAGAAAAATGCTGAAGTTACAAATACTCCTTTTGTAAAATCTACAATAATGTGAACAATATATATACAGGATATAAATGCATATTTGCTTGATTTCTTTGGCAATTTAATATTTTATATGTATTTATTCTAATTTTCATTAGATATGTACATATATATGAGCCTAAACCTGTGGCCCCATTCCAGCAGAAAGTTAAAAAAAAATTCTGAATGAGAAACCCCAGTATTTTATCTACTGCACCTGATTAAATGCGCAGGAGCCTTTGGTAAGATGACAAGTCCTCATGTTTGATGTAAGTGCTTTTTACTTTTTTGGTAATAACTGCTTGAATGCACTTGATCGATACTTTGCTGACTGACAGAAATAAAATGGTATCTCCCAGAAAAAGAGTGAGAATTCATTAATGTGGATACATCTTATCAGTGATGAGAGTTTTTCCTTCTGTAGTCTTTTTATTCTCTCTAAAATAACTTTAGCAGTCTGATGTGATTTAAATTGGGGTAAGGATGTTTTCAAAAGCAATTGCAAAGTTTAACATGAAAACTGTTGACTGTTTAAATACCCATATAAATCATGCAAAGGAAATTTCAAAAGAATTTTCGAATTATTTTATCAGGTAGTGTTATGGTCAATAGGCTTGTTATCAAACATAATATCTATTCATCTGTAGAAATCAAACATGAACAAGGTTATGAAGAATCCTATTAGAAGAGTGTGAGGGTATTTTGTCCCCTTCATCACAAATAAATGGGAAGTATGTGTGTACTAACCTGAACTTCATCTTTGTCTGTGGTGCCATAATACACTCATCAAGTCCCTGCAGTAAGCATCATGCAGTCCATTGCCAATTCTGACTCTGCATAGCTCAGCTATGTACAGCAGGAGAAATGTCCCTGGTATGTGGTGAGTACAGCAGTGGTACTGGGGCATACCCAGCCTTCTTTATTCTTTGTGCTCTGTTCGAGCCTTGTGCCATACAGATGATCTGAATGGGTGTGCAAGGTGGATTTGCTGATGAAGTGTGGCAAGAGCAGTACCTTCCGCTTGTGCAGAACTCACTATGTGCATGCAGTAGTTCCCTGACTATAGAGACTTCATTTGTTGGGGCTGTGGGATGTCAAGAAGCCCTGCTGGAGGTGATGCCACAGCCAGGTTTTTCCAAAGGACCTGGACAAGTGATTGAATCCCATTGAAATAACTATCCCTGGAGACAGAAGAGATTACGCAGTGACAAAAAACCCAAAAACCCTAAGTGTGTTTAGTCCTACTTCTGCTTTCAAGTCACTGTTGTTGTCTCATCCATCACAGACACCCTTTCTTCTGAATCAAGTCTCTGCCTTCAGCTCTTTCAGCTCATTAGTGAACAATTCAATGTGTCTTTCTATTATAATGCCAGTATTTATTACTCCAATATGGGAAAAAAATATGCATGAGAGAAGGAAAAGAGTGCAGATTATAAATACATTTTCTTAGCTTTTTGCACTTAGTCTGTCAAAAAGATTCATAACTGAACAGTATAACAGTAGGATAATTAAAAAGCCATTCTTTTGGAATATCTTCAGAAGTCCCTGTTTTTGGCACACTGCTAAAATAAAAGTCAGCATGGAAGTTACAAAAGATTCTATTTTTATTTTCACTCCAGTGATTTTTCCCCCCTGCTATCCCGACTCAGATTTTTTTCTTCTTTATGTGCAAAACTGAAGTAAATGAAGTACACATCAAAATACTTCAGCTAAAAGAGGAATCATTGCAAGGATCATTGCTTTAACAAGGATCACTGACTTTCCTTCTGTATTTTCTACAATGACCATTTTTATTCTGAAATCAGATGCCCCCAGGCAAAATTTAACTAAGAAAAAAAAAAACAACCAAAAAATGCTTCAGGTCCCTGCAGCCTGTATACAATTAAACTTGTATTATTTCTTGACCATTTTGAATAAAATTGTAAATTATTTTTGTTTACATTTATATTGTAAATAGACTTCCTAGATTCATCTAGTTTTATAAACATATACCCAGCTCACCGCTTAGAATAGCCTGTGGTCTGGCCATTTTCAGCTCTGACCTTTTATCACAAAAGCCAGATTGAGGAATTAAGTAGTCTTTTTGATTTCCACCTTTGCAGTCTGAACAAACCCCACAAAATTAAAGCAGCTCAGGTCCTGGAAACTTCTTTTGGTTTAGGTGGGTGGTTGTGTTCAAATAGCCTCATGCTTGCCTTGAAATTCTACAAACTCTCAGTTGAATTTAAAGGAAACGTGTTGTGATTTTCTTCTTATCTGTTTATTATAGTTTCTGAGGAGCTGAGATTTCCTCGGTGTTAGAAATCAAAAACAGGTCACTGAATACAAATATAGATTCATTTTTTTTTAGTACTCAGATCAGCTCTGACTTTGACCCACATCTGAGAGAACATTAAAAGAATGTGGATGCAGATTCATGACATTTATAGGGCTGGATGTTATGGTATGCTCTTAGTTTATGACCTCCATGTATGACGCTTCCTAAACATCTTTTGTGAAATTGTGTCTTCGCTCACGATAATGTCAAAATTCCCATGGATGTCAATGGAGCCAGGCAGTCGCTGCTTAGCTTTTTCAGGGGCTTGTTGGTAGGTTTTCTGCCCTTCTCTCCACTGTAGACTTTCTGTTATCATGGTTGTGTTGGTAAAACTCCGTAGTGCAACTACAGTGCACATGCAGTGTCTGCTGGTTGGAAAAGTGCTTTGTAGGTGTCCTTAAACTCCCTTCTTGAAAGTCATAACCAAAACCCACTAGAACTCCCTTCTGGCACTATAATAGTATTCATGTCAATTTGAAGAGAATGCATATGAGTTTTTCATATAATGCAAACATAGTTATGTCAGGGCAACTTTGTAAGAGAGGTATGGCTCACTTGAGGGGCTTAAAAAACCCCTGTATTTTAAAATCTGCTGTTATGGAAAACTTTACATGTAAATAGGAGAGGGAAAAATCTTCATTACTTTGATTTGTGTTATTGGATCACTCGGGTTTTTTTATATTCTAGGTCCCTACACTGGCAAAACTTCCTAGTAGAGGAACTTCATAAAACACCAACAATGTATACATAAGACAGGACATAAGTGAGGGATGCAGACACTATGGGCCTGCATAAAGAACATTGGTACATTAGCATTAAAGCATTTTTCAATATTTTTGTAAAAAAAAAAAAACTTTAAGCAAAGACTCAAAAGAGAACTAATACATGACTGTCACCGCTAAAAAGTCCTTCCTAGCTGTAAGGGGCCACTTGAAATCAAGTGCTAAAATGGTCTTGTTTGAAAATGCAGCAAGCAGCCATAAAGGTTAACACTGCAGAGGTGGATGCTGATGTCTTGATAATGAATAAGAAATAGGTGGAAGAAAGCCATGAATGGTTTTGGAAGTGAAATCACTTTTGTTTGAGGGGGAGATGAGGACCCAATTGTGCACTCAAAAAAGGGGTATCAAGATCAAAGCAACGGGCTGGGAAAATGATCATTAAAACAGCATTCTCAAAGGCTCTGACCAGACAAGACTGCATTTGTCAAGGTCAGGGGAAAGGATGTTTAAGATATGAGTGTCTGTGTGACTTGAACTGCCTGTTACAAATCTTGTTGAAAGATAAGATTTCTTGAAAATGTAGGATGTCAGGAAATGTCTGGTAAGAAATGTAATGGATTATGCACATTCGTGTGGGTATACACAGAGCATTTCAGCTCTCATTCATGAGTATGACGTTATACAAAAGTGATCATGAGTGTGAATAGCTGCCTCAAATATAGTCCAAAATTGAATATAATTTAGTGAACGTGAAATGTAGAAGAAACCCTGGCAAAAGATGTAAAAACGTCTAAAACCATTAAAAAACAAGAAAATTCTAAAACCTACTTAGTTTGGCTTATAAAAAGAGAGATTATTTATGAATCTGTGGTGCTACTGAAATGTATGCTAGTAAAATATGCATGCTGAGCAAGCCTTCTTCTAGTATGCCATTAAGGTACTACATTAAGACACATAACATGTGTCTACAGATCTAAGCCTTGGTCTGGAAAAGGTCAATAGCCTACCAGATATGATGCTGATTTTTAGTGCTCAGTTTCTCATTGAGAAAGTGTTCAAATCAATTGTACCAACTGGGAAAAAAAAGAGTTAGCTCTGGCAAAGAGCTACTAGAACTGCATGCATTTTTGCAGGTAATAGTGAGTAGAGATACCTTTTGCTGAGGTCTTCCACTAAGCTTTTGTCAGCACCATACTTGGTTCAACCCTATATACGCGAACTGCAACATTTTAAACTGATTTTAAACTGTGTTTTTCATATGCAGGTGGAAACATGGTTTTAGCACTGTGGCACAGATCTTGGGTGAATCTTTGTAAGACATCAGTGTTCCAACAGAAGACCAGGTTGTTATTGGGTCTAACCTCTGACTGATGCAGAAGAAGGTAACAGCACAGAAGTCTAGGGGAAAGCTAAAAAAATGAGGTACAGACTTCGGTATGCCCCAAACCTCATTTCATGTAAACATTACCACATTAAAGAAGAAATTTCTTTTCAGAAAGATGCTCTAGTTGTGCTAAATAGCAACACAAGCAATACATACTCAATTTCAGGGCGTATGTTTGGCCTGACTACATGTAGTGGTTTACCTCTCTGCCCAAGTGTAAAGCAAATAAAGAACAAAATAAATCTGAAACTGTTGTTCATAACAGAGTTGGCATCCAGAGTTGGCTTTTCTGAACTGTAAACAGAGAAGTTAGACTGTTCCATTTGCTACTGTAGTGCTGTTTAATTAAACCCAAATATGCAAATATGATTGAAGTTTGGCTTAGATTCAACAATTTGATATGGTGTTTAAAGCAGCAGTTCTATGTTTTGAATCACAGACTATTTTGCTTCTTTCAGGTTTTTTGTTACGTTGTTAGGCAATTTCTCCTTGGGCTTACTTTAAAATAATTTTTAAAAGATATTAAAAGTGTAACTGTGGGAAACTGCTGGAAAACACAAAGCCACACACGAGCCTTGTCTGCTCAATAGAATCTGGGTCTCAGAGGCCCTTGCTGGGTTTCAAAGATTTCCAAGAGTTTGCTCCGGGGTCGTCTTGGAGCTTCTGGCTAGGGTGAAAATATAACGAGAATTTTCAAAGAATTTTAGGTACTAGGAAACCATGAACAAAAAGTCATCCTAAGATCTGTAAGCCCCAGTGGAGTAAACAGTCTTTGGAACCTGATGCACTTCAAAGCAAAAGGATTTTTTAAAATACATCAGCAACATTTAATAACTCCTTACTCCTAGATAGACTGATAAAACAGGCTGAATTTAGCAGAAAGCTTTCAGCTGAGGTCAATACTCCCTAGATTGCAACCACATAGTCTTCTTAATTGAAAAATATTTAAAGACTGAACAAAGAAAACAAAATGTCATTATCTCCTATTTCCATGAAGTATAATTAAGGGATTGCATAAATAACACAGCTCCCCTAAGGTCATACCAAAGGATCAGTAGCCATGTAGGAAGTGAATAAGGACTTCACATGGCAGATCTCAAGCTTTATCCCAAAAGCAGCTCTGTTCCTCTAATTATGAGAAGCCTACAATCAGGAGTGTCAGACAGTCACTGAATTCCTACTCGTTCTGCTACTTATTCAAAGGAGAAGGCTGTAGTTTAGTTGGATACTCGGAAACAAGGAGAAAATGCATAAACTATTTGCACTGATAGGAAACAAAGGCAATTTCTGAACTTCTGCTGTCTTCAGGAGGTGATGATCATATCTTTTTATTACAAATGAATCGAAAGTATTTTTATAGTATCTGCTCTTAAAAGTAGTTGTCTAACTGGATCACAGGACATGCTTCACATTGAAATTCAGCTAAGCAATACTGAGTCTTTCTCTTTTGAAATTTCATTTTATTGATTATGAATTTTAAAAAATAAACAAAACAGCAAATCCAGGTATGAGCTTCAGTAAACCATATCACCAAACACTTGGGAGACCTGCACAGTCAGACCTAAATTCTGGCAATACTGGAAAACTTTTCTGTTACACAGAATTTTTTTCCTCTCCTCCCTTATTAGGCATGATGTTTCCAAAACAGTGACTTGTCAGATATGCCCCTAGCATGGTATTTCCTACTTCCATGATGGAAAGTTACAAGCTAGCATCTGCACAGAGGCTATTGCAAGGAATTGAAGGCATTTTTACCAAATGCTTAAGGATTGTAATTCACCCAGAACATTCACTAGCAAGTTTTCCTTCATTGGAAAGTGGAAATGTGGCTTTCCCACATGGCAGCTTCATGCCAAGTAGAAATTTCCCCAGTTTGCCACATATCCAGAATTGTTCAAAGGACCTACAGTCAGGCATTATGGTATGTGTTAATGGTATGTCCTAAATGGTGGGTCAAATACAAGCCGTGGATTTGCATGTCTTCAGTATGGCAAAGCTGAAGTCAGCACTACACCATTTACCCTAGCTGAGAATGTGGACTTCAGTTTACATCTGGACATTTTTCATCTTCACAAGACACTACTGTCTAGGAATTTGTGAAAATTATCTTTACCTGCCAGAAAACAGTCTATACAGAAAGAAGATCACAGCTGCCTCACAGAGTGCCAGAACATTCAGCAACTAGATGGGCCTTGGCTGATGGATTCATAGAAAATACTAACCTCAGAAAAATTAATATTAAGCCAGCACCATACATCAACTGTATGACAGCAATGGCTGGAAACAAGAATTCCAATACATGTGCTTATACAGCATACATGCACAGTCACACCAAGTTTCAACATTTGTTATCATTTTGTGCAAGGAAGAATCTGGGATATCTTGAAATCCTCATTTTTTTTTCCTCTGAAATTCAGTAAAATAGAGAAGCCTCATAATGAAAAGTTGCTACCTTAAGCTCCTGGAGCCTCACCAACAGCAGCCTGAGAACCACAAATCACTTTGTAGCATGGGACACAGCATGTTCTCTCTCCCTCGCTCACCAGAAATGTCATCCTAGACCTGAGACTCTTCACTACAAAAAATTTGAAAAAATTACTTTTCTTTCCTGAAAAGTTACAGTTTCAAGAGATCATCATTTTCAAGGGAAGAGATGTTTAATAAAAAAAAAAGCATCCTGACCAGCTTGTGTGTGGAAAATCCCTTGAGAACCCATTGAGCAGTCTGATGCTTTATGCATGCCTGCTTCACCAGACCATATCCTTAATATTATACACATGTAAGACTATCATGTCTTTCATCCTAAAAGAATGTAAAAGCAGTCCTAGAGCAGCACAGACATGATGAAAATGTTTCAGTTCTGTCCTGGAAATCTCTGAATTCCACTTACCCTTCAAATGAGTGTAACAAGGGTTTGTCCTATGTGAAACTGATTTTCCAAATTAACTGCAAATTTTATTGATCCAGGTTGGAAAGACAGCAGTACATATGGGACAAAGCCTATGGATAGGGAATTGCCTTAGATTTGGACTGCAGTTTTTGGTCTCATAACATAAGCTTGTGCAGTTACATGATATTTGTCTTTTTATTTTTTTTGGCATATGGCTGCATCCATATGCCAGTGAATATTATGATCTTTCCTGAAAACATGTACTACATCCCTCCAGACCCAACTACTTTAAATAAACCTATGTTTATAAATGAGCACACCCATGTCAACACTGATACATAACACACACCTTGCAGCAAACTTCATCAGAGTTAGAGCCCAGGGTTAGTTGTAGCAGTCTGGCAAATGTCTCACTGGAATACTCTACTCTAATAGTTAAGTATAGAAGTGGCTATTCCAGGAACTCTGAGAGACACATGCTTGGCTCATTTTTATTAGGTATGTCCATGAACAGTGGAGCTGTGCTGGCTGGCACCAGAACAGGCTTTGGCCCTCAGCATTGCATAGGGAACATAAACTTGGCGAGTCTGCCTTATAAATCACATATAAATCAGAACTGCCCAGCAAACTGGCCCCATTGCTAGAGTTTCTATTCCCACACACAGGATTACTCTTTGAAGCCAAGTGCCTTAAAGATGTTTTTGTTTAAACTGTGGCAATGTAAACATTAAGGTTTCAAGGAGTTTATTCCTTCAGCAAATATTTTTACAAGACAAATAACAATTCTCCTATTTTTATATTGTTTCTCATTTTCTTTGTGGAACCATAAAATTTAGTCTATAATAATCTAATCAGAAAAGAATATATATCTGCATTAAATTTTTTCATTCCAGCCACTGTTTCACAATTCCTCTCATCCCACACGGTTGTGGATATTTGTTTTTCTCTCTAACAAACATGTATGCATATTATTTTATATGTGCCTTGAGATATGTGTACAGAAAGTTAAACTGGAATGTTAAACTTTTATCTTGTTGGGACAGAATATGAAGTACTGTAGGACTAAAATATATGGTGAAAAGGACACATTTTGGTCTATGATATCATATGTTAATTGTTTCCAAGGAGGCTTGTCATTAATAAAGTAGGCTTAATTTTTCTGCTCCATAGAAGATTTTGAAATGAGGGGATTTCTGCATCTGTTCATGCTGTTTCTGAACACAAAAAAAGTGTAGGCATTCACACTTCTGAGTGAAGTCAATGGGCACAATGTTCAGCAGTCTCAGCTAACAGTCACAGCATGAATAGTCATAAATCACTTCTGAAAAATATTAACTTTATGTTCAAGTTCAAAGTAGATAGTGGTTCAAATAAGGTTGATTTTCTTAGCTCTAATTAGTATGGCTAAATATTTAAGTATTTTAGCCCTTATCCTTGTGCTTTACCCATGAGAGACAGACTGAAACCCAAGCAGAAACCACTAGTCCTTGAAGTCATGTATAAAGTTGCCTCAAAAGATTTCTGGACTTCAGCCAAAATGAATTATTTGCAGAAGAGACTGATGTTTAAATAAATATGTATGTATGTATGTATATATCACATCATGTAGCTAGATGCTCATAAGGCAAAGTAGTGCTTCTCCACAGACTATAATGTTTCCTCTTTAGATTGGAAGCAGTTTTATTGGCTTGAAAAGTAGATCTCTTAAGAAAAATATCTACAGAGAAAGAAGTTGTGTTTGACAAGCATGTTCCAAAGTAATACTCATATCACTAGTAATAGCTTTTACAATTAGAACAGATCACATCAGTTATAAATTTATTTGAGCTACAAAGGCTGTAGCTGCTGCCATTAACAATTATATTTGCTACAGTTGTGTGGGAGTAACTTGTACTACTGAGAGTATCATTTAATTTCATTTCTTGTGCAGACAGAGTTTAGCTGTCAAAGCAAGCCAGTATAGTGATAACGTTCTCAAATAACTGTACAAGTTCATCAGTAACTAATACTTAATACTGCCTATTTCCCCAAATTGTGTAAATATAAAATATACACATCTGATTCTGTGTGTTTTTGAAAGGAAAAGCATTAGCATTTATTCTTAGGAAACTACTACTGAATGTAAAAGAGGTGAATACTAAGCATTCACTGTATTTTCTCTGCTGGACATTCTTCCTCAAACAACTTGTACGTACAAGGTGCACAATTTGTACAGCAGTGAAAATTCAGAAACCTTCTTCCCAAGCCTTTTGGAAAGGTGCTTGCCAGAATTCTGTCTATATTTTCAACAAAGGATGCACTCAGAAACCTGGTGGAGTACTTGCAAAACAGAAGATTGGAACATGCATGGATGGAATGGAGAAGGGTCACTCTGGATGCTGTGATCCCCCAGGAGGATGAAGAGAAATATTTGTTGTTCTTGGCATCTCACTAATAATAATTCTGACTGCAGATTAGCCACATGAGTACCCAATACACATTAACTAATAAAACACAGTTCTTGTGCCATAATACCCATTTCAGAGAAAGAGGATACAATTTAAACTGAAGAAATAAAGACAGAGATAAACAGAACTGAATGATATCAAACCCTAAGCTTAAAGTCATCTAATTAATGATATGGAGAAGCATATACTGTTCCAGTAGGAAACAGTAAGCAGCATCTTAGGAAAAAATACTGGGGTAAAAAAACAGCAAAGGTGGCATGTCAGCAAAGATTTAAGTGAAAGAAATGCGTAGTTTGCAGACCGGAAGAAGCATGGTACAAATTCAACATGAAAGGGTGGGAAGGGAGGATACAGCAACAAAACAAGAGTGGGAAGGGCAAACAATTATGACAGGATCCAAGATAGGAGAGTACAGCAGAAACAAAACTTCTTTCAGTGCTTATAAACTGGATATAGAAAGAGTGAGAGAAAAAAAGGAACTTAAAACAAGAGAGCAACACTGATTTAGCTGAGGAAGAAGAAATTATTTTAGATGATGATTATTGGGTAGGCTGCACTGGGGAAGCTGAGTATCAGGGAATGCACAAAAAGGAGGCTGAAGTAAGCCATGAGAGCAAAATGATGAGTGATACAGAAGAAAAACAGGCAGGTTTAGAAGATTATAGAAGCAAAGAAGACAAAATTGGATGGGGACCTGAATATTAGGAAGTGAGGAGTGAAAGGTAGTTTCATGGTTGTCAATCTGGTGCCTGGAAAGATGGAAGAATTGTCAACAGTGACGAAAGAAAAGGTATAGGGAATGGGCTTGGAGGAAAGACAAGAATTTTCCTTCTTTCTGATTAGTTAATCTGGGGTAAGGGGTGATAGGGAAGGGGGTGGAGAAAAAATCTGCACAGAGGAAGATACTGAATTTGAAGTATTAGATTGCAAAACTGCCACATAGGCATCAGACAGGACATCAAGGCGACAGTGAGCTCACCCAGGAGAACAGTACATAGCATGAGAAAATTAGGGAAAAGCACCAAGGAATATGTGAGTTCACATGTGCCAGCGAAAGATGTTCAGTTTAGAAACCTGCACCTAGGCATCAAGCCAGCAAGCTACAACTGCCACATCAGCAAGACTGACAACATCTGAGGAAGATCTTGAATTAGCAGTTTCACTGAAGTCTGCACTTGACACTGGTCCAACAAACACATGTTGAGCCACAAACCTTCCATATGTTGAAACTACAGATCCCCCAGAAAGCTCTGCACATCTCATGGATGCCTGAAATTATATTTTCAGAGAGTATTTAGACGTGGCACCTAAGGCAATTTAACTAAGAGTTAAAGTTCACTATCTGCAATAAAGAGAAATGTTAGAACGGGTTCTGGTCTGACCAGGGTTATTCTGTTAAAACAGAGCAGACTTTTCACAAAGAAACAACATCTCTATGTCATCTACCCTGCAATAACTTACATGGAAACCTCTGTATTTCTGGTCCACAGACGTTATAATACAGTGATCATTTTATTTAAGAGAGAAAAATCTATGTAATATAGATGAACCAAGAATTTGTTTGAATCATCTTGGGCATTTACATGAACCAGAAGAATAACTGGAATAAATAGAATCAAAGTTAAAAAAATATGGAAGAGACATTAAGCCTCACACTTCCAGGTTCAATACATGTTGTGACTAAACAGCCTCAGGAGAGCTTTCCACACCTTCCTACTGATGCTGGTTGCCATTAGAGACAGAATACAGGGCCACATTTCACTGCCGGTGCCATGGTAGGTTCCTGTGCTCTTTCTTACCTGTGCCTGCTGCAGGTAGCAGCCACTCAAATAGGCAGTTCCAGAGACATCCGAAATAAAGACCTTTTGATCACCCTTAGGTTGCTCACTGCCAATGTTACTTTTTTCTCTCTTCTCATTCTCTTTTATTTTTTTAAATACTTATAGAAATCTACTGTTATAAGAAAATTGTAAAGTTGAGCTTCTCAGAGTCAAGTTGTATAGTCAGTTTGTAAACACAGCTGAAAATGACAGTTTGCTGAACCACAGCAGAGCAGCCCTTATGTTTGCCATGTGGAGTCTTAACTCTTGTAACACATTTGCAGTGTCATTTTCCAATTTTTAAAGGGTGAAGTCAGTAAAGTAAGTCTCAAAACACACAGCACCAATCCTCTGCCTCTCTTTAGTCCTATGAAAAACAATTTATAGAATTTACAGTTAATTTTATAGCCAATTCTCCTTTCCACTCATCTCCACCCCTCTAGAAAAAATCAAACTATTCAGGAAGGAGGTTCATCACCAAATCCTCCCTGGGAAAAGCATGAGATGGAAGAGAATGAACTGTTCAACCCTGATCTGTGTTACCACATTCGATGGAGTGGAGGGATAGGTGCTCAGTTGTTCCACCAGTGGAGGGGAGTGGAAAGAATTGCCTCTCACTGGGGTAGCGTTCCTGCCTGACACCTCTACTGCTCAACAACACAGTTTAAATCCGACATCAAACAGACAATGTCAATTTAGCCTTCAACTTTCTCCTACCATTCAGCTGGCTGATGATGTACACCATTAACATTCCTCTTACAGAAATAAAAATGCCTGACTGGAGACTTTGCAGGACACCTGAATGCTGCACCAATACTGCCCCACTGAGAAGATCAGGTTACCTCTTTAATCTGGCTATTTAGTCTATACAGGCATGTTACATTGTATTGCAGTGATTCAAGAGTGTACACATCCACATGATCCTACTGATGGGTGTCTCTTCTGGCTCACTTATCTCTAACATTACACACTTACCATCCCTATGGCCTCGTTCTGTATTAAACAAGAAAATTCCCTGACACCACATGACAGCTGCAGCCACCAGATGAAGGAAAATCACCTGAAATCTACATTAAAGAGCACAAGAAAGGAAAAGTCTTCTTTATATTTAGTGTAGAATGTAAGACCAGAAAATAAGAAAAGACCAAAAAATAAGAAAAGCTGGAAAAATATTCCTTGAGAAATACAAAGTTTAGGAAAGCTTGGTGAAATCAGACCATTTGTCAGAGGCAAAGAGGCAAGAGAAATCATGAAGCCTGCACACACAAAAAGAAAAATTTTCAGAAAATAGGAAATTATTCAAGTATTTAACTTGCTTGTTCTGGGAGAAGAAAATGGACATGAGGAGTAATTCCTTAGGTGTTGAGGGGATCATGAATCATGCTTAAATATGAAAGAACTTGCAAAACAAAGGAAAAATGAAGGAATAAAGGAAATTGGCAGCCAGAGAGATGATAGGAGTCTGAAGCACTTTGGATTTCAGAGGATTAACAGAGAACAGGGAAAAAGAATAAAGGACAGAGAGTTTTTCTAGAAAATGTCAGCCCGGCCTTTAAACAAACTGTCAAAATACTGAACAGGGGAAACAAATGAACAGAAGGGAGAAGGCTCAGTCAGTCCATGACAGCAAAGACTATGATGGTAAATGAGAAAGAAGTAAACTTGTCTAGGGGAAAAAAAAAAGCTGCAAGTGCATAGACATTACCAAAATCATGGTAAGTCAAACTTCCTCCAGGGTAAATTCAGGAGCAAGAAAGCCAAGATGAGAAGAGAGCCAAGAAAGCATACAATGTGTCAGAGGGACAGACAAATAATTTGGAGATAGAAAAAAAGTCTGCCAAGCATGAAACTAAGTATAGAGCTGAGGCTGGCATTAATACAACGAAGAAATTTCTCCCAGCTCTCTGACAACCTGGTTTATTAGAGTTTTATAATGTTTGCAATTTGACTTAGCATTTCTGAGGAAATACCTCCATGACTATGCTATCAATCTGATTCCCTACCTTGTCTGATTTGAATTCTTCCATCTTATAGTGGTTGCAACACTCATTCTTGATTGGTGGTAGAGGTGTGGGGGGGTTACTGTAGGATTTTCATTTAAAAACAGCTGAGAAATTGCTCTGTTATGTCTGAAGGTAAAAATCACTTTTCAGACTGTTGCTGACGCAACAGATTTTTCTTTGAAAAACAAACAAAAATTACCATTTTCCCCCATATTCTCTAATTTTTTCACTATAATTTATGTAGTAAGTCTCAGAATTGTCCCTTGGTAATCTAAATTAAGCTGAATAAGTTTTTCCCTTCAACTACAGTATTGACTTACTGCACAGAGGGTAAAGCTAGTCTGCCGACCTTTGGCATTGAAAATGCTAATTGAATCCTGGCTTTGACAAGAATGTTTGGATTTGGTATAAAAGAGACTTAGTCACGGTACATTTCCAGCTCCTGATTATGCCAAAGCAGGAGGGCTGAGTGAGTGCCAAGAAACAGTGGTTGCCACTCCCCCCCTGAGGGAAGGAAAAATGGATAGCCCACTCCTGGCCCACACGCACTTTCTGTATTTCAGTCTTGCAAGCTGCCTGAAGAGACACTACAAAACAGGAGATACATGGAATTTCAAATTGTGTGTTTATTTTTGTTTCTGGTATTTGTGCAGAGAAGACTTGCAGAAGGAAAGTCCTCCACTACTTACTCAACAAGCACTTCATTAGCGCCAAATGGCTTCCAGAGTTTCTAAAAAGCACATTTCAAATAAAACCATTTATGGGTCTTCCTGCATTTATGCACAGATACAGCAGTTCTTACCACACTGTAATATGGGTTATATTAATTTAGGTGCAGGACTTCTCAGTTCTTATACAAAACTCAAGTTCCTCTGACTCTTTCTAAGGACTTCAGCTTCATCTACAGGATGGACATGCTGCTATGTCCTGCAAAATTTCTCCTGCATACTTTCTGGTTTATAAGGCAATGATGGGTGAGCCTTTGCAGGTCCTCAGGTGAAAGGACCGATAAAAACATTAACCATCCTCATAAAAATCTAGAATATCCATTCAAAAAAAGAAATCCCAATTCATCTTAATAAAACAGTTGCAGACAGTGCATTTCTTCTTGGTTGTATTTACATTCTGGTTCACAAACAACATATTATAGAACATAAAGATGACTATTAAATTGAAACAGTCTCAAATTATATAGATTTAAAAATCTATGATAAATCTTAGCTTCCAGGAGAAAATATTCATAAGGCAAATGAGTATCACTCAGTCTCCCATATATAAGAAGTGTATCTGAATAAATTTAGTGTTTATCAACTAAGAGAGGGGAAAAGGAATTGCATATTGCTACCTTCTCTTTCTGATTAATTAAGACTCATGGGAAACATCTAGCTCAATTGTATTTAATGTTTGAAGGAGTTACATGGTAGAAATAACAACGCCATTGACAAAAATGGGAACTTAGGAGTTGTATTTGCACCAGGAGAGGGAAAACAAAAGACTATTCCGGTTCCTGGGGACAGTTCTGGTCTCAAAGTTAGTATTTCTTTGCTTGATGACCAGTCATGACCATGTTTTAGTTTCTTTTCTATATATGTTATGTACCATCAAATAAAGAAAATAAATTAAGACAGTTAAGGTGGGGAAATTTTCTTCCAGAAAATGGAAGAATGTTGTTAGGTTTTGGGTTGGTTTATTGTTTTGTGGTTGTTTGGGGTTTTTTGCATGATAAGACCAGTAAAGATTACTTCATGGGAGACATTATTTTCGACTTTGGGAGTTTTATTCCATTTCAAAGAGTAGTATCAGCTCAGTTCAACAAAAGGTGTATTGCCTTCATTAAATGCTGTGGCTGAATAAGGACTAAAAGCCATGTTAAAACTAAAAATAGACAACTGCGGAAGAGACTTCCCCAAAGTTGACTTTGTTCATTAGCATGTGAATAACCTCTTTTGCAGCCTTCCCATCGATGAAGGCTGGGCACTCCCCTTCCTTATCCACAAAGCCTTCCTTTTGAATGGAAGTACATTCACCACCCAGATGGGTAATAAGAGAGATGTAACACTGCATTGCCTCCTTTAAGTAATTCTGAGATTACTAAACAGAGAGAGGAAGAGTTTTGTCCTCCAAATGCTCATCAATAAAGCTAACTTCAATCTCCTGATTGGCTTTTCAGGGTCTTTTATATGAAGGACAGCTAACCTTTCCAAATTGCTGAGAAAGTACTTTCTCTAAGGGGAGCGTTTGTGGACTGAGCTGGCTTTTCGATCTGAGGAATCTTACTTTTCAATTTTATAAAGCTAACAAAGAACATTTTCATATCCACTGTTTTCTGAATGTATTTACTTAGTGAACCACCATAGATATTCACTAACATTTGAAAAAGAGAATGCTTAATGTAATGGAACTACAATGGGATGCAGAGGAGTATTCTGGATATTACTAATCAATTCACTGAAGCCCTCTTGGTTTCAAATTCCTTTCCCTGTAAATATTTTTCTCAGGGTTGTGTAAAAACACAGGAAATCCCAGATGTTCTACTTCCTTCCCAGCTTACTACTTCTGGAAAAACTTAGGTATTTTTGAAGGTAAGACATTTGTGAAATTTTTTTCTTATTTTTAATTTTTGGGAGTCTGTCTGTCTTGTAATTGAACTTGGATTCCTTGAGATTTAACAACTGCACTTATTCTTGTTTGAAAAAGTGAAACATATGGATTTGTGAAGATAAAACAGCATAGCAACTGGCAAAATCAGAACTGAATGGAGTGTTGAACTAAAAGATTTTGAAGTGTCATGCTGACAAACTTTGATGCAACAAGCCAAATTCAAGTTATGGGAACTGAATTAATGTGGGAACTCCCTGCCCCTCTCCATCCACAACAGAACTTGCCTTCTCATGCCATAAAATTGAGGGTTCTGGTCTTCATTAGGTGCATCAATGCTTCACAGGGGGACCTTGCAATTCCAACTTTCATTTTACTTATCCTCCTCTCCTTTTTTTTCCCACCCTTTTTACTTGACTTTTTGGGTGTAGCTCTCCTAAGAGTTAGTCACCCTCAATTCCCTTCCTACCTAACGGAAAGAAATGGGTATTTCAAGGATGTGATTCATCGGGGACCTTTAAAATATCTGACTGAGGTTTAGATGAATCAGGACTGAACTTAACTGACCAGGACACTGTTGACTGTAAGCAGGAGTATGGAATTGCTAGTTGTGTCCAAATTGCAGATCACCTTTTAACAAGTTGAAATTCACCCTTTGTCTTTTTCTTCACAGAGGGATTTAATGCCAATATTAAAGAGACATTCCTGTGGCACTCTAGGAAGTTTACTGGGGACTTTTGAGTCTTCTGTGATTCAGGCCATCTGTCAGCCCAGGAACTGCATATGAGCTCGTCTGAAATTTGCAGTCAGAAGTTTTCAGCCTATTTGAGAAGGTGAGGCATTTCTCTAACTTTCTTGCTTTCAAAAGAGAACTTAATCTGGCTGTATTATGCAAGCCCCACAAATTCAGTTGGCAGAGTGCAACAGGTGTGTCCCATTTTAGGCTTTCCCACAGTTCTTGTTTCCTTTTCTTTCTTCATCTCTTCCTCTCCCCATGAAGTTCACACAGATCTCCATCTCCTGACTACTTTGAAGAAAATTCCCATACCCATGGTTCTTGCTGTCCCATTAGGGACACACAACTGATCAACCCATCTCACACTGTCAGCTTGAAAGTCCTTACACAAACCCATTTCCCTGCTACAGACCCTTGCTGGGCATCTGAGCCAGCTCTCCCCTTGCCTGAGGAGTGGTTCAGCAGTCAGAGAAAGTTAAATCCAAAACCTTTATGTTTTTCGTGGGTTGTCTTCCCACTCTCCTGGATGTCCCCACCTCTCTCCTCCTTCTTGGTGTTTCATAAGATCAATACCCCTTTTTTTTTTCTGCTTTCATTTGCTTGTTACACCAACTAGTACTCTAGCATCCCTTAGTTAGTACAGCTGTTGAGAGGACTGCGCAACACGGTCCATGACCCTTCCCTGGCTCTTCCTGACCGTGGTTCAATCTCAGAGCACTTTTCCTGAAGCAGAGCCAGATGTCCATGGTTAGGATGTGACAAGGCTGTTGACAGGATTAACTGACTTCCTATTATGCCCATCTGAGCTGAATTCCCTGTCGCTTTTGCTTTTTACAAGAAGAATTGTATCGTCTCTGAACAATCCACTCAGTACCAGGTTTGTAAACTTATGGTCTTAAACTTGAAGTCTCGTGAGTGAACCACATAAAACTTCTTGATTCTTGATTCTTGATTCTTTATGTCTGCTACTGCTTTTCCTGTAAACACTATTTAGAGAGAATCACACTGTTTTCTGAAGAAACGGAGCTAGAAACAAAAAAGCAGGCTTTGGAGACCCTGCACAGACACTGGATCTCCACCTTCCACAGCAGAAAGCAAATAATTTCAGATTACCCCATGCTAGTAAATGCATCATAGTCAGCTAGAGAATTTTGTGGAGACACAAAACATGCACAGTACAAGCCACTACAAATCAACTTCCACCACTAAAGGAAAACAGCCTTCCAGTCAAACACTCAGTGGGGAAATGTTCTTCTCATGCATGGGGTGTTTGCAGTGGTAATGTTTCAATCTAGGATAGCATACAATTGTCTTGGGAAAAAAACTACTGCATTTTAACATAATCTTTGACCTCAATTGATCCCGAAGTCTATGTAGATAATTAGGAGACTGTTTTGAGACATAGGAGATAGGATCTTCTGGATCCAGATTTTTTCTTTAAAGGAAAACAAATTCAGTTCTACATGGTCATGTAGCTTCCTTCAATCAATGACATGAGCAGAGAAGACAGCACAACCTAATTTTTCAGTTGAAGATTTTTTACTATTATATCATTAGTTTAATTATTGGTGATTCAGAATAGGTCCACTGAAGGTGAGAGAATTAATCCTGGTTTACACCAGGAGAGTTGAATTTAGCTCCCTCTTTCTGATGGTGAGCATTTCATGAGTAGCACGGCACTTTGAGATGTGAGGTAGGTCCTTTCTGTTTATTTTGTGTGTGTGTCCATACCTGTTTTGAGAGCCTACAGTAATCTTGCTATGATCAGAAGTTCCAAAATACCACAAGAAAGACTATCTTGCAGCGTCTCCAGTCAAGCCAACAATAAATAATTCCTAGGAATACCACAAGAAAGTTGATTTATGGTTTGAATTCTCAAACAAAGAGCTCTGGACAAGGTTCAGTAAGAAAGCAATCTTATGGATGCTTATGCTGAATAAACTGGTATATCTCTGGGTCTTCACTCAAGACCAAAAGGACCACAAGATAGAAAGCGGAGAAATTGAGAAATGTATCTCGTATGAAAGTACTGAAAGTGTTTAGAAACAGGCATGCTTCTCTTCTGGTCACCAGAACATTTAAAAAAAAAAAAATTAATTTATTTTAGTGTGTTTAATTGTTGTCTGTTTCCCTCCCTCTCATTTTTAATTTCTCCTTTACATAGCTTACGAGCCAAGAGTTTTTTAAGACTGCAAGGTTAACCCTGAGTGGATAGAATTTATAAACCAACTTTTCAGCAGTAGGATTTATATGAGGGGGAGAATACAGGATTTGCCAGGTGCAGACAGATGTAGATGATGCCTACAGAGCTTTAATACCTTGATAATGATAACTGTAAACCTGAGAATTAGGAGAGGCAGTGAGAAGGGGCAAAGCACAGCACCAATATGAGCCTTGCAGCACTCCTGAGTTGCAGGACAATTCTCCTCATGTTGTGACAAGCTACTTTGTTATCCTCTGGTTCTGAGTAGGCATAAAAGGAAAACAGTTCTTGTTTGCCTGTGAATCTGAGTTCTGCTTAGTTCTGCCTCAGCTAACCCAGGTGCCATCAACTAT
Organism: Manacus candei; assembly: GCF_025592945.1. Classification (NCBI taxonomy): domain Eukaryota; kingdom Metazoa; phylum Chordata; class Aves; order Passeriformes; family Pipridae; genus Manacus; species Manacus candei. The sequence goes on along the minus strand of NW_026138129.1, from coordinate 513,638 downwards.
TTTTAAACTGGTTTCATTTTTTGGCCTAACCACGCCCCATTGTTTTCCAAGGATAACAATGACTAGCTTGATTCCGAGTAATCTTAGGGCACCTGAGGGCATGAATTAACTTGAATGATTTAGTTGTGTTTGGTTGTTGTGCTATAGGGCAAATTACGGGGAGTGTTGGGAGGCCTACTGATCTGCTGCAGGGGCTGAGGAGGCTGAGGGAGCAGCTGGGGTAGAGAGGGGGCAAAATCACTGTGACTCTTAAAGGGCATATCATAGCAGCTTTTCCTGAAAATCTGTGCTTGACAACCTGGTTGCTGAATTCTTGTTCCTAAGCCACTATATAAGGTATATTATGCTTTGTATGTATACTCACCTGTACTAAGCATGTAGTAAAGTAGAGAAAAAACCAGAATGTTTTGACTTAGTGCTGGCTAAGATGTATGACATTTTGATCAAATTCCTAACAACATATTTGGGTGTGTTCATCCCAGGGACACCTTTATAATTAAGGTGAAGCTTTGGATGCTCTCATCTAGGCAACAGACTGGATCGTATGCCAGCTATTCATATTATTATTCTACCTGAAACCACAGCACTTGAGGCTTAATATCTTACTAGACAAAACAAGAAAAACTAATCCCGGTTTTCCAAGAAGGGATTGAAAAATCGTTTCTTAAAAATTACCACATTTATTCAAGAATTTACAAGCAGTCTATGCAGTATGCTGTACAGGGAGTGAAGAGTGGTATGGTGGAAAGGTTTTGCTTCCATTTATTTGATATGATCTATGTAATTCACTTAGAGTTGTGCTTCCTGTGATTAATCCCATGATCCAGTATGAATGACTGCAAAAATCTTTTGCTGTATGACATAAACATGCACTTCATAGTACAAATGAAAATAAAGGTCATTTGATTGTGCTAAAAACAGTAAGATGATGTTAAAATATCAGTCCAAAATTGAAAAGTAAAAAAAAAAATTAAAGTTGGAGAAAACCACCATAGTTCAGTGTTCTTTAATATTTATATTATAATATAATTTTTAATTTCGTGACTGCACAGCGTTTTTTCCATCCAATGCAAAGAACAGGCAGTTCTTATTTATTTAGCAGCTATTTCAGGGGTAGTTTTATTTCCCACTGTGTCTATTATTTATGTTCTCCTAGGCTTTTCTATGCACTCATAACTCTAAAACATGCAATTACTTTACAAATACTGTTTAGGGTATCTGCAGAACTACCCTGAGGTATGGTATATATTGTCCCTGTTTCACATACAAGGATATGAGACTTGCACAGAATAAAGTTGGAAGTACTTGCTAATTTCAGATGCCAAGTTTGAGTTATTAAGGACCTACATTTTTTAATGTTTAATGCAGCATTCCCTATGTTTGAGAGCTCCAGCTGATACACACAGTTATTGGGAATGCACAGACCTTTGCCTTCAGATGTAACTCTTAAATAGGTGTATTTGTATACAGTGCCTAATTGATGACTAACAGTGATTATTTTGATTTAAGAGGTTGTATTGGATGCTCCCAGCTGAGGCAAGGATAAGAACTGCTCCCCACAACAACATCAGCTGCCTTAGCTGGATCCATCTTAGTGATAGCCAACTTGTAATTCTGAGTAGAAGAAGGAAGCTTTCAAGATGCTTTTCTTCATTATGTAGTATTAATGCATTACTGGTGCAAGTCCTTCCTGTGCCCCGATTTATTTTGTTTTTGAAAAATCAAAAATAGTCAGATCATAAAGTTATTTCTATCATCGTACTGACTTCCACATTAATTCTGACCAGAAGAAACCTTTGGATAATTTTCAGCGCATTTTTTATATTTAAGCCATTGACACAGAAGTTAACAAAACTGTCACCAATGGGTAACAGCAATAATGTTATTTGCCAATCACAAGCATTTTGATGGTAGGGAAATAGTAAGACTTGAGGAGGGACTATGATCTCCTAACTACAATGCTGTTTGTGAGTGTTCAAGCTTTTGTCCAACCCCTTTGTCATGGTTTAACCCCAGTAGGCAGCTAAACGCCCCCCAGCCTCTTACTAATACACACACCTCACCCCTGCTCAGTGGGTTGGGGTAGAGAATCAGAAGGGTAAAAGTGTAAAAACTTGTGAGTTGAGATAAAGAAAGTTTAACAATTAAAAAGAAAAAAAAAAGCACAAGAAGCCCCAACAATGAGAAAGGGGGGTAAAATAAAAGCAAACCCAAGAAAAACAAGAAATGCAAAACAAAGTAATTGCTCACCACCAACCAAGCAATGCCCAGCCAGTCCAGGCTGGGTACCAGGAGCCACTGCCAACTTCCACCACCAGCTTTATATGCTGAGCATGTTGCCATATGATATGGAATATCCCTTTGGTCAGCTAGTGTCAACTATTCTGTCTGTGTCCCCTCCCAAATCCTTGTGCACCCTCAGCCCACTCTCTGGTGAGCAATAACTCAGCAATAACTCAAACATCCTAATGTTATCAACACTGTTTCCAGAACAAATCCAAATCATAGTCCCATATCAGCTAGTTAATTTTCTTCATTAACCCTCTCCCAGGCAAAACCAGTACACATTCCTCCTATTCTGTCACTTTCCTGCCTTTGGTTCTGCCTTAGACAAGCAGGGTTTTGGATTATGTGATTTCTCAAGATTCTTCCCAACTTTACATCTATATGATTTAACATTTGCAATGCTGATAGTAAATGAAGGTTAATAAGTTAAAACTGATAGTATATATTGCATATTTTTAACATATAGAGACATATAAAAAGCTATCTAAACTTTGAAAAACCTGTCTGATTTCTAAGTCTTTTGAAAACATTTTTTCTCAGAATCTTAATTTTTCATGACCTTTTATATCAGTGCAATAAACAGTAAATGACTGATAATTGAAATAACAACCGTAAGATTCTTACAACACAGAAAAGCCTAAAATTTATGTTTATATTAAGATATGGGACCAACAAAAAAAGTAACCATGAGAGTTAGATGGAAATTAGATTTCACTGAAGTATTCTGCTTCAGTATAACTATGAACTCATTATCTTACCATCAGGGAAAGATTTTATTGTTATCATACCTGGAAGCAATTCTTATCTCTAATGTACCAGGTTTCAGCATCAATACCAGTGCAACCACATGCTGGTCATTCTACCTAACAAACAAAAGATTTCTCATTTTAAGATCTATTGCAGTTGTGAAAACAGGAAAGCATGCAATGTAGCATAGGAAGAAAGTGTGGGGCCTTTTTAAAGTAATTGACTTGGCTAAGCCAGAATACGTATATTGTGTGATCCTGCACCCACTACAAAAGAATTGAAAATCCAGATGTGGCCATAGCAACTACTCTTTCAAAAAGAAAAAAAATAAATCCATCCCTCAGGACAGAAATGAACCCTGAACCACTTTGAAGTCCCATATCTCAAGCAGGTACTTGCTTTCAGATTGGAACCAGAAAAAGGACACCTCTGACAGTGATGCTATGCTGTCCCCTGAAGCTGAAGCAGACATACAATATTGTAGTTACCTGCTTCTAGTATATGAAGCGATGATGATCGAAATGTGTTCTGAAGAAGATTAATAGCTAAAGTGGAGCAGGAGCTTTCAATCAGTGAGGAAGGTCAGTTGTTAAAACTAGGTTTACTGTAAAAAAATCTTATACTGAATGAAATGTGACTCCTGTGCAAAGGACCAGTACAAGGTCTAAGCATCTCTTAAGTCTTTAAATTTCTACTGCAGAGCATGATTTTTTCTTAAGGATGCCATAGGCTTTCAGAACAAGGGTGAGTTTTACGAGGAGCAAACAGAACAGTCTTTAACAGTATTGCAGAAAGCAGCAGATAGTGTGAGAGGTAGCGATCTGTCCTCAGGTTTGTATTTCTAAAACATGAGCCTAATTTGTAGTGCAGTGCAGGAAATCTGCTCTATCCTGGCTTTTCAGCATAGTGAAATTAATATCTTTGCATTTTCTAAGGGAGCAGCCAAAAAGGTGAAAACAGCACAGCTTTTCAATCAACTTCAATAAGAAAAACAAAAAACATAATAGGAAATGAATATTGTTTTTTGCTCATTGTTTTCATTACAGACTGTATCTGCAATGCAGAAAAGTTTGGAGAAAGAACCACTCTCCACTCAAGTGGATCAGCTCAGCATAAAATACACTGCCAGGAGAGCGTGGTCACTGTAACGAAGAAGCTTGAAATCGTGCAATATCTAATATAACTACACTGAGAAGAAAGAAAGAACAAGACAGCATATTTTAGGAGACATCAGCTCCTTCTACTTCATTTGATATTCTAGTGTCTTACAGGGTAAAGAGAATAAGACAATATACAGCTTTACAAAAGCACACCACTCACAGTGAATATCTTAGTTGTCCAGAAGATAAATTCTAAACTACATTCACTCTTTCTGTATCATCTTGAATCCCTCCTTTCCTCTTTAGTAATGCCTAGTTTATGACAGAAAAAGTGAACACAAGAGGTATTTCTTGGGGTTTTTTTACTGCTGCACTTAATGATGTTCATAGTTGCCTTTGACTTTGTCTTGGATGCACACAGGAGATCACACAACTCAACTGAGATAAAAGACTGTTAGCAGAGACACTGATGAATTCTGGGAAAGTTTAGCATGAAGAAAACAGGTCAGGTCAGATGCAGGGTTAAAGGGACTGTTTGAATAATCAACTTTGGGCTTTCAGATGCAGAGCCTCAGTTCAGTGTCAAAGGAATTAAACACATCATCCTGAGAGGAAGCAGAGAAATTCTTCAACCCAAGACTTCTGGGAAAACTTTTGATATTATATGACTTCTTACATACTCTGAGAAAATAATCTACCTTCTTTTAATTTTTACACTGTTTAGGGAAATAGGGTTATGTATAACCTGTTTGTACATAAACATCATTATGATTTTCCTAAACCTGTAAGATCCTGATCTTTGGCTAACCACTTGGCTCAGAATGCAAAAAAAAAACCCCATCGCAGGTAAAAGCAATGGCCAAATGAAAACTAATGCTAACAGAGGTAGTTAATTGGAATGTGGTCAATTGGGCTCCAGTTGTATTGTGGAAAAGGGGATTTTCTGCAGCTGAATAACCACAGATGAGATAATGCAACTGCAAACTCTCCTTGACGTCTGTGTAGACAGAAAATACAACACTTCTTCAAACATACTGGTAGGTCACAATACAGGCAAAGGAAGGCTATTAAGGGCACCCACAGAATTAATTTACATTTGGGGGTCAAAAAATTATGCAGACAGACAGACTTCTGTGGCCAGACTATGGAAAAGGCTAGGGTCCAGATAGTCAATTAAGTTGTGGGTGTCATTTTAAGGACACAGCTGGAACATAGCATCCATGCAGCCAGCATATTTAATCACACATAAAACTCAGTGCAGTGTGGTGGTAAGAGGCACAGTGAAACTTCTAAAGCTGAAAGCAGAAGAACAGTCAACAGATTGGTCCTTCTTCTGTAAGACTAATTGAAGAGACTCAGTGTGACATTTTTTAACAGCTTGAGTCTAGAAGCAGAGTCTGTTCAGTCCAGTTATTCTAAAAAACAAGATTTTCCCCCCACTGTTCTGTTGCTTCTATTTTAACTCTAGCCAAACACAAAAAGTACAAATTTTGGGGCTTGTGCTTTGTTTTGTTGTGAAATGCTTATTTAAAACAAAAATAATAGATTTTATCTTTTCCCACCATCTATTTTCCTATTTGGGATGGTTTGAGTTTTATAGGGTGATTGCATTGGTGCTTGTTCATTCAAACTTGTTCACATCTCTAATTTTCCATCAGACTTTGGAGACGTCAGTCTTGCGGCCTCAAGCTGAATCTATGCATTCATGCTAGCTGACCATGCAAAACGGGTAACTGTAATCCACAAACCTTGTTTGTGTATGCAATTACTCATTTTGTAGATGTAGATTTTGACTGGCTCACCTCCAATACCCACACTAGAAATTTCAATTTTTTTCAAATTTTAAAAACTATTATATGATTTAAAAAGTCATGGTTAAAGGTTAATAAATTATTGTCTTGATGTAGTTTAAATAGCTTATTTAAGTTAATCTGCATTTTATTTGCCGATCACCTGTGTCCAAAATATAGTCATTAAAACTTTGTAAGTATCTTTTTTTAACTATGTTCAACGGGCCTGATCTATAAGATCACTATATAATGAACAAAATATACTGCTGACAAGGCACAATTGATATATATGTTTTGTGTTTGTGTCACAATAAACAGCCTTATGACCAATAATGAAGAACCAAGGAATTTCCTAATAAGTCAATTCCCCCTAGAAGCTGGTGGTTCCCTCCTTCAAATACCACATTCTACAGACTGTGTCACTTTACCCTCTGAATTAATCAGAACAATAGAAGCCACAGTTAAGTGTTCCTCATCAGACATCTACATGTGGTATCCAGAGTTCCTATTAATTTAAAGTTCTGTATTCCTGATTGACATGTAAAACTATCATAAATAAAAACAGTTATAAATGCATAGCTCCAGTATGTGCACATACGATGTTCTCAGTCTCATTGCCTTGCTAATAGCCTTATATCTAATCATTTCATGCTGAGAACACTTCTCATTTCTCAGTGGCCTGGACCTTCAGGTCCCAATCAAAGGCCTCTGAGACTTGAATGCAAGAAATGCTTCAGTGCAAAGATCCAGTTGCTCACTAATATTTTGCTTAAGTATTGCAGTACTGGTCCCAATGCTTAATTATATATATGTCACTGATTAGTGCAATCTTGAAATAGCCATTTAATATTATTTCTCTCTTAAAGTAGAAAAGCTCTCTCTAAGAAGGCTGGAAACACCAAAATAAAAGGGAAGAATATGAGTATACCAAATAATTCCCTGTTTTAACATGACTTTGCAACCAGGTTTCTAAGAAAACGAAATAGTGCCCTCTGGTGTTCTCTTTCTCTTTTTCCCTCAGAGAAAAGTGATTTCCACGAAACAGCAGTGGCTTTCATTTCACTTCCGTAACTTCAGCCTTCTTCCAGTGTTCAGAGTAATGTAGTCACGTACTCTCTATAGCCTGGGTATCAGAGAAGTGATATGTCTTCCTTTATATTTCTGACATAACACATATACAGCTTCCTTCTCTCCAGTTGAATCTAAACTGGGATTTTGTCCCTTAAAGCCCAGAAGTCTGTCCAGGGACAGACTATTCATGACATCTTCCTGAAGTTGGAACAGAGTCACTGACAGAAGGGCAAATACACCGTGGCTTGATCAATGCTGTTTGTTTGCATGTGCATCTGCCTGACTTCTTTAAGAGGAAGTATTCCTGGTAGGAAACACTTCACTATCACTACTTAGAGGAAATCTGCACTTTTACACTGCACTGCACATTTTCTAAGTACTTTGCATATTATCTACCTTTATCTTATAGTGCTGGCTATATTAGCTGAGTAACAAAGATACAAATGACCGGACCGACAAGAATTCCCATTTTTGGAGGAAAATATCTGACTGTTATCAGAAAACCACAGTTAAAGCTGTCATTATTTATCGGTCACTCTGGGGTTGACGCAAAATGTGGGACTTGTATTTCCGGTAGGTATCTAAGAGAACATAAGTAGGGTCACTGCATTAAGGTGTCCATGGACAAGTCATAAATGACTAGTTATGACCAGGGTGTCCCATTGCTATTATGAGATACAGACTGACATTCTGTGGCTTGACTGACCTTGTCAACCATTTTCAAGATTAACGACATGATAGAAATTCTGACTGACAAATTCTAGAACTAATTTACCTTCTCTTTTATTAGCTGTGTGGTATCACAGTGGATCTTTAAATAACCTGACTAAAACCATATCTTTGCTTTCTTACTTGTCAGTGAGAGATTATCTTGGTCATGTCCTTTTCTCAGCTATGAGAAACCATAAAGCCAAGAGGTTAATGGATAAAAAAACCCTGCAAATGTCTGAAAATATTTCAGAATTTGCAGGTCTGTCCTGTGCCATGTCACAGAGATCCTAACAAGTTACCATGATTTCTGTTTTGCCTGAAACTTGGCTGAAGTGAGCTGGGGCCCAGTGGAGCCCACCACATGTGGCCTCAAGGACACAATGCTTAGTACCCGCTGGCCTCATGCTGACTGAGGGCTGGTAGGGCCATACTCTGTTAGCATGTGATATCCTCACTTATAAAGAGTTCAACATGACCAGTGTCAGGACTGAAAATGAGTAACTTTCAGACAAATTCATGGAAGGGTCTGCTGCATAGCTTCCCAAAGCTTCTCCACCTGTGCTTTCCCCATTTGAGTGACCATTGCTGTCTCACCACAGACACCTACTGCATCACCTCAGTTCCCTGTCTCTCTGTTTCAGTCTCTGATCTCATCCTTTTAGGTTTTGCCTGGTTTGGCTTAAGCTGATGCCACCCACTCCTATCATTGACATCTGCTGCTGTCTTGTCTGGAGGCTGCTGCTGGCCATCCTGTTGTGCTTCTTCCACAACTGATGGTCCCAGCCCCTCAGGTAGGGGTCCAGGAAGCAGAAAGCAAACAAACAGGCCAACATCAAAGCAACCCTTGGCAGTCTGATCCCACCCTCAGTTTACCCTTCCCATCTGCTGACAATGAAAGAAGTTTCCTCCAGGGAAAGCAAGGGCTTCTGAGCTTTACACCCCCATGACTGGGTAGCTGCACTCTGAGCTCCTGTTTTGTATTCCTTACTTTCCTGTCAAGGAAAACAGAAGGAAAAGGAAAGCTGGAGACATTTTATTGGAAAACTAGGCCCAAACCTAGGACAACTCCAGGACACTCTATCAAAAATCACAGCACTTAAAATTCCTTCTTGCTGCTAACTGTGGCAATGTGAGGGCACCACAAACACAGCCTTATGAAAGGTGTCTGCCTGGCAGAACAACCGCTCTAAGAGGCCCCTGCCCCACTTCGTGGTTTGGCCTGACTGAAAGCTAGGAAACATGTTTTGCCCAAGGCTAGGGAATTCAACACACCCAAAAACATTTCCAGACACTGTGGCAAACTGACAGAGGGTAACCTACTGCTCATGTTGAAGCTCATAAACCTTCCAGGATCCAAAACCCCTTGGAGGCAGGAAAGCAGCATGTTGGAAATGGCCCCTCAAATGCTCACATTCCCGAGCTGTGCATGGGGGTATTTCTGGGCACCACTACCCTTCCCAGGCCACAGCTGTGGTAGGGATTGTTTTAACAGTCTAACTGTCCATGTAGGTGACTGGGACCATTTCACGGCTTGTTTCATTTTTTAATGCAGAGGTGGCAAATGCCTTCTAGACCCCAGGTCTCCTGTTCGCCTTGGCTTGGTACCCACCCAGGAACAGACTAAGCAAAACATCTAGTCATGGCAGATGTTCTTGTCTTTGTTAATTTCTTTTCTATAGAGTAGTCTGGTTTTGTGTAACAATGCTATGTGTAATCACAGTGTTGTACAAGTATATGTGCAGATATATTCTATTTCCCATCTCTAGGACTAGTCCTTCTGACTGAGAGAGTTAGGATTGTTCAGCTTGAAAAAGAGAAGGCTCCAGGGAGACCTTTTAGTAGCCTTTGAGTAAAGCTGTAAAGTGACTTTTCACAAGGGCATATAGTGATAGGGCAAGGAGGAATGGCTTTAAACTAAAAGAGTGTAGGTTTAGATTCAGTATTGTGAAGAAATTCTTTACTGTGAGAGTGGTGAGGCACTGGAACGGGTTGCCCAGAGTGGTTGTGGATGCCCCATCTCTGGAAGTGCACAAGGCCAGGTTGGACTTCGAAAAACCTGATCTTGTGAATGGTGCCCCTGTCCATGGCCGGGGAGTGGAACAAGATGATCTTCAAAGTACCTTACCAACCAAAACCATTCTATGATTCTGCAATTCTTCAGGTTAAGTGGGAATGGTACTGGGAGGTAGAGCTTATAAACATCCTTGGAGAAATTATTTTATGATAAGGAAAATAAATAATGCTCAATTCAATAGAAAGGGTCAAGAAAGAAGAAAGCAAAAGAATATGACAGGTGAAATCCTTGTGTTCTCCTTCCTGCTGCCCATATAATTTCTGCATTTTGCTTTAAGCAAAACTGACTTTTCCACACCACCACACTTTACAGGAAAAAGTGTAAGGCATGGCTGCAACTTTTAAGAGTGGAGAGGCATCCCCATGCAGCTTTCAGGATGCTCCTGCTTATCAGGATTTTAATATATCCTATCTTAAGTATTTGGTGGGCCTGCCTACTTTGCCTGGTGATTTAACTGCCTGTTTCGAACCCACTGGGGATTGTCAGAGTCTGTTTAAATTCTGTAGGAAGATAGGTGCTGATCTAATTTCTATTATGTTGCTGTAGTCTTTATTAAGTGCTCAGATATTAAGCATTACAACCAAGTAGGTCCTTGGTGAATCTAGCCTGCAATAGATAACAGAAGATTTGGGGGGGGAGAGAGGGGGCACAGATTCTGATCTCATTTAATTTTTGAATAGCATCAGTTTCTTTTAATTTAATGAGATTATAATCTGGCCTCCTGTCTTTTCATGGCCCTATCATACTGCATATTTCAATTTTCACTCATTAGGTTTAAATAAACATCAACTTAATACTTAGTAAATAGCACTGATTTGCAACCCAGCTCATGGCTTTAATCTCTATGTACTTGGCACCTCACCAAGCCTTGGGAGTTATAGTTAAAACAAATGTAAAGAAAGAAAAAATTTCAAGAGCGAAAAAATGAGAGCTCCTATAACACAGCTCCTAAAAAATATCCTGTGTTTTAATGGTAGCTTTTCTCTCAAAAATGAATAAATGAATAAACCTACTCTTTCATTCTGCTAAGATTAAATGATACAACACATGGTATTTTTAAAGCAGAATTTCTGGGATTACAAGTAAAAGTTTGGCTGTTGCTCCTTGGAAAAGAAAAATGCAACAGTGTTTATGTGATAGCCTCAGATATAAAGAGAGAGAGGACTTTTCTTAGTTCTCTACTGTGAATCTTTTAACAGATCAGCCTCAATCAGTGGTATAGCAAACACCACATGAGATTTTCAAAGCTCAAAGTGTTAATTTCAGGCCTGTACCAATTTCACTGATATTTTTAGCTGGCAATGATTTTTACAGACAGGCTGCAATCTCACATGGAAACATAAGACAAAGCATGACAAACCCAGCTCAGCATGACTGACGGCCGAGTATGTCAGAGAGAACAGGAACATGCATTTACTAGGTCTTCCAACCCTACATGCTATGCTTCACCCCCAGGGCTAACACCCATAGGAGAGGGCTACTTTCTAGCTTCCTCATTTTTTAATTGATCTTGACAGCTTTCTAAAAGTTTTGGTTTTATCCCATTGTAGAAGGAACAAAACCAGTGTCTCAAAAAATCAATAAACATTTCTTTTTGAAACAGGATGCTTGTACCAGGGCAGCTTCCAGAAATCAGCTTCCAAACATGATACAAACCTATTCGATCAGTGTATGCCAACAAGAATTGTGGCTAGAGGTAAGGCTGGAAGTCAGGCAAAACGGGATTTCCCTACAAATTTCTGTTAAGGCTGCAGGGGGTCAGTTTTGTTCTCCCTAACGTTTTTATGTTCTTCTTACACTACTGTACTCGAAGTAAGCAAAAACAAACAACCCCCCAAACCAAACCCTATAACATGCATGTCAGTATTTTATCTTTCGATAATTCAATGGAAAAGATAAAAACTCCAATACAAATGGACATGTGGTCAGCTTGAGCCACACAGTGGACCATAACCCAAACATATTTTTTCTCTATAGGGTTTTAATTCTCTAAATGGTGGTAGCTGGGCTCAGCTTAACAATAAATAAACACATTCTGCCATCTACTGGCTGTTCAATATCAACTTGGTGAAAATCTGGTTAATTACAAATGCAATAAAAATTAAGCAGAATGTGCCCCAAAGTATTCACAAATTACATAAGGATTATTAGTAAAAAGAATTGTTCTTAGTGTGTCAATCTATTTTGTTTTGCTATAACTTTAACAAAAAGAAAATTCACTCTTATTTCAGGTGTCACATGACTTTTTTTAAAGGAAAATCTGGTAAAAAAAAATCAGTTTGATTGCATTAAAATATTTAGATCTGAAAAAAAAGTTTTCTTACAATTCTTACAATTTTATGGATCAGCTACCAAGTTTCCAACCCCCTTTAATCATAAAACTCTCTCCTCTCAATGTTCCCTAGATTTTATTCCTGACTTCTAGCAATTTCTGGTTTATTTTTCAGTTTAAAAGTTGTACTGCATTTTCTTTAACAGAAGTTTCTCTGCAAAACATAGGACAACCATTGACAATACTTTCTTAGCTCAGTGTCAGGAACAATGATGCTCTTAGATTTACTTTTAAATGAAGACTAACTTTTCTATTTAGATTTTGCTAGACTTTTATTCAAGATGAATGCAGGTCAATGTAAATCTCAGGGTCACTGATTCAATTTGTAGCAGTTCTTGCTAACGCTGTTCTCAGGACCACTTTACAGTCTTGTTTCCTCGACAGCAAAGGCTTTTACATTAGCCTGGAATAGTTTGGGAGATTTTTGGCAGTGTATGGTAGTATTTTTGCTGATGCAAACCAGCAAAGATGGCTTTGGTCCATGGTAGTTTTCTTCTCACAGACACACAAAACTTGTGGGTGGAAGGTCTGAGGTTTAATCTAATATTTACTGGTGAGTGCTTACTGAAATCAAATCATGGATATACTGTAGCAATAATTTATTTTAAGATACTAAATGTTAAGTTCCAAAAACTTAACAGGCATCAGTTTTGGGTTTAAGATTGAACTATTTTGGTTCTTTTAACAACAAGGAGACCCTCTGATTCCTGTATAACCTATGACTCCTCTTTCATATAAGAAATAGATGGGACCACCCATCTTGCTGGCAGTGATTTTTCTCCAGAGCCCACGTAAGCATAACTGTCCATATAGGAGTAGTGAGTAGGAGATTTAGTAGGACTGACTTACATTGGGTGAAATCCAGTACAACAAGGTTTTTCAGATAACCAGAGACTGTTTGCTGGATAAAACAGCAGCCATTTCCCCATAATTTTCTTTTGTGTAGGTCTATAAGGTTTTAATAGTGGGGGGGCTACAGAGGTGGCTTCTGTAAGGAGCTGCTAGAAGATTCCCCAAGCTGGAATTCTGGCTGGTCAAGGCTGAGGACAAAAGCAACAGTGGTAGTGTCTCTGCGATAGCATAGTTAAGAAGCTGGGGAAGGGAGAAAGACCTCTGCACAGCAGCAAGTGCAGAGAGAGAAGGGAGGAGTGATAATATGTGGTAGAGAAATACTCTGCAGACACCCGGTTCAAGGAAGAAGGAGGGGGAGATGATGCTCCAGGCATCAGAACTAAGATTCCCCTGCAGCCCATGGTGCAGACCATGGTGAGGCAGGCTGTCCTCCTGCAGATCATGGAGGTTCACAGTGGAGCAGAGATCCACCTGCAGCCTCTGGAGAACCCCACACCACAGCAGGTGGATGCCCAAAGGAGGCTGCAACCCTATTGAAGCTTGTGCTGGAGCAGGTTTGCTGGTAGGACTTGTGACCCCTAGGGGGATCACACTGGAGCAGTCTGTGAAGAACTGTAGCCCATGGAAAAGTTCATGGAGGACTGTCTCCCATGGGAGGGACCCCACAGTGGAGCAGGGGAAGAGTGTGAGGAATTCTTCTCCCAAGGAGGAAGGAATGGCATAGACAACCTATGATGAACTGACCACAACCACCATTCCCCACTCCCTTGCACTTGCTGGTGGGAGGAGGCATAAAATATTTGGAATGGAGTTGAGCCTGGGTTGAAGGAAAGGGGGGGGGGAATGGTATTTTTAAAATTTGGTTTTATTTCTCATTATCCTACTCTGATTTAATTTGTAAAAAAATAATTTTTTTCTCTAATCTATTTTGCCCACGATGCTAACTGGTGGGTGATCTCTGCTCGTCCTTATCTTAATTCACAAACCTTTCAGTATGTTTTCAGTCCCCTGTCAAGTTAAGGAGGGGCAGCGATAGAGTAGCTTTGCTGGGCACTTAGTATCTAGCCAGGGTCAACCCTCCATAGTAGGGAACAGCCTGGATAGAGAGAAAAGAAATGGATTCCTCAGTATCCTGCAGCTGCATGCACTGCAATGATCCATTAGACTGGGACTACAGGCAAAGATCTCTTCTGACATATCACTGGTATGCCGAAGGTCCCGGAGTACTTAAACTGGGATGTTCTGGGATTGTTACACACAATGTAATTAACATTTGGCCCTCAGAGGATGGAGTCTGAAAGGTTTCCTCTTGTAATGTATCTCATGTTTTCCCTCAACAAGGAACTCGACACAGAACTCAACCACGGATAAACAAATATGAAAGTTCACCATAAGAAATGGTGAAGAGAAAGTGCATGCAAGTATGGGGAATAAAAACCTTTAAAGATTTCCATCAAAAGCTAGTGCTGAAATGCAGGACCCCAAATTCCATTCCTTTGAAGCTGCATATACGATTTCTTTCTTAATCCCTAGGACAGCTCTAACCTTGGTGGATGAAGATTATTCTAGTGCACTCAAATATAGGCATCAATCACACAATTCAGACTGGAAGTTGCCAAGGGAAGAAAACCACCATTTCATCAGATTTGCATGCAATGTGAATTGACTCCCTTTATTTCTTCTGTTTACTAAGATACATTAGACAGTGTCTGCCCGTCATCATTATACTCCCCATAAGCAAATCTTGATATGACCTCCTGAAGTGCCTTGTCACACAATTAGCCTTGAATATGTCATTCTAACACTATAGTCTTAATGAATTCAACAGATCCAGATAAGATAGCTTCAGGACAACTAGCCTGTTTCTGCCTATTGTCTTTTACTATCAGGTCTTCAGCATAAAACTTCAATTCATTGTCAGCATAAAACTTCAATACATTGCCATTTTCTCCTCTAACCTTTATCTAAAAAAGAAATCAGAGGTTAAAAGTTAACACATTAGTAGTGAAAAACCAAGCTTGTATCGACTCATCACACACAGAATAGAGACCTGCAAGGTGACATCTATTTATCCTGCCACATTAGTACAGGGAAAGTCAAGACCTTTCCAATATGCTGAGTGCCTTCACCTAAAACTGACAACTCTTGGGCAGATCCAGGCCACTTGCAAGTGGAGTTGGATCAACTGGGGTTTTAAACACTGAGCCTAGACAGTGAGAAGAGATGAAAAAGGAACTACAGCAATGAGATACAGAGATCGCAACATGTTTACAACAGCTGTTTTGGGAGTAGGCTGGGCTGCTTCAATTAGTCTCCAACAAAGCTTTTGGGAATGGAGTAGGGAATAACAGCAGTATACTAAGTCTGTCATCTGTGTTACTTTAATATGTCATCTATGATCTCAAGGAAGGCTAAAATGCAAACCAGGGATGTTGAGCTTGATATAAGATACATTAACACAAACATTTCTCATATGACATGATCTGTACCATTCTAAAACAACCTTGGGAATGGTGGAAAAGGCAAGCACGGTAATTTAATCAGAAGAGAACATGGCAAGCAATGAGTATGCACTAAGATTATAGAAAAGGGTAAGCCACAAAATCAGCTGAAAGAGAAAACTTCCTTTTTAATTACAGACTTACACATAATAATGCACATACATTATCACATTGATTTTTGCAACTGTTTCTAATTTGCTAACCAAAATTTTAACTTTGCCTTTTCAGGAGTGAATTTATTTTCTTTTACAAATTGATTCCATTTGAAATGTGGGTATGGGCATATTTAGAAAACATGATATAAGTTTTTCATTGATAAACAGGACAGCCAGAGCTCTTTCTGTAGTCTTGTGGCCAACTGGCAGGTTTTGATTGTCTCTGTACTGCTAAATGCTTTTAGTATCTGTCCAAACAAGGCTGGATGCATGAAAATAAATGTTGGAAAAGGTCCATAAACCATATCCATCACCATCTTTCTGGGAATCACTTCTAACCTTGACTCAGAGCTGAGACAAAGACTATCCTGTTGGTTCAAATACTGATAACCAGATTACTCAAGAGGCTTTCTGACATTGTTTAATTAACTACAATAGGCTGTGTCCTCAGAATTCCCAAATCCATGAGCAATACTACTTTTCTGAAACATTTTGAGGTCCCCACTATCAAGTAAAGGATTGGAAATCTCAGGATTTTTATCCTCTGTTCTTTTTCCAGGTTGCAGGAAGTGAAGACAGCAACCACCCAGCACTTCATGAATCTCCCTTTTGACACAGCATGTCCCTGTCTTTTAAACACTACAGTATCCAAACAGTGACATTGCTCCCACATGCCTATTTTTCATAGAAAGAGCACCCATCATCATAAGCTTGAATGTAAATGGGCAATGCCTGCATAATTATATGAATCAGAGAAAAGTGACGGTAGAAGTCTTATCCAGTATTAACCAAAAAACATGAATAGGAAGCATCTCTGCTCTTAGAAATAAGATTTATTACATAGTCACAACAGATTTACGAGACCTTTCCTGTGATGAATATTTGCCTGCATGAAGAATAGTAGCATTCCAGTCAAAGTGTCCATGTTAACGGATCTGATGTCTAAGCTTATTTCAAGTCATTTCAAGTAATTAACTCATAAAAGCTACCTGGCACACAAACTATCAATAGGGACATAAAGGCTTACTGAATATGTGACTGGCTGGGGCAGATGGCTCAGCAGAGAACTAATGAAAATGAGATTGCATTATGTGTCAATGTTGTCTACATATTGCTCTAAAGGCATATCTGGAGAAGGAGCCAAAACTTCATGTGCTTCCTAGAAGCAAATCCAGACTTCTTAATTCATTATCTAATAACCTTATACTGATTTCATCACAGTACCATATATTCTTGAAAAAGTTTCCAGGTCCTATTGAATCAGAAATTATTGGCATCAGATATAATTAGCTACTTCTTTTTAGAAGGTGAGCTGAAATAAAGGGATAAAGAGATGAAGAATAACAATAAAGAAGCTAACTGAATATTTTTAACTGCAAGGGAAGTTTAGCCTGAGTTTGGAACACTGTTTCATTTAGTTTTGAAGCATTTTTCAGCCAAATCAAATGAAAAGAGAGTTTATTTTTTTAGCATTTGCACAGAATTTTGCATCATATTTAGCCATCAGACAAGTGTTTTCTCATCTGGCTTACATTTGGGATTAGAGGAGGACACATACAGCCTCTGCTGATGGTGCTTTGTATTGTAAAATCTTCCTCAGTCCCTTTATTTAGAAGTAACTTCCATCATCATCATCTTGTTATAAGTACTTTCTAGTATCCACCGTTACCAAGGCAGTAAGTTCAAGCTGGGGAACATTTGAGAGCTACTTGACCCGTGTAGTGAACACAAAGAATCACCTCTAACAGTGGACAGAAAGATGTGGGTTGTAACATGAGCCCCTCAGAAACCCATGTTACTTTCTTTCATTTCTATGAAATGCCTGGAATAGTAGTCCTCTGACAGTTCACTGAAGAGCTTGCAGTATGACGTAAGGTTTTGTGGTTACTAAAGAGAGAAAAAGCTGTTACACAACTAAATGCCGTCATTATTTTTTAACAATTTTTGTACCTGGATTGTTAACTCACTGTCTGGAAGAAAATTCTGATGTATGTAACTGGACAACCAAAATATTTTACCTGGCAATTCCGATTGTTTCCCAACACCTCATAAACACTTTAAAGGTAGTAAGTGAGCACAAGTTCCACGTCTCTGGTATAACCCTGTCTGGTATAACACAACACCTAACTCGATATGGCACTTTAGTTTTGTATTTCGAGAGATATAAAAGTTGTCAAACCGATGTATGATTTATTTTTTGAATGTAAAGTACCTCCACTAGATGGTGCCAAAAGTTCACAGTAGTGGCCTCAACGGGCATTTAGGTTGATCAGCAGGGCTGCAGTGGGCGTCTCCTTACTGTACAAACTCGAGTATACATATTCCGTCAAGGTTATGATGTCAATTCTTGAAAAAAAATGAATGATACAAAAAAAATTTCAAACTAGAAGAATAAGTTATCGAAATCACAGACAGTGCCCTGAAATAGGCAAGCTGAACAGGACAAGCAGGACTGAGCCTCAATATGTGACATACTACTATGATATATAAGTGATATATCTAGATATGATTTATAAGTGTGGCATAGAAGCTGATATTAACCCATTCAATTTGTATTTTGACTATTACAGTCATTTGTATATTTTCAAGTTAAAACAATAGGTTTTTTCTGTTTAGTCTTTTTCAAATTATTATTTCTACTTCTCTTCCAGGGACCGATACATTTTTTTTCAGCTCCTTTGTCGTAAAACTGAAATTATTCCATTCAACTTGACAGAACTGAAATTGATGTGTCCCAAAATGAGATCAGATTCGGGACCCAGCTGCCAAATCTGTTCACTGAAGATTGTTGAGTATCTGCATTCGCTAAAAAAAACAAAACAAAACAAAAACACACACACACAAAAAGAAAACCATAAAAATAAAACAAAACAAAGCAAACAAAAAAACAACAACAAAAAACCCAACAAAAACCCCAAAACAAACAAACAAAACATAAAAACAAAGACAATCCTCCAAAACAAAACAAACAAAACCAAAAAACAAAAACAAAAACACACACAAAATCAACCAACCAAACAAAAAAACAACCAAACCCACAACCTACTGATAATTGTGGTTACTCTCAAACTTTTTAGATCAAATCCTCCGCTCTGCACTGTATTCTTTTCTGTGAAGTGGATGAAACACTTCAAGAGGACTTCTGCAGTCTCCTCTCCTCTTTCAACCTTCCTACCAAAGTGTGAGGACAGGTGTTTCTTTTCAGCCTGTTCAGAGCAACTAAATATCTCCATGGTCACAATTAAGACAGTGTTTCCCCCCTCAGCCAGTACATATGCTCACTTGACAAGGCGAGACTGAGCGCATGAAAACGCCACAGCTTTGTGTGCTGCAAAGCAACCTTAGGCAGCCTTCTTCACTGCAGGGTACTTCTGTCCTGAACTCCCAGACTGAGAAGCTGGTATTTCACTTACCAAGAAATTAAAATATTGAGAACACTTATTTTCCACTGTTATTTGACCAACAAGAGACTGGGCCATTGTTCAAATACATCACCCACATTGTTTTTTTTCTCTCAGACTTCATAGTATAAGACACATATAATTGCAAAAAATTTCCTTACTTCATCTCATCCACCAAAGCACTAAATAAATGCACCCTTCCTACTCCAGCTCTGCTGGCTGAAGACATTATTATACTGTTAATAGTCCAATGTCAGCTGCATAGCATCACTTGAAATCATCATGCCCGCAAATCTGCCAATCAATTATCAAGTGTGATGACTCTCTGATCTACTTCAGCCCAAATAAACCAACTGACAGAGATACTATATTGAAATAGCTTCAGCACTTCTGACTTATTTTGACTAGAAAAAGCCAGTGAACAGTTATAAGAGTTAATTTATTGAAAGAGCAGAAGAAGTGGCAGGGGTCCTAATGAACAGTTTAAAGTAGTCTGATAGTGCAGCTTCACAGTTGCAACTAGAAAAAGACATGAGTCAGGAGACATGGAACTTGCAAAGCCCATTGGACAAGTACAATGTTAATCTGAGGGAAAAAGCCAAAAAAGGTATATTTTTATTAAAAAAAGGTCCAGCATATATTAGTCCTGCATTTAGTGGTGAGGTAAAAAAAAAAAAAGAACCTTTATTATTTTGCTGAGGTTTCAGAGTTCAGAGTAGACATTTTCTTTTTGTACTCTTTCCTGAACTCATACCACAGGCAAAAGAATCAGGTTTCCCCTTTCTCAGGAATGGCCAAAGAGGGGTTTCCAAAGACTTAACAAAACTGAAGTCATTTGGCCACCATATATCAGTTCAGACTGCCAAGAAACATAAGTCTTTTTCAGTCAAGAAGAATAACTTCAAAGTTTGGATTAAGCAGGGAGTAGCCTTTCTCTAGTTTGAGGGAAAAAGACCCCTAAGATAATTATTTGTCCAATAGAAGTCAATATCAGATGTTTCATGAATAATTTAATTTAGGGGTTATGATTGTTGAAACTAATTTATTAGTAGAGTTTGTAGTGAGTTTCTGCTTCTTATTTGTTCTGAAAATAAATAATAATAATTTTTTTAAAAAACTCTTTCCCTTCTGAATATTGAAATGTTCAGTTTGTGCTCATGAACTTCTTTAAAGTCTGCAGTACACTCGTATGATTATAGAAAGAAAAAAAAGAGAAAAACTCAAACTCGAACAACCAATCCCCCAAAAAACCCCACCAACTTAAAACTTACATGTCAAATTAACATTATTTTTGTCTCTATTTAACTCAATCTGGAACTGTAAACAATATTGTGGTCAAATGACTATTAAAAGGTATTGTTGCAGGGCACCACTAATTGTATGCTCTGCAGGACAAATTCTGTATCTAAAATTGTCTAACTCTGAAACATAATGTGAACTTCTGGCATTTATGATGTTAATTCTTATTTGAGCATTTTTGTACACTTCATGCTGCATGTGACATTACCCAGATAATCTAAAAATATTGTCATCTGTTACTACATCCTAAAACACCTTCCAAATAAAAATATGACAACTTTTAGAACAAAAATTAGGCAGGTACTAAAACTATGGAGAACTTTAATCAGGTCCACTCGGTCCTGTATTTCTATGCTATTTTACATGGGATTTTCTTTTTTCATAATGGATTATATTAGTAATTTGGCACACAGAACAAAAACAATCAAAAGTTTTCTTCAGCCTTTGAAGGTTATGCTTTCCCCCATGTTAAGCATTTCCACAAAGAAAAGGAACAGTAGCATACAGTTATTGGAGTTGAAAATTGAACTATTCCAGGAGATAAGATATATTAGACTCTCAAAAAATAGTGTAATGCATTGAAGGAATGTCCTGCAAACATTGTGGGAATGACTTTGTCCGTTTAGGACATGGCATATTTGGCTTTTATCAGTTGATGGCAAGACTGCATGTGAGTCAAAATCTGAGTTGCTCTGTCCCTGCTCTCCTATAACCTCATCAATTTGTTTCTGTATGCATGTGCTCCTCTAAACAGAAATTAACAAAATTTTTTGGCCACGTCTTTAGACCAACCAAGAGATTCAAAGAGCATTAGATTGGTTAGAGAATTGGGAGAAAAGATCATTCTTCAGCTCCCACCCACTGGAGTACATTTTCAAATTAATGCTGAGGAGAAGCCCGAGGGGAACGAAAGGACTATTGGCTGATGTAATGAACCAAGCCCATCGCTTGCTGTAACTAAAAGACACTCCAAACTTTTCCTCACACTGGCAATAGCTCCCAACCACTTGCCTCATGTTGATCCTTGGCACCAGCTCACCCTACAGGGAGATGTTGAAGGGAGCAACTCAGAAAAATGTTTTCCTTTCTACTGGTGTAACAAGGGTCCCTGCAGAGCCAGAGAAGTGTGGGTGCTTGCTAAGGGAGACCAGAGGACAGATGACCGGGCAGGTTTTCAGAATGAGCTTGTTCACAAGTAAGCATGTGAGTTGCTGTAGCTCAGTCTTCCAACAGCACCCAGAAATGTAGAAGAGCAAGAGTTAAGACTGTGAACTTAATTTTCTACAGCCACTGTGGAATAAATCCAAATCTTACCCCTTGTAAATCCTATGACTTCAACCATTAAAATTTTTATAATCGCTCAACTTCTTCCTCTGGAAGAGCTGTGCTGGTAAGTCTTGGGACTGTGGAGCATGTAAGAGACTTTCATTTTAAAGGAGCTAAATCAGAGTACTGACTTCTATAGCTCCTTCTGCTTCTGGTCTTGGGAGGTAGTTTTTCATTTCAAGGGTATTTCAGTGTTACAAATAAACACACATTTAACAGAAAATTAGGGCAAATTTAGTGAGCCCTTAAGGGATGAGGAAAGGGAGTTCTCAAAATGTCTAGAGCTAGATTTTGATTAAAGTTCCATGAAGCTTTCCAGAATAAGTTCAAACTGAGTTCAAGAACATTTTTTTAATAATTAATATGAATGATTTTGGAGATAATGAAATTACAACTAGATCTAGGCACTAGGTCATCATATTAATCCTTAGTGAAATCTTGATGAAAAAAGGAATTTAGAGGGTCTGTGGGATCCTCAACAGAGTGTCAAAGTGACATGTGTAATTTTTGTTTGTGGGATGGAAATCAACTTGAGGCCAGAATAGACCACATGTGAGTGGAAATGGTATTTTTCTCTTTTTATTGATGCTGAAATTCAGAATCCCTAGCGATCAAAATACTTTGTGAGTTTGATGATTAAACAGGAGCTCAAGTCTTTTGTGGAAAAAAGTTTTAATAAAAAAGGGGTAGGATATAGGCTGAGCTCTAACTCAGATCGGTCTAGAAAAACATAACGGCTAAAGAGGTTTCTCTTCTACAGTATTTTTCAAAATTTTGAGAGTCTGAACTTCGGAACTGTTCAAGGTGAATCAAGGAAAGGCTTTGAAGTGAGAAGGGTAAAGATGAAATCTGTAGTGAGATCACTACCTGAAACAATCTGAATAATACTGTACATCTCTGTGGACTTTTGAGTTCCCTCTCTTCTTTATGGGAAAGAAGATGAATTTGTAGACAAACATGATTTTAAGGAGCTTGTGAAATTAAAATCATTGCATGTTGATGAGGAATTATGGCAATTCTCACACAGTAGAAGAAAAAGGGAAGTTGAGAGGAAAAGACAGGGAACCGTCAAATTCCCTAAGACAAGCAAAACCAGAGAAAATCCATCTGTGAGGTCAGAATTTGGTTATGGATACTGAAGGTAGGATGCAGAGAGCTTCAGAGCTCAGGATGCTAGCTGTTGTGAATCTCACTGTTAGACTCCATGTTATCCCTCTGAAACACAGAGGGACAGCTTGTCACCTAGTTCGGGGCTGTGTGTTTTTCTCTGGATGAATAAAACCTGGAAAAGTTAATTATCAAAGTACCTTGTTTTTTCTTTGTCCTAGGTCTCTATTTCCCTGAAACAGCCTCAGGAAATGCTCTTTTCTGCATCTGAGCCATTTTTGCATAGTTGTGCAGATAAGAATAATGTCAAGAAGCTGCTTCATGCATCCTTGCCTAACTGGAATATTTTCTTAACTTTTATATGCTTGCCAAGTGGTTTCCATTCTGATTTTCTGTCCTGTGTCCTCCAGTAGACCTCAGCTTGAACTTCGGTCTCAACTTAACATACTTTATTTTTTTTGTTTTATATAGACCTTCCAAGATGCATTCATAGCAAATTATAGCAGACTATATGGCTCCTTCTCAAAACAGTGTTCAATGAGAGATATAAATGATCATAAATGTTTACTTACGGAAAAGCAGCAAAATGGGGAAACTGGTTTGCTTGGAGAAACCTGTTATAGCTTCGTTATTCTATTTCACTTGTTCAATTTTTTTGGCAAGTACTTTAGATGTGAGTAATGATCAGCATATGTCACCAACTGATGAAAAATAATTAAGCCCTAAATACTTACACTTCCCTTAAGACCTTGAAAATGCAAGTGTACTGCATTTTGGATCAAGAAGAACAACACATCATGGGACATAAATTCTGTGATTATTGGTAGAACATATTGTTCGTAGACACATCCTATGAAGACTGCACTGTATAAGCTGATCCTTGATAATGATTTGATTTTACTGGTGCAGCCTCCCCCTTGAATACTGTGTGCAGTTTTGGGCACCTCAATTAAGGACATCAGGCTATTAGAGTGTGTCTAGAGGAGTGTGACCAAGGCAGTGGTAGGAGTCAAGTGCCTGCAAGACTAAGGTGGAGTGCATAAGTTCTCTTAGTTTTCTGAGCTTGAAGAAGAGAAACTCATGGCAGTCTACAACTTCCTCAAGGGGGACAGCAGTGGGGAGGTGGTGATCTCCTGTCTCTGGTGTCCAGCCATAGGACACGAGAAAATGAAATGAAGCTGCATCAGGGGAAGTTCAGATTTAACATTAAGAAAAGATTCTTCACTCAGAGGGTGATTGATCACTGGAACAGACTCCTCAGAAAAGTGGTAGCAAACACCAAACTTGTTGGAATTCTAGGAGTGTTTGAACAATGCTGTTAGTGGTATGATTTAATTTTGGGTATTCCTGTGAGAAGCAGTCAGTTGGATTTGATGATGGGTCCCTTCCAACTTGAGATATTCTATGATTCTGTGATTCTCATGAATTTAATACCTCAGTTGTTTACAAATTTTGTTATCCATAACTTTTCTCTGGTATTTTCTAAATAAGGCAATTATTTCCTCAAAGAACATACCTTTTGCTTACTGAAGATCTTTTATGAGCAGCTATATTACTAGGAAATATGAAAGCCTTAGGTCCACAAATGAAGTTGTTCATTCCATAGAAAGTATGCAGTACTCAGTTCCAACTTGCCTCTACTTAGAAGCAATCCTTCTAAGTCACAGCTACTGAGAAGAGCAAGGAGCCATAAAAGAATGGTAAATAACAGCCCATTTACCTTTTCCTATTAAGCAAAAATAAGGAGGAAATCTGGTAACAGAACAATCCAACAGAAATAACTGTGAATATTTTTCATTAAACTCTTCAGCAAATATGATTTATGGCATTTACTGCTATTCAGTGTACTGCTTTTGCCTCAGGCATATGTTTTTGAGACTGTTGGTTATATATCCAAATAGTAGTTCAAGAACCTTGCAATTTTTGCAATGGGATTATAAAAGCAACTAATCCTCAGCCTAAAATCAGTGACTGAAATCAGGAAAAATCTTTTCATCAAGGCATTATATAACACTACCCCTTCCAGACAATTATATAACCCAACCTAGGGCAAGCAGAAAACCCTGGGAACTTTTGCTCAAAAACATGCAGACTCCACCTGCTTTGAAAATCAGTTTTTTTGAAGCAGTCATTTCGTCAAGAACTTACTGGGTCAATAGGACTAACAACTACAGAGCACATACATGTGATTTACCTTTCTTCAGGATGAAAATATTAGAGAACCATGCCATTGCAAAATACAGTTTAGCAGCAAATAAACTATCACGTTTCTCATCACCCGTGGTGCTATTTTCTCAGATATTTGCAATTATGCACTGTAATCATTCAGTTTTGAATTGAAACCTATTCCCTTTGAATGGCATAAATGAAAGCAATGAAAAAATTGTACTGGTAGTTGAGTCTAGGGTAAAAAATAGAATTTTTTGTATTACTTTCCATTAGGGTTATACTGAATTTATCCACCTCTGGTACATCAGTTAGGTTAATTTACCAGCCTTTTAATTTACCAACCTTAAAATTTACTATTATGTCACCAGATTACAGTGGCATTATTCTAACCCCACCCCACTCCTCTCCCAAGGTAAAGTTGGTTCTGAAAATAGTGGAAAATTTTTCCCGCTGTTGTAACTGATAGGAATCTCCCACACAGAAAGTTTCCACTTTTCTGTCTGTTTGAGATTGATATTCAGTTGTGAAAATATCACACAGTAGATAAAATTAACTTAGCAACTGTTACTAGAATCTTGCTGTCTCTGTTAGGTTAGCAGGTTTAGTCAGAATTCTTTTCAGTATCTGGACATTCTCACAATTCCTATTCCTTTAGGAGACTAATCTTGAGTTCTTAGCTGCCTTTTTGAGGGATATCTTTGTCCTTTTTCGCTGAACTTATGCACTTCAATAATTGAATTACTGAAGTCTTTTACAAGGAAGAATATATTAAATTTTCTCTCAAGTGTCTCTCTCAATTGCCTAGGGACAGCATTTTATGGATAGGTATGGAAGGATTTCCTATGAACAATAACATAATTGTTCTCTTTCTTCCCATTGTACTTATTTCTGATTCAACTTTGTATCCAGTATCTAGATTTTAATCTTTCAGTGATGAGCAGAAGACTCTAACTTATCAATCACTCTTGTAGGTGCAGATGACCTTGATGATTCATGCTGTGTTGCAATAAAGTTGCAAAGACATGAGCCTGTAGGATGCAAAAATAGAGGGTTATTGCATTCCAGCTACTATGATTTTCAAAGACGATATTATAAAACCTAGCCAGTCTCCAGAGTCCAAGGTGAATGTAGTTATGCAATTTATTTTTCTCTTTCATTTAACTTAGAGGACTGGTTAAACTAATTGTTAATGAGAATCCATGTATGGCTAATTTTAGGACAGTTTCAGAGTCAGCTAAGTAAGATTAATAAAAGCCTGTCTCCCTTCACTGATTTAGAGGTCCCCTTGAGAACACCTTTTCTCACTTAAGTTGTCCTTTATCAGCAAATTCCTTGGGTTGGTTTTTTTCTGTCAGAAATGTTACTGATGTAACAACTTCAATCAATTTACCTCTTTCTGCTTGCTGCATACACAATCATATATATTTTGAAAGCTTGCCATGTCTTTTGCCAGATATTGATTTTTTCTTCATATTTCTGGTAGAGGATTTTCAAGTCCATCTGTCTAGATTTCAAAGGATTACTAGGTAGAAGTATTTCCTTTATAGAAATTCTTCTCCTTGTTCATCAATACTGTTCTCAGACTTTGACCTTTGAGCAGAAGAATTAAATAAATTAGAGTTTGTCAGACATCAAGTTTTTGTATCTCTTAAGTGGCCATCCACTTTTTCTTGTGAATAAACTCCAATTCCATTGCAGGATATTCTAGAAATTTCCTAGTAATTTCAGAAACTAATCTTCTGTCCATGTTACCCTACCATTTGTATGACACATGAGCATTTTCATTACCTACTGCATGACAGTACCAGAGAAAAAATGAGAAAATTGAAGGCTCAATGACTGGTTGTGTACAACGACGACTCATTTACTCAATGACTACTGATTTACACTAGTAGAATACTCCGTTAGCTGTGTCCTGGTCCCCATACAGATAACTGCTTCAGTTGAGCTCCCAGTGAATTGGAACTGTGGAACATAATGTAAGCCAGCTGAGCTGATTAGATGCCTTTACTCAATCACTGTGATACTGGCTTGCAGTCTCTAAGCTGTAACGGTCTTCACTGGAGATATGATTTACACAGGACTTACTGGAGCTGAATTCAGTTCCTTGCTAAACTTTGCATTTGTTTCCTTTCTGACTGTTTTTTTACGTGGCAAAATTTTCTTCCTATAGCACCTCGATGTGGCAGTCAGTGAGTTCTTCCTGGGTATCCTGATGAGACCCTATATTTTCTGTCTTCAAGAAGTAAATAAGATTCCATAGAATCATAGAATGGTCTGGGTTGGAAGGTACCTCCAAAGATCATCCAGTCCAATCCCTCCCTTATGGGCAGAGACATCTTTCACTATGTCAGGTTGCTCAAAGCTCCAACCAACTTGAAATTGAACCCTTCCAATGACAGGAGATCCAGAACTGCTCTATATGTTTCAGTGCCTCACTATTCTCATTGTAAAAAAAAATCCTTCCTTATGTCCAATCTAAACCTACCCTCACTGAGTTCAAAACTATTTCCCCCTGTTCTGTCACTACAGAACCTTGGTAAAAAGTTTCTCTCCGTCTTTCTTATAGTCCCCTTTATACAGTCGAAGACTACAATAAGGCCTTTCTGGAGTCTTTTCTTCAGGCTGAGCAACCACAATCCTCTCAGCCTTTTTTCATAGGAAATGTGTTCCAGCACTCGGACAATTTTTGTGGTCCTCCTCAGGATCCACTCTAACACATCTAGGTCGTTCTTCCAGTGGAGATGCCAGAGCTGGACTCAGTACTCCAGGTGAGGTCTTACATGACTACTTGGGTGGTTTAAACCTTCCTTTAAACATAGATTTGTGTGCCCAAAGTTATTTTTCTGCAGCAATATTGAAAGCTGTCTTGAATTGATTCAGGAATAATTGAAATACGAAGTTGAGGGAGTACAAAAATGAAAATAGACCATCTGCCATTTTGTCAAAATTTGCAGGCTACAATCTTTGTATGTCATTCAGATATACATTACTCATTCTTTTAGTAGGACAACTTTGCTGAATAAGGTAATCTTTACTGTGCTTGAGTGAATGTGTAATGAACTTTAAAATTCAATCTTTTTGCTATGCAAGTTTTCTTTAGGCCAGCTTTATCCTATGAATCTTTTCAATTTCTCAGATTTAAAACTTAGTTCTCAAAAATCTTCTATCAATATTTATCTCTTAAATGAAAAAATAAATTAGTATTCAATTTTTGATAAAACAACAAAAATAAAAATGTCTCTAAAATAAAATGCTTCCTCTTTGATGTACAGTCTGGGTAAATCTGAGTCTAGATCTAAACTTCATAGAAATATATTGAATTATTTTAATTGGAATGCTTGGGTTTTGGATTGGGCACTGCAAAAGTCTGGAACGGTTTAATTAAGACTGCCTAATGAAGAACTGAAATAGATCTCCATTGTAATATTTTGGAAAAATCACAAACATCTTAATAAATGCTGATTTTTCTTGGCATATAATTCACTTTTGAACATACAAGCACTGCAGGTTCAGTGATTTTGACAGTACAGATACACAATGCATCATACAAGATAGAATTACTAGTTTCAGTCAAGATCCATTTCAAACCTAAGTAGCCAGTAGAGGTTGCTATTTCAAAACACAAACACCGATTAGTTTCACTAAGGATTTGAAAAGCAGATGTGAGATTCTAACCAAATATATTAAGGTAAATGTGACTTAGTTTGTTCAGACAACAATTAGATAAATAGCAAAAACCTTCACACTTTTCAGTACATGGACACAAATATATATATAAAATATATGTAAACATATATTTCTATATACAAGCTAAATCCCCTCAAAGTGATCTTAGAGTTCCCAGTGAATTATCCTGACTGGTTGTCATTCTCCTGCTCTGGGAAAGGGATCCTTCAAATCACATTCCATAAGGAAAGTCATGAAAGAGATACATCAACAGCTTAAAAATTAGTTTTTCTGGCAGAAATTGGTATGTTTTCTGGCTTGTCAATTGCTAATGATTTTTCACGAAGAGCAATAAACACTCCTCACCACTGTCTGAGACAGTGAGGACTAGAAATGCCTTTTCCATGTAGGCTTTTCTGCTTTATATTCTACAGATGTGTCACTAAAAGAATCTTAAGAGTAGCTATAGACTTTGGCACTAATTTCTGAAGCCGCATGATCTGTCATTTATTACTTTACTTTTTTACATTTACATTAATTTATCACATTACTTTTTCCACACATCTCGTCTGCATTCTTATGACTTTGTCAATGACAGTATGCATGAATAGTACTTTGTCATATGGTCCTGTAATGAAAAAGAGCTGTTTTCTGTGAACAAGTATACATTTACTTTATTTAAGAATGTGAAAGGATCTAGTGGATTAATGGAACAATTCCTGTTTCTTGAATTAAGTAATATGTGTCAGATGTGAGAACCAGGAACTTAACAGAAAACCCCAAATGTAAATTCTATCATCGCTTCATATGAGATGCCAATTTTATAACTACTTCTATATGAATGTTAAAAGTCTAAACACCAAGATGAGAGGATTAGGATGTCTACTTTTAAGTGACAGAACAGACAACTCAGAAACTCAATGGAAAGAGGACAATTAATAGAGCACTGTAATACCAGTGTTTAAATGACAAAACAGTAACAACCAAGATTTTGCCAGAGAAGGAATAATACTGTAGTTCAACACAGCTTAAAGTCATTAAAAATTAGCCTTGTCAACAAACAACACAGAATCCTTACATCCATATTTACATAAGTAGGGAAATTATGGTGGGATGTGATATCAGGTATATGAATGGGATGGCAGGATTGAAAGGGAAGCACTGGAATCAGAAGACTTCAAGGGTGTCAAAGGTAGAATAGTTGAAGGTTATGAGAGCGTGGCACAAACAATAAATTTTGATTTATCATTTCTAACTACTTTCAGAGACAAATAGTCAAAGAATACACAGAGGCAGAAGAAATTCAGAAAGCAGACCTGAGTACTAGCCAGGTCAACCAGACAGACTCTCTGTCAGGATATTACTATAAAGAGTTTCTCTGTAGCAGCAATTGTAACATAGAGATACTAAAAATCTTTAGGAAAATGAAGTGTCCTCCAACTAGCAAGAAATCACTACAGTAACATCAGCTTTTAAAAGATCATCATAAATACGTTAAAACGTTAAAAGGAAATTCAAGAAGCAGTTGAAAGAGTGAAACATTTGAAGTGATATGGAGTTTATTAATCTCAAGGTAAATGTGTAATCCTGACAAAAAAAGTATGGTAATAAAAGAAGGAGTTGTGGTAAAGTTAAGCTTTAGGGTAAAGGAAGCTATAAGAAATACAAAAAAAAAAAGGAAAATGGGAAAAAGAAAAGAAAAAAATTCTGAACTTTATTACAAATGAAGAAAACAAAAACAAAACCAAAAACCAGAAATGCACTAAAACCTTTAGCAAGTTAAGCATAAAACTCTATGCAGTTATGCAAAAAAAAAAAAAAGTTTTGAGGAACAATTTACTAAAGGCAAAAAAATTGGAATAATGTTTTTTCTTAAACACAGAAGAAAAAATACCTTGCCACAGAGTCATAAGGACCAGTAAATGATTAAGATGTCAGTAAAAGATTCACAAATGGTAAGACCATTTGAGGAAATATGGCTAGGTTATTGTTATTACTTACAGTGAAGCAATTTAGAGACATTCCTACACTGAAGCCTTCCTTCAGCAAAGTGACTGTCAGGAACCACCTGAAATTACAGTGTTGGTACAATGGCCTTTCAAAAAAGCCAATTAGGTAAATGGTAATAGCTGTTGAAGACTGGAGTTTGAGAAATAAGGGAAGTAAGAATGAATGAATACATTCTGCTTTTTCACTGGAGGAATGAAAAGTGATACCTTTTTTATAAATGGTTTTAGAGAATGACAGAGCAGTAAACTGACTTCTATATCAATAAGCAAATGCAAAAGAAATTTTATGTTAATATAGAGATAGATATATATAAACTCTAAGGAAAAGAATCAACATGTCTTATGGAAGGTAATTATGTTTCAATGTCTATTAAAACTCTGAATAATTATCGTGAAGTTTGATAAAATGCACCTGTGATTTTGAAACCACTTTTGATCTTAACAAGTCTTAAAACCTGAGTCAAACTGTTGGAGATGAATCCCAAAGATCTGACTGAGTTGAACTGGGTTTTTTTCACGTGTTCTCATCTAATGGATGAGAAGAGGTAAAGAAAGGAGAAAAAAAAAAAAAAAAAAGAAAAGGTCTGGAAAGGATAGTTTTTTCTTGTAATTCATACCAGAAAGGAAAAAAGATATTATGATGTACAAGAAGATCTGATTTTGGATTTATAATTAATGAAAAGAAGGAGTAGAAGTTATAGAGAAATCACTAATTTTCCCAATAGATACATTTTATATGTATAATGTTATAGGAAATCAGTGAGACTTGTACTGTTGGACATGCTAACAAGGAAAAGGAGATGCATAGTAAGGTTTTACTGACATCAATCAGTAATATTTTGCTGATGACACACTGCATCAAGAAGAGTCCACAAAAAATATGGAACAAAAATGATCCAAGGGCTTATTGCACAGAAGTTGCAGACACAAACTACAGATGAAGAAATTCCTAAAAACCAACCTGCTGCAGTGTCACTCTTTTAAAACTTGTGCATTTCTTGCATGTGGCTTTGGAAGAATTTATATTTGACTGTCATTTCACAGGGGATACTGTACCGAGTGGGCAACTGGTCTGTCCTAGGACTTTGGCTGTTATTCCTATCTTCTGCAGAAAGGACAGATTTCCAGAGGAGAAAGACAAACTAGCATCTTCTCACAAAGTAAAACCCACCCGCATGGTCACCAAAGTGCGATAATGTTCTCAAAAGGTCATTGGATTATTGAGAAAACAATTCTGTAGTCTTTTTGAAATTACTTGCTCTTTAGGAATTGTGAACATAAACTCAAATCTGCAGAACTCTGGATTAAAGCTGATACGTTGTAAATGCTGATTTACTTATGCTGCTGAAGTGACTAATCACTGTTCATGACATTTGTGGGTTTTAGATTCTCCTTCCTTGCCTCAAGGGGACAATGGATAGTTGATCATACTTGCATATAAATTTTAATAATGTCTTTCTAAAGTGAACGTAACAGTGCCTGGGAAGTCTGTGCAGCATGAAAGACACAGTCCTGCTTGTCTGAAGGAAATTTCTAATACTAATAAACCAAGAAAACACACTGTTAACACTTTAGAATTTGTGAAATGTACCTTGTCTCATTTGATTTACTGGTGTCTCCCCTAACTTTAATAGCTGCAGATGTTCTTGTGTTCCATTATCATTTTTTTCTGACCGATAAGCTTTTAAGGATTGAAATAACAGCTGCAAGGATTTGATGTATTGTTACAAGCCCTGAGAAGAACTGTTTATTTTAAAATAATATAAATCAGAAGCTCAAATTATCACTCTGTTGACAAATTCTGTTTTAGGTAAAACTATCTAAATGTAATTGATCTGCGCAGTTTCAAGGTGAAGAATTCAGACCATTTGAATTATCTGAGATTCTGATACCAAGAAAATATATTTTTGGACACTTTTGGAGGACAGTAATTGTAAATAGTGTTCTGACTCACTCCCTCCTTCTGTCAGTAGCTAATCACATCTTGACAGCTTGGTTAATTTGATTTTACTGAGAGGATGCTCTCTCTCCCTGTGAAGGTGCAATGAAGAGTGATATTGGGTGTTCAGGATGCTTTTTTTCTCTCCACCACTCCTGTCTATAGAAGATTTCCCTCATGACACTCAATTGTCTTGTGCCATCTGTGGCTCCCACCAGCTCCATGGAAGTTGCAGCTCTTTTCCTGAAGATATGAACAGAGTATGTGTGAAATTAAAGAAGTGTTTAAAATGTGAATATACTGATATGGTGAAATATCTGTTGCATAATGTTCTTTCTAAATCTGTAGGCTGGATTATAACATTTAGACCATGTATTCTGTAGTTTCAACACCCATTGAGATACAAAATGATTGCTGTTGATATTAAAAATTTAATGGATTTGTTGTGGAATGTGCCTAATGACTTGCACAGTGGTCTGAGGGAACAGTGACAGCGAACTCACTGCTCACCATCAAGCACAGCTTTTGTTCTACTCCTTTAGCAACCAAAAAAGGAACTTATTTTTCCTTACTGCATTTTGCCCACAGAACAGAAATATTTTGTGAATCTCAACAAAGAAAGAAAATGGTGTTTCAAAGCAGTAGTGCATGTAACACGACAGAAGTTTACATTTTATAAAAATCAAAATTTTGCTGCTCAGAGCTTCAAATCAAATGCACTGGATTAACATTCTTTGAATTTCAAGAAAAGTATTTTTTTCCTGAGCTTCTATGTGATTTTCATGGTCAATGTGTACTTCCTCATTGGAGATATATCAGAAATATTAGTGTAACTGAGATTTACCTTCTCTCAGATTAATATGAACTACAAGTGCTGCCTTGAAAGTATCCAACTGGCATTGCTTGGCTATGCCATAGAAAAACAATATAAGAAGGATATTAAGTTATTAAAAAGTGTTCAAAGGAGGGCAATGAAGATGATGAAGGGCCTTGAGGGGAAGCTGTATGAGGAGCAGCTGAGGTCATTTGGTCTTTTCGGCCTGGAGAAGAGGAGACTGACGGGAGACCTCATTGCAGTTTATAACTTCCTCGTGAGGGAAGAGGAGGGGCAGGCACTGATCTCCTCTGTATGGTGACCAGTGACAGGACCTGAGAGAACAGCCTGAAGTTGTGTCACGGTAGGTTTAGGTTGGATATTGGAAAAAGGCTCTTCACCCAGAGAGTGGTTGGCCACTGGAACAGGATTCCCAGGGAAGTGGTCACAGCACCAAGCCTGATAGAGTTCAAGAAATGTTTGGATGATACTCTCAGGCACATGGTGTGGCTCTTGGGGATGGTCCTGTGCAGGGCCAGGAGCTGGACTCGATGATCCTTGTAGGTCCCTTCCAACTCAGCATATTCTGTGATTCTGTGAACATCCATGTGGCTCATGCAATATTCTGTAATTCTAGAACAGGTTGTTGTTCTTTCTAAACATATGTGACCCCATCCTTAGATGTGACGTATTTTCCCTCCCAAAAAGCATGCATATTCATTATTCCTGCTTTTTTGGGGTTTCTTCCCAGATGCTGTATTTCATTTGTGGTAAATAAGCCTGTCCAGGACATTGCTGTTTTTCAACCATAATCCTGTTACTTATTCTCTCTTAGATATTAAGACAATGCACCTGGTATGTATTACTGCTTTTCTGAGCCTAACTCGGGACAGAAATATTACAGGAATGTCATAAGTTCAGGAAAGACTGTTTTTCAGACAACACTAAAGTTGAGAAACTAGACTGGTGAAAAGATTGTTTTTGAGGGGATAAAGAAATGGGATTAATTGAAGTGTCAGGTCCAAATGATTTCCTTATTAGTACAAGGGCAGACCTGCTGTTAAAGTTTAAACTTTATGTAGATTCTGTTACTGACTTCTGTCACAAGTTTCTTGTACGGCCTATAGCAGCAACTATCCACGTCTTCTGAGTCAAACATGGACTGTAAGAATCCTCTGTGCTGCTTTTTCCTTTCTGTGCTGTTTCCACCATGAACAGTAGATTTCCATTACAACCTATATGTGTCAAATATTGTATGATCTGATTTATTAGTAATATTTGAGACTCTTGAAAAGACTTAGCTACTGAAGCACAAATAGTATTGAGTTTACAGTGATCATCTGCATGGTATAACCAAGACATATGCACTGAAATTTTAAAAAATCTCTACAAAAATATCTAGAATTTAAGCAGATAACTTTTCATTTTCAAATATTTTCCAATTTTTCATTTCCAGTCTTGAAATTCTACAAAACCCATAAGAAAACCTAACTGCCCTAAAACTGTTGGCTTGGGTCGGACAATGGTCTAATCCAGTTTTCACAACCATGGCCAACAAATGAGACAAAGGGAAGAATGGATGAACAAAATTATGCATAGATCCTTAGTTCTGACCTTTATCTCCAGCAATTTATAGCTTAACACTTCCAAATAACTATTCTACAAAGTTCAATCGGTTTACAGATGACATCAAGTTGGACAGAAGTGTTGATGTGCAGGAGGTTTGAAAGGCTCTGGAGAGGGATCTGGACAGGCTGGATTGATAGGATGGTGCCAATATTTTGAGGTTCACTAAGGTGAAGTGCTTGGTCCTGCACTTGGGTCTCAAGAACCTCATGCAACCCTACAGGTTGAGGGAACAGTGACTGGAAAAGGACTTCAGGGTGCTGGTCAACAAGTGGCTGAACATGAGCCAGCCATACGCCCAGGTGTCCAAGAATGCCAGCGGCATTCTAGCCTGTATCAAAAGTAGTGTGATCAGCAGGACCAGGGAAGTGATGGTTCCCCTGTACTCAGCACTGGTGAGGCCTCACCTCTCATACTGTGTCCAGTTCTGGGCCCCTGACTTAAAAAAGGACATCAAGATGCTGGAGAATGTCCAGAAAGGGCAACAAAGCTGGTGACGGGTCTAGAAAATGTGTCTTACGACTAGTGGCTGAAGGAGCTGAGGGTGTTTAGCCTGGAGAAAAGAAGGCTCAGAAGGGAGCTCATTGCTCTCTACAACTACCTGAAAGGAGGTTGTAGTCAGGTGGGTGTTGTTTTCTTCTGCCATGTCTCAAGTGAAAGGACAAAGAGAAATGGCCTCAAGTTGCACCA
The DNA here is from genome assembly GCF_025592945.1 of Manacus candei. Classification (NCBI taxonomy): domain Eukaryota; kingdom Metazoa; phylum Chordata; class Aves; order Passeriformes; family Pipridae; genus Manacus; species Manacus candei. The sequence continues at coordinate 477,970 of NW_026138129.1, read as the reverse complement.
TGGGAGGTTAAGGTTGGACAACAGGAAGAATTTCTTTATGGGAAGGGAAGGGAAGGGAAGGGAAGGGAAAAGGGGAAAGGGAAAAGGGAAAAGGGAAAAGGGAAAAGGGAAAAGGGAAAAGGGAAAAGGGAAAAGGGAAAAGGGGAAAGAAGAAGAGTTAGTACATGGGATATCTTTGACAAAGGTAGGACCTTAGGTGCTAGAAAGTGTATTTAATGTCTGGTTTTAAAATTCTCACTCTGATGGAACAGATTTGGGTATTTACATTTTTAATAGCATGAGAAATTCAATATCAAGGTATGCAATATGGTGCATATGGAATAAACACATCATTAAGAGTCTTCTGGAAATATCATCCCCCCAATCAGTGATGTAAAAAATGCAAACAGAAATCGTTAGGAAACAAAGGAGAACAAACCAGAAAATATCATCCTGCCAGTAAACAAAACTGTGGTGTGCCTATGTGTTGACTAATGCACACTCAGTGTATATTGTAATAACAAAGGAGAAAAAATAATTGGCTAGAACTTTGAAAACTGCAGGTAAGTGCCAAGAATCAAAATATGAATGCCTTCAGTAGATTTCACACATAGAAGGACTGTTTGTTGTAGAACACATGACTGCAGAAGAATAATCATGAAGACTGCAGAGAAAAGGAATGAAGAATTCTTGTCTTAAAAGATCAGGAATCAAATTTAAATGAAACAGAAAGAGTACCTTTTCACATGGCATTTAACTAACTGAGATACTTCTGGCTACAGGATGTGGCCGAAGCCAAAATTATCAAGAAAGGGATTAGAGGTTAAACTTATTGGGGAATATTAAACGTGTTAGTTCAGATCCAACCTCTGTCTCAGGAAGTCTATATATCACTAATTGCCAGAAGCTGGGTGTACAGGGAAAAGATTATTCCCTTCTTACTCTCTATTTAGGAAATAATTTTTCTGCTCCAGACTGAAATTTCTGATTAAATTTGGAGGGAACAGGAGAACACCTTGCAGCTGAATGTGCCAACAGATTGGGCTGTAGTCCAGCTATGTATTTCAAAGGATTTGTATTAGTGAAGCAGCAGAATTGTAACTTTCTGTGGTCAAAAACATTCACAAGATAAGAAAAAATTTTTCTGGATAGCTCTAGCCTTGATGCGTAACTAGTGATCATAGCATTAGGAGCAATTGTGTATGTTTGCAGATGAGCTATGTGGTTGCAAATGCTTTCTCATCTCTAATTTATGGCTGCAAATTATTATGATTACTTTGCCATTTTTTATGCTGTTTGGTATTTTAGGTTTTTTTTATGGCAAGAGTGAATATTTGTTCTCGATACCATGTTATTATTGGCAGGGTTGATTCATAATACATGATGTTCACAATAATGGTCTCATTCTGTGGTCTCAAAAACTGGTATCAAATTTGCTGGGTCTGTACTGTTATTTGCTTTATAAAATATACTTTCCTTTTTAAGGACCTTGTATTCCTCCATCTGCCCTGTTTCCCCAGCTGGCCTGGCCAAGTGCTGGAAGGTTATGAAATTCTATCTTTTCTTTCAAATGATAAACTGTGTGCTAATTATCTCTCTCCTCACTGTTTAGTGATTTAGAAAACATTGTAGAGTCTTTTTTCTTGTGAAGTTTCCATCTAATCCCTTAGACACAGTCACAGCCATATCATCATTATCATGGCTAGGCTTTGTGAACGAAGATTTGGGAAGGGCTCTACCCACATTTGTTGCAAGCGCATTGGTGGTTAAAAAGGCCAATACGAGATAGGCATGTCCGGTTGCAAAAGGCACAACAGAAAGACTCCTTAGATGGTGTATTCTGCAAGGCATGACTCTTTCTGCGTTGTCTTTTCTCCTCAAGAGTGATTTCTCAAAAGCGTCAGCAGTGTTATAGATGGTGTGTCTCCAGGCCTCCTGATTGGAGACCAGAGTAGACCAGTTATGATGATCAATATGGCCAAGGCTGAGATGTTGTTTCAGGGAGTCCTTGTATCTTCTCTTTGGGGCTCCTCTCTTGCGGCAGCCAGTGGCAAGTTCACCATAAAGCAAGATCTTAGGGAAGTGGTGGTCCTTCATCCTGGAGACATACCCTGCCCAACACAGCTGTGTTCTCAGTAACATGGCCTCAATCCTTGTGACTGCTGCTTGTTCTAGAACAGATGTATTGGTCACATAATCTGACCAGTGGATGTCTAGGATTGTACAGAGACAGAGTTGATGGAAGCGTTCTAGGAGTCACAGGTGGTGGCGGTAGATGACCCATGATTCAGATCCATATAAGAGAGTAGACAGCACAAAGGCTCTGTAAACACTGATCTTTGTACTTTTCTTCAGGTGTTTATTTTGCCAAACTCTTTTATGGAGTTTTCCAAAAGCACTATATGCCTTTGCTAACCTGTTGTCTATCTCTCAGTCAATCTTACCATCCGAGGAGATGAGACTACCTAGGTAATTAAACTGCTGAACTGATCTGAGGTCTGATTAACCAATGGTGATATGGGGATGAAGGAAGACCACAACCATGTAATCATCAGACCAACTCCCTCTGTCTGCTCTAAAGTAATAATTTCCTCTTATTCTGACAGGAGGACAGAGGAAGTCACAATATTTCCATCACTGTCACTTACAATGATGAGAATCAATTTCCCAAATGCCAGAATGCAAGTCTTTTTGTCCCATGACTGGGAGAAACTTTGCTTGTAATTTACATTTCTCAGTGCTCTTCCCTAGCTGGGAAATTTACTTGAGATGATTAAACTGAACTCTGGGTCAATTGCCTCTTGGTAGCTTTTGCTTCCCATCCCTCCATTTATGTTAGTCTCTCAGGCGAAGGAGCTGTTAGGGGTGGCATGACATGAAATAGTCCAATCTTCAGCATCAACACTGACTCTGCACTGGCAGAGGAACATCCAGGGAGGTGGGTGAGACTGTACCAGACAGTTGTCCTTGGTCCTATAGCAATTTGGTCCCTGAGCTACTTTGTGGTCTCCATCATGATCTGAAACAGAATGAATGGAACTTGCCTCACCTATCTTTGACAGTGCCACTGCAGAGAGTACAGCTCAGGGAAGACACCCTCTGCTCTCCTTACAGTGAGTAGGTAGCAAAAGGTACCATTTGAACATGAATCAGCTGCCCTGCTTTAGATCTGTACTTTGGAATGAAACAAAGAATACCTGGAACTGCCTATTTTTTTGCTTCAGGTTACCTGCAGAGACAGGTTGGGACATAGAAGGAATGTCCCCAGGGGAGCAAAGTTTCGTGACATAACTTCGCTAAGTTACCTTAGCTTCTGTCAAATGAACAAGCTTCATTCCTTCCTCTACTGCTCCGTGTTTCCCCCACACTTTTCCTTTGGGTACTGATTTGTCTGATCCCACAATGATCCAGTTTCTGGGCCATAACTGGCAGAAGGGCACACACCTCATTTTTCAGGGATAACTTCATACTAATTTGGTTTTTGGAACCAGCTAAAATGGTCCAACAAATGCCCACACCAGATCAAAAAATTGGTGGGAGCACCCTGTCAGGGATAAAGAGGAGGACTCAATTTCAGCAACAGATGGTAGTTAGACCTTTCTGTATCATCTTTCTCCATACATCATGGTTTCAGTTACAATGGTCACTGTGGAATATATTGACCATATCAGTCTTACAAACAAGCATTTCAGTGTAAACACTTTCCCAACCTCTAGTACAGTTATAGTCCAAAAAGTTCAATGCTGGAGAAAGGCTCTGCAGAGTAACTACCTCCCAGGCTGGGCTGGGAAAGAGAGGTGAGGAAATGAAGGTTTAGGTTTTAGTGCCATCAGACTCACCATTCTCAAGAAAAGGTAAAAGAAATAAAAATGGATCTTAGTGAGGTTCCGCTAAATATGCCTCTTTATGACCTAGCTGTAGTTCTCTGTTTAGCTTTGCCATTTTAGCAGCTGGTCTCAACTGTTGCTGTTATGAGAAACAGCATTTCACTGACTTTTTTTTACAATTATTTTTGAGCTGTTAAAAAGTCTAGTTTGGATAAAGGACAAAGATTTGAAAAGAGATAATGTTTTCCACTGAGAGTTGTACAAGAAACTGTGAAGACTATATGAAGTCACAATACCATATGGATTTGCTTTGACTGAAGGAATAATAATTCACATGTACACTTTATAGTCTGTGTGCTAAAGCTTAGCACAGCCTTCCTTTAAATCCTGACGTGGTTTTTTTCCTAGCAGAACAGAACCTAAATACTTGGTAAGTGGTGTAATGCAGTGGTAAAATGATAAAACTCATATTCAGCTAAAATTGTGCTTTACTGCCCTCTTGTTTCTTTTGGCTCAAGTAAGAAGAACAAAGGAAAAAATGGAAAAGAAAGTCTTAATGAAAATAGGGAATGGTGGTGCCAGATGGAGGATATGACCTGTCAGAACACTGATCTTGGGAGATTGCTGTAGGAATCCCAGCCAGGTTGGCAGCTACTGTTTGCAGCTTCTTGCTCCAACATCACAAAGAGGTTCCTAAAGAGAAGCAGTCACAGATTTTCTTCACTGAGTTTTAACTGACAGGATCCTGGGTCCTTTTAAACAAAGTGTACTTTCCAGTAGTTTCCAGGCACAATCTTATTTTCTTTCCTAGTACATGGCGTATCATTGATGAAGATTGAAAGGATGTTGGTTTAATTTAGCTTAAGAAATGCACGTCTGTTTTGTGTGTATTATTGTACAGATGCCTTAGCTATTTCAATCTGGATTGGGCAAAAGTTTCAAGGAAAACTCTAAGGACTGGCAGACAGATGTGGAATTAAAAACTACTCTAAAACCTGAGGAAGTCATAGTGATTTTGTTAGGCTGTTGTTCAGACCCTTACTGACTAACCTGGTCTTTTCCATCATTAAGTGGAGGTGTATGAAAGAAGAGGGATACAAAGGGGGTAGCAAAGTCTTGTTAGGGCGGCTTCACATTGCAAATAAGCCTCAGGGCTCATGACACATTTGTAATTCTGTGAAACCCTATTCATGCTAGACTAGACTCCTCTCATTAGAGATCCAATCCTACATCTAAACTTGAAAAACACATCTTCTCCCAGGCATTGATAATACTTTCATGGGTAACAGCTGTGAAGTGTACATGTTCTCCCCTACTCTGAATGCCACTTCCAAGAAAACCAAGTTTCAGTACCGCAGTTCCAAAAACTATTTAAACACTCATTCAGAAGTTAACATTTAGATCCTCAGCCCTTTATGAAACATCTAGCCACTTAAGAAAACCTAGGGAACAGAGATATTTTGGGGGAGATAGTATGGAAGAGGAGATTTTAAAATAATCTGGAAAACAGATTCTCCACTTTCCTTTGTTAAGAATAATAATAGCTAGCTCCTGAGGCTTAATAATAAACAAAACAGTAATGCACTAAATTTTGTAGAAAAATGACCTTGAGATGCTCTGGTCTGGAAACTGAGCAGAAATCTCGTGAGAATGGAAGTCTTTCTCTCATGTCTAATACAGACATATTTAAATTATCATGAGTGCTATGAAGTGATTTTAGAGAAGAACCACTTCCATAGAGGTTAGGGAGTAATAAACTGAAAAACATAAAATAGATATAACTAATTTTGAACCTCAGGAGTGGTAATAAGACTCACTGAATAACATATGCAACTTCAAGGGTTTGCTTTTAGGCCAATTATTTTATCATACACATAATTTATTCATTGTACATACAGTAGTCTGAAATTACATTCACTCATCTCTGAACCAATAAAAAAAGACTGTACATTATCAGTGGTTTCAAGGAATGGCATGTTTTGGTGCACCTTTTCTTTTTCTGTGTTAAGCATTAAAACACATAAGTATTAACTGTGGCTGTCGGGGAAGAGAGGAGACATGCTGGGCTAACCTATGTAGCAGCAACTGTGTGTAGGCGCAAGTCAACATTTAAGCCTCTGCTTTGGCCCCCCTCAGCTCTACCATGAGCTCTGCAGCTAAGCTGTCCCTTTCCCATTGTAAAAGAAATCCACTTAGTTCTATTAGCTTTGGAGAGAAATTCTTTGACTGACCTTGTTCTTTTGATAGATTTTATTCTGTGACGAAAGAAGAAAAAGAAAGTAATTAAATTAGCAAGTTGGCCAGCTGCAGTGGAAAGGAAATAATGATGGGCTGTGCCCAAGAGAGAACAACACACCTATTTCATATGTGCCTATTTTTGAACTGTCATTTACTTTGATTTATAACCATGGTTTTGAAATATTTTAATAGCAAGACTGTAGCTTTCTCCAAGATTTGATATAGCACAAATGTCAAAGCCAATAAATATAGCACTTTGAAACCAGACAATAAACCACACACACCAAGAAAGGGGTGGTCTTCACTAAAATACTATCCTCTGGCCTGTGACACAGGATGCCACTGTTCCATGGACCCTATTAGGAAAGATACCCTTATTTAGATTTGACACGATAATCCATATTCTGGTGTACTGTGGTATGTGTTTAAGTTCGTACCAAAACCAATTGCCAGATGTCTTGACACATATGGTAAACTTATGCACAATGTGCCAGCATCAGATCTGCTACGAGAAAGTGTCCAAAAGAATCTTCTGCTTATTTGTATCAAATAAACAGATAATTATCAGTGATCTTTGAAATCAGGAAGAGATTCTAGTGTAGAGACTTAAGAGATTAAGTTGCTGATTATCCTGGTAAATGGACAGAGTATTTTCCACATGCAGATCACTGGGTCAGATATATCTAACTCTAATACTACATGTAAGTCACTATTGTCTCCTACTGTTTGAAGAGCAGCTACTATAAGAAAGTTTAGGTAATTTCTATTGAACTCTTACTGGACAGATAAGCATAAGTGCCAATAGACACTCTCTTGGTAAAATAGACAATCTACTGGTAAAATAGACCCTCTATAGATAAAAAAGGGCAAGCCAAGCTGAATAAAACAACAGCCCATATCCATGCCCCGTTCATTACCACTGTTGAAGAAAACATCTCTTTGTATTACTGGAATGTTTGCATAAGTTTTATTACTTTCCCATTTCCAGACAGCACTCCAACCTGAGTTGAAGAAATACCACAAGAAAATCTGTTGTTACTGAATTTCCAGATGCTTATATCAGGTTCGCCTGTGGATTGCAGTGTATTCCCCAGACCTCCTCCCTTCTTTTCTCTTTACAACCTCATGATCCTGGTAGATAACCATCTTCCACATGTGGTAAGCAACATGGATATCGTCTTCAACAGCTGTACTGTCTTTTGCCTATGAGCTTAGCAAGAGCGAGGGAGGGAAGACTCAAGGGCTGTGTAGTAAAAAGATGGTAGATACTGCCCTTCCCTTCCTTTATCTCCCACATTACATTCACATTCACAGATGCACAGAAGTTTCCAACTTTCAGACTAAGTGGACAGAGAGATTTTGCTGGAATGAGAAGAGCTTCCTGACATATTAGAAATAAAAAATGTAGTTCCCAGAAAAGGGGTCAGAACAGGTGATGGAAAGTATGGCTTAAACAACAGGGCAGAGCAGCCTGTTGTAAGCTGGTTAAAACAAGAAGTTTGGGAACTGGCTTTAGTTTCAACAGCCATGCACCTTAGGTCCTCCAGCTCAACCTTCTCAGGAGGTACCTGTTTATTCTTTTTTTCTTTCCCCAGGGCAAAATCATGTAATGTTATCAGCTATCAGCCCAGAATACCAAGCAAGTCCATGGAGATGAATCAGGTGTTTCATGGTGATGACTGTGGTCACGCTGGGAAGTCAGCCCCTGGGTCTGGGTCAGGATCATCAGGTTACGTGGACCAGCAGGGTAAAGAGTGCAGTTTATCCCAGTGAGGCCAATGGTGGGAGATTGTTAATCAGCTCCATAGGAAAGCGAGGTCATCCCTGCTGAGGCCTCTACATAGCACTACATGGACATTCTCTTTCAGGGTCATCATCTTGCTATACAAACATGAGAGAAATCAAGATTCATGCATGCTGCAGCAAAAAATGGCAAAATCTTCAGTGTTCTATGATGTGAGAGTGATGGTTCCACTATTTCTTAGTATCTCAACTAATCCACTATTGTCAAGGACAGGTCCACCTATGTTCTCTCTGCCAAGCTATTTTTGTATGCCTGAAAGAAGGCAAACAAAAACCATTTAAAAATTAAAAAAAATATATTATTTAAATATTTCTTTTGTCTGCAACCTCTCCAGAGAGTGGGCAACCTCTCCAGAGGGTGGGTGGGCAGAATCGTTCCCTGCTTTTCCTTAATGCTTAAATGCTATAGTACTTTGTTTTGCATTATTTCTGGATATTTTGGCAATAGAAGGATTCTGCTCAGTCACTCCTAGATATGCACTTGGTGCTGTAATGCCTAATTTAGGGTCAACAAGTAGCATATAAAGCATGCACGACCTATAGACTTACAGGTAACGTGGATCATGCTCAAATTAAAGCTCTGATAAGTGTTGTGAATAAGTGTTGTGAAACCCTGACTCCAGCCATACAAAGATTGTTTCAGAGCAAATGAATCTTCAGGTGGTGCGAGCAGCTGCTGTCCAGAAGGCTGCAGTAAAAAATGCTCAGAGTATAACTCCATTACACTTCACAACCCTCCCCACTGTACTGACTCACCATTATGATTCAGAACAGCCCTGATAAAGTGCTAAAACTCTCCTTTGCCCACCTGCACAGCTGTCTCAAGTTGTGCAAGCTCTTACTATCTGTCAACAAGTATTATTCAGAACTGTTGACAAATCACAATAGGAATTGCCTCCTACTTTAAAAAAAAAAAAAGGTTACTCATACAACCTGGCACTTACTCTTGCGTTATTTCAGGAGTTCCACCTCTAGTTCCAACTTAAAACCAAGAAAAGCAGAAATAGAAATATTTTTAATGGTTGATCAAGAATTTTCAGACCTTAACATGGCTTAAGATTCAATTTATCTTGCCAAACTTGGGATGAACATTTAAAGCTGTTTAAAAGTTTCCCAGGAATTAAAGACATCACAGAGCAGTAGTTAGAGTAGAGAATATAAAGCAAATGATCTAAATTATTTTTCAGACACCATCCTCAGATAGCTGTGCATCCACAGAAAAGCTCTGAATCTCCATATCTCTGTTTTTAAGCAGGTATACAGGAAATAATAGCTGTAGTTATTCCTTTTATAATAAATGCAGTATGTTAAAATGATTATTTAATACAGCTCCTTTAATACTATTATTTAGTACTGCTCTGAAAGGCAATATAACAATCGTTGCACAGTAAACAAAAGAAAAGTTAAAGTGAAATTGCATCAAGACCCAAATCCAACTAAGCACTTAAACATATGCATAATTTTAAGCGATAAGTATTAATGTCTCTCACATAATGTTATGCATACGCTGAAGTGCTTAACTGGACTGGAGCCTAAATTCACAAAAGCAACAAGGACTACACCACTTAATTTTACACCTCTGTCTAATACTCACTTTCTTACTCTTTACATTCATAATTTTCTTTATAATTACAGGAAGCAATATTCTGCTTTATTACAGCACTTGTGAGTATGTACCTGAGCTCATGTGCATGTGTATATGTGTGTGTCTGTAGCTTACACACCCTTTTTAAAATGCTCTCTGTCCTTCTGGATGTAAATATTTCCTATTGATCAGATCATCAAAATGTACCGCACTTACATAAATACCCAAAATATTTTATGAGAATTTTCCCACCAAACAGAGTGCACTACCGCATTTGCAAGACACTGTACAACCTTACAGCCTCTAAGAGAGCAAAATGATACCAGTCAGCCCTGATGGGAAAGTTGTGCAGCTTTGTTAATGTGAGACTGTGTTTCCATCTGGGCTTATAGTGCTACTTGCACTTATCATGGTGTTTAATGAAACAAATCACCCTTTAAATCACTTTTGGCTGGTGTTTAGCCACCTGAGAGGGCGCATGGAAGTAACAGAAGATTCTTGACCAGTGAACATGGAGCCATAGCAGCAATCTGACATCATTAACGCTAGGAAGCCTAGATATGAATTTCTAAAATTCTCGAGTTGTTATATACAGAGCTACTGTGTGTAGGTGCAGCTTTTATCCAAACAAATATTTTGAAACTGTATTTCAGTTTCAAGTGTTCCAGTAGCAGCACCACAGTATGTTGTGGATCCAGGTCAGTTTAGGAGCCGTAGGGTGATGGGAACACCTCACTGGGCTCAGTAGCTCCCTTTCAAGTAACAAGTCACTTTAGGCTTATCCAAAATTTGTGTTACAGATTCAGTATTGAGAAACTGGACTAAAATATGGAAAGAAGCAAGATTTTTCGTCATATTTAAATACTGTATGCTTTGGTTTGGATCATGGCTGTAAAATTTTGTTGTCATGTTTTCTGTTAGTTCTTTTAGTCTGGCTATTTTTTATTTTTCTGAAGTCTAATTATATTCTGATTTTTTTTTCATTCCATTTATGACATTATTTTATGCCTCTGTCCAAAAACACCATTAAGAAAAATGAGACGTGTTAGATAGTCTAAGATGAACCTGGAAAATGATTGTCATAATAAATCTACTACTACAGACAGATGTTATTTGGGCTTTGTCTTGAGGGCATGACAACAGTAAGTCATGCTAACACTTGTAGAGGATGTTCTTGTTGAAATACACATATTTTAACCCAACTCCCACCCATGCTTTGTATGTAGATATTGAGAAACACTAGTATCTTTCATAACAGTAAAGTTTCTGTCCCAAATGTCTGAAGAGCATAGAAATTTAGAGATAGGAAAATGCAGAAAACAAGAATTAAGAGATGCCTCAGAGACACTGGAGAAGATCAGATGGAAAAATATTAAAATTTATTATTTCTACTGAAAAGGTTACCTGAACAACTGGTTAGCACCCATATAACATCAGTATATGATGACTGCTCAGGGGCTTGACTGCTCAGAAATGCCCTGTTTTTCATGCATAATTTCCTATTTTTAAGCCAAGGAAATAATAAAAGTCACAGATAACATATTATCATGCCTGAACTCTGAAAAAGGTGACACTCCTAAAAATTGATGTATATACAAAAGCAAATTTGTAACTACTGAAAAGTTGAGCAGGAAGCATTTCCATAAACCTTGAAAACATGATAGATGTCTGGAATTTTTTTATGAAACATTTTGCTCACCAGTTACTGTGATAACAATGCACTCCTACAAAATCTTGGTATCAAAATATTTATTTTGGAAGAGAACAATACAAGCTTATTCAAACTAAATCTGTAGCAAAATATAAGAATGTCCATCTTTGCAGTCTGAATAACATTATCAAATAAACAGATAAATGGATCACTGAAGAAGAAAAACACTTTTCGGCAAAACAAAGCTTTCTGATTTTTTAGTATCCAAGAAAAATGACTGAAATTTGCCAATGTGTTTATCACTATTGCAAGTAGGAACTGCTTTACGTCTACACATTGAATTTCCATCCAGACCAAGCAACAGTCTGCTCACACTGTTTGTACAAAGATGTTCAAAGCCATTTCTCATGTGGAAAATAGTGTAATTTAATATCTTCCGAAGGTATTTGACATAAAAGATTTTTTTCTGTATTTACTGATATTCATTTGACTGAATTAAGATAAAAACCAACAGGACGTGTCTTGTCATGGATGTTTTTATTTATCCATTGGTTGGAACAGGATGAGAAGCAGCTGACAGTTTCCTCAGTTTCGTATCCCAACTCATCTTACAGTTTCTTCTGTTCTCTGAAAACTAAACAATGTCTCTCTGATGGAGTTCTCATGTATTTTCCCTAAACAGCTTGCCAATTATTTTGCCCACTACAGAGATCCTATTCAACTTAATATACCATAAATGTGCCATTCCCCAACTCTGATAGGAACTTCTACCCAAGTGATGTTCTGAAAAAAGAGAGGAATAAAAATCGCACTATAACTTTTATTTATTTTTTTCTTTCCCTTTTTCTTCATGAATCTCTTTACAAGCCTACAGATGGCAAGAAATAAGTGGCTGCTGGTATAAACCTACATGAACGTAGGTGTATGTTTTTATTTAAAACAAAATCAAACATTTTCTAATAATTCAAATGTTGTGCTAACAGCAGGATTGCTCTAATTCACTCTCTTTATAAACTAGTATATAGTAGTGACACCTAGTATATTAAGTAAAAGAGGATTCACAGATAGATGATGAGGAAGAAAAATTAAACAAGAAAAATGAACAATAAAAATATCAATACGATTATTACTGATAAGTGATAATTATTTAAATGTAATTGATCTGCAGATGATATATCTCCAAGGATCAATTATAACAATTTAAAATTGCCAAGATAATTCAAAATCAAAATGTAACATCCACCCTGAAAACTCTTCAATATTTCAGATCCTATATAAGTATATATTTTCTTGAAACATATAAATTCGTGCAAATCAGATTAAATACCAGAACACAAAAATTTGCTATACATGTGATTAAGGTATAAGGCAGAAAAATTAACAAAACCCATCACTAGTAGTACCAGTGCCATCACTGAGTATTGCAGAGATGTTCAGTTTACATATACTGACATGAAAAATCACAGTTAACTCATCACTGAACAAAAAATGTCCTGAACTGAAATCATAATCTGTTTTGGTTTTACATATCAATGTGTCATTATTAGAATATTAAAATTTGAGTCCATGTTTGACATATATATATATATATATATATATATATATATATATATATATATATAAAATATATATGTATATGGTGCAGACTTATCATCTGCAAAATTATTTCAAGATTTCAGTAATATTTTGTGTTGCAAATGTAGTCTTGGAAAAATACCCTAATTGCTTCCTTCTTTAGTAAGTTCCAATAGATAATGTTGAGTAATGGAACAAAAGTCCATGGGAAAAACTGTTATCCTCAGACTTTCCTTGTATTCCGTGAGAATTGAATCATGATGTCAAAAAGTTGGCTCCCACATAATGTTATATTGAAGAAAAGAGGGTTTTGAGGAGACAGGGTGAGGCTGGGATTGCTGACCACATGGAGCTTCTTCTCCCTGGGCAGCTGTTCATCGCATTTTTTCACCTGCTGTGAAAAATGTTGTGAAAGAATGTGATATGTTGAAAAGATGCTAACCTCAGAGATGATATCTAAGCAACTGTCAGTGTGCTTTCAAGAGCATTGCAATCAACAAAGATTTGTTTTAGAGACATAATAAGAGTGGAGCTAGCTACAGCTTTTTGTTTATAACAGTCAGAAGATTGCTATGGCAATGACTAGAGCAACAGCAAAAACAAGGAAGACAATATAACATATACATATATTACATATACATTGACTGATATGTCAGGGTTTCAACACCCAAACAACTCTTCCATTTGGCCAATGGAAACTTAGTCACCACTAACTTCAGAGGGAGTCAAAATCCTTTTCAAGGGTTCAATTCAATTGCCACAAGTAGTCTACTGCAAAGGAGATTTACAATATGTCCAAACTCCATAATATTCCTGCAAACTCAAGCTAATGTCTATAACTAAAGGGGCAATATTTCAGATTTTTAGAGCAATTTTTGGTTCAGCAGGTGCCCAAAATTTTAACACTCTCAAAAACAATAAACATAGTGAGAATCCCACTGAAGTTCTGAATATCTCTCTCCTCTACCCATACTTTTATTCTTTTCTTTCCATATTTATCTATTTTTGTTGAAGAAAACACATTAACTAAACATACACTCTGAATAGGAATCCTAGTGTTGGACAAAATTAGCCTCCTTAGCTGGTTTTTTAAAGACATCTCAATGTTCAGCTCTAATAACTCATTTTTTACTTGCCAGCTAATTTTTTGTTTCCTGTTGTTCAGAGTTCTGGAACCACATCCCCCCAATTTATTTTTATCCAATTCTAAAGAATCATTTTATTATCCATTAATTTGGTGGAAAATGATGCTTTCTACATACTGTTGTTCAGAATATTGATTATTTTTGAGGGTTCATCAGAAACCAATAAAAGGAAAGAATAAATCACACATAAGTTTTGTAAAGTTCAGTGAAGTAAAACAAAAGCTAAGAAAAATGAGAAGATTCATTGAGAAGATTCATGAGAGGATTCACTGAGAACCAGTGTCTTTCAAGAACTTTTAGTTTTAGAATATCAGTGTGCTGGTCCACATGCATTTACCAGAATGGAATTCTCTTACCTAGTGATGGAAAAACCTACAACGGAAGATTTGTGACAGGTATGTGTTCCAGTTTGTGCCCACATAAATAATGACACTGGCTTTCCACCAACAAAGCATCTTACTATGAGAGGGACAGGATTCCCAAACCTGTTGAATTTTGTTTAACTGAAATTTTGTTTAACTGAAATTTAACTGTGAAATTTGAAGGCAGTCTGTAATACATTTCAGTGAGAAATACAAATATTTTCAGACAGCTAACTCGTGTTTTTCACAGAAATTAATAAGTCTGTAATTTGGAAACACTGCTTGCTTTCATCTTTCTCTCACTCTTAAATGTAACTTTAAACATTTGTGGAAATGGGTCGGTGGCTGAAATGTAATAGTTTTGCCAAAGGTAGAAGTCAAACAAGGAAGACAGATTAAGTGCAAATTCCTGGGAGCTGGCAGAATTAACTAGAATTCTGTTTAACAACTCAATTCTGAAATTATTAATGACTTTTCCTTGCCAATCTAAAAAAAAAGTTTTTAGCTGTGTGTTTCTCCTAAACCCATATATCTTATTAATTTTAATACAGTTTCAGCATAATCAGTCATAATACAATGGAAATCTCATTGAACATAAAATAATCCATAAGGTGTTATATGCATTTCATTTCTTGAGACACAAAAGGAGGCTACCCTTTCAAGTTAACTGTTCCATAAGGATGAAATCATCACTTTAGAACATGGACAAAAATCAAAGAATGTCTTATTTTATCGAATAGCAATTTGGGATTAATTTTTAGTCCCACTGAAGTCAACGGCAGACTGTTGTTGATGTCAGCAAGAGCCCAATCAATCTCTGAATTGTGTGTAGAGAACAATACACCTGGACACGGAGCATCACCTTGTATTTTCCCTGGACTGAGATCTTTTGGCTTTATAGAGACAGTTAACTGTTTAAATAATGCCGGATCTGTGTGCTACATTTGAACATACTTAAAATTTGTGTAACTAGTTTTGAATAGGTGTTGCCTGGTCTAGCAGCCTAGATTTTCAGAATCTTGTCACTTTTGTCTTCAGCAATCACATTTTTCAAGGGAGTGTTTGTGATTAATTTTGCACCTATAATAAGTTACTTTGGTACTGTTAATACATTCAATTGAGAGAAAATGTTTGTCTCTATTTTTTAAGAAGCCAACTATATCCCAGTCTGAAAATGCACATTAATCTGTGATACACAGACATGTTTTTACATAAAAATTCATATTATACAGAGATTAATATAAAAATAATTTTAGGCATGTAGAATCACATAATAATTTTGGTTGGAAGGGACCTATTAAGGTCCTTCCTGCCATGATCAGGGACATTCTTAGCTAGATCAGGTTGTTTAGAACCCTGTCCAACCTGACAGTGAATGTTTCCAGGGATAGAACATCTACCATGTCTCTGGACAACATGATCCAGTGTTTTACCACCCTCATTGTAAAAAATGTCCTCCTTATATCTAGATGAATCTGCTCTTTTTTAGTTTAAAATCATTGCCCCTTGTCCTATTGCAAAAGGCCCTAGTGAGAAGTTTTCCCATCTTTATTCTAAATTCTTTATTCTAAATCCCCTTTTAGTACCAGAAGGTTGCAGTAAGACCTTGAGGACTTCTGTTCTCCAAACTTAACAGCCCCAACTCTCTCAACCATAGGAGAGGTATTCCATCTCTTCAATCATCTTTGTGGCCCTCATCTTGACCCAATCCAACAGTTCCATCTAATTTCTGTACTGAGGACCCCAGAGCTGGATGCAGTAATCCAGATGGGGTCTCACCAGAGTGGAGTAGAGGGGTAGAATCCCTTCCCTCCACCTGCTGACCGCGTTTCTTTTGATGCAGCTATTATGTGTCCCAGTCCATTCAGCAGCTTAAGGGGAAGGTTGGTTGATTTGCTCTGGGCAGTGTGCAGGAGAAACAATAAAATTCTCAGAAGATTCAATAACAAACCTTTACTTGCAAACTTTAGAACCTTAATGTAGAATAAGACACTTAATCTACATTATATTCTACATTTTAAATTGTAGCCATTTTGATTAGAAATGCAACAATATAAAAGCATAAAAATAACACGTGTATAAGGAAAAGGAAGAGAAAGGAAGGACAAGAGTAGAAAGGTATATAGTTACCACCCGTGGATCGATTGTTTGAACCATTAGCCACTAACATTCCAGTCTCTCACAGCACCCCAGGATACAGTTGGCTTTCTGAGATGCAAGTGCACGTTGCTGGCTTATGTTCAGCTTTTCATTCACCAGCACCCGCAAGCCCTTCTTGGCAGAGCTTCTCTCAGCCTCTTCATCTTCCACTCTGTATTGATTCCAGTGGTTGCCCTGACCCAGGTGGTGAACCTTGCACTTGGTCTGGTTGAATCTCTTCACAGTGTGAAGTCATAATAATATTGCCTAAATATCTATAATCAGAAGTTCAAAGAAGTTTGAACATTTATTAGACTAGTGTTAGAGTTTGTAAATATTATTTTATTACTTGGCTGTGTGCTTGTTTCTAGTACTTTTTTGATTCACAGTTCACTTATGCAAAATTTCAGAAACATAGTTGTTTGAAATATAAATTGAAAATTACTGAAATGAAATTTTTCTTTTGACAACAACATATTGTCCAAACTAATAAAGAAACTTAAATAATTCTGTATCTCAAAAAATGTTTTGTTAAATCAATAACTCATTATGAGAAGACAGTACTTTTTGACCTGAGAGTGCCAATGTGACCAGAATGTTTTGACACATTCTTCTTCCAGAAGTTCCCTCAGAAAAAAAAAAAAAAATCACATATGAAACTCATTACTCTTCCAATGATTTAGAAAGTATTAATTTCATTGCACCTTACCTATGCTACCATATGTAATCCCTCATGAAATGGATATTTTAGTATATTTTGGAATAATTCTTTCTAAAATTTCTTTTTATTACAGTTGTTTATGAAGTCTGGGCTGTTTATTCTTTCCCTTTTTCAGCAACTTTCAGTAAAGACTCATTGATAATGAGAAATTTTTGTTGTGATAAGATAACGATACTACTTCACTGAAAAATTTTCATCACAATATATTTTGAAACTGGTAAACCGAAAGGGCTTCTGGGTAACAACAAAAAGTTGTAAAATTAAGATGCTTTGAAGGAAAAACCTGGGGACCAAGAAAGAAAAAAAAGCAAGATTCAGCTTTTTGTAAAAGATTTAGGTTAGCATAGCATACTCAGATAACATGTAAAAACTGTGGTCCAGCAGTAATGGCAAACTAGTACAACGATCCAGAAAACATTTTCTCATAGAATTATTTCCTATTCACCAGGTAATCTCCTAGAAATAAGAGCTAGTTGAATAGAAACAAAATGGAGAAAAGGAAAGATAATTTTTTTCTTTGTTTTACATTTTGGGGCTTCTGTAAAAGTATTCAGCAACTTGTGTTGGAAATTTTAAAATCTTTGTCTTTATTTTTTCTCTAAAAAGGAAAATTTAATTTTCAACCAGAGAGTTCATAAATTTTTTTATAGAAAGCCTTTTATAGAAGCAAATTCTAAGCTTTCTTTATAGAAGAAAATCTCAAGAAACTTAGGACAGTTTTCCAGTTTAAGTTAATTTCTTATGCTGTTGTTCAGTAAGAGCAGCAGTCTAAGAAAATAACCACTAAACCCTTTCTCACATGAATGAGTCTCAACAAGTTATAGTTATACAGGCTTCCTGAATGCCTCAGTTTTTATTATGCAGAATAACTTTTTGAGAACAGAAACACATTCCTTTGGTAACATTTAAGTCATGCAAAGAGTCTCAGTTACAGGTAGCCCCACTGACAGCAGCTCTTTTCACTCTTCACTAGATTCAGGGATCATAACTGGGCAGGATGACTTGGCTACAACACATGTTTGAAGAAGCATGCCTCCCAGGAACCCTATGGCCTGGCACTGTATGAACTACCTGGCAGTCCAAACCAGTCACAGAATGATCAAATCACAGAATATGCCAAGTTGGAAGGGACCCACAAGGATCATCAAGTCCAACTCCTGGCTCTGCACAGGACCATCCCCAGGAGTCACTCTATGTGTCCAAGAGTATTGTCCAAATGCTTCTTGAACTCTGTCAGGTTTGGTGCTGTGACCACTTCCCTGGGAAGCCTATTACACTGTCCAACCACTCTCTGGGTGAAGAACCTCTTTTTAATATTTAACCTAAACCTTCCCTCACACAGCTTCAGGCCATTCCCTCAGGTTCTATCAATGGTCACCACAGAGAAGAGATCAGTTCCTGTTCCTCCTCTTCCCCTTGTAAGGAAGCTGTAGACTGCAATGAGGTCTCCCCTCAGCTTCCTCTTCTCCAGGGTGAACAGGTCAAGTGACCTCAGCCACCCCTCCTATGGCTTCTCCTCCAGGCCCTTTGTCATCTTCATTGCCCTCCTTTGAATGCTCTCTAAGAGCTTAATATCTATCTTACATTGCAGTGCCCAAAACTACACACACTATTCAAGGTAAGGCTGCACCAGTGCAGAGTAGAGGGGGACAATCCCCTCCCTCGACTGGCTGGCGATGCTTTGCCTGATGCCCCCCAGGACACAGTTGGCCCTCCTGGCTGCCAGGGCACTGCTGACTCCTATTCAACTCATAGTCAACTTTCTGCCACCAGGACCCCCAGGTCCCTTTCCACAGCACTGCTTTCCTGGTTTCTAACCCTGATACAGAAATCCCAAAGAGACTACACTCTTAATCTTCACATTGTTTTCACTCTTCAAAGTCACAATTTCTTCTTCTCATCAGTTCATTTTTTTTTCATGTCCATCTCTTACCTCATTGATTACTTGACACTGTCTCATTTCAGTTCCAACATGCAGTTCCGATGAACACAGAGGAAACAGAGTCAGTTAAAAGACTTTTTTTCTGCTGGTTTGCTATCTTATAGCCATTTTGATAGATGTTTCACTGCAGAGATAGATTCTGCTAATAATGGAAATAGCATTAATCATCCAAAGTCATAAATTCAAAAGAATTTATTAAGGGTGTGAAGGTACTTGAGAAAAAAAAAAACAAACAAAAAAACCAAAATCCAAGGTAGTTAGAAAGATAGAAAACACTAAACATTCACAAATTCAGTTTACTTTCTTTCTTCATTCCCTTCTAAAAGAATCATGATTGTGTTAGAAAGCTGTTTTTTGAAATTTCAAGTATAAGAGAATGCTCAATATTTTAATTCTTAATTAATTTTTCAAGCAATACAGACCTCTTTTTGGCAATGAATTGTCCATGAACACAATATTTTTAGAATGATTTCTTAATAATTGTTCTATTCCTGATATTGTGTAAACCCAACATTTGTGAAGATATCAGATTGCTTATGAACTCTGTATTTTCACTTTTCTCTTTTAATTTATATGAGATTTTGTTGAATATCTCTACCCAGCTTGTACCTTCTCTTTCCTGAGAAAATACCCTGGAAGAGATTTCAAGGTCACTCAACATAATGATAAGATTTTTTCTGTCATAAATAAGGTTTTGCTAGAAATTAATATGCTGAAAACTCAAATAATTTTCTGTTCATGTTTTCTTTACAAGGAATTTTCCCGATGTATTTCCATAACTCTGGCAGAAGTCTCTACAAGCAAGAATGGTTTTCTTATCTGTTAGCACTTACAGGGACTTAAACATAGAATAGTTTGGTTTTTAAGGTAGGTTTTTTAAGGTAGGTATGACTTATAAACCCAGAATATAATTTTTTAGCAAAAAGTCCACTAGAAATCCCTGCAGAATTCTCATTAAGGTTGATCATGTATCATTTTAATTCTATATTAATTTCCAAATAGTTCAAATTAGCTATAGATTTAAAAGCTTATTTTAAAGAAAGGTTTCTTTGCCTAGCCTTGGTTTTAGCCAAGAAATCTTGAAAATCCAGTTTATAAAGATATAAATACTAGTTAAAAAAGACATGTATTTTTTTTCTTTAGGATCTGAATGGCAATGGATGGTGCCTACATTATACTTTTCATAAATTAACCTTAAGGTTCCATCTCAAGATCAACATCAATGCAGTTCAAAATGAAAATACTATGGTCCTTTATGCTCCTAGAGTGGCTGTACATTAATTCACTAATATTCAGTTAATAAAAATTAAGTAGTCTCAATTGTTTCTGTTTTATCTCTGAGTTATTTACAATTTGGATGATATTCTGATACAAAACTTTCTACTGAAGAACTTTGAGCAAAGACCTCTGTAGTTTTATAATTCCTTAAAATGACATTTTCAACTAATAAAAGAACTACTTGTATCAGATACATTACAAATGGATTTTTCATCTGCACTTCTGGCAAAGGAACTTTTGAACTTTACACATCTGTTGTCTAGTTCATCCGACAACTGAAGGTGAATAGATCTGCTACCTGTCTATATAGCATGTGTGTCTGTCTGTATATTAAAAATTCTCCCCAAAAATTTGTAGACCTTTTGTTCAAACACTCAGGGTTGAAGTGACCTTGCATCTAATAAAAAATTGAATTAGAAGGAGAGATATTTCAATCCCAGTCTTAGTTTTTTTCTCCTCAGTCTGGCAGAAGTTGGGACAATATACACTCAGTTCCAGAAAAAAACCCTCACATTTGAAACTCCTGCTCCAAGTTCTGTTTTTGTCAAAGTATGCACTGTCAATTATTTTCTTCTCCTCAAGAATTGCTGACAAAGCATTAGCCATATTTAACATAGGATAGTGGAGCCATATTTTCTTTAGCTAGCTTTATGCCATCCTATCCATGAGCCAGTCATCTTACTTTGGGATGTAGAGAACAAGCAAAGATAAACTGTATCACCAATAATTTAAACCAGCCTTTCACTATCTTGTCAAACAAGGTTTTCCTAACTTCTTAAGCATAGTTTCTTTTAAGTGAGAAAAACTCTTAAGACTGCATAGCTCTATTGAACAAGGGCTTGCAATCTCCCCTCTCACCCCCTTCAGTTCATCCTCTATATTGTTTTCCCTCCAGTCTCTTGCTCCATTCCAGTGTGCATCCTTTATTCCTAACTCATGCCAAGCCTCCAGATGAGATGGGCTCAGCCCTTTCCACTGTGCTTCCTGGGGACCATAGTGAGAACTTTTGTTCTTCAAGTCCACCTACACTGATGCAAGGTGTGTTTGCAGCAGGAGGCAGAAAGCACGAGGGGGTTGTTGTGGTTTTTTTTTCCTCAGTAGAAAGCCAAAAGATTTTTCTCCCCAACACTGAAATACAAAGAGAATCCTGCTGAGCAGCTGTGAATTCCATACAACACTGGATGTAGATTCCAGCCTGAGGTACTACTAGGATTTATGAAGGGTCTGTAGATGCCACTATGTAGATATCCAGTTAGTACTGGATATACTGCTAGTAGCCAAAGAAAAAGGTTTTTAGGAGTCTGTGGTCTATAAGACTTACTAAGGACTACCCACACTAGATGTTATTATTTGCCTGACTACTGTGTTATGTAGTCATTAACATGGGCCAGTGCACTGGATGCTGTGCAAAGACAGATCCAAAAGATGAATCCTGCTTTAAAGAGTTTCTCCCATTCCATGATGGAATGGGGAAACTCATAAACTCCATTCAATAAAGAAACCAGGAGACGATATACCTCAGCGGGATACGCCAATGCTCTCAGACACTTAATCACTGCCAGTTCTGGGAGGAGGATTGAAAGGTTTTGTCCTCAAGTTCAGCACAACTTGTAATGCAAGAAAGTGTTTTCTCCCCTTCTCCCCTGTGGCATGTGTTTATTCTGTGCCAGACGGTGTTAACTTAAAAACTGAAGATCCTCAAATACCCTAGGAAACCTGCCCCCTTTCCCTCATTCAGTCAATGATCATAGCTCATTTTAAAGTATTATTCACTAAAATAAAATAAAATAAAATGTTCCAGTCGGTTGGCAGCACACACTGCATGCACTTAGACTCCCATCCAAGCATGAGCATGGGAATGCACTGGGTTCAGCATGCACTTGGACTCAGTGCAGCCAAATGCTTTTGTCTGCTTTTGATTCAGCATGGAGAGGGCCACAGACACACACCAGCTAACTCCCAGTAGCACCTGCTGTAAGCCATGAAATCCAGCAATTGCACAAGATTTATCTCGGTTTTACTTTATTGTAGCAGCAACAAAAAAATGAAACTGCAAAGTTTTTTTGTCAATCTCAAATTTTGTTTAGAAATAATGTTTCAACCAAATGGATTGTTATACAGGTGTAAACTAGTTTAATAGTTTAATTATATATACAATTCTTTAACACTAGACGTTGCACATAAGATTAGCTGCAAAACAGGTGAAAACTCAAAAATAAAAAGCTATGCAGGAGAAATAGTAAATGGAGATCACACTACTTTTCCCCTCTCCATTTATTTGTATCTTTTTATATAAAGATTTTGAAACACTTAACTAAGTTGTCTGTTGAACATATTTATGCTTTTGGTAATTTATTGCACATGCTCAACATTGCATACTTTAAAATCTTTCCATGCACTCTCTTCTTGTTTTCAATTTTGTCCTTTTTAAATTATACCTTTTTTTCCTTGTTGGGATTAAGTTCATCCTATTCCCTTTCAGAACACTAAAACCTATTTTTCTTTTTTTTCTTGTCTTTTTTCTTTTTCATTTCACTCTCTTCTCCTTTGCAAAGTATTCCGTGTAATGTATTGTCTTGCTTACCGGATTTCTCTTTTTTCCCTCAAGCTTAAAAGAAAGGTTAATTCCATTTTGCTCAATTTAGCTTTCTGAAAATTCAATAGCACATGATAAAATATCTGGATTTTCAGGAGTCCCTTGCCTTCCATTTTGATGGAGCTCGTAGGCACAGTGCTGACAGAGCCTCTTGGCAAGAAGACCTGGCTTGTGCCCATCTCTCTTATTCAGGCATAAATTTAAAATTTTTGTTCAAATAGATGAAAATTTTGTCCAGACTATGCATTTGCTGCCACAATTCTTCAAAAATTGTAATCTGAAAAATTAGTTTCTTTGCATAAGAAGACAGCAACATAATGTCCCAGGGGCTCATCTCCTTCTATCACAGATATTAGGAGCTTTGGTTTTAATTGAAACGTTCTTCTGCACAGATAGAAACCCTGCTCTTGTCAACAGGGGTTACAACAAGGGTAGTTCTGAGTTGTCAATAATTCACAGATGGCCAGCCTGATCCTAAATCTGACAGATTTAACTGTGGTTTTGTACTATAACAGCAAACAGATTTTTCAGAATGGTCCTGCGATTTAGCTAGATGGGACAATTAAGGCCTATAACTGAACTGAGAGTCCATGTATACCTGATCTAGCAGTTACAAAAAAGAGACAACTTTCAATGGAGCCCTAATTCCTGGGAAAAAAACGGTTTTCCAGTCCCTGTATCGTCACTCCACTGACAGTTGTTTGGCTGTCTTCCTCTCCTCCCCTCTGCAAGTAATCATTAACCTTCTGAGAGAAATTCATTTTGATAGGAGAAGCAGAGCCCTGTTAAGCACTAAGCATTTAAAGATCTATTGAAGAGCAGAAGAGCTGAGTTAGTGAGCCCACTCAAAACGACTGTATGATCTGAACAATTCCCTCTCCAGTGCTCTCTAGCTGCCACTCAACCATACAAGACAGCATCCAACCTGCAAGCAGGTGAGGCATGAGGAAAAGGCAAGGAGGCACTTCTTCTTTGGTCAAGTACCATTAGGACAACTCATTTTATAGTCACAGTTGGGACCACAACTTGCTATACATGCCATGTAACAACTGGTTATACCAAATTGAAATGAATCTCCTCCAGATTGCTGAATAAGCAAGACATACAAATGCATTAAGGCTTAAAAAAAGGCCGAAGAACTTTATTAAAATCAGCTCTTGCCCAACCTCTCAATATTTTGTTTTTCACATAGTAGAATTTAGAATCCCGTTAAACATCTTTCTCATAATATTGAGAAATGCACTACAATGACATCCACAAAGGGAATCTCTGACACAATTGAGTCCAGCTTTTTCATGAGATGTCTGGTAGTTCATATTTTCACTAACCAGTTTTCCCTGTCTACTTTGACTCAGTAAGTCCCTGCAAACAATGAAATTTGCAGGAGGGAGTCAGGCTAAAATTTGTACATATGCTTTTTCTATGCTTATTTTTTCTCTTTTTCTTCAGCCTTCAGTTCTATTCTTATTTCTGACAATGCTAAATACCACCAAATTCAGATGGTGTCGCCTGTGCTCTCCATCCCTGTAATTCTTTGGTTCATTTTCTACTTTTGACACCTGCTCCAGAAATGACATTATGGACAAGTCATTCATGTTGGTGCTATTAGAGAGATAGGGTCTATCAAAGACAGGTCTGAAACTCAGATAAGAAACTGGTTTTATTGTGAGTTTGCAGAAAAATACAGTGCCAGCCTCTCAAATACTCCATGATCTCTTCTGGAAGAGCCAGTAACTCATTGGCTTCAAAAGTAACAGCCTTGTAGTACAATCCTGGATAGGATAAAAACCCCAGCTGGATAGGTATTGATCATATGCATTAAAAATGTGAGGTCAGAGCAGCAGCAAAAATGTAAGGTTGAGTTCATTTAAGTTCAGCAGAACTTATACCAACTAGGATTCCTGTACTTCTAATAAGTATCTAAACTGTCACCTTCAGCTGTCTTTTAAATAAGTAATTAATCCTGCCCAGTAGAAAAATTCCACTGAAGACCATCAGCTGCCAGTTAACTACTCACTTTTGCTCCAGGTTAATTGAGTGATTAATACTTGCAAATTACATCAAAATGAATAAAAATCTGGCATACAACTTTTTGTTATTGAGCTCAACCATGCCAGAATTTTACTAGTAATCTCTATTCAGTTCCCAGCACAACTAGAAAAATGTCCATTAAGACTTGTCTTGGTAGATTGGATGTGACACTCTAGTTTGCAATCTTGCCAAGAATCACAGAATCATAGAATTGTTGAATAGTTTGCGTTGGAAGAGACCCTAAAGATCATCTGGTTTCAACTCCACTGCAGTGGAAAGAGACACCTTCCACTAGACCAGGTTGCTCAAAGCCCCTCCAGCCTGGCCTTGTATTCAGAAACTGTGGGGAATTTCGGCGGGACCGAGCCCCTGAGATGGAGTGAGAGGGTGGCTGAGAATGGAGGCCCTGGTCCTGACAACGTACTGATGCATCCTGAGAGAGCAGAGGAGCAGCAGGAGAGAGCTGTCCCATGGGAACAGGGAACACTGTCTCATGAGAACGAGGACTTGTTTTGAACAGAGGGACTGAGAAAAATATAAACATCAAAGGAAAACAGGGACAGGTGCACAGAAATGTTGTGAGAAAGTAGAACTGAGAAGGTCCAACTAAAATCTACCTATTAGCTGTGAGATTTGTAGTTTGTGTATTTTAGTTGACCTATCTGTGTGGTATACGTGTACCAAAAGAGCTGTATTTAAGAGGCTGTAAATTGCAGCTCGCTGCTCCTGCTGCTTCATTTTTCTTTCCAATAAACTTTCTTGCTGAATATTATATGTTGTAGCCCGTCCCAACAACAACAAGAAACATATCTATGCCAGAGAGGATTGACTGCCTCTGACATAACAAAAACCACTCACATCCTGTCAAAATGAGGTCCATGTCAGGGGTAAAAGACAAGCCTCACATACGAATATCTAAGAAAGTTTGAGAACAAAAGCAAAAAAAAAAAAAAGAAGGCTACAGGTATAATGATTTTTTTTCCCTTAGCTACTGGGAATAACTGGTGAAACAGTGTCAAGATTATTACCACTAGGATCCTATCCTCATCTGTTATAAAACTATACTGCAGAACCAAATTCAGTCTTCTGAATGGCAAGTAAAAAAAATATATATGCCACTTGAGGAGTCACACCAAACATTACACAACATAAATGAAAATTCCAGTTAAATAGTGGATAGTACTTCTTATTTCCACAGATATCTTTCTCCCAGAAAAACTGTGAAGTCTCATTGCTGTCGTTCATGTAGTACTCTTTGCTACTTCTAAGTGTGGGTTCTACAAATGAAATAAACCTCAGACACTGATTTCTTTGGATATCATAGAATGGTAGAATCATTAAGGCTGGAAAAAGACCTATAAGATCATCAAGTCCAACTCTTGAAATTATCCTATCTTTATTGTCCCACAAAGTAACCCAAATTTCTCAATGTCAATGTGATTTCAGAAGTTTTGTAATTGTGTAGGAGGATGAATAAAGAAATACAGCAATCTAATTCAGTCATTGTTGCCTATATCTTAATACATACACATATATAAAATACATTAAAAATATAATGCATGTTATTTACTAGATATGGTTAAAGCAATCCCACAGTGAAAGCAAATTCAGTGAACTTGGAAAGTCTAAATACATGTGAAAGCAATTATTTAAACTCTTCAGAAATTTAATATTTTTGCCAAAATAGCTGAAAATTTTGT
The DNA here is from genome assembly GCF_025592945.1 of Manacus candei. Classification (NCBI taxonomy): domain Eukaryota; kingdom Metazoa; phylum Chordata; class Aves; order Passeriformes; family Pipridae; genus Manacus; species Manacus candei. The sequence goes on along the minus strand of NW_026138129.1, from coordinate 451,398 downwards.
CCAGAATATGCACTTGCTGTCAAATTTCTTAAAAATTTGTAATCTGAAAAATTAGTTTCTTTGCATAAGAAGACATCAACATAATAGCAACAGACACATAAACATTTCACTAGGGATATCTAAAGAGAAAGTGTAGTCTAATTTCTACAATGAAATCCATCTTGTTTCAAAAGGACAAAAAAATAGGGATTTTATTAATTGATGTAAGTCTTGTTAAAAATGGATTAAAATGGTTTGTGAGAAAAAAATGTGTTGTTTAGATAGAAACATTGCCTAGAGCAACATGTGACTAACAACACCTACACAACACAGACAGCACCCAACACAGGCATAGCAGCAAGGCACAATGAGTTGCAGAGTTGTGCTCAAAGTTCACTGAGGAAAAATACAAGGGTTAATTTTCTTCAGGCCTGTAAGATTAAGTCTTTTATGTTTTCACTGCATTTTTTAATTTTGAGGTTGTTATCTGAGTTGTTGATGGGGTACATTTCTATGTCTTTTCTGCCTATATTCTTACTCACTGGAGGAAATGGGGCCAGAGGAGACTGCAGGTCAAAAGAGGTGACAAGGCTCAATGTCAATAAAATTAGAAATTCTTCTTTTGGAAGAATAAGATTAAGAGGAAGAATGTGTCTTTGTTACTACTGAAAGTGTTACCTCCCTGATGAGTGCCTGCTGCTTCTCTATGCTCTTATATTTCATCTGTGCTCCTTCTTTCTACCTGGTTTTTTGGCACAGTGAACATGTAGTTGCACATCTTCTGAACAAAATAAGTCCTGAATCTTTTTACAGTCACGTAAAGCATGCCATGGCCATGTTATCCAGCGGACAGTGGTACAAAACCTGCTGGGAAATGCCAGTCTGAGTCATACAGCCTTCTGTGTCTCACCACTGAACCTTGCAGATATAGTTGCTGGACCCAGGGGGGATGTTTTAGCATCAGTCTAGTACCCCGCTCACATGGCTACATGGTGTAGGAGTCTGGTCTGTTCTTAACCTGAGCTTGATGTGTATGATACCATGCTGAGAATTTCTCTGACAATGTTAGATGGTTTGCAAACTGAAGTGCTGCATAAAAGCAGAGGAAGACTTGATTCATGACATTTTAAAAGCAAGAGCACACCAAGGCAGCACATTCCCAAGTCGGATGGTCAGTCTGCACACACAACTTGTTCTCTTGATGTAGAGAAGGCACACAGTAGCTGAATAGCTTATATTGAAAACTCATTTTACATAGTTTGATCAATACCATTTTCTAAAATTCTTTCTATTATAAGATCAGAGTATCTAAATTTTAAGTAAAAATATTTTAAGGACATGATACTAACATGCAGGTATTATATTTCAAAAATAATTTCTGATCCTAATCTTTCAATCATAATGGGCTTAGGACCTCTCTGTTGCTATCTTCAAGTGTAAGAGAGCATCTATATATTATATTTGTTTAAGAGCTGAATTACTGAAAATGAGTATTAGGCTAAGAATTAATAGTTACAATGATAAGCAACATAATACAGAAGGCAGATAATGTTGAATTTCTTGATGTAAAGAGGATTATTTATATTGCCAAAATGGATTGCTGCTACAGTTTTCAAAATATATAGTTGCAATGTTACATTCTTTGTAATGTTTCAGTAAAAACTAAACAAAATCCAAATGAACCAAAAATAAACCCACTGATACCAAGGGGAAAAAAATCAATCAGTGTAACTGGTGTGATTTCAAAAAGCTCCAAGATCAAAGGAATGGAAAACTAAGCACATAAAGGGACACTGAGCTAGTAATTCACCTATTTTTTTCCTAATCTTTCTGTCAGCTCAGCATTTGAATTGGACAGAAATATTAGTATTAACTCAGTGTTTATATTGGATTAGAACATTCTTGACTTTTACAGAGTCCAAGGTAAATATTTCAAACAGGCCCTTATCAGAATCAATTTTCTTGATGACATTGCTATTTGCACTTTTTTTTTTCTGCTAACCAAAATGCATCTGATTACCTAATCCACCCAGGAAGGAAGAAAAACACATTCTTTAAATCTGTGTACCTTTTTATGGGTATTTTAGCCTAGTTTCCTGTGCCTATGTGGTAGTAATTCAGAAGCACCTCAAGGTGTAACTGACTGAGTATTAATTTCACAAGACTATATTTCTGCTTAAAAAAAGTCATCAAAAGGACAAAGGATCTCTTGCTGAACACATCTTAATATCACACTGACCAGCATTAAAAGCTGACTTTCAGTATTCTAGGTAACAATGTGCAGAACCAAGTGGAAATATTTTCTGAAAAAAAAATTGGAAGTCTAGAAGTCTGATTTCCATTAAACTAGCTGCTGTTTCTATTATTATTGAGGGAATGACCTCATGAGGGCTGTGACAGGGGAGCAGACTCACTTAGGTGTCCAGGAATGAGGTTTTATGTCTTATATGAGACATTGTATTGTCTTCTTTGTCCAAAGTATATGGGATATCTGGCAAAAGTTCTGTTTTGCTCAGGTCCCAGAGGGTGAGCATTTAAGGCAGCTCACAAACCTGCAGTTGATCTCCTTACCCAGAGCCTTTGAGAAAGATGTTGTTTGGAAATGTTTCATAAAATAAAGGTAAGAATCAGGTCATAGACTGTATGATGTAATCCTGATGTAACTTAGACTGGCAATGGCATATGGAAAATCTTCTTTTCCTACTGACATAAAGGAAAAATAGTTCTCAGAAAAGTCTGATAATCATACTTTTTTTTTATTTTTTTTTCCCAGTAACTAGTCTGTAATGTATTTTACTGATAGAGTCAGAAAATCCAATTCTTTTCCTACAGAAGTGACCTCGGTAAAAAATGTCAATGAAGATTCACTCTGATTGGCATTCAGACAGAAGAACTTCACTGGGAGAAGATGGGAAGAAACACTTTTTCCAATATACAACTACCATGTGAATTCTGAGAAAGCAATATCCTCTTTATTCAAGTAACACCAGTGAATTTCCTCGCTTCATGGTTTAGGATAGGTGCTGGAAAACTTGTCTCATGTGCACTCCAAACGCTTAACAGCTGGAAAGCAAACAGAGGCAATGTAAGATATATTTTTATCCATTTTCTTTTAATGCTGCGGGGTTTTTAAGCCAATGTGATATTTATAGGGGAGGAACAGAGCCATCTCACAATTTTCAGGAATTTGCATTTATTAAGATCTTCTTATACACTGCAAGGTGTTATTTCTGCATTTTAATTTAAACAATTTATAGGTATTATTGTGCATGTATGTATGTTTATATATATATGGTTACTGCACTAAATTCATTCATTACTGTTGTGATACTGTTTTGAGACCTCATTTACTGTAGAGAAAGAAGAACTAGGCCTGAGCCAAAGTTTGCACATACCGTAAGGTATTAATCTACTGCATAGCAAAAAAAAAAATAGGACTGGAGATAGGGGAAAGAGAAGAGAAAATGTAAAGAAAAGAAAGATTAACTGTCTCATTCTGAGACGCTGCAAACTGCTTTTTTCTCTCAACATAGAAGCATTTTTATTTTTAGTTTTTCTTTCAAAGTCTAAATAATTTTCAATCAGTGGCCAGTGGGATGTGGATTTTTTGCAGTCATGGTTGCTGTATGAAAGGGGTCAATGTCACAAAGAAATCCCTCTACCTTTGATATTATAGGACAAACACAAAAATGTCAGATTTTATCTTGATAAAGGGAAAAATACAGAAAAATAAGCTCCAATTCATTTCACTGTTTGCCTCCTATAGAATTAAAGATGTATTGGGAGAGAAATGTGATCCGGCTCACATAGCTGGTGGACTTCCTCAGTCTTTTCTGGGACAAGATACTGAATTTCGTCTGCAAAGCTAGCATATTTCTTGAGCACTGTTTTGACTTTTGTAAAAGTCTCCTTCTGATCTAATGAAGATTCAGTTATAGCATTGACCTCGGAATAGACTAAGGACTCCATCAAGTCAAATCTTATGGGTAGAGATAATATTGTTCACTAGAAAGTAATTGTAGATGCAAAATCATGCAAATTTTTAAGCACACAGGGCTTTCTTAGGTCATTTAATTATTTTAGCAAATATCGTTGTAGTAACAGAACTTTATTGCACATTTAATTCAGCTTTTTTTCAGATACCAAGATATTAGGCATGACAGTGCCAAATTAATATTTTATTACAAAGTAGAAAATGTTCTTTATATGAAAAGCATTTTTGCTTGCTTTCCAGAGTCTTGGATACTACTTCACATACCCTTTCACAATACTTTATGTAAGATCCAAACTTGAATTTCAGTGACATTGTTCATGAGTAAGTATGTTATTTTTTTATAAAGTCTTTTGAAAACTCAGCAACTAATACAAATACAACTATTTCTAATAAACAAATAAAAATATTTCAGACCTATCCATATAATAATTATCAGACTATTTTAGAGATAGGAGTTTTTTTAACCAGGAGTACCCAGAGAGCATGTCAAATAACATACTATGAAAAAAATATTGAGGAACGAGCTACAAACCACAGCTGAGCCCAATCATATTCAACTCCTTATCTTAAAAAACAATAATAGCAAGAAAAATGACACATCTAAAAGGCACGTTTGTTTCAAGGAAAATGCAATAAGTCTTTAAGACCATAAGAACAGTTAAATATGATCACAGTGGGATAAAACTGTGGAAAAGTCTGGAAACTACCCTAGAATGTTTTTAATAGGATTACTTTCAAATTTTTATTTTTATGGGTGGTGAAAAAATGAAAGCTTCATCCTTGTATTACAATTTAATCTGTGTCACCAGTGATGTTTGGAAAAAAAAGATTGCCCAGGTAAAATTAATGAACTGAAGAGGCATATTCAGAACTACTGAAGTAGTATGGAACTTGGGTTATCTCTGATTTTTATCACACCAATGAAAGTTTTTTCAAAGGCAGATGTTTAACTTTTAAAAAGGGACTAGGACAGTGCCAGAAACTTAATACAGGACATCCCAGAAATGTTTAACTCTTCTTTGAGGCAATAGGGCTAATACCATAGAGTTCAAAAAAAAACTGAATCAGAACTTTTGCAGGATGATGTATTTTTACAATGTAGTAAAATGACACATCGAGTTATATATAAATTGATTTAAAACAGTTGTTTAAGGAAAGGTATAGTCCAATACGACAAAGTCTCACTAGACATCTATCAAGGTAAATTTCAGTCTTACTGTACTCCCAGACTTCTAGTAATTAGGTTTTGAGTGAGGAAGATTTAAAAGAAAAATATAGTTTCTTTAGAGCCTATGCAGTTAGTGGATTTGGAATTATTTTGTCATACAGTTTTGACCCACATCAGAAAGATGAAAAGTATTATGCAAAGCTCTCCTGGGAAAAGCATCCCAGAGATGTCAAATGAACCACTTTACAACTGTCACTTACTTTCATTTTTGAATAATTAAAAGAAGAGTCAATGAAATGAAGGACAAGACCAAAAAAAATCACAATTTTTCTTTTGACCGGGCTAACAGTGCCACACTTATTTATCTAAAAGAATTTATATTTACAACTCACTTATGTCACTAAAACAACTAACCTATCTGCAAGAGTACTTGACGGCTTTTTTTTTCCTCCAAAATTGTGTTGAGAAAGTTATAATTTGACTTAAGTCCTAAGTTTTCAGCTGACCTTCCTTTTCTGTAATGTTCCACAATATCTAAACCATTGCAATTAATTGCATAGCTTCCTATTTCCATTTCCACTATGCACTGTTTTCGTTCTTTGTTTCTGAGCTGTGGAATGTGAGTTGTGAGATCCACTCATGTTGTAATGTTACATATCTAAGTGACAATTGTGAGATAGTCACATATAAATTAGGGCAAAGAGAAAGATAAATAATTCTGCTGTGAATTCATCTGATGTAGTACATATCTCTGTCAAAATGTGATGAATTGCACCCAGCAAATGCCTGCTTTTCTCCCCTGGTTGTAGAAGGATCCCAAAAGTTAGCTCAGATATAAATATCTATATTGAAGTAAATCAACCTTGATATTTATAAAAATCTGTGGGACTTTTTTGAAACAATCTAATCAGGTCAGTGCAGTGAAAACAAAGCATCTGGGGACACACTTTTTTTGTTTAGTAACAATTGAGAAAGCAAATGAACAAACCACCAGAAAAGAAGAAAAAAAAAAGAGTCAGTAGGGAAATTGTGAATACTTAAGTAATTTTGTTGTCTATTTCTGAACGACCTGGAACCAAAGTGAAGGCATATGTGTTTGAGTGTTTCTATGTATAGAGATGGTACTGGGAAGAGTGGAATAAGTACAGCAAAATCACTAAATCACTGTGGTCGGTATCAGTCATTCCAGTGGATTTGGCAATATTGCCTGGAAATTTACGTAGCACTTAGTTTTCCATACTGGTATATTGCCTCAGCTAACAAGATCTGTCTTATACCAATTTAACTGAAAAACTAATGCATCTCATACTGAGATGGTTTATAAGTCTTTCTGTGCAAGTGCAGGGTAGAAGCTATACGTACTGAGATCTGCACGCATTTGGATCACACGGAAGTAAAAATATCTCGCTTCTGGAAATCCAAAGACTCAGTACTTTCTGGGATTTGAATAGCTTGGCAAGAAAGGTATAGCAAGGTATAGATATTCAGAGATGTCTGAATATCTTGGAGATTGGCTAATGGGAAATAGTGACAGGAGACTAGGGAGGATTTTACGATATATCTTCCTTGGGCATTCATGTTCTCAATCATTTTTTGCTATCCCTCTGCACTTCACATTGAGTTAGCTCTGAAATGGAGACCAAACAAGCAACTGACTGGTCAAAAGACAGGAAGGTTTTCATTTCAAAGATCCACAAAGAAAAGTCCCAAAAAGGCTAGGAAACAAGGGATAATTAATGGAAAATTCCAGGGAAATTTTGGTGGCTAAGTGACAGCAATGTGAACTGAAACACAAAGACGTCTTTTTGAATGCTAAAGAATACTAATATTATGGTTGTAATGTAAAATTAATGGAAATATAAACTCTAAAAAATCATTGGAAATTAAAAATGCTTGAATAATTATAAGAAACTTTTCCAGGACAAATCTGTATAATAACAGATTGAAGTTTCCTACTTAATTTACCTGTTTTATCTTTATACTTGTGGGACTGTTCATTGTCAGCAAACCCCACTATCCACATATTTTGACTCAAAGGTTCTTGATTTCAGGCAAAAGCACTATTGTGCTGAGCAAGTATATCGCAAGTTATTACACTGTTGTGTGTATGCGGCCTATTGTGCTGCTAGTCCATAGTTCTAACGACACGTTACCTGAATGTTTTGATCTAAGGAAGAAAAAAGAAGGGAATCAGTGGAACAAACCCAAAATACTTCTGTCTTTGGGAGGGAAACCAACATTACACTACTTGAGTAGTTTTGGATTTAAATATCTCCTTGAGGCATTTGCCTGAAGATTACATGAGGAAGAAGCATATGGCTCTGAATCTGCACCCTGATCTAAATCCCTTCTTCACAAGAAACCAAATCTGTGCTCCTTGATTCAGCTATGAAATTCTGGAGTTAACGCTGTCCTTAGACTTCAGCCTTCTGATGATCTCAGATGGTAGTGGTTTCTGGGATTGAGGTACTACTGTCTAGACAGTATAGTGCACAGCGTCCAGTATCATTCCCGAATGAAACGAGATTGGTTCAATTATGTTGCCTATTTGTTGGCATGTTATAGAAACTCATTTCAGAGGCCAAGTTCTTGCTAACTTCAGCCTTTTCCATAATTCCCTCCTTTAATATCATTTGTTGTTTTCTTGTAATTAACATACAACAGGTGGCTAAAAAGTATATTCTGGATATGGCATGTTTACCTTTCTTGGCAAACCCTAGTAGCTGCCACTAATCCTCACCTTTGTGTCCTAGAGGTGTTTATGAAAAATTCACTAATGCTAAAAAACCCCAACCAAATACTGCTCTGACTGAGTTATAAAAGGACTGCAATATTCTCACTGCTCACACAGCTGCCTAAAGTCACAGGTTGGAGGAACCACACAGGAAGTATTAGACTGAGAGATGGATAACATCTTTGGAAGGGTAAGGCAGTTTAATTCTCTCTTGTGCAGCAGTTCCAAAATAGATCCTCAAGTTAGCAAAGCTTGACAAAGAATTAAAAAATAAAAAAGAGATTGTGATTTTTTTAAATCATCATGTAGGAAGACATTGTCATTCTGATCTCTCATGCCAGAAGTGGGTGTATGCAGGGAAGCATTAACAGTCAGTGAAACAGGTCACAAGGAATGGCCCCATCTTCCAGAAAGTTTTTTCTTCACTACATGCAATGGCCATGGTCTTATCTTCTTCCCCTCATACTTTACTGATGATCTGGTTTAATTGGAATGCGCAAGGAGCCTGGCAGGGAAGAAGATTAAGCTTTGCAGGAAAAATCTTCTTTTAGAAAGCACAAAGAAAGTTAACAAATAATGGAGCCCACCTTTTTAGGCAAAAATTTCCTGAAGCTCTTTCAGAAAAGGCAATACATACCATTCTTCTCCAGGAATTATGAAGCTTTTGGCTATTTTCAAGTGTTCGTAAGCTGTCAGCAGCTGGGAGAAAAAAAAACAGAATCAAATACAATATACAAATATAATTTGCATGGTTTACATTTGATTCTCAGAAAGCAGCTGTGCATTTGGGAGTTTTTCCATGAGAGACAGAGAAGACTTCTTTGTCAGGGGCCAATATTTCCATTGATTGTATCACAGGAGAAACCATGACATCACCATTTGATTATGTGGATATGAGGTTATTTTTATAAAGCTCAAAGTATGATTTCATTGCACATATGTATAGCTTAAGCCTAGCTGGGTGAAAAGCAGCTATTTCCTAAAAAAAAAGAATAAAAATTGAAGTAATATACAATTCAGCGGAAGTTTTCTTTTGAAATGTTGGTTTCTCTTGTTTGTCCAAAGTCTGTCTAAATTCTGAAACTAAAGGATCAATCAGTTGATATAACTAGACATATTGTGTATATGCCTGCCATATTTTCTCTGACACTTCTTCAGAGTTTTCTTTTTTCTTTTATTTTAAATGCATGTGAAAGAAACTGGCAACTTTTTCATTACCTCAGTTATACCTTGTTGAGCTTTATGTTTTATGGTTTTATGGAAATCTTCTGCTTTCACTTTGTGTGCATTGACAAACTTAAACAGACATGAATGCAGGTACGATAGGAGACATTACTACTGACTGTTATTATATTGGTAGCAGATGTCAATTTTACCTGTCAGTTTTTCATTTCATTTCAGGAGTTATAGGTTTTTGGTGGTCATCTTACTAGGAAAATGTAACAATATTCTGAAACAACAGCGGGAAGAAGAGCTTATAGATACAGATAGAAACTCTGCCATTCACGTTGGCATCATGTCAACTGTGAACATTTCTTTTAATGATATTGTGATACCATGATGTAAATCATTATTTCAGTTACTCGATATCCTGCTGAAATGTTTTGAGCATTAACTTCGTCCATGCCTCTGGAAATCTCTCTTTCTTGCCCACTTAAGCACTATATAAATAAATTCACTTTCTTCGTTTACATCTGGAGTAACAATAATAGTCATAATTGATAGGCAGCACAGAGTTACACATCAGGTAACTTACCAAACAGTCCTCAAGCTTTTTACAAGAGAGTGGCTTTTAAAGATGAGATCGCTACAAAAACCTTTACTATTTTTTATGGAACCATAGAACTTAAGTGAGATTGCTTTTTACTGAGTTTCAACATACATCTCCAAAACAGTTTATAAATCAATGTCAATCTGATGATTTCAGACAAACTTTAATACCCAGACAGAGTTACAGAGACCACTGCAGTGAGATTTCTGTGATCTATACAGCATTGCTGGGTAGTCACTGGCTGGGGCACACTAATGCCTCTGCCTGAAACTGCCAAATCAAAATGGGTTGTTGTCATGATTTAACCTCAGCCAGCAGCTCAGTTCCAGGCAGCTGCTCATTCACTATCCCTTGGTGGGATGGGGAGAAAATTGGAAGAATAAAAACAAAAAAATTCATGGGTTGAGATTAAGACAGTTTAATAGGTAAAGCAAAAAATTGTGTGCACAAGCAAATCAAAACAAGAAATTCATTCACCACTTCCCATCATTAGGTGGGTGTTCAGCCACTTCCAGGAAAGCCAAGCTCCACCACCCATAATAGTGACCTGAGCAGATGAATGCCTCCACTCTGAACATTTCCTCCGTTCTCCTTCTCCCCCAGCTTTATATACTGAGCATGAGGCCATGTGGTATGGAACACGGGTCAGTTGTGGTCAACTGTCCCAGCTATGTCCTCTCCTAGCTTCTTGCGCACACCCAGACTGCGTGTTGCTGGGTTGGGGTGAGAGGCAGAAAAGGCCTTGGTGCTCTGTTAAGCACTGCTCAGCAATTATGAAAACATGCTATCATCACTGCTTCCAGCACAAATCCAAAGCAGAGCTCCATACCAGCTACTAAGAAAATTAACGTTATCCCAGATGGAACCAGCACTGAGGTGCTACCCTCTTCTCACATCTTAACCACTGCTTCAGTCAGCCGCATGAATCTCAAAACTTTCCTTTACCTCATTATGTTTAAAGTGTTCAGAGACTGGTTGAAACCTAGGGAGTGTTAGGTTTCTCAGATGCAGCTTCCCAGTACAGCTCATGAAGAGCCCCACAACTGTAGAAACTTTCATTTGAGAACTAAATACTGATGTTGTTGAATTTAATGTTAAAATTCCCATTGATTTTAATGAGATGAGAAATGAATCCTCAAGGCTTAAAAAAACCAAAACACAACAACAAAAAAACCCTAACCACCCTTAATCTCCTATATACCTTGGAAGGCAAGGTTTTTATAGGATTCTCCAAAGCACTGATCTAACGGCACCTTATCCCATAGTAGAGCTTATGTCAGTCAGTGCAGCTGTACAAAGACTAGTTTGAGTCAGATGCCAAGAATTAACTGAAAATGAGGTGTCACTCAGCTAACTCTGTCACTTGTTCAACCTGCAAGCCAAAAAAATATTCTGATGCTGTTCACAGAAGGGGAATAATATTTTGCATGCAGTTCACATTTTGTTCTCTTCCTTGTCACAGCAGCTGAATCTAAATGGCATCTTGTTTAATTGTTCTGCACAATTTCTGAACATATAGCTTTTTTTCCTATACATCACTACTCCAAGATTTAGAAAACAAATATTGAGGTGGGGCAGGTACCATTGTAGCCAAATTTTAAGCAAAGAAAGTGTGTTTTCAACTAGAATCAGTTCCTTACCATCCAACTTCATTCAGCTGTCATCTGTGGTATGCTTTGATATGTTTAACAAGATGTGTCTGTCATAACCACAATACCATTTTTACGTTTATCAGCACATTGAACTTAACTCAATTTTTTCCTGTAGGAGCAAGAATAGGCATACTTTCTCCATCTAGAACAAACAGCTGTGGGCTTCCAGAGCTTTAGAACTGTGCTTGTTTGTTATAAAGGAAAATGTATATTAGGAATTGTGAAAAAGGAGCTAAAAGTTACATTTAATTCATAGCAGATGCTATATACAATAATATCATATTTTCTCAAGCAGAAAAGCTGAAGAAATCAACAATACAAGTTTGTTTCATTGCTTCATGAAATAATTTTTATAATCCTTATAAGCACCTAAAATTTGGCTAACATAACAAACACATCATTTTAGGGTCACACCTCTAAACCAGAATGCAATGCTTAAGTGTTTCAGGCACTTCAAAATATGGGGTTCTTGCTATCAGCCCTTTCCAAAGGCAAGAAATAATTTTTTATTAACTTGTATTACCTTTTAGTGGACCACAGAGGAGTGGTTAATGAGTTCTCTTGCAGTTAATCAGAATCCATAGAAAAACCTCTGCAAGATTGATATGTGCAATCCTTGCCGATAGATGTAACATCAACTAGCTTTTCCATTTGACTGATTACAACTGAAAATACTAACTTGAGCAGTTGTCTTCCTCTCTTTGTAGTGGTCCTGAAAGAAAAAAAAAACCCCACAAAAGAATATAACTAAGTCTTGTACCCCTCTGCACCCCAGGGTAATTGACAGGGAGAAAAGGGGAAGAAAAATGATTAAAAAATTTTTCCCTTGTCATTTTGTTTCACCACTTATGAAATAATCAGAGAATGAAATCTAATAGAATTGAACTTAGTGATAATGAAATCTATTGCAGAAAAAAAAAACATGTAAAAGAGAAAACCTCACTATGTGAGAAAATAAAGAAAAAACCTAGCTATTGAAGCTAACAAGAAGAAAGAAAGAGTGAGAACAAAGAGATGGAATCTGAATAATGTTAGTTATCTTCTAGTTATCCATAGACTGGCACTGCAGTCCACAAGACATTTGAGAGTCATTTGCTAACAGGAGGGAGGGAGGAACAGACAGAGGGAGGAAGGGAGGAAGGAAGGAAAGAAGAAAGGAAGGAAGGAAGGAAAGAGGGAAGGAAAGAAGGAAGGAAGGAAGGCAGGCAAATTCTATGGCACCTAGCCTGCTAGAGTCAGATGGGCTTCAACTTTCTCACAAAGGCAAAAGGACTCTAGCCCGTAAGTTGTCAGGCCTGATCAAGAGGCTTTTAAGGTTTGAAGGGGGAAGAGTTTGAAACCGGGCTCATCCAGAGATGAGCCTAAAGGTGGAAAGCTCGAGTTAGAAGTGATATCAGCAACCCAGCTGAAATGCATATACACCAATGCACACAGCCTGGGTAACAAACAAGATGAGCTGGAAGCCATCATGTAGTAGGAAAGTTGTGATGTAGTTACCATCACAGAAACGCAGTGGAATGACTCACATGACTGGAGTGTTGCCATGGGTGACTACAAGCTCTTAAGAAGAGATATTCAAGGTAGGAGAGGTGGACGGGTGACTCTATATGTTAGAGAATCTCTTGAATCTGTAGAACTTGAAGTCATTAACAATAAGGTTGAGTGCCTGTGGATCAAAACTGGGGGAAGGCCAACAAGGCTGATATCCTGGTGAGAGTCTGTTACAGACCACCCAACCAGGATGATGAGGGTGATGAATTATTCTACAAGCAGCTGGCAGATGTCTCAAAATCGCCAGCCCTTGTTCTTGTGGACAACTTTAACCTGCCAGATGTCTGTTGGAAACTCAACACAACAGAGAAGAGGCGGTCTAGGATACTCCTAGAGCATATAATTTCCTGCTCCAGCTGGTAAATGAGCCTATCAGGGATGGGGCCCCACTAGACCTGCTGTTCTCAGAGAGGGGCTGGTGGGAGATATGGTGGTCGGAGGCTATCTGGGACACAGTGACCATGAAATAATAGAGTTTTCAATACATAGGGACACAAAGAGGGCCATCAATAAAATTTCAACCCTGGACTTTCACAGGGCGTATTTTGGCCTACTCAAAAGACTGGTTCAGAGGGTACCCTGGGAAACAGCCCTTGAAAACAAAGGGGTCCAGGAAGGATGGACATGCTTCAAGAAGAAAGTCTCGAATGCACAAGAGTAGGCTGTCCCAGTGTGCCAAAAGGCAAGCCAGCAGGGAAGATGGTCAGCCTAGCTGAACAGGAAGATTTTGAAGGAAATTAGGGGAAAAAAGAGAGCCTACCGACTATGGAAGAAAGGGCTGGCTACACAGGAAGAGTTTAGGAATATAATTAGGTCATGTAGAAAGAAAATTAGAGAGACAAAAGTAAAATTTGAACTCAACCTAACCACTTCTGTTAGGGATAAAAAGAAGTGCTTCTACAAAGACATCAATGTCACAGGGTATCTATCTTATTGTTAGGTTTGGTCAGTAGAAAAAGCAGACACACACACACACAGAGAGTTGAGACCAGAGTAGTCTGCTGCCTAAGCCCAGCAGCCTGCTTTATTGAGGCAGCTAATCCACACTTTCCCACACACTTTCTGTAAACATAATTTCTACAAAATACCATAGCACTAACACCTGCAATCATGAAACACAGCCAACATCTCTGTCCTTGCACTGCTTATCATCTTTCCAGTCAACCTCCGTCTTCTCAAGGCTGTTCTGTCCATGGGAACAGTTAAATAACTTCACTGCTCTCATGGGAATGGCCTTATACCATCCAATATTTTAAGCTTGTCAACTTCCAGGGGCTCAGTGGACCCACCGCCTCCACCCACACATCAATAGCAAAAGGAGGGGCAAGGAAACCTCCATCCTTTGTTGGACATGGGGGAGAACATAGCCACCAAAGATGAGGAAAAGGCTGAGGTACTTAACACCTTCATTACCTCAGTTTTCAATAGTAAGGCAGGTTGTCCTCAGGACAACTGGCCTCCAAAGCTGGTAGACAGAGACAGGAAGCCTAATAACCCGCCTGTAATCCAGGAGGAAAGAGTTAGTCACCCGCTGAGCCATTTGGATCCTCACAAGTCTATGGGACCATTTGAGATCCATTCCAGGGTGATGAGGGAGCTGGCAGAAGAACTCACGAAGCTGCTCTCCATCATTTACCAACAGCCCTGACTCATTGGGGAGGTCCCAGACGATTGGAAGTTGGTGAATGTCACACCCATCCACAAAAAGGGCTGGAAGGAGGACCCGGGAAACTACAGGCCTGTCAGCCTGACCTCAATGCCTGGCAAGGTTATGGGGCAGATCATCCTAAGTGCAATCACACAGCACCTGCAGGATGGAGAAGGGATCAGACCCAGCCAGCACGGGTTTAGGAGGGGCAGGTCCTGTCTGACCAACCTCATCTCCTTCTATGATCAGGGGACCTGCCTGGTGGATGAGGGGAAGGCTGTGGATGTAGTCTACCTGGACTTCAGGAAAGCCTTTGACACCATCTCTTATAACATTCTCCTGAAAATCTGGCAGCCCACGGCTTGGACAGGGGCACTCTGTGCTGGGTTAGGAACTGGTTGGAGGACTGGGCCCAGAGAGTGGTGGTGCATCCAGTTGCTGCATCCACTAGAGGTGTCCCCCAGGGATCAGTGTTGGGATCAGTTCTGTTTAATATCTTTTTTAATATCTTTACTGATGATCTGGATGAGGGGATCAAGTGTACCATTAGCAAATTTGCAGATGATATCAAGCTGGGGGGGAGTATTGATCTGCTGGAAGGCAAGAGGGCTCTGCAGAGGGACCTGGACAGGTTGGAGAGTTGGTCTGATTCCAACGGGATGAGGTTCAACAAGACCAAGTGCCGGGTCCTGCACTTTGGCCACAACAACCCCCATGCAGTGCTACAGGCCGGGCACAGAGTGGCTGGAGAGCAGCCAGGCAGAAAGGGACCTGGGAGTTTGGATTCACAGGAAGCTGAACATGAGCCAGCAGTGTGCCCAGGTGGCCAAGAAGGCCAATGGCATCCTGGCCTGGATCAGGAACAGTGTGGCCAACAGGTCCAGGGAAGTGATTCTGCCCCTGTACTCAGTGCTGGTGAGACCTCACCTGGAGTACTGTGTCCAATTCTGGGCCCCTCAGCTCAGGAAAGATGTTGAGGTGCTGGAGCAGGTCCAGAGGAGGGCAACTAGGCTGGTGAAGGGACTTGAACACAAGTCCTGTGAGGAGAGGCTGAGGGAGCTGGGGTTGTTCAGCCTGGAGAAGAGGAGGCTCAGGGGAGACCTCATCACTCTCTGCAAATCCCTGAAAGGAGGTTGTAGCCAGGTGGGGGTTGGTCTCTTCTCCCAGGCAACCAGCAGTAGGGCAAGAGGGCCTGGGTTTAAGCTGTGCCAGGGGAGGTGTAGGTTGGATATCAGGAAGAAATTCTTTACAGAGAGGGTAATCAGGCATTGGAATGGGCTGCCCAGGGAAGTGGTGGACTCACTGTTCCTGGAGGTTTTTAAGGCAAGATTGGATGTAGCACTTAGTGCCATGGTCTAGTAGCCATGGTGGTGTTGGATCAAGGGTTGGACTTGATGATCTTGGAGGTCTTTTCCAAACCATTTGATTCTATGATTCTATGATTTGTGTAAGTTGCAGCAGATGAAGCAATTGACACAGGACTTGGCAGAACTGAGGTTATGGGCATGAAAATACTTAGAGATTTTATTGTAGAATAATCTTGAGCACGGAGATACCTTTGTGCCTACCTGCTTCTCACTTTAGTGGAATCTGGAGGTGGCAATTTAAACACATCCTTTTGAAAATGTTCCCCAATATGTCAGATTTCCTATTGTTATATTTCTTTTCTGATGCTAAATTAACACCTTTCTCCATGGATCCTAAGGACTGTCCAAACTCTTCAACTTAAGTCTGTGGAACCGTTTCTTTATCATATGATAAAAACCCAAAATTCAAAAATTATGCAAATTGGTTTGTTTGTTCTTTTTTTTTTTTTTGTTCTTTTTACTGACTGCTGAGAATTTCAGTTAACAGTTATTTATTCTGCTTTTTAAGTATGACAATATGGCACATTTCCTCAAGTCCAGTATGAGATGCACTCTCCCACCTTGGCGAGTCCTTCATGCTCACAGAGCTTTGCACCTGCTTTTCCAGGAACCCTTATCCTGCAAAAGCTTGCACTTCTGCAAGGCCATAGTATTGCTTAATTTCAGTTTTGGTTACATGTGTATAGAGAAAATACTGGTTGACATGGCATGTTTATTAATTTGAGATTTTTTCATCTCTCCTGGTTACAATTTTACAGTATGAGAAAGGTCCCTAGTTCATTTCAGATTTAGGAAAAAATCCCACCATACAACAATTTGTATATAATAGTTGCAAATTAACATCTCAGAGCTCATTAAACTGGGGCACATCAAAATGGTTTCCAAACAACTTAAATAGTCTGAGATTTTGCTTTCTGGAGAGCTATCCATTTTTGAACTGGAATAAAAAGACAGATGATCAGGAAAATCTAATTTATTTTTGCTCAGTCTAATCTACTTACCAATCTTGTGTATTTGCCAAATGTAAATAAACACTTCACTTTACTCTTTTTTTTCTTTTCTCTCTCTACAACATACTCCAAAATAGTAATGTATATGCCTGTAGAAACATAATTTCTTTGCATAGGTTTTTAGACCTTTGATTCAGAAAATGATGCCTTCATTGAACAACCAAATAATAGATAGATCGGCAGAGGACTTGATCCTAAAATAACCAAGTTAAGCATATGCTGATGTTTGGAAACTATGCACTCTTGCTCTGGGGAAAGTAGGAAATATGAAAGGTGAAAGATACTGGTTCTCAGAAAACATTCTAATGGAGCACTTATTACATTATTTGCTTGTATTTTACTTTATTCGTGTTCAGTTGTGTTCATGTTATGCTATATATAATTACTGTATGAAGGATTTACATTATAAAATACTATTAACTTTCATGCATAATTTTTGCAGATACAGTGGGGGTTTTACACTGCAATTAGATAGCTCATGGTCTAGAATATTCAGTAAAAACAAGCAAATGACATTTGTTCTGCCATGGAATAAACCTCTAGCAATAGCACATGGAGCAGGTTGTTCAGATAATGCTGACATACTTGTGTCTGAAGTTAGTTAACTACTGTCCTACATTAATTAATTTAGGGGAATGAGAAGTTGGTTTGAAATAAAAATGGAATATTTGTATTTGAAAATGTTAAGCCAAAAATTTTTTGGCAGTGTCAGTACTTTTTTTTTTCAAGAATCAAAAGGTTTTTGAAAGGAACTCATTCTTAAAAAAACCTCTATTTCATCAGCTTGCCATTTTCCAAAGGAAAGTGTTTCATCCCAGGGTTCTCCAACAGCTCTAAACATTTCTCTAGTGTTAGGCCAGCACACATGGGAAGTGTTCATTTCCACTGGCTGCATGTAAAATTGGTTTCAGGACACAGATGTTTGCAGTACAACGAAACTACTCATTTGTATTTCAGTATTAACTTTTCAGATCTTCCATTATGGAAAAGTACGATTTCTCCAATTTTCCATCTTCCCTCTTTGTAACAACATCAGTTTGCTTTTCGTGCCAGATTTGTAGGATCATTAAGAACCCAAGTAAAACAAATTCTAGGCTTTTCAGAAGTTTTATTAAAAAGCCAACTTTTCTGTATAGCCAAAAAAACACTCAGGACTCCATTCATTCAGTAAATTATATTCTAGTTTGTGAGTACCCATTTAGTAATAAATTGAAAGAAAAAGAAGTTATAGCACAGGTCAGTTCTGTATTCTGTGTAGTTCATAACGTTCCTGGGCATTTCACACTTCATCTCATTAATAGCCTGCACTATTACTTAAACAACAATCCCAGCTTCAGTAGTAGTTGCACTTTTCTCAAGGAAGAGGTTGTGACTTTCTTTTTTCTGTCTTTTATATGGCAGAGACCTTAAAGACAATGATTTAACATTTACTTCAGTTAATTTTGAATGTATTTGAATTGGGGTTTTTAGGTCATTCCATCTTGGCATTTAATGCTTGAAGATAGCAACTTAGGGTGAAACGTTTGATATGCAGGTGCCACTACAAAATTTTTCATAGATTCAGTGAAGTTGGGATGTCAGATTCTGGCCAGACAGACTCCCAGGTCAGAGTAAAGGCTTCATCATTCTGCACATGGAAGATGTCACTGGAATACGTAGCTCTGCTGGACTGAGCACGGCTCTGAATGGAAGTGATCTTATTACTTTCTTTTGACAAAGAGGTCAAATAAGGGGTTCAATAAATGGAAAATTATTTCCTCCATTGAGAACAACAATTTACTACTTGTTAAGGGTATAAAAATGGAATAAAAATCTATCAAAAAGAAAATTTAACTTTTTTTCACACTGTTACCTTATGTCCTTCCTAATCTCTAACAGTTAATTTTCCTATTGTAAAGTTTCATGAAGGTATGCAACTGTTTTTGAATTTCTACTAGTTGGAACTTTTTTCATTTTTTTCCAGGAACTCCTCACATAGAAATATAATATTACCAAGTAGTTTTAATTCTGATACAGGGTGGAACCTCTGAGGTTCTGGTGAGTTCAGAAATCACGCTTTTTACTCAGGTCTCTTATGCTGAGGTGAGAACTTCATCGGCTGTCATTTCTGAGGAACATCAGTGACTGGGCCAGGATGTCCTGTTAGTTCTGTTAGATTCTGTTAATGGTTCTGTTAGTTCTGTTGACTTCTCTAAGACAATTTCAGACCTGTTTCTGCAGTGAACAACAACAAAACTGATCTTCAGGATAAGTTTCAATACATGGAATCAGCAGTTTTTGGAAGATGCCTCTCTGCACTGTACTTGTAAGACCTTCTTTACCTATAAATTTATCCAAAGTCTCATACAGACATTACATCAACACTCACAGAAGTGCATCCTTTCTAAGAGTTGCTAATTCTGAGAGTTACTGCAGCATTTACATCTTTTCCTGTCAGATCAAGTTCCTTCAGTTCTGAGGGATAAACCTCTAGTCCAAGCAAAAATAACATCACTGCTAGACAAACTCTGTTAAGTTTTCTCATCAAAGTCAATTGCTTCAAAGATTGCTTTGGTAGACAGTGGAAAACGACAGGAACTTTCAAAAGTGATCCTTGCTATCTGAGACACTGGTCTTCAGGGACAGCAATTCATCCTTTGGAGGGAATCATGAACTAGAGTCAGCAAAATCAGGAAAAATAAATTTGAATATCTAACTTTTAAGAAGCTCTGCATATACAGTGTATGCTGTTATTTCCTTCTCACATACAGTCTATTAGTAAAGACAACATGTTATGTAAGCATGATGACCCTTATCATGTCAGATATATAGACAATTGCAGAAATTTTCACTGCTCCAAATGATCCTAGAAATATTTCATAGTGACATCAGGTGCACTGTTACAAGTTACCTATACTGGTTTACACATTAAGACTTAAACAGACATTAACGAAGTTGTAGCTTTACTGAATGCAGTGTAATGCATTTCTTTTACCATTGATACAATCTCATCCCTTGCACAGATATTTTTCCCTATTAAAAGATACAAATTTTATAGTTAGTTTCAGAACAAATCTATTTATTTCTGAAAGAAAGACCAGAACAGGTTGTGGCTTTTCATGGGAAAATGAGTCCCCAGTTGCAAAGAATCACTCCTGAAAGTTACAGGTGTAGTTACTTTCAGAATGGTATCAAGAATATACAAAACAGTCTCTTCCAAGTAACAAGTATTGGGTCAAGAGGAAATGGTTTCAAGTTGCACCAGTGGAGGTTTAGACTGGATATTAGGAAAATTTTCTCATGAAAAGGTTTGTCAAGATTTGGAGCAGGCTGCCCAGGAAACCGCTTGAGTCACCATTCCTGGATGTATTTAATGTATACCTGGTGTAGACACAGGGACATGGTTTAGTGGTGAACTTAGCACTCTTTGTTTAATAGCTGGACTTGATGATCTAAAAGGTCTTTTCCAACCTGATTGATTCTATGATTGCATGATTCTAGATTTCTCACATTTAAGGTACAGGTAGAAATCATTAGAACAAATCAGAAAATTATCTAAGACGTGTGTAATATAAGACAAGGTTTCCTTCTCAGGTCTTCTATATGCATTCCAATACTGTTGAGGGAGGCAATTTTCCCTTAATTTTCAAGTACACAAAGAAATTAAGCTTACTGCAAATGAAGTCCAAATATAAAACCAGTGGGAAGGTTGCAATCGCAAAATAATCAGACATGATTCCATTATGATCCTGCAGTTAATGCTACACTGATTCATTTCATCCTGACTGAAGATATTTCCACGGATGTTTTGAGCAATGAGGAAAAAAGCCCCACTGGAGCTCAGGAGGTGAGTGGCGAGGTTGTTGGGTTGGCAGCTGTTACAGCAATGCTGTGTGGAGACCTTCAGCCAATAGATGGTTCCTCAGAGGCTTTTTCCCCCTCCAAGGTATTCTGGTCCCTTCGTCTAGTCTTTTGTGAACCTTCTTTCCTCTCGTTTTCTGCAGTCTTACTATGACTTATATAAGCAGTAATCTCTGTTGACTGCATTTACAGGTAAATTATAATCCTCAACTCTAATTAGGTTACACATAATCATCACAGATCTAATATCTTGTTAAATGGTTCCATTCAGCTTTCTCAAACATTGACTTTGATGCACATCTATTATTTTTCAAATCACCCTATTTATGAATCATCTACTGCTGTAAATGGAAAAAAAAACAACAACGATCTCAGAAAACAACTATTTTGTAAATTCTTTTCCTGGCTGATCTAGAGCAAGAAAATTTCTTGCCAAAAGTCTTTCTCCAGGGCATCTATAAAAGAATTAGGAGCCAATTTTATTTATATGTATGTATCTCCTATATTGTCTGCCAGATCTTACCTCTCACGCTATATGGACCTCTCACGCTATATGGACCTTTGCCTGTTACAAGCTGTACTAAACTCAAAGATTCACTCCAAAATGTTCTGAAGCTTCAATTTATTTCATATTGGATGAACATCAGTACACTATTTTACTCCTACCCTCAGATTTAACTTGAATTGCCTAAACCTTATAATCTGTCATGCTTTATCACCTGTAAGGTAGGACTCTAGTTTCAACCGCATTCTGTTCGTTTCAGTGAAACATCTCATTTCAATGTCTGATTTTGTTTGATGCATTTTTTACATTAAAATATTTGATTTTTCCAAGATCCTTATGGCGTGAGAACCAGAAAACTGTTCAGATATAAAGTCGTAATATGTACTTTCATGCCATGCAGTGTTTACTGAAGATAATAATTTATAAATTACAATATTGTTTATCCTAAAACAACAACAACAAAAAAAAGACAGGAAAAGCACTTGAACTCCACTAAAAGTTTTGGCAAATGCAGGGGGAAAAAAGCTGCACTCATAATATTTGGAGGTTTATCTTTTTAATTAGTAAAAGAACATTATGAAACATACATGCATGCGTAAATAGCTTCTAACCACAGAGTTCATTTCATCTGTGGTATATTTGTCTTCTAATGAGTTAAGGTCTAGATTCACGAAAGCATCAAACACCTTGACTTCACTTTTAGGGAAACAGATACAAGATGATAACTCGATGAATAAGAAACACCCTACTTATGCACCAGTTAATTATCTAGCAAAAGAGGTCTGTAAGAGGTCTTAGTAGAGATGTCCTTCAGTAATATAAAGAAAAATAAAAAATGATACTGTATCCAATTTTAAATTCAGATAAACCCCCATATTTCCCAATACAGGCAGAAAAGTGAAGGTTACTTTCAAATTAGCTTTTATTTTTACTTTCCTTCTTATTAAAAAAATGAAATTATATTGTCTCTCTAAGCACCATCATTAAACTTGTTTTATCACTGAAAAATATTTAAAAAACGAACACAGCTCCCCTTCAAACACTCTGCCCTCCCCCCAACACTTACAGCCAGCCAAATATGCATCCATTTTCCAGTTTGTTATCCATGGGTAGTTTTTTTGTTATTGGATACAAACCTCTAATAGAAAACAGACAGATGTACTGCTAAAGCTTTTCACATGCTAATAAACATAATTCAAGCTGCCATTGCATCACTTCCCAACAATATAAACATTTCTTATTTCAAGGATCAGAGTCTGGCACTCTATGTACACTAAATACTATCCACTCTACAAGCAAGCTCATTCATTTTGAAGCAGTAAGACATAAATCAGGATTAGTAGCATCTGAACCAGTAACTGCATCACACTGGTTGAAGCTGATGATTGCTGTTTAAAGGGTCAACTATTCTGCCATACAGTTTTGTCTAATAAATTTATTTCTGGACAAAATCTAAACAACACTTTTTATGATACTCAGAAACAATTCCCAAGTCTTTGCAGAACAGATATATTGGGACCACCAGACAAGAGAGAAGGCTCTGTAGCCTTGAAATGTACAGAAAACTGTACTGCAGGTTTGACAGGTGGCCAGCCCACACCAAGCCACCAGAACAGGCTCGTACCCTGGCAGTCAACATTATAGAAGGAACCAGGTGAATGCTTGCTTTCCCCAAATAGCTCGTTCACTGAAATCAGCAATTTTGTGACCACTGAGACTCTTCACAAATTCATATCTAATTTGGTAATAAGATCTGAATGAGGGTAAGAAATATTTATTGTTTGTTTCCAAGTGTATTAAGACCACATGAAGGTATGTTTGATTTTTAAATATTTTCAGAAGAAAAAAAAACCAAATGAGCAATTTTGTTTCAGCCAAAAAGAACGTTTTGTTAAGCTGGAACAAAAGTGTTGAGGGTCTCTATTTTATAAAGGAATTGGAAACTTTTTCATTCTGGATCAGCGGAAATTACATGTTGAGTGTGTTTGGGTATCTAATGGAAAAATCAGTTGTTTGCACAGCTGCATACTAGGAGCTCTAGAAGGGCTGCTGGCAAATTCAAAGAAAATTGTCTACACCTTCATTTTTCACCCTTTCTTACATCTCAGCAAAACCTCTTTCCCCACCCCCGAGACATCACCCATTGCTCAGACTCTAGTCCTTGCTATAGGTGATCACATTTTAGCTATATCTAAATATTGCAAATCCTCTATGCCCAATGTGTGACATCTAAATGGGGACTTCCCTATTAATCCAGAGAAGTAAAAATCTTGCAGAAGTTCTTCTCGTCTCTCAGGCATTGTCTAAAATAACCCTTGCTAAGGCAAGGCAGTTACAGGTGTTGATTTCATCTTTGAGGATTTGCTCCTCTCCATCGAATACCCTGATCAAAGTATCAAATACCCACTGTTTGGCTGTACTTTGAAAACTGTTCAGAGGAAGAAAACCTATTGCTTATGCTTTGTTACTTGTAACACTGATCTTCTTTCTATGACCAGTAGTGATTGCAGCAGCAAGCACTTTTGTGCTTATTCTGGGTGACCCATCCCATTAGAAACTACCTCTCCGGTAATACCTGATCTCCTTAAAGACACTCAGGTTTCTTTATACAAATCTTTATTATGGGTTTATGGAAAAAAAAAAAAATAAAACAAAACATCCTCCCTGACAACTGCCTGTGCAGTGACATCCTTGCATTTTCTACTTTGAGCATCTTCTGATGTTCTCTTGAATTTAGCTACTGTTTCTCACCTCTTGTTTAGGTTTCAGGTATTTGGACTTTTGTGTTCAACAATCTCATATATTGCAGTCTCTTGGGTATTCTGATAGCAGTAATTGTCATTATCATCATTATACATAAAATGTCTGTGTCATGCCCCATCGTTCTAGGTGCCAGTCCTCTACAAAAATAGTCACCCATATCTATTCTTTGTTATTGTCCTTCCCATCCTGTCTCCTTTACTCACTTTTCAACATGATAAGAATGAATGACAAAAAGTGGCCAGGTCATTCCTATCTCCTCATTGTGATCTCCATTTACCATTGCCAGAGACTGAATATGGCAGATGGAGCATTTGTCTGGGCCAAAGGGACATTTCTTATGTTCTTAATTCTCCTATCCACCAGCAGCTAACGGGAAATAGGTTTCAAAAATCATTAGGAAAGCAAGCATTGAAATTAGGTTTCCTCTGTCCAGTAGTACAGGTGATTCTTTGCTGCAGTTTTGATGGTAAAATATACGTTTTACATATTCTCTGAAACTTGAGAATAGCAGGGACCAACCGTGAATTTGCCTCTTTCAGAACTGTGTACTTGAAGCCAGGCTAAGTCCTACATTTCATTGGCAAAAATGGAAGTACACCGAAGCCTAATTTTGTCTCAGTGTTTATGTAGGAAAAAAAAAATCAAGAAAAATTGTATTTAAAGCAAAAAAAGTTAACTACCTAGATACACACACACACATACATATAATAAAACAAAAAAACTGCTTTCAACATCTAATATCTCTTCTTTTTAGCCAGGTCTCAGGTCTTATTCCTACTGAATGCACATGTACGTCTTCCAAAAGGAGATCAGGTATTAATTATTTCCTCCTGTCTGCCCGCTGCTGGCTTTTTTTCTCCTTCCTCTGAAGCTTTTCATGGGGACTAACGTCAGTCTTACAGGACCTTCTCACAATCCTGCTGGATGGTCACAGACAGGGTTTTCTTGAGCTGCAGTACCATAGCATCCAGGAATCTCCATCTTTCCCCAGCTTTTTTTCTCATGTGCTTGTGTATACTAGCCTGTTCTTATTCCCCTTAGTTTTAAATTCTCCCAGATTTTTTTTGTTTTTTTTGGTTGGTATTGTTGGTATTTTAAATTTTTTTCGTAGACTTTGGTTTTCACAAATATTAGTCTATAACTGCTGTTTGGAACCAGTGTTTACAACACCTGAGAGAGCTTTACCTTTTCTTGTATGCAATTATATCTCTCAGACAAAAGAATGTATTTCACTGAACAATGTAAAATGAAATATTTTTTCATTACCTTAATATAAAATATCTATACATTCTTAGTGGGGCAGAAGGCAATAGAAAATTCAGAATTTAATCATAAAAGCTACATTTCCTAGGGATAGTTCTGCCTTTAACTTCCCAGTTTCCTTGCAAGACAGAAGGAAATTTTACCAAGGTTGTCTTTGCCTGAGAGGAGCGTGCAAGTAACTACACAAATGCCCAGTAAGAGTGAGTGAACAACTAAATAAGGTTACTGTTGTAACAATAAGAAAAATTAAGTACAGATATAAAGAATATACAAGTTTAAGGTTTATTTTTAAAGAAATTAATATTAAAAAAAGATTCTCTATACATAGAAATGCCCCTTCTGATATGCCCAAGGTTAGACTTTTGTAGTGATGTATGATTTATGAAGCTGCATACCAAAATAATGGCAAAGCAAAACAACCAGGCTCAGGTTTGACTGGAAATTAATTTCAAGTTGTTATTTCTTTGTTATAAAGAGATTGGTAGACAGAAGCTAAGCAATAGATTTATGCCTGCATAAAATCCAATGATAATAAAAATAAGTGGATCAAACAGTATTATCTTTACCACAGCAGACAAAAATTTATTACATATCTGAACTCCATATGGAACTAAATCTAGCCCTAGAAATAATAATAACATGTATGCTGCTCAAATTACGTTTTGCTAAGGATTCAGAGTACAAATTACCCAATTCAAATCCAGACATGTAAAAATAAAATCTGCAAACAGATTTATTTTAAATTCATTTAACACTACCAGGAAAATAAAATTGATTAACTGTCTACTGTAAATTTTCCAACCTTCAGGCTCTCAGGCAGCCATCAATATAAATTTCTGACATTTAAAGCATTCATAGACATACGAATTGTACATACACACTAAATCAGACTGGTACACAGGGCTCAGAATTTTTTTACTATGCGTATGTTGTTGTGCAAGTCCACCTGGTTTTGCTTGTATATTATAAATTTGAGATATAGACACAAATAAGAAAACAGAAAAATCTAAATAACCATGGGGGTTATTAAATACTGTGAAATCACAAATTTTCTTAGGTAAAAAAAAATGTAAGATTTTTTTTGCTGGACATCTCTAAAATCACTGTTCAGACAGATCAAATACTATAAACAGAGGTATCATTTTTGATAATAATTGCAATATGTATATGTATGGAATTTGTAATACTTCTCTCTCAAAATACTTAAAACACTGAGAATGAATGAAAGGTACCTGTTTTGAATGTCAGATTCCACTGATAACCCAAATACCCATTATAGGGAAAGAATGGGCTTAATTTCTACTGATAAGCTTTGAAAGACAAAAAGAAAGCAGAAGCAGGAGACATTTTGTTATCCGAACACATGTAACAGACCATTATCTTTTAATGTTACCTTAACTTCCTTTGGACTGAAGTTACAAACATGCAGCTAATACTGTGTAATCTCATCTTCTAAAGTAGCTCTAACAAATCAGATTTGTTAGGTATCCTGGTCTGTATCAGGAACAGTGTGGCCAGCAGGACCAGGGGCGCGATTCTGCCCCTGTACTCAGCACTAGTTAGGATGCACCTTGAGTACTGTGTCCAGTTCTGGGCCCCTCAGTTCAGGAAGGATATTGAGGTGCTGGAGCAGGTCCAAAGAAGATCAACAAGGCTGGTGAAGGGACTCGAGCACAAGTCCTGTGAGGAGAGGCTGAGGGAGCTGGGACTGTTCAGCCTGGAGAAGAGGAGGCTCAGAGGAGCCTCACTCACTCTCTACAACTCCCTGAAAGGAGGTTGTAGCCAGGTGGGGGTTGGTCTCTTTTCCCAGGCAACCAGCAGTAGGACAAGAGGGCATAGTCTTAAGCTGTGCCAGGGGAGTTTTAAGTTAGACATTAGGAAGAAGTTCTTTACGGAGAGAGTGATCAGACATTGGTAAATTCTGTCTGATTTTTGTTTTCCTAAACACTGTGGTAATTCTGGCTTAAAATTATCAAAATTTAGCCACACATATAAGGGAAGCAAATGGCCTATGCATGGAACAAGGACTGAGGGGCTTCCTGGGAATAGTTTTCCACAAGATGCAGCATCTCTTACCTGTGATAGAGGGATCTAGATGACTCCCTAAAGTGACTTGTAAAACTCTCTGAGCTTTGATGCAATATGTCTTCCATACTCTGTATTTGAGACATTTGTTTCAGTGCCTAGCTCTGAAGTTCTCTCCATGTGCTGGGAAATATAAAACGGAAAAGCATTAAGAATAATTGAATAAGTAAATTACTGGAAGATTCTGAGTGTGGAAAAAGAGACAATATGTATATAATTGTTTCAATGTACCATGTAATTAGCATACATCGAGTATCTGTAATTGCTTGTCAGTTCAAAGAAGAAACATTTTCTATAATGCTGTCTGCTTTTCAAAATGAAGAACATGTTTCACTGAGAGCAAGAAATCCAAAATGGAAATTTTATTATTATAGGGGAAAAAAATTGTTTTGGATTTCTCAATTTTATTGGCCATTTGTCATGGTTGTTTTTTTTCCCAAAAATTAACTATCTCAAAGCTAAGAACAAACAAACTTTTCAGTTTCACACTAAAACAGACATTCACTTCAGATATAATACTGATGTGTTTCATTTCAGGTGAACAAAGGAAATCTTTCCTCTTTTTGCACTTACCTTAAAAATCGGAGAAGAAAAGTTAAAATGACTTCTCACTTAGAACAACTAGATATCTATTTCTATCTGCAGAAAATACATAAAATTTTTCCTTATTGTTCGAAAAAATCAATGTTCCTCAGTCAGAGACAAAGTATTATGATAGTAAACAAGACCCAAAAGGACGTTGAGTCTAGTTGGAAGCAATGACAGATTTTCCTTGTTGTTCAATGAGCATAGAAAATGAGCCAAAAAAACCCCAAAAAAACATTTTTCTTCCTTAAATCTTGGGCTTAAAGGACTGAAAATTCTTTTAATTGTGAAACAGAGAAACTTGATATTAGTCTCAAAGTAGATAAAGTAAAAAGGACACCATGAAATGAGCTGAAAAAGAAGAAAACTGAAGAGGGGCATGTTAAACCAAATACACAAAAAAGCTGGGGTTTGGCAAGTTGTTCTTGCATAAATTGAGTCAAGAGATGGTTTCAGATGAATCCTGAGAACCACAAGGTAATGTTTCCAAAATGAAGTGTTACAAGATGAGACAAATAAGTGTACCACAGACTCCAAATGAAGAGACAGCACTGGTGTCTTTGAATACAAAGTTCAAAACCAGCTAAATCTTACCTGAAAAACTGGAAACACAAAGAACTTTGGAGCACCTCATCATGAAAGGCTTACCCTTCACAAAGACTGGAACTAGTTAAAAAGAGTGTATCTCAGTAATTTATTTATCAATAATGAGCATTTCCAGAATACACATTGTACCCATAAGGGTATCCTTAAGACCCTGTCCCCATGTACAAGTTTCATTCCAGAGCCCAGATGTGGGATAGGCTGATGTAACCAGGCATCAGCCTGAGGCTTTAGCTTGAAAGGAAATACATGATATGGAGAGTCTATTCTGCCAGATTCTACAAAAGGAATGTTCTTAATTCAGGACTGAAGGATTATCCAATTCTAATACTAAAATCAAGTAATTAGAATTTTCTTGCCAACATATTTTCTCTACCACCAGTTTTATCTTACATGAGAAAGAATGCAAATCTTTGGAGAAAATGTATGAGCCTGAGAATATTGGAACTGTTTGTTTACACTACTTTGAAGCTATTGAGACATATTTTGTCATTTTTTTTTATTGCTTCAAGATGGAGTAGTATCATATGGTTTGTAAGCAGCAAGCTTTGTGCATTTATTGAAAAGGCCTGTTTGCCAAAGTCTTCATAGCATATCAGGTTTGGAGACAAATATTCTTGAAATAATTAAATATGAGGAAACAGAAATAGGGAAAATTATGATATGTGTTTATCAGAGGTAAAATACATAACACTAGATTGATGTCTTTCTTTTGATAAAATAATTGATTGTCTAAACACAGACCTCATTTTTCTGGACTACTGGCATCTGATATTAATTACTATGGGAAGTCATTAATTAAACTGGAGATTAGTAGGTTCTCTGATGAAAAATGGACTGATGAGGGGAACATGAAAAGAGCAGTGCTGAATCCAGCTGGAGGAGTTTACCAGGAAAGTCCCCCATGACTGCATTGAAAATTAATCTTGAAATTTTTCATTAGTGAGGTTGCCTCAATGACAGTAGCAACAAACTTATGATTTGCATAGTCAGGAAGCATCGCCAGTCTGGAGGAGGCAAGGAAGGACCTGAGCAGAAGAATGATGGAAAGGGGATGAAAAATATATTAGCTGAACATGAGCCAGCAGTGTGCCCAGGTGGCCAAGAAGGCCAATGGTATCCTGGTCTGTATCAAAAATACTGTAGCCAGCAGACTTAGGGAAGTGATTGTTCCCCTGTATTCAGCACTGGTGAGGCTACACGTTTAGTCCTCTGTCCAGTTTTAGGCTACTCACTACAAAAATGACATTGAGGTGCTGAAGCGCGTCCAGAGGACAGCAGAGCTGGGTAAGGGTTTGGAGCACAAGCCTGATGAGGAGCAGATGAGGGAGCTGGGGTTGTTTAGCCTGGAGAAAAGAAGGCTCAGGGGAGACATTATCACTCTCTACAACTACCTGAAAGCCATGTGGAGGAAGGCCTTTTCTGACAGGCAGCTAGTGATAGGACAAGAGGACATAGCCTCAAGCTGCACCAAGGGAGATTCAGGGTGGGTTTTAGGAAAAATTTCTTCACTGAAAGGGTAGTTAAAGATTGGAATAGGTTGCCCAGGGAATTGATGGAATCACCATCCCTGGAAGTGTTCAAGAAATAACTGGATATGGCACTTAGTGCTATGGTTTAGTTGACATGGTGGTGTTCAGTAGAAGGTTGGACTTGATGATCTTGGAGGTCTTTTCCAACATTAATGATTCTGTGATTCTATGTGTAGTAGTAAAGTTAATGAAAAAACAACAAATAAGAATTTATCTGGTAAACTGGATAATCATAAGTTGAAAGTGACCACAGAGAATAAGGACCATGCAGTACTGACTGGCTGCAGAATGAGAGGAGTCTTCTATTCATGCTATAGTGCAGCTGCAGGTGGGAAACCAGGATGAGCACTCACTCATTGCCACAGGAACACACCCCCAGTGAGAGCAGCTTTCTTATTTTGCTACAAACGTACAGTTTTCTTTCTTCTTTTACACTTATCAGTGTAGGGTTTGCTAAAAAAAATATAGATCAGAGATCACATTGAAAAGGACTTCGGTGAACATCATGGTGAGAGTGTGTGCGTGTACATGTGCACAGAATCATATATAGATATATCCAGAAGGTACACCATATCTTGGCTTAAATAAAGTATTACCAAATAGGTACTTATATGAACTCGGCAATTTAGATGATACTTAGAAGGCATCTCATTCTCTCCCTATGGTATTTCTGGTAAAAGAACTATTACTCCTCATATAATATACATCATATTTCTGCTATTCACATAGATATCATGTTTAATGTCTTTAAGGTAATTTGAACATCAAATCCAGTAGCATGTTTGTCTTGTTACTGAACTATGGGAAACCACTGGGAACATAAACATGCAATTATAGATGAAAGAGCTCTTATGTCATCGTGTCCTATCTGGTCAATGTATGACTCTTCCCTCAATATATTCCTGAATCCTTCAGATGGGGTAATATTTTACATAATTTAAGTGATAGGTCTTCCACCACTTCCCTTAAAATATTATTCTTCTATCCTCTATATTTTTATGTCCATGTGAATTTTAAATCATATATTTGGAAGCAAATATATATCATACAATTAACTGACCTGCAAACACTGGAATGCTGGCATTACTTCCTTACTTTTAAAGAATATTTCTGGATGCAAAGATTAAGTAATACTAAAAATAAACAAAAGGGAAGGAAAATAGGAATAAACTGTCTGAGAAACCTTGTTTTGTGAGGCAATCTTCTGTAATAAGAAGCAATCAGGCAGTTCTAGAAAGCCACCCTACAGCTCCTCTGCACTTTTCTCTACACCCTAAACCTCAATGCACATCTCAGGAGTCTACAATAAACTCAGAGACTGCAACTAAAGACCAAATGCTACAACAGGATACAGAAGAGTCGAGGATATCCTCATTACCTTGTAGTAAGGTAGTCTAAATAAAATTCACAGGTCTCAAGAATCAGACCTATTCCATACAACAAGCAAGACAATCCCTCTCTTTCAAAATCTACTACAAACATTTCCTCAAAACTCTTTAAACCTTCATTGATTTTTCCTCCCTTAGAGCACTCAAGTCCTCATTTTTTAAGCATTTTTGGTCACTAGAATTAGTCACCTGGATTTTCTTTTCCATTGAATTGGTCACCTGTCAGAGATTGAGAAACATTTTGACAATGTTATCAGGCACATGTTGTGAGTATTTGGGCTGTCCCATGAAAGGCCAAGAGTTGGACTCAATGATCCTTGTGAGTCTCTTCCAACCTAGGACATTCAATGTTTCTGTGATATTCACAGTATAAACCCACTGAGTCTCAAGTTGAGTATCTGTTTTTCAGAGCTTCCTACACAGCTGTTTCATATTTTTTTTATACCTACATCCTCAGTCCGGCAGATTTAATTCTTATTGGTGAGGATTTACTTTCTGGTCTTCTTTTTTCTAGCTTATCTTCTCCCTGGACGTTATTCCGATGTATCTAAAGGATATGAACACCATTCCTCCTTTAATTCAAATATAACTCTTTGAAGTGGTGGTCTTCCTCTTTGGGTAATTAAGCATCATCTGATGCTGCTTGCTTTAACCTCTAACCTGACCAAAATTCATCACTACTCATTACCTTTACTGTTGTTGCTCACTCTGTAGCTAACTGTCACACAGACCTTTTTTCACAGATGTAATTTCCAGATTTGCAATTTTATGGTTAACCTCAGAGTTGTTCACTCCATCATCACCCCAAAGCCCTATACAGATATCTTTGTTTCTTTCGACTGCATTGCCAGGCCTCTGTGATCCCAACATCCTATCATCTTCATTTCCTGCAACTAGTCTGATATTCCAGGTGTCGTTGCCATGGTTGCCATTTCAATCTTCTTAATTTTCATCATAAGCAAAGCAAACCAACAGCTAGGTCTGCGTATTTGTCTCTACAGGTTCTCACTTCTCTATGCTATTACATTTGCTAAATTCACATTTCCTTCACTTTTACAGCTTCCTGCCTTAGGCAATGGTTCTCTGTTACAATTGTTTTATTGGTAAAACCACATTAAGTGTTTTTTTTAAATGTGATTCATCTTTCTAATCAAATTTAAAATTCAGATGCACAAAAAACACCAGCAAAGCAGGGAAGGAGCTAAAGGAGTTCGCCAGGATTAAGGGATTTGACCAAGTTGCTCATCACCAGGAAAACTGCAGCATTTTGCTAGAGCTTGCTTCCAACACAACTCTACAGGAAAACAGTCTATAAGAGAAACTGTTCTTTGAAGGATAGACATCCAAAAGACTGATCAAGCCATGTATGGTTTGTTATGCTGAGCTTTGTTAAGATGGAGCAGAATTTCTGACCCTTGTGTTCACCAAATTTTGAAAATCTGATAAAGATGGCACAACAAAGATATACTTGCTGGTCTTTGGGGAGATAATTTCTTTGTTACCTATCACTCTTCAGAAAAGGTAGCTCGCTATGGCTCAGGAAGCCTGTAAGAGGCCCTAAGCATTATTTGTCTAAGGATAGGATACCTGTGCTCCCGTATATCTCACCCTCACATCAATCAATTCAAGGACAGCTAGACACAGACAGAAGATGGGTTACCAGTGTTTTTAATGCATGCTCCAATCCAAGAACTGGAAGTCATCAAAAGGGATTATCTGGAGAATTAGTCAAAATAAAACCAAAAGAGGTTTTTCTTTACATATTGAATAGTTTAGATGTGTGATTTTCTTTTTTCCACAGTACACTTAAATGCTAAAAGTTTATGTGTTTAAAAATTAAATTAGTGGAAGAAAAACATACCACATTTACCACAACACTTTCTATCTTAAGGAGCTCTATTGTCACAAATCACCTGAACAGGATAAAAAATTAGAGCCTGAATACCAGTGATTTCAGAACAATGCACTATAAAAATTGTAACTCACAGAATATTAAGCAGCATGTTCATAAACAACATCTGAACAGACAAACAAACATACCAATGATTAAATTATTCCAGGAAAAGAACTGTCTCAGCACAAGCTAAATCTGTTACAATGCTCATGATCTACAAGAGCAGGGTTGCTAAACAGCAGAAAATTGCCTTGAAAAGGATTTCATTCTTAGCACTTACAGAAGATGAAAATTACTCTCTTCTGTACAAAGCACAATAAGAATTCTGTACAGTATAAACTGTACTTTTTTCTGTGCAGTAAAGGTCTATATTGCCAAAGAAGAAGGACTAGGTTCTTGAATTGTTTCCATTGTCTTTATCTAACAGTCTAGTTTGTCTAATGAAGGACTGAGCAGTGAGTAAGTAAACCTCGTGATGTGAGGTGGTACTCTATGTTCTTACTAGTATAGGTAGTATGGCTACACTGAATGTGACGGAACTTGCTTGTCATCATCTGCCAGCCTGCTGAGACAAAGTGTTCCTCTTCGCTGATATGGCCACACTTTGAAACCAACTCAAAACTGAGTCATCATTTAAGGAGAAGGACTTCCCACCTCCTGCAAAAGAAAGGCAAACTGTGTACTGACCATTCTGTGAGACAACAGACCACGCTTTAGCCAGTACACAGCACACAAAATTGGACATCATCTGTGGTGAAAAGCTAGCTAAGCTCCTGGGGGTGTTCTGAACAGTTCTGATCAGTAAATGATTTCCCAGCACATTTTGGTAAGAACTGAGTGCACTGGCATAGCAGTTTATAGAGTCTTGTATTGCAACTATTCTGACTATAATTTCCAGTGTTTCAAAAAATGTTGCTTGGACACAGTTCTTAAATCCTACCAGCACATTAGCTTTTATAGAAAAGTCAGTACTTCAGTAAAAACTCTTCTTCTTTAGAATTAATGATATTACTTAACACAGGGATAGTGATTCACTTTCACAGATAAATTAATCTAAACTGAGAATCTGTTTTGGTATTAGACTTTATTTTTATAGTACATGACTCCAAAAGTGCACCTCAGATTCTACTGCTTGAGCTGCAAATTAAAAAATAATTTGCTCAGAATTTTATGGTAAAAATTGTGTATTAATATATGTCTTAGGTGCTCATTTTGGGCTGAAGGTCAAACACTGTTGTATAGATTTTCTCATAACCACATTTCCCAGGAAACCAAGGCACCTCAGTTTTCCCAAGGCAGATCCAAGTTGTAGAGTTCAGTGGGGATGTTTGTGTGTGTGTGTGTGTCTGTGTCTGTGTCTGTGTGTCTGTGTGTGTCTGTGTCTGTGTGTGTGTATGCGCCAGCCCTGGCGATTCTAGATTGACCTGTTTCAGACTCTGACAGAAGACTTTCAAACTGACACATTGGTTTCTTTGCTGATATAGAGTCCAGTCCAAACTACTGCAGATTTTAAGAGAGACATTCAAGCCTAGCATTCCATTGCAGGCCTCTCTGCAACCATTCATTCTGAAACTATAAACTCTCTCAACAAACTAAAATATAATTTTCACACTCTCAGTCATTGTGGTCTATGTATTACTGAACTACAAATGTCTAACTAGTTCCACACCATGATTAATGAGTTTCTTAGGTACCTTCTATCTCAGAGGAAACCAGAGAAATGCAATGCTGGTCCTCTTCCCTCTTCCATTCGCTCAGACTTGGTGAGAGCCAGCAAGGCCAAGCATCCTGGGCTACTATCCATCTGAAGCGTAGGCCTCTTGGAGGAAAACCCTACATTGTAAGATACTACAAAACAAAGCAACCTTCAGCACATCAGAGCCATACTTAAGAAAAAAAAAAGAGCACACAGACTAAAACGAATGCCATGTATTATTAAACACAGTACATTAATTTCTAACAAAAGCATAACCAATGAAAGAAATTTAGATCAATTCTGAGGATGAAGCAGACCTTAACAGAGACCAAACAGCCACTCAGACAAATATTTTATAATTGTAAAGATGTGAAGCAATGGAGTTTCAAGCACCATTTCCACACAAGGACTGATTTCCATTTTGGAACTTAGACCAACAAACTAGAACCCAAGAAACTGTTTGAGTCCTTTCAGACAGTGTGTGACGTGCTAGGTCCTATAGAGATAAGGTACAGTTAGTTGTTCTAATTGGTTTATTATTACGAGAAAGATGCCTACTGGCTGCCTGCAATGTGAAAACCATGGGTCAGCACTTAGAGAGTGTTTCAGGAGTGGCCACAGCTACTCATGTTTAAAGTGTAGTGAGTTTTTTCACTGGAACAAATTACCTCTGCTTGCAGTGGACTATCACTCTCTGCGCTGGTTTCAAAATAGAGATTGACTTTCGAGTAAGTAAGAGAGAGTATGAGAGAGAGGGAGATATGCTTTAATCTAAGCACAATTTCATTTAGGGAAGAATTACGGTGTGTTTTATAAAGATCAGGCAAGATGAGTCAAATACTCCCTTGTAGATTTGGAATCTATGGTTTTATGAAATAGATCTATTGTGCATTACGACTAGTCTTATAAGATTTTTTTTAAAAATAATTTCGTGAAAAATACCATGACAGAAATTCCCCAAATCCTACTCAGCTCCCTGGGCAGCAACCTCTTCAGCCCGTGTTGCAGGTACAACAGACCCATATTACCCTCATCACCAGTCTTTTTGCCTTTGCAGTTTTACTTTGTCTGAATTGTCTTGCAAAACAATGATACTGCAATCAGATTCTTTTCTTGGACGTTTGACAACCACTGCATGCTTACTGGTAGCCCTGCACCCCTGACAGTCAAGTGTGAGGAGCAATCACCACAGTTTCTCTGTACCTTTTCTTTTCCTGACTAATTTAATTGCATCCCTCTTAAACCACAACCTTATATTCCACTCTATGAGAGCCTTATGCACAGGATCCACAGCATGCATCTACTACAGCACCACTGCTAAGAACATTTTGGTCATACAGAAAACATGGTTTTTGAAGCAAGGAGCACCATTTGATTTAAGTGTGCATGGCACATTGATTACCCCTTTTTCTTGTATTAAAGCAGGAAAATTATACTTCTCCCTCCCACTTCCCCTCCTCTCCCCCAGCTCCACCCCTCACCCCCAATATCTACTACAAAAAACTTCTTATTCTGGAGCATGAGGTAATTTAGAGCCAGAATTACTAGATCTATCCCAGTGGATATTTAGATTGCCAGCTTTGCAGCAAGATGTAACAATGGTTATCCCAGACAAATAGCAAACTAGTGGTGATTGATATCACAAAAGTAAATCTTGAATGTGCTAAAAAAGAAAATAAGAGTAAAGACTATCAGAATTTAGAGGCAGAAGGATGCTGTAAAATAAAACCACACAAATTTTAAAAACCTATAGTGTATTCTGAAATGTTTCTAAATCAGAGTCTGACATATAAACATGATAGGTCATGTCGTAAAAATGTTTTATTGTATTCATAACAAGGTGCTGTCGAGCACATTCTTGGCACTTTATAAATAATAAATAGTGATAAGGAAATACTCATGACATCACCACATATGACCAATGCAGCCAGTACAATCTAATGCAAATAAAATCTTTATATCTCCACCTGTGGTCATGTATTCTCTCTACATATTATGTCAGCATTTTTAAACAGGAACTGAAACATTGATCAGATTACTATACACTGGATGTTTTAAAATCTCTGACATCTGGAATGTTTAAGTTCCTAAGAAAAGAAAATTTTAAAAGGCTCCAGAAAGTCAGAGGCAACTTGCTTACCAAAAAGTCAGGCTGTAAAAGAATAAGCAGAAAGCAGAGTTTGTCAGTGGAAAGTAAAATGTTTTCTCTTGGTTTAAAGTGAAAAACATAGAGAAAGCACTTAAGTTTCTTAAATAATGGGAACTCTGTGATCAAAATAAAAAAATTTGCAAACAGTAGGCAAAGGACAAAACCCAGACGATTTTGATTTTGTAAATTATACAGTGACTCAGTTAAATAGTGTTCGTTTGACTTGTAATAGCTTCTGTTCTTCTCTTGCTTTCCCTCATCTTTTCTATGTTCTTGATTTCCAGGAAAGAGCTGAGATATTTTAGTCCATCCAAACCCATGGATGCTTTAGAAAATTAAAGCTGTTGACTTTTTTTAGCCTCTTTTTCTGAGGACTTATATTATTTTTTCAGGTCTTAGGTTTCAGGCTTTTCTCTCTGAAGCAGATAATTTTCATGATATGGATTAGATTGATGAAATGGTTTCTTTTCTCCAGGTTTTGCCAGCTGAAAGCTTTACTGTAAATGATGGCACCCTCTCCACTCTCTAAATATATCTTAAAAGACAGCAGCATACTGGAGGTGTTGCTAATAAAGTTGCAGCACTACCTGTCTTGATTTCAATTCTAGGTAACCTCCTTAACAGGAAAATGCATAGCCATGTTTCTGTGAAAATAGATTGCTTGATCAACCAACTTCTGATGGAAGAAAAAAAAGAGAAATTAAATGCAACACAAAAGTTGAAACAGTACAACATAATGGTACAATACAAAAGCATAGATAAAATCCTCAAGAATTTTACCTAAGGGCATAACATTTATTCAGATTATGCTCCCATTATAAAAGTATGTGAGCATAAGAGTATATGAGACCTGGAACCAGGTTTCTGACATTAGCTAATTATGCTGTTTAGAGGAAGTGAAAAATTCTTATTATGCATCTCTTTCCATCAGGCTGACATAGCGTACTCTATTTTTTACAGATTTTAGGACTTTAGAGCATCTTTGCCACCAAAGTGCTGGAATCTTAATATCTGGGCAAAATTATTGCGCAGTTATTGCAGCAAAGATTTAATAGTTCTTTCTCATTAGATCTGCACTGCTGTAATATCACTGCTTCCCAAATACCCAGTCCTGTTAGAAATTCCTACCCCACTGTCAACTATTCAACTATAAGCAAAAGAAATTATTCCTTCTTCATCTGGCAACTGACATCTGAAGTTTGATTTTGCTCAGGAAGTAACCTTTTCCCTTTGGGTAGCCAACAATGAACTTTATGAGAAATCTTACAGAAAATTCAGGACATGAAGGTTGCGTCTATATTAACAAATCAGAGTTAGTGAGTATTACCAGAAAGTGAAACACAATCCTCTCAACCATTAACACTGGAACAGGCCCTAGCATGGTTTTGACCTGTTTTTCTCCCAAATCTATAGGCCTGGTGTGGGGATTAGCATAAACAGGGACCTATTACCCAGTTTGGACGCAACTAGAGAGTTTTGGATCTGGAGAGATTAATTTAAAGATATTCCCAGACTGGGTCACTCATCCTCAAAGCCAGAGAACGAACATTTCCAGACACTGTTCTATTTACTAGCAAGAATGTATCCACCAAGAAAAGTTTTCAAATAAGTACAAGGGCTAGTGATGCATTTGTCTGAGCATTTCAAAATGCTCATCATACTAAACTGCCAGAAGAATCAATGGTAAGTCATGGCTTGTTCAATCAGTCCAGGAGTCACGCTTAGCTTTAAGCATATTCTCAAATCTCATTTTTTCAGATTAAACATGTACACAGCCATCACACTAAGTCAGGTCCTTTTTTTTATAGGAGTAGAACAGAGGTGCATAGATTATTTAACTCTAGTTTCTTTTAATACACTGGGTGACAAACACTGGTAAATTTGGTGACAAACACCAACATCTCAGGCACTCTGTTTACTTAGTCCATTCTCAATAAATGATTAGTGAGTTAATTACCAGAGAGTTACAGGTGATCTAACAATCTTCTATTGACATGACTTAGAAATATTTAATAAATATGCTAAACTTAAACATGTGTGGTTTATTCTTGGTAATTTTCTTACCAGTCAAAAGAGTTTTAGTTTTATATTTGTTTCTCATGTCCTGCCATAAATACCAATGTGCAACTCCCATGGTCAAGAAAGAAAAAGCTTTTGGATAAAAGGGATATTTATATGATCCCAGGGCTGAGAGTGATTAGGAGAGGAGTGGAGGACTTGCAGAAGAGAAACAGAATTAGTTATTATTTGTAACACTGATGAGACATCTTTCCTGAAGAAAGAGCTACAACATATACAGCAAAAATTGATGTACTATCACTATCTTGTCTTCATGTTGTTTGTTTGGGTTTTTTATTGCAAGCTTATTTTTCCAGCAGTGTTCTGTTTACAGAACATAAATGAGTTTAGGCAGTATAAAATTGCCTTTAATATCTCCTTTAATATGCAGTGGTTTGTTGTCTATCAGGATAACAAGCAAGGGAAGCTTTCTGCTAGGCAACTAAGTGCTTTTATACTGGATATCAGTAAATTATTAATTTGTATGCTAATTTATTTCATTTGTGTCAACAGACAATTAACAATGTCATTTTTTCACTGGAAAAAACCTTAGTCTGAGGTTAAGGAGATATTTTCTATTATGTCTTTAGAAATTACGTCAAAAGTCTTATTGGCTGCAGGAAATATACATTAGCAGATGATTTCTAATATGTAGATAATACAGTTTTTTTCCTGTAGAAAGTTTTACACAGAAATTTCAGCTTCTTATGTGCATTTCCTTGTTCACTGATTATATGAAAAAGGAGATAAGTTTTGTAGTCAAGGTATTTGAAAATACCTTTGAAAAGGTATTACTTTTGTCAGGCATAGGGTAAAATTTTACATGGTTACATTAATTTATTTTAAAATTTTGTTCTAATTTAGTAAAGGTTAAATTTTAGAAGCAGGCACTGCTCATGATTAGAAAACAGGCTTCACCTTAAGAAAACTACTGACATATCTGAAAAAAAATATCATTGAGACACTGGAGAAGTTCCTATTTAAGGTAGGAGGAGCCACATATCAAAATTTCATATGGATGAAAGCCATTAATCACAACCCCTCAGACAGTAAAGCAGGAGGACATGGGGAGGTGCTGGGAGGAGTACACAGGCAGAAGACTAAATATGGAAAATTTATATGAAACAAATGTCTGAATTAATTACATCAACTATTCTATTATATTTGGCTATTTTTCAGACATTTCTATCTGAATTTCACCCTTCCTAAATGTTTTTGGTGCACATTGTTTTGCTAAAACATTTTAGCAAAAAAAAAAGACTGGAAAATTAGAACATTTTGCTTACAAAAGGTCAAAATATTCTGGCAACTTGAAATATATACTGAGTGTCAAAATTAACTTTTCTGCATATTTCTCTTCTGACTTACTGGTATTTTCTCCAGTCAAAAAATATTTCATCAAAATATGAAAGGCAACTCTAAGGACTCCAACTATGAGCAATTTTTGCCCAGCTGGTGACAGTCCTGTAGTAACAGAGAAAAACTACATCCAAATCTGATGCAACCATGTCTTGCCCACATAGCAAAAGTATGTGTATGGGTGGTACAGCCATCAGTCCTTCAGTCATTTTCTCAGAGTATACTCTCCGGGGAAGGTGACAGAAGCTCCCCAAGCATCCCATGGATTGACTACCTGCTACCTGCAGATCTGATTTGTTTCTCTCCCCCGAGAGTCTGTGTTGCCTTTATACTGGTATGGTTGAGTTGTATCCATGCCAGGTAAGCCTACGAAAGGCACATGTTTCAAGGACCTGAGGTTGCCAAGCCTGACATCAGGTTGCAGCCCCCATCAGGTTGCAGCCCCCTTCCTAGGGGTGGGGGGGACTTCGCCCCCTGACTCCCAACCCTATGTGGACTTGGGTGAATTACCAACCAGCTCATGACTAGACCACTGGACTTTCTTTTCACCAAATTGGCATATTTCACAAAATCTTTTGTTGATTTATCTTATCTATCTTCTTATCCTCTTAAAAAGGATGTCACAGATTAGCAACAAAAATGCCCTTTGCTGTTTGTGATGTCGTGTAACCAAGTATATCAGAGCAGTGTGTTTACAGTCACCACAAAACTATAACATTATAAAATTGGCTTTCCCCAGGATGTAGCACATCTTTGAAAACAGCCAGACCTCCAAACCTAGACATGGATTAGGTGCATGTTTTGAGTCCATTGCAGAAAAAAATTGACCCTGCACTGTCTATATACATGTGCATATAAGGTGCTTGTAATTACCTTTGCGTTTATATGTATATTATACACAAAAATACATAAGCCTGAAAGAGATGAAACCTAACAAAAACACTAGGGGTCCCTCTTGGCAGTGAAGCATTCTACAGTGTTGAAAAGAACAGAGCCAAATTCTGAGACAAATTTAGCTTTTACTGGAAATGCCTTCCCCTAAGAAGGGGGAAAGAATGGAAAAAAAAGGAAAAGATAATTTATGGCTTGCTGTTCAAAACCTTCCTGGATCAACTTCACTTTTGCACTTTTTGTCACCTTCCAGCTCTGAAATAGAGACTGGTCTGAGCAGTATTAGGGCTCATCTATCCTGTCCTGAACTTCCCTGCTGAAATTGAAGGCATCAGCACAAAAGAACCCAACACGGCTTGAACCTGGATCTCGCAGGGAGATGGGGATCTGCCAAGACTGAACTCAGTGCTCAAGCTTCAATAGCTCTGTAAGAATGTGGTTGAGAAAGGGAAAGGAGATTCATTTCTAATGAATGCAGTTTGAAATATATATTTCAAGACTTAAATGAATAGGTTTTTAGTTACAGT
The DNA here is from genome assembly GCF_025592945.1 of Manacus candei. NCBI lineage: Eukaryota > Metazoa > Chordata > Aves > Passeriformes > Pipridae > Manacus > Manacus candei. The sequence continues at coordinate 409,386 of NW_026138129.1, read as the reverse complement.
GTTGTGCAGAGAAGAGTAGAATTGGAACAACTGCTTACACAGACACAAAGCAGTCTCTCATTCTCTCACACTCTCTGGGTCCCTTAGGATGCAGTTGGACAGATGGATGCAAAAAAAGCCTAAGAAGACAGACAGAGAAATGTTCTTATGTAACATAAATGTAATTAAATCCTCTAGTAATGAGGACAAGAGCTTGCAATTGCATGTTTTCTGGGCATGCTATTTACACCAATTACAGGGTTACTACTTTAAAAATATTTATCAGGGGCATCTTTCCAGTTGTATTCTTCCAGGGATTAGTATTCACAACATTTCTACATAAAACGATCTGGGACAAAAATTGTAGTCTTTCAATTCATTTTAAATTCATTAAATTTCATTAAGTTTGCAGCAGATCGTTTTCAATGAAAGCATTTGGCAGTAGATACTGTTGTGACTTTTTTTTCTAGTACCCTTACTATTACATTGTGTCTGTTGTATCTTGTATTTCTCATTAATATTTGTGACAAAGGAAACAACAAACAGCTCAGAAATACAGTACTGGGTAGTTTTTACTTGTACCTATGCAGTGTTTCCAAATATGAAATACACAGAAGGCTACAAAAAGTTACAAAGACAGCATTTCCAAGAACCATAGAACCGTTTTCATAGAACCATGGAATCACAGAATGGGTTGGGTTGGAGGGGACCTTAAAGATCGTCTAGTTCCAACCCCTCTACCATGGGCAGGGACATCTCCCACTACACTAAGATGCTCAAAGCCCCATCCATCATGGCCTGGAACAATTCCAGGACTGTGGCAGCCACAACTTCTCTGGGCAACTTGTTCCAGTGCCTCACCAATATCACAATAAAGAATTTCTTCCTAATATCTAATCTAAACCTGCTCTTTTTCAGTTTAAAGCCATTCCCCCTTGTCCTGTCACTTGAAGTAAGTTAGGTGCTTGTCATTTCCCACTGGATTTCAATGAGAATTGGAGACCTAGTTCCTTTCAGTATTTTAGGAAATCTGATCTAAGAGATGAGTTATAAGTTCTGTTGCTGTTACACTGTAGTTAATTAGCTTCCTAATAAGCACAAAGTTAGGGAAGTACCGTGTCTTTTCCTGGAAGTTCATGGAGAACAACAAGCCTGTGGCCTGAGGCAACCACTGAGTTGGTGTGTGGGTTGTAGCCTGACAGAAGTGGATGCTGTCTGCCTCACTCAGGCAAGAAGCATCACTTAGGCACAACTACTCTGACAGCAAAGGCTGACAGCAGTGTCAGGGCCTGGCAGGGGAACAGTTGTCCTACTGTCTATATCTGGAGACTGAGCCTTGACCAACATGCTACACTGGAGCCCACTCTTTGTCTTGCCTAAGCAGAGTCTTTTCAGTTTTCTCCTATGCAGAACAGAGCAGAACCCAGCAGGATGGGACATAACTTTATCTGGGAGTTTTTGAGGCTGCAGTCATGATCATGAGATACCATTCATCACAAGGGTCAACATCCGGAGTTATCACTTAGGCCTTGAGAAAACTTTAGCATTAAAAAGATTTATGCCAGAGAACATATGATTTGATTTACAATACATCATTATATCTGATAAAAAGAAGTGCAGAGCAGTTGCCAAGAAAAGAGCAACAAGGAGCAAAAACAATGCAAGAAAACTGTTTTCATTTAGTTCACCTTTAAGAAATTGGCTAAATATCTAGAAATAATTCCCACATGTATTTATCTCAAGCATGTAAAATGTTCCTTTCTGATCACTACAGAGTCTTTGCAGGATTTGCCCAGGTTTTCTTAGAGTGTTTTTCCCTACATGAAATGTCAAGTTTTCAAGTACTTCCAAACAGTTTCAAATTCCAAATTACTAACTAGAGAATGAACAAATTTCAAATCTTAATCATGCAAGGTTAACTCGGACAAAAAAATACAGTAAAATACAGTGAGATTAATAAAACAAGAGCTTTATGGGATATCACAGAGCAAAAATATCAGAATATTTGGGAAAAAAATAGGTTAAAAACCCTTTTATATTTAGCTCAAGAGGACTTCCTAGAAAGATACAATTTATGAAACAGAGAGTAGGTTGCATCTTCATCTAGTGAAAAAATATAGCTGTTCTGTATGTGTTCTGGACAAACATAACTGAATGGAGAAGGACAAAAACGACACCCTGGTTTCAGCAGAGGACTTCCCAGCCAAGAACAGCTGAATCAAGTCTGCCTGTGTAAACCATGACTGTAGCAATTAGTGACTACTACAGATCATGTCAACAGCTAGCAGTGATGCTATTCAATATTTTTTTTGTAATCCCTGCATCTGATATGGTCCAGCGTTCTCTCAACAGTAAGAAGAGGTTTTGTAAGCAGCCACACTGAAAAGTAAAGCTCTATTGCAATGGATCGCTTTCCTTTCTTTTTGTTTCTAGTCCATTTTCTACAGTTTTATTTCACTTTATTGCACAAAATATGTCCTTCTAAAATAAAAACATATAGAATGAGACATTTTACTCATTCTCTGTAAGTGGCATGACTACAGCTTACAAGGACAAGTGAAAGTTTCACTCTTAAATGTGTCCTGACAACAAAAAACTAAGGCACTGGCGTAGATGTAATCTGTCTGTCATACTTAAAATTTTCTATTAAATGGGAAATGATTTTCCACATTTGCACATCACACAATATATGAGACTTAAATGTATGGTTGTTGCTTTCCCCGGAAAGCATTACTTTATAGTGTTAAAACTGAGTAAAAATGTGAAGCATGTCTACTAATTGACATAAATTGTAAGATAATTTGCTAGAATTACTGATTATCAAAACCTTACATTAGAATCTCATATCATAAAATAGGAAAGTACAGTAGTCCAGTCCTGGTTTATCTCATTGTAAAGAGCCAATGAAGTTCAGATTTACTCTAGGTCTGAAATGCCATAATTATTAGGTTTCCAAATCCGGGTATCAATTTGAGTTTTTCTGTTTTTCAACATTATAACTTACCATCAGGAACTTTTGTATTACATTTCCTAAGGGATCAGAAACCATAACTTCTCATTAACCTGGAATACTGGGATGAGGTGAAAATTCATTTCACTAAATAACTGACTAACCTGTGTTAAGATGTAGGTAATGGTAATATCAGAGCATCAGAAAAGTATCTAAGAAGCTATTGCTATATGAGTGTAAAGAGAGACATGAAACACATGAATGCAACTGTCTGAAAAATGGACAGCTATGAGACAAAGGAATAAGATCAGGCTAAAATGCTTCAGAACTCCACAGAGGACAAACTTTATGGTGAATGTTATGTTTTTTGAACCACAGAACCATCTATGAAATTTCGAGAATTTAACAGATGATGAAATTGTGCACAAATGACACCAGTCCAGAAAAGCTGACATTTATCTAAGCAATTTACCAAATTAATAAGTGAACATGTCCTTATTTAGGCTTGTTTTGTTTCTCTTATCATATATTATTTAAATGGTAATGGTATCCTACCTGCACAATAATCAAAAAAGGAATAATGAAAGCAATTTGATTCTATAGAATTATATTTGCTTCTAAAAATAACATTAATAAAACTCTCCTCCCATTTTTTTGCTTCCTCTCCTCAGTTGTGATTGAACTTTTTCTCCAGGGGTTAACTGGTTCATTCTTGCATGCAACAGATTTCAACTGAGCACATGGTAGCCTAAAGTGTATTGTCCCTGGCACTGCTGGGGACCATGACAATATGTACAGACTTGTTGAAACAGAAATTCCCTTTAATCATATCATCTGCTCTCGTATAATCACTCTGGCCATTCTTCCACTTCCTAAATTATGTTACTACTAGATAGTAAATGGAGAAGAGGGGCCTAGCTCAGCTTCTGTACAAAGATGTATCTGTTCAAACAGGTCTACCCTTCTGTCCTTTGTTCACTTTAATGTAAGCCCTGTAAATCCACAATGTAGTCAAGACTAAAAGAATTTTCTCCTATCTATTTATCAACTGGCACTGCCTTGACACTGATACCATCCCAAAGCACTAGGAAAGGAGTAATTTATGAAGGAACTGAGTGTGCTTGCCTAGAAGTGGCTCAGCATTGGCGGGATAGAGGACTAATAAGGGTACTACAGTAAGTTCTCCAATCATTAGGAAGAGTAAACATGTTCTTCTGGAGCAGTGGAATGTATTCATAGTACAATTACAGTTACAAACATTTAGTATAATTTTTGAAAATTAATTCCCCATTTACTTCTCTCTGTGTTGCATTTTCAAAGCAGGAATTTCAAACACTGTAAGATCAATTATTTAAATCTGAAACACACCTTTACATTTCGTTTTGACTGTATCGTACAATTCACCACAGACAGTATTTCTCTTAATTTAATCCTGTGTTGGATCTGTCTGGGATGGAGTTAATTTTCTTAAAAGCATGGTAGTGTGTTCTAAATTTGTGACTAAAACAGCATTGATGACACAGCAGCATTTTGACTATTGCTGAGCAGTTCTTGCACAACATCATGGTTTTGCCTTTTTCTAACTCAGCACCTCAATGAGTAGGTTTGGGATGCACAAGAAGTTGAGAGGTAATGCAAGCAGGACAGATGACCCTAACTGACAAAAGGCATATTCCATGCCATATAACATCATGCTCAGCAATTGCTCAGTAATAAAACAAAATGGGGAGATTCTGGGATTATAGACCATGCTTAGACATTGTCTGGGCATCAATTTACTTGAGGGAGGTGATGAATGATTTGCATTTGCATTACTTGTTTTGTTTTCTTTCTTCTTCCTATTTCCTTTGATTACTTAACTTTCTACCTCTATCTCAACCTCTTAGTATTCTTAGTTTTGTTCTTCCTGTAATTTCTCCTGTCCCACTGGAGAAGGAGAGAGGGAGTAGGTGGTTGAATGGTGCTTAGCTGCCTACTAGCGTTAATCTATAGCAGACCCTTAAAATTTTCACCCCATCTGACTTCAGCTACCAACAGTTATGGTTCAGATAGCAAAGCTAACTGAAGCACTTCTTCTCAGCTCCTTCTATAATCCATTGAGAGGTACAGGTAAGGACTGAACTTCCTTAGCTCAGACAGCAATTCCAAGGGCTGACTTGCTGTCTTTGTCAGTCCCTTTCCTCCCACTGACTGAAGAAGGAACTTAGAAAGTACCTCAGGCACTGACAGTAGTGAAGCCAGAGGACAAGCCTAGAGTTGGCATGGGCAAACTATTATGTATCTGCTTCACTACACAGGCAGGTTTTGGATCCCTAGCTTTAGATTGCCCACACAGAAATATGCACACAGTAATACATATGTGCCTTAATACATAATCTGTGTTTCTTGGAGGAAAGGCTGAGGCCACAACTCCAGGGAGAACTGTCCTACCTTTCTTGTAAGGTTGATGTACCAAAACGGCCAGATTAAACCAGATCAAAATCAAATGTTTGAAAACAAAACCCTCCTCTAACCCAGCATATTTTCTCAACATTAATCCTTCCTTCCAGCTTCGTTCTTCAGTCCAAACACTTTCCATAACTTCCTCCATAGCCACACCTATTGCAGAAGCTCTTCTGGGGTTATGGGTGGGCTCCCTGATGCAGGCTGGCATGTAGCTTCCCCAGGTAACCCTGTGGACTCTGGCAGTGCTGCAGGGTTACTGCCTGCTGTGGAAGGCTCTGGTAGCTTGGATTTCAGATATCCTTCCTCAGGTCTGTGTTTGTTGTCAGAAAAGGGGCAATTGCCTCATTTGCCTGGTTAGTTATTCCTGAACCTCTGTTGTAAACATAGTCTTCTATGCTAGTCCAAGGCCATGTCATTTTTGGAAAGTATAATATGCTGTGTGCAGTAAGATGTGAGCAAACAAATGAAACAGCCCATCTATGAGAATCAGAACTGCTGGGCATTTTTTCTGAGCATGAGTAATAAATTTGACATGTGCATGAGGCATTTAACTTCTGCTGCATGTGCAGCCCACATGAGAAGGGCAGGTTCAAGTTCAGCCAATGCTTCCCAGAACTTGTGCAGTTGCACATGGCTGGGCTGACTGCATGTGGTAATCCACTGCAGCATGCAGGAACAGCACTTCCAACCAAGGCACGCAGCAGTCTGGAATCCTGGGACATATGACTGAGAGAATGCCTAGGGTCTGCAGATGAAAAGTCTAATAAAACCATCTGCCCTGCAAAGGCCACCAGTCAGCCTAGGCACATCCTATTTTTCTACTTCAAAAAGAGATTCAAGGTGAGAAATAAATATGCCCAGGAAATCCCAGACACGTGGTAGGCATTCCCACATTGGCTTCTGTGGTATCACAGCTCTCTTGCTAGCGTTACCCGTCAGCCTGCTGAAATCTTAGAGAGGTTTGTCTACACAAGGCTCAAACACAGTATTGACTGTAGTGTGCAGACAGTAATTTTATTAATGTTATGACTGGAACAATAGGAAGAGGTGTGTTGCCAAGCACTCTTCTGAGTTGCAAAGAAAAGCAATGGAAGTGTGAGGTAAAATATTATTTTTGGATATTGGAGAGTGCATAGTATGGAATATTTTGGAATTCATTTGTATTTGGTCAGTGGCTTGTTTGTTTGGGACAGATAGCATTAGGATTTTGTTTTGTGTTTTTTCTTCTTACTACATTTTTTGACTTTTAGACATGAAACAGTATGAACGGAAAATTAGGAGGAAAAAATTATTTCCATACTCTGAGAGCTCTTCTTTCCCTCTTACGTCTCTTTCTTTGCTCTTCAGGTTTTGCGACACACCTGTGTTAAAAACTCAGTGCTGAGCATGGAAGATAATACAATCTCCTCAGACTGCACAAGAATGTCTCTTAGCTATCACAACTGACTGTTTGGATTGAAAGTGCATGAATAAGAAGAACATAGGGGATATGCTGAACTTAAAAAAAAAAAAAGGAATAAAACCCCTCACACAAAAATGACTGATGAGTAGGAAAAAAGATTAAAAAATTTATTTACCCTGAAGGTTCCTGCTGTGCCTTTGGTGCTCATCAGTAACATTTCAGAGTGATAATCTCAAAACTATCCCTATGAGGGGTGCAAATGGAGCAGTGAGTGAGTACTATGTTAGTAGTGATTAGTAGTGATAGCTGCGTATCAGTTGCTAAACTTTGAACTCAGATCCTAAAATCAATCATCATGGTGCACATGCAAAAGAACAATCTTCCCTGAAAAAAAAAATTCGGGTTGTAAGTATGAGTAGCTAATATTCTCTGAACATGTCATGGTCTTTTAGACCACTTTTCTGTTTCAAATCCCCAGGAAAGTGATACCATGAGCCGCTCTCTGCTTTGTTCATATACATGACATAGTTGGGCCTTTCAGATATTTTTTTTATCAGAGATCATGCTGGTAAAATATGTGTATTAAGGGTAAAATTTCTGCCCTCAGAATTACCATATCTGGTACAGTAAAGAATTTTTTTTTCTTAGAACATAGATTGTGACCATATGCAGTGCAGCTCTTTTCCTCTTTTAACTGTTCCCACTTTGTTTTCTGTCTTTTAGACAGTTCCCATACTGGAGAGCTCCTGGAAATAATTTTGGAGTCAGAAATTCTTTCTGTGTAAAAAATTTGAAACTTCCTCCAGCTGTGGGATATAAGCCAGTAGACAGGAGATTTGGACTTGCTTGCCAAGTCCTGCACAGTGCATGGCAGAAGAAAGGTCCATAATATCATCAAAGTTTGATGTGGAGGTTTTTCACTTTAAAAACAAGGTAGCAATGAGTGTTTAACACTAGAACAGAAAGAGAAATAAAAGTGTGATCTGGTTATTCAGGGCAGTTATGTATGTAGCTTTTTCACACTGATTTCCATGAAGAGAAAACAGCATCAGATGTGGCACATGGCCCACTTACTCCTCTGTCTGGCATGTGTCTTCCCTTTATTCACTCCACAGTCTGGATCTGGACCACACATAAGGGTTTATCAGATTGATAGTACCACATGAGCATCCTGAGTCCCCATTCCAGACAGAAGGGAGAACTGTTCCCAGAATGACTCCTCCCAGAACAACCTCAGGGGGACATGGTCTGACCTGGAGATGGGAAAATATGCCAATGGAGTCATAGGGGGTTAACATTTCTGTTTCCAAGACTGGAAAAAAGCATACTCATTACGAGTGAAATTTGAGCTCTAGGAAAAGTCAAGAAGAGGTTGATATTAGGTTCAGTGATGGCAGGATTTAACTCTGTGTCCTTATTGTCAAATTTAAAGGTTTTTTAGGTAAATGCTGTAAAAACATTATAAACATAATTCAAATCAAAATAACTCTGATTTCCCTAGTAAAACTTCCATTAGCAACCAACCATGAACTGGTAAATTGACACCAGGCTATTATTTTTTGTCTGGAAATCTTAGTTGAGGTTGCTATTAGTTCAGGAGTCTCTTCATGTCCTGTCGCTTTACTCTTTCTAGGTTTCCCTAAGACATGTATTTTAAATGCATTTAAAATTAATTTAAAATGCAAATACAAAACTGGACAAAGACAAGGTCAAGGGTAGTGGTATCCAAGCTCGAAAATGTATGAGGAGAAGAGTATTTATGATTAAGAGGTGCAAAAATACCTGTGTAAAAGGAAATAAAATCTTTAGGTATTGGACTGGAGTAGTAATTTATATTTTGGCATTTCTATCATGGACTTTTGACTATGGACCTCAAATGGGTCTGGCAGCAGGGTTCTGGTAAAGCAAATGATGACCAAACTTCAGTGGCTGGCTTGATAGGACAGGCAGTTGGACCTTTTCCTTTCTTTAATGAGACCTGCTCCAACCAAACTGCACCACAACTCATTCTTGCTACTGCTGTACCATGTCCCATGCCATCTACCAAATGCCATGAGAACAAGCAGCAGAAGCAAACACAAACATTTATTCCTTGCCTCATAACAAATTCACAGTGTTTAGCTAAGGTTAAAATGCTTAGGTATATGCTTGTCATCTGTTTGTTGCTGCAGCTTTGTTTTACGCTAAATAATATTTTTATCTACCTTGAAGTTCAGAAGTGGATTTAAGGGAGGGGAGGAGACTGATCTAATGTGCCTCAAGGCACAGGAAGGAGAAAACGCAGTGAATTTTTTAAAAATGTCTTTCATTACAGAAGCCAGCTACTAAGGAAAGAGTCTGCTGGGCCTCAGGAGCCTGAGTGAATCATAGTATTTAACATTTAGCCCTTACCTAAGCGCTTTCCTAATACATACTATTCAGTGTAGTGCTTTCTGAAGTGAGGTAGAGGCTAACCTAGCCATTCAGCATCCAAAGACACGGTACCAGAAAGTTTTGGTCAACAGCTGCCTAGCATCTGCTATGCCTACTTAAAGGCACCTTACTGATTCTTAGGTGTTATGGTCAACAGTGTTTAGTCTATATAATCAAGAAAGCTTTATTCTGCTGCCCCTACACAGGCTGCTTCATTGGAAATGTGCTGGGTGTCCAAGGGATCCACATGGGGCTGGAAAATATGTATAGGACCTGCGGGAGATCAGTGACTTGCTGGGGGTTAGATGGGTGCCTTGGGGCATTAAATGCCCATGTGCAAGTAGCTGTATGGGTGTTGATGAAATCTAGAAACATATTTAGCTAACTGTTGCCAAGTATCTGCCATAGGGTCAGGTTAATTATTCCATATAGGTTCGATTGCTTTTATTGACTGGACTGCCAGTGAGTGTTCAGATTTTAGTTCAGGTACAGAAGCCTGAATAAAGCTGGAGCTGAATCCCACCCTCACTGAGCATAGTCTGGAATGGTTTATTCAGACCTTTTTTGATCTTAACCCTGCTTTATTGCAATGGAGACAAGGATTCTCTTTCCTACTTAGAAAACAGAGGTAAGATCTCAATTTTTCAGTTCTCTGTGCTTTTTATCACTAAGGTATTAAGTATCTAAGAATTTGTTTTTACCTTAGAATGTCTAGAAGCAGAGCTAGCCTAATTTTAATTGGCATGTTTGACCTCTTTAAATTTGGGAAAATCCAGATCTCTAAATAGCCACAATTTCTTTGAGCATTTGTCCATACATGGGCTTCAGCCTCCATATCCACATGCCACAGGCTGGATTCCTCTGGCCAGGACGTGCCCAGGCTGTGTATGCAAGCTCAGCACTTCCTGGCCAAGAGAAAGCTGACTGCCATGACCAAACCTCTGCTCCCTTCCCTCTTGCTGTCTGAGCTATATCCTGACATCTCCTTGTATGTAATTAACTGTCTCAGCTACAGTGTTATCCAGCTGCAGGATTTTTACCCAATGACTCATTAACCCCCCTGCCAAAAAAACTTTGTTTTTTCCCTTCTTTTTTTGTTTTGCTTTGCTTTGTTTTGTTTCTGTGTAACAGACAGCAAAACATGTTAGCCTTTCTTTAGAGATTCCCATATTCTGGGCAACTGTACCAGATTCAAATCTTTCTCAAAGAAATTATCAAGACAAGGAAACATCAATTATACACATTTTTATTTTGTGACTAGGCAAGACCACCTTCCCAGATTTTGGTGTTCCTGGTCCATGACTCAGTCCATGTTCTTCCAAAGTGTGCTTTCCTCAGCTGTGGATCACACATTTAGTTTAGACAGTCTTACACTCCCTTGCCACAGGCCATTTCTGCACCATTGTTTAAAAATCTCCCTGTTAGACATTGATAATGCAAACAGTTGGGAATCAAATGCATAGCTTTACAGAGAAGCATCAAGATAGATCATTCAATTGGAAGAGGTGTGCAGCAGTCTCATCTTACTTAGATTTCAGGCTTTGTTTGCCTTGGATGAACTAACTGTTCCTAAATCCCCCAAAGTGACATGTATGCATGAACAAAGTAGTCTAAGGTACTTCACTTTATTCTAGTTCTTTGAGAGGTGCTGATAAACACAGGTGAGCAGGCAGACAGGCAGTGACCTGAAACTTGTGATGAAATCACATCTGAATGAAGGATCTATGGGCATCATCTCCTTCATAGCATCCTTCACACAGAACAGAATCCACAGATAAAATTTGTCCAAAGGATCTGACTTCAAACTTGTGTAATGCATAGTTACCTAAAGTAGAATATATTTCAGGGCAATACGTGGATAAATATTAAACTTACTATACAAACACTTGGTATAAACACCATTTTCCAAAGAACCTTTTTTTTTTTAATTGAATATTTCACTAGAGAAGATATGTACTCACATGTGGGTTTTTGCCAGCTACTTGCGAGATAAACCTACACTATACAAGCAACATTTAAAATCACCAGTGGCTTTAGCCATTGTCAGGGACTTGAAAACATATTGCAATCCAAGACAAATAGGAAGCACAGAGAAAAAGTTATAGTGGACACGACAGAATTTTTGCAGTGTTGAGAGAACAGAAGTTGTATCACAAATAGCATATTTTTAACCTACAAAACCAAACAATTTAAAAAACCACATGATGTGTCCTTGAATGACTCTTTTATAGAAATTGGAAACAGCAAAAGGAACTACACAGCAAAATGTGGTGCAACTCTGAATATAGAAAATGCTGTTGTGAATCAGAAGGGGGGTAGTTTCAAACAGACCTCCTTAGTTCTTTCACATGGCTGAAAATCATGAAATTATTTTTGTGACCAGCCATGAAATCTTTCTCTGTTGACTGAAATGAAGTTTTTATTTCTGATCATTTCACACACATCAGGACAGAAGATTTTTTAACAGAGTTGGGATTGGAGTGTTTTTAATTGTTTTAAGGGCTGATGCAGATATTATGAAACAACAGATACATTTACACTTTACAAGATTAAGAATAATCTATTCCTTAAAGTCAGGATTTTTTTCCCCTACAAGACAAAATAAGACATAACAGACCAGGGAACACACAGAAACAATTTTGCCCTGGATGATTTAACACGGCACATAAATGAGTTTCTGGGCACTGTAACACACTTTCTTTCTACGCCGACTCGGTTGAGAAAATATTTTAATTTTTTCTCTCAATTCATCTTTTACTCTGAAGTTCAGCTATGCAGAATTGACACTGTTCTACTCAGGATACCTGCTCTTTCCCTCTAACAGCTTCCAAACTTCTAAATTCAGTGATTAAAAAAGCATTTTCTCTTCGCTATTCCAGGCCGCACTGTACAATCTCTTTAGTATGATTTTACATAAATTGTGATTCCAGAACCTTTATTGCTAACTCTGGAGCTAGAAAGAGCTCAGATAGACTTTTCAATTTTATGATGAATTTTTCAAGGTTCTTAGTCAGTTAAGACACAATCTTTTAGTCATAATCTGAGTAGATTTTATATGGAACTCCTGAAAGACAATATATACATACACACTAAAGACATGCTCAGACAGAATATTCAAACCATTCTAAAGTTCTACTGACATAAAATTATTAAACTTTCCAAAAGGACACTACTGGTCTTTCATCTTTAATATCCAGGTAGAACTTTTGTCAGAACTTAAGTTACAGGAGGTTTTGTGAAATGAATATAAAATGGGCTGAATCATGCAATGAGCTTATACTTCTCTTAGTCAAAATGACACTTGTAATGTTGGGAGGCTACAGAGTAGCTGGTACTATTCATACAATTATCTCTGTGATCTTAGCATCAGTGCAGAGAGACGGATGGAAGATGGCAAAATGTTCCTCTTTGGAATATTGGTAGTGTCTGTACAAACCTGGTCATTCAGATTATAGTTCAGTAGAGCTAATGCAGCATACCTAAATATTTCCAAAATTGCTAGTAAATCTCTATTAAGACCTCCCCAGGCTTGTCTTCTAACCAGTTCTAATGTTCAAGTCCAAGCTATTTTAAAAATGCCTATATATTGACAGTGGAATCTGATTTTTTTTTTTATTCCTTAGGAGGCCTCATTTACATGGCTTTCTTGCTACAAAATTGATAATTCTTGATCTTAAGTGCAGAAGTGCAAAAACATTTCTTACCAAGGAGATAATACTCTGTTGATAGATCTATGGCAACTGAAGAAAACAATACGCCGTCCACTGTAAAGCCACTCACACAGCTCCTGATGCTTCATCCTTTCTTTAGAACAACAACAAACAAAAGCCAGGTGACTTGTTCTTTTTCTTGAGCAGGTCATTCACTTCTTAATCTTCCTAAGGTGAAATCCACCCTGTTGGAATGGGATATATATATTCGGTTTACATGCTACTTAGTTCTGCGTAAGTCCGACTTGTGTTTAGGAACATAAGTGACTCAGTTTTTGCACATGCCTTGTGCAGCCCACCAGAAGTAAGCAGTGGTTAGAGATCATAGATAGTGATCTCTGTCCTAATACAGGCAAAAATTCACAGAATATGTACTGAGGGGTTTTTTCCTCTCCTGAAATTTGTGGCTCCTCCTTATGTCTGACCCAAGTACATCACGTTATTTCAGGCTTCAGCAAAACTCCTTCTCCTTCCTCCTCCTTCCTCACTTCCACCAGGCTTACAAATTGTCCCCACTCCATATAAATGCAGTAGGGCAGCCAGTGCTGGTAAAATTCATTTGGCTAATACCAATCTTGAAAGTTGAAAGCTGGAAACCTACTTTAAAATTAATAGAATTGAAATTTTCTCACAGTTTATCTGATTTGATCACGTAACTTAGCAGCGCAGACTGTATAACCAAGATACAATGTATCCCTAGTGAATTTCTACTGGGTTACCCATTTCGCAGATCAAGTACAGTGTGATCCAGTAAAGATATCAATTAGCTTATTTTGATAATTTTTTAAAAAGTTAAAATGACCGAATGTTTTCGGCGGCTTGACCTAAGCATAAACAGAAATTTTTCTGACAAACTTCAAGGAGTGCACAAAAATATACCATAGGGCTAAGATTCAGTGGAAAACCAGAGCATAAATATATGCACTAGAGAAAGAAAAGAGTCTGGAAAAAACCTGCATTTGTTGAATACTTACCAGATGAGCCCTGCTCCAAGAGTCAAGTCCAAATGCTTCTGGAAAAATAGGCTAGGGCTAAAACCCATTTTGCAGTTGCTACAGTTTTGCTTGTAGTTGTTTGAGGTCCTTTTTTAAAATCTCCTTATGCACATAAAAGAATCACGTGACTCCTTTACTAAATTGCATATTTGTAGTGAAATAGTTTGAAATATAGACTCACAGAGAAGCAGAGATATGACTAATACAATTTCTGTTTGTTTGTTTTTCACACGTTTTTCAAAACTTACCTGGATCGTTTGGATGCTGCCTTGTATAACTGAGTAAGCTTACATTTTTTCCAGGTCATTCATAAGTTTTACTGTAAAAGAGAAAGATAATTCATTGCAGTAACCAAGACAGGAGAGGAGAAAAAAATATGCAAAATCTTGTCTCCGTACAGCTTAAACTCTATAGAGGAACTTCTCAGGGGAGAATAATTAGTTTTTTTTAGTAAATTTCATGTCAGCTAGAATTTTGAACTGTATTCCAATGATAACTTATTCATTCATTGAAGTTTATTTAAGCTTTTGCGGTTTTTCTGATGGATGGACTTGGAAACTGCCATGACACTTTTCAGCATCATGTTACAGCTAAACCAGAAAGATGATGTGGGCACTATTTTATCAGCTCTGCACTTTTCTGTATTTTTACTTTCATTTCCTCTAAGTATCAAACAGTTATATTGGTTTGGTGTGAGACACACAAACATTTTAGCCAGTAGCAATCAGGAGTAACAATGGGCTGTCATCTGGGCGCTTCAGACTACCCGACTCGAACCCCCAGGTGACCAGGAGTTAGCTCACAGCATGAAACCAAAGCAAGAATTGAGTTCAGTCCCAGTGGACCTTCAGAGAAACACCTCTGTTTGGAATGTTAAAGGCAGCAAAAAAAGTGGAAGAAGGGCAGGCAGATTTGCCACTTCAGGGAGGGACACATTACTCTGTTGTTTTCAAGGATGGTAGACAGGATGCTCTAGTTTTTGGCTGTCCTGTGGTCTGACATCTCATTGGCAGCAGCAAGTCATGGGGCTTGCTTCTGGAGTGCATCTGCTGGTTTCATTTCATTCAAAAAACATCAGGCTCATGCACTCCAGGATGACTCTGCAGCAAGAACCACAACGTGAATAGTGAGAGTGATCTGGAGATTCCCATCAAAAGCACACACGTCTACAACACTAAAATCCATCTGAGTTCATTTCCTAGGGTTTTCAATTAGACCTTGGAAAATTCCACAGATATGGTCAGGAGGGAATAAAATGATCTAAAACAATAGTCTCTCTCCCCTTCACTCACTGAAGCTGTACAGAGAAGGCTAACAATAGAATTAGGCATTATTCTACTCTTCCCGTCTCACGGAGTTGCACAATAGAAAGAAAAACCTGTGTTACAACTGTACTGAGGATTGGTTCTAGCACTAAATATTTTCTCAGGGATCTTCAGGAATTGACATGGTTGGAAAATATGCTCTCTACCTTGTTAACTTTTTCCTTCTGTTCCTGAGCAAGCTCACCTGTCTGACTGAAGAGAAAGTTCATTCAGTTCACCATCATCCCTCATGTCTTTTCTTTTTCCTTTCATACCCACCATTGCTCTAGCTTACATTTGATATACTGTCTGAGATACAGTAAATAAAATTCTAGCCAATACATCAGTGGATAAAAGCTGGAATAACTAAAAAAAATAATTTTGAAACAACAGATTTGCAAATCATCGTGTGCCTTATGCACTTCTATCCTTTCCTGAGCCTGTTTTTTTCCACTGCAGGACCTTTTAAGAGAAGACTATCTCTTACCCTCTATTTACAGAATCAGCCCTTATGGTCACTGGAACCTCCAAGGACTACCACATTTTAAACAATAAGCAAAACAGTAATGCACAAAAGAGAAGAATGTGTCTATCAGACAGAATTATTTAGTTCTTCTATCTCTATTGCATAAATTTAATCAGATATGACCAAAATTTTTCATTCAAGTTTTCATTGCCAAGAAAGCTTTGGTAGATCATTTTGACCCAGACAAAACAATTACAGAATTGTCTGAACTATAAATATTCCTGTTTCTTTCTTTAACCTTGGCTTGTATTTCATTTTCCTCTGCTTAAGCAATACTATTTCATTCTAAAAGGTTTAAGGGGAGTGAATAAAAAAAATAATAAATAAAACAAATAAAAGATAGATACATAACAGAACCCCTCTATGGTTTATCTAACCTTCTCTAGTCATGAGAAAAGAGTTCTGGGGTCTTACAAGGGTTATACCCCTTGGGTAGATTTCCAAAGATTGTGAAGATTGAGACTACAGTTAACATGAATTAATAGCTAGTGTTCTGCAATCCCCTCAAAATATGATGTGTTTGTGTGCTTATGAAGCAACTTGGGAGGTTAATGAGTAGAAGTACATACTCCACATAATCATTTAAATTAATTATATTTGCAAAAAAAAATTAATACATTGTCTGCATCTTTGTCTTTGGGCATCTAATAAAATATGTTAAATGTTTCCTGATTACTATTATCCATTTATGTCTAAATAATATCAAACACTAGGTATTCTATGACACTTTTTTCTAACAGATTTTTATATTACCCAATTCCCTACATCCCCAATCCCACCTGCAGAGTTCTTTGGTTACAGGTCCATAACCTGAGGCCCGGTGATTTATCTGCCAGTGCTCATATTAAGCACTTCTCTTGCCATATCAAATGTTGAGACACCTTGTGAAACCATGAGTGTCACTGATAGGTAGGAACTATCTCACAGCAATTAAGCATGACAGAACTGTCCTAGGCCACAAGTTCATAGAATCATATATTCAGTACTTACTAACAATGTAAATATATACAGCTACAAAATTAGACATATTTTACAGTGGGAAGAGGCTATTACAAAGACTTTTTGCACTCTTAAAAACACAGTTAGACCACTGATGTGCAGCTGCACCTGGTTGCTGTGGAGTCCTTGGTTCATGCTCAACCCTTTCAGAAACTGTGTGGGATACAGAGTGGTTCCTCTGTCCATTTAAACAGTGTTGCTGGGCTGAAGTTTCATTTCGGAGTGTGCACCACTAAGAGTAGAGATGAGTGTCATGAAAATGAGGAAACAATTTTATGATTTTTTAAACAAAACACTGGTGTTTCTCCATTACAGAACTTGAAAGAGAAAGATGAAGCCTCCTCTACCAGCACAGCATGAATCAATATCATAACTTCTCTGAAAAAGCTGAAGGTCATTTCCAGTGGGATGCCAGCAAAGATGAAGTTCCATTTCAATACAGCATCCCAGTTAATTCCCTAGTGAAGAAGCAGTAGAAATTCATACAGTGGGATGACTGCTGTCCTGCTGGAAGGTAAAACTTGGTATTGAAAAAGCAGAGGGAGTGGAGGGAGGAGGCGGGGAAATAGCTCTAGGGAACACATTCTGGCTCTAATTCCTATGGGGAATTAAGCATTTTATGTTCTGGTTTCTGACAAAGACAGCATGAATGCAATTGTAACTGATCTGTATGGTTTAAAGAAACCTTTCACACAGTCTACAGCTCTGAACCACCTGGTCTGGCAGGCAGGACTGCTTTTTTGCTTCACTAAAAGACCACCAAACCTGGTATGAACCACAAATTATCTCAAATTTTACAAAAGATGCAGCCCTGCCAAGACTTTCAGACTAGAGAAATTCAGAATAACATTTGTGTGCATCTGAATATCAGTTTCTCAGGACCCTGTGTGGCCTACCTCCTTCCTTCCCTTCCTCTGTCTCCCTCCCTCTCTCCTAGAGGTTTAGCTGACTGCAGGCAGGGCTGTTGCCCACAGCAAAAGCTGCTGCGAGGGAAGAACTGGAAAATGCCCTGGCCAGGGCTGTATAACCTTTATTTGGAGGTTGCCTCAGATGAGGCTCCTACTCTCAGTCTCACCACGTTTTCCTGCAGTCATGTCTGACCCTGGCTCCCCCCACCAGGCCCATATCCTGACCCCCACCTGCCGGCTCATGTTCTGACCCATTCTCAGCCCATCACCATCTCTAGGGAGGTGACTTGATGCATGGTGTTCCCAGCTGCCCTGCTCCTTGCTGGGGGATAGGATGGACCCTGGCTTCTTAGTCATGCCCCAATGGCCCCCCATCGTCAGGCCCACATCCCTCAAGGACCGCAGAATCACAGAATACGCCGAGTTGGAAGGGACCCACAAGGATCATCAAGGGCAATTCCTAGCCCTGCACTCATTCCCAAATCTGTGAGCCCTGGCCCTGAGCACAGGACCCAGCCTTCAGCTCCTGACAAAAATTTGGACCACAAGCATTAGGACTGCAAGATAACCATGAATTTTTTAAGATGGGATTTAGCTTTTGAAGAGTCTCACTTTTATGAAGAAATCTAGCCTAACAAATTTTGAGGAGAGTAGTATTAAAAAAACATGTCCCTTTTATCAAGTTGCACAATACCTGAGCTACCAGTAAAAATGAAAATAATATCCTGTACGCACTGTCATTGGCTACGGGATTTAAAATACTAAAAGTAATCCCATTATTATAGCCCTGGCCTCAGTAAACATTTGTTGCACACCAGAAAGAACCCAGAACAACTAATATCAATATGCATTCAGAAAGAACAACAACCTTAAAGCATTCTTATGGGCAAAACTGCCTCATCATTTACTTTACAAGCTTCAGGACTAGGATTTCTGAAGCTCTTTTTCAGTCCACTTTTAAAGTGAGAACGCACCCCATCTTTCCTGCAGGACTTTCCTATTTTTCAAGGTCTCATCACGTTACGCTTGTACATAATGGAGCTGTTTAAATGTGGCAATAGGAGGTCTAATGAAATATTACCACTCCATTTCTTCAAGGACTCCTTTGGATTCTTGTGTCATTTATCCTTCTCTGAATCATAGTGTTTACTTTGGACTCTTTTTCTGGAATCAGTCTTCATGTGCTTGATTGATTTGATGAATCACTGAGCTGCCAGTGACCTTTGACCCCACTCAAGAACAGAAATGTTTCTCTGAGGCTGGCAGCCTGTGCTCACTCTTGGCACTGCTCCAGGTTTTCTCTGAGGAGTAGCTCTTTGATGACACGTAGTCTGCTTGGAGGAGGCCTATTGACATCACTGGAATTGGCTTCCCTTGCATACTGGGGGTAGGAGACACAATTCAAGGAGATTTGAAAGGCACAGGAGGATGGGGAAGGGATGGTCTTCTGCGAGTCACTGATCAAATGGCTTGTTTCTTCTCCAGAGTCAGAAACAGTTCTCTTCGAAGTGGTGCAAGGGATTTGAGGCCATTGGCCTGCGTGCAGCTGGGACTCCAGCTGAGTTGCTGTTGTCTGCTTAGTAACAACAATTTTTCTCAGTTAGAAACTTCAGAAAACAGTATGTGTTTGGAGAGGCAGGACAATGCTGTTGCTGTTGCAAAGTACGGGGTATCCTCATCTCCCTACTCTGACTGCAGTGGAAGCTGAGAGCTCTCAGCGCTTTGTTGGCAGTGATCATCACCTCGTGATTAGGTCCATGGACAATTAAGGCTTTCAGATATTCCCACACAGAAGTGATGAAGAGTTGCAAACATGAGGTTCTGATTCTCACTACTGTTATGAAGTGTGACTATTGAAACATTTATTTCCACTTCCAGTATTTGTCCATATGTGTTCTCCACTACGGGTATGAGGACACAGTGTGGGGTTGCAATTTGAAATCTTTGGCAAGCAGGATCTGCTGGGGACATTCCTATTTCTCATATGTCCATCTCCTGTGATGCCAAAAGTGTCAAGGGCAGTTCAGGTATAATAGCAGTTTCTTCTCAGCATTCATGTTGTCCCCGGATAATCACTGGTATTATAGTTAGTAGGTGCAATAATCTTAGCTTAACAGTGATAATTAGGTAGCTGTTCCCTGGAAGTTCTTTAATCAGATTTAGTTTGTAGTCAGAAATCAAATGAGATTCCTCCTTTGGGATAAGCTGTTCTATGTTGGGATTGCTGGATTGAAACAATGCCCATCTTTTAAGACAGAATCACTTCTTGCTTGAAGAATGCAGTATTTTACCAAGAAGGGCCTCAGAAACTGCAACAAGTATTTAAAGATGCTTTTTTCCTTTCTTTTTTTCTTTCTTTTTTAATTTTCCCACACCCTTCCCTATTCAGTCCAACTAACCCCACCTGAAATCTCAGAGTTTAGAGTAACAGTTCCTCCACAGTTCTGTGTTCCCAGGATTCATACTCACTCCCCCTGGTCCAGGAGGCTCTGCTCACCCTTATCATTTCTATCCTGAAGGAATTATCACTCTTGAAGGGTGTGTTTTTAGGATAATGGTAACTGAATATGCAATCTAGATGAAAGAGGTCTCTTCAATCAACTTTTGCTAAAGAAATCTAATTGTTTTATTCAATCTTGTCCCAAAGGGCCTCTGAACACGGAAGTATGGACTTCAGGAAATGCAAGAGACTTAGTCAGCATCTGTAGCCATGTCCTTACCTAATTATCCACGTGGAGACTAGAATAACTGCTAGCATTGCTTACAGAGATCAGTGGCTTTGTTAAGTTCATTAACACTATATGCTTTTGTTTCTTTAACCTATGTCCGTGCTGGTCCAGAATGAAATGCACAGCACTAAGTTCACAGTGGCAAAGGACATCCAGATTTTGAAAAAACAAGCTACTCCTGCTCTCAAATGGGTTGACCATTCCTCTAGTACACATGTAACAGCGGACAGACAGCCTGATACAGACAAGTGGAAAAGCAACCAACTGTCTAAACAGAAAGTAGGTTGCACAAAATTTGGGCAGAATTGTAGAGAAAAGCACCTTACATGAGAGATGATCACAAACTAAACTTTTGAAAAAAATAAAAACTTCATAGTGGATATTTATAAACTGGAGCGTGGTTTTGCAAGACACATGATGCAATCCTTCTGCTCTGCTTGTAATCAGATTTGAGTCCCATGCATGTTAGAAATACAGAACACCTGAAAACAGTGAAAAACAAGAAAAGTATTTTGAGCCCTATAATGTGTAACTTATGAGAAGAGATTGATACTGGCTTGCTTGGGAGGAAGAGATTTAGAAAAAAAATAGGTTAGCTTTCATAAACCATATTTCTGACTTACCTTTTACTTATAGTAGGAAAAATCACAGACAATGTATTAGAAGCCAAAAATCTAGGACATTATTTCACTGCCAACTATAATTACAGTAAAAGGTCAGTCAGGGGAATATTAACAGAGGTATATAAAATGAGAAATTAGGAAATATGTTCAGCTCCTTTGTGCTTATTTCATTTGTAGAATGAAATGAAGAGTCATTCTGTGCTTCAACAATTCATGTACCAGTGAGAAGTGGAAAAACTCAGCTAGGACATTCAGGCAAAATAAGTGCTAATCTGGGATGGAAAAGTTTCTTATCCAACTAAATTATCTAAGTTTAAATGCATGTAAATACTGGAATAGACACAGAGTTGAACAGGATTAGTTTCCTTAGTTCTGGATTAAAATGCTTTGTCAAGGCATGAACCAAAGTTGAATTGATCAAAATATTTGAAGGTTCTGGGGATGCAAAAATCAGTCAACAATTACGCAATTCCATATATTTATGGTTGTTTGATTCATTGGTTGGAGTGTAGTGTACATGTTTTCTTCTGTATGTCAAGAAGGAAGATAAAAATACCATGATCTTCTAAGAGGCTATGAAGAGCAAAAGTGGCATGAAAGACGTTATAAAGTCTGCCAGGGAACTACCATACTGTTTTACTATTTCAAACTATTTTTATTGAAATATAAGTAGCAGGGCATTGAATGGCATGATTTTTTTTTCCCCTAAGTCTTTCCTAGATGCATACCTGTTACTTTTATCCATTTTACCATAGACAACAATGTCTGTGTCCAACAACATTGAGGAAGACAATTAGTCTAAAAGATCTTACCTGCTAGAGGACAAACTAAACTCATTTCTCTTGCCTTTTCAAATCCTGACTAAGACTTCACATTAGATGCTAATGAGAAAAAACAAAAACTGGCATTTTTGAAAACTGTGTTTTGTTCTCAGTTCCTCAATGACCTTCTGCGGAAATCTGGAGAAACCCCCTTCCCAGCCTATTACATCATTCTCCATCTGTCCTTCCCTCCACTTATGGCTTCCATACAGGCTTGCACCTGTGTACCACACAGGCCACTTAACAGGTTTTCCAGGACAACAAAATGCATCTTAAACTGTGCTTGTGCAGTACCTAGCAAGTTATCTATGAAGCTTGATTAGAGCTTTCAGTACTGATACAGAACAAATAACGAAAACTTGGTTTTGTTTGTTTCAAATTCATGTAAATGGGCCACTCATGAGGGGTCTCCAGGGACACAAGCAAGTCCACGGGCACTGGAACTAGTGACTCACTTCTAGTCCATTTATGTTTTGTAACTGAATTTTGCTCCGTGAGATTTATACTTCTAATACACGAAAGAGATTAGAGATCTGCTAATTATAAGAAAAGATTTCAGTGTTTTTGTGACTTACTATTAAAATGAGAATCCACATGGAAATCTTAATCAATCGTATTGGAGTAAATCTTATGTACTTAAAAAACTTTGAAATGTCTGTCAAATTCAGCTCTGTCAAGTCAATTAAAACTGGTCAACGAACGTAAAACTTCTGTTAGTCATTCACTAGCAGATGATAGACAGATGGTTGTACCAGCTTCATTTCTTTGAGAAACCAAGATTAGTAAAAACCCTACTTTGAGTACTAGTTAATTTTTCACTGTCAGTACCTTATCTTCCTTCAGGATCTATGTAATTTGATAGTCTGCATGTGATACCAAATACAGGTTAAATATAAGATAACTGTACAGCCTCACACATATCCCTGTTTCAAAGTCAGATCTAAGTCCAAAACTGAAATCCCAACCTACTTACAGATATTCTTATTCAGTCTAATTTGCTGTTGAAGCTTTGCCACTAACAAGGAAGCACCTGAATCCTGTGCTTCTAGCAGTCTATATAAGAGTTCATTTATTTTTCCATCATTTGCTATAAAATCATGTAGTGGCTGAGGTGGGAATGGACTGCTGGAAAACATCTAGCCCAAACCCCCTTCTCCAAGCAGAGCCAGCTGGAACAGTTGCTCAAAACTGATTTTTGGTTTAGTGATGAGGTTTCTCATATCCAAGCAATGACCTATATATCACAGCACCATTACTTAATGTTTAGGAGAGGACTTGTATCTATTCCAATATTGTTAACATCTCTAAAAGTAGCAATCTCAAGTGAATGCAGCTGCTATGATCCAAAATCACAGTCATTTGGGTCCTTCTGTCTGGTCAGAGTCTTTTTGCTTAAGCTCAGAAATAGGTCATTATTGAGTAATTCTATTTAAATGCGCCAGTGCAGCGATGTGATTAAAGCAAAGGTCACCTTGGATGAAGTCAGTCCAGTGAACACAGGTAATGAATGCTTCTGAATCAGCATGTTCAATCAAACACTTGCTCCCATTTGCCTGGATAAAATTAAGTGCGCCTTGAAAAATCTTTATGGAATGATTTTTGTTATATGCCACTAAGAGTGTGTAAGAGAAATGTTCTCACTTAAAGGCCATACCTGAAAAATATAGAATATCTATAGTGTTATATTCACTTATGAGTGAAACAGGAATGATGATTTCCTTCTGCATCCTGAAGAATAGGTTTTATAAATGCATACTGCTTTTGTCTTGGACTTGAACTTTTTAGCTTTACTTGTCTTATTTTATAGATCTAAATTAAAATAAAAATTTTGTTCTAAGAATGCCTGTTTTTCTTTACTAACTGAGAACGAAGCATAGGTGTAGATATCCTGTTAAGCCTGTTGACACCTGTTAAGCTAGGTGTAGATATCTACTCAGATGGTTAAATACCATTTCTGGTTGGGTTTGGTGGATAGTATTCTTGCTTTTTTTTTTCTCCCATTTATTTAGCATAATATCCTCTGTCTCACACATGTAGAAATAGACCTTTTATTACAGTTATATCTGCAAATGGGGCATTTTGATGCATAGACCAAATGGAATGGCCAATCCTTTATGGCCAGTATTCCTTTGGGAAATATAATTTAACAGTTGCCCTTGGCTCACCATTAACAATCTCAAAAACTTTCTGTTTTGATCTTGAAAAACCTTTGGTATTTCTTAGTTATGAACATGAGTCAGTGGCCTTCAATCTCCTGAAAATATTAAGAAAACAGAAAAAGAGAAAAATCTCCCCAGCAAAAGGAATGTAAGTGAAAAATGTCACCTCTGTAAACTCAGTCTGAGGAAGATCTGTATTTTATGCATACATCAAACTCTTCAGCCTCCCTTTGCACAAGTGAAGCAAGAATTTGGCTCTCTGGTTTTACAATTATTTAATAAAAAATACACAGTTATGAAGAAAGCCTAGCAGCTGGCTTCTGATGCACACCGTACTGCAGTTCCCCAGGGTATCCTGCCAGGCATCTTAGGTGGTTCAGATAGTGGCTGATGGTCTGTGCAGACTAAACCCTACATTTCTGCAAGTACTGACTATGACTTGAGCAGAGTGTTTTTCTTCCCCTGCCTACCTTTTTCGTATGGTTTGTCAGTCCCTACAAAATTTTGTGTGATTTTATTGTTGCTGCTTTCCCTGCACTCATTTCTCTAAGCCACATCTGGAATGTTACATGTCTCCCTCTGACAGATTTCTACTGGCTTTTCAATAGCTTCAGTAAAGTGATATTGGCATAGATACTGTAAAAAAGTGGAGGCCCCTTTGCAGCACAAATCATCACAATATGTCTCCATCTGCCACTGAGCCTTTAAGTATAGTACTGATATTTTTGTCCAAGACTATTTTGAGTTAGCAGCTATGCTTTTGTTAACAGGAATTGTGACAGAACTTCATTTTTCATTGTGATTTGCATTCAAAGCCCTGTGCACATGAGCATTTACTTTGTCTATATAGAGGTTTGTCTATACGAAAGTGTACTTACAAATTGATACAGGCACAGGTGCATTTTGACTGACCCAGGGTGAGTAAAATTAATATCCTTGACCCATTAACTAGCAGAAAGCCTCTATTAATAAACTTTATTAATAGAGTGTCCAAAAGTTTTGTGTCTCACAGTTGAACCACACAAATTCAGATGCACTCCCCTCTCCTCCTCACCACACAATATCTCTGTCTCATCACAAGGGTCAGATTTTTCCCTTCCTCCCCTGGCAGTATCTCTGGCACACATGAGCCTCCGTAACACTTTCCGAATAAGAAAAGAGCTCTCTTTGACAGTTGAATGGTTCTCTTTATAGTATACAAAATGTGTTTCATTTAGTATGAAAAGAAGGAGGATTAATTTTTGCAATGTGCCCCCTGAATTGAAGTATCATCGATGGAAGAGAATGAAAACAAACTTTAGATGAATCAGGTGACAGATACATTTGGCATTCAAAGTTATGTACAAGACAAGTTTTTAAAAACAATCCCTTTGGTTTAATACACTTCAGGAAATTAATATTTAACCTGAAGAAAATTTAGAAATCCCTAAGAGCCCCCATCAGGAACTGCTATTTGATGTTGTCGGACCCGGCAAATACTGTACAGATTCCTCCCATCAGCCTTTTTGTCTTTGTTTTTCTCTGGTTTCATTCTCAGTACCTGTTGGACTGTGATGGTGGGAGACTGACTCCCACAACCTTGGCATTGCTGTGCTCTTCTGAGTGCTGTGGCAGGTAAAATAGGGAGGATATTCTACTTTTCCTGTAGGTTATCCCTGGTTATATCAGGAAATTAAAATGCTCTGAGAGCATTTCCTTTTGAATTAATAACTCTTTCCACAACTTCAGTTTTATTTGACATTTCAAATGCAAAACACTTTCAACATACGAAGTGTCGGGCTTTTTGCTAAAAGATTATTTATGTACTTCTAAATTATGAAGCAGTGTATGAAAAACTAGTAGTCCTAATAAGGCAAATTGACAACATTAGCTTATCCCACATGGACATATCTATGCAGTGTTTAATGAGCACTAGAAAAGGTAAGGATGTCTCAGATACTTCCATTTCTTACTTATTATTCACAGTGAAATATTTACAGTTCCTTGCAAAAATTAATCCTTCTTCTTGAGAAATACAAGTTCAGGATCTTGAATTGTTTTGCCATCACAGCCCAAAGGTTTTCTAAGCCAATTTTCAGTGTTAAAACTTTTCAACAATGTGAAAACACAGCATTCATTTATTTTGAAAATACAGAAATTACTTCAGTAGTTTTTCAATAATCTTTTATTTCTGAAAGTACTGCAAAATCTATAGTGGCTCTCCTCTGTTTTGGGATGTGAGCATGATCTAAGAAGTTGATGTGAAGTAACAGCTGATATGAAATAGGTTGCGATTTACCAAAAGCAGTGTTAAATTGCAATATTTCATGCTCTCTTGGGAGAAACAACACAGGGAGGAAAGTATGTATGTAATTATGGAGCTAAACAATGCACACTTTTTGAGAAATAGTAGCCATCACATTATGAACTCGTTCTGCACAGGAATGAAAATGCACAACTATCCTTCCAGTGTTACAACACTACAATGTTTTGCACTGGAGTTTTTTAAGAACGCTTTCTAATCATTATTTCATGCTCTAGGACATACAGGAGCATTATTAAACCCCAGTTCATAGAAGAAAAAAGCCACACTGGCTTTTTCCAGAATATTCCAGAAATAAGTAAGACTGTTTAATTTTAGTATATATACATCATTAAGAAAAAAAATGAAACTTAAGTGCAGTATTCAGGTGTTAAATCTGGAACTATATTGTACACAGATGCATTGGCATAAGGATAGGGGAAAATATTTTTAGTATACGCAACACAGCAGCCATGGAGCCAATCTCCAAACCCCAGTGCTCAGGGGCTTAGCATATATTCCCCCTCTTCTCTGTAGGTGACTGCACACAAGGTAGCTGCAGGCAGGATTTCTTTGGCTGTCACAATACATTGAGTGGATTCATGTCACAGGTGTGAGGTTCTGTTTCAATAACTCAGTTGTACTATCTCTCTCACCAGAAGGCAGTCGATGCCTTCTGGAAGAGAACTGGAAGAAAACAGATCTTCCTCTCTGCAGAAAAGTGAAATGGTTCTGAATAGAACCTTCCTTCCCAGAACATGTAATTTCCATAAAAAGTTAACCAGACTTCAGGTCTTCCATGTAATTAGAATGATTGCTAATAACAAAAATCATCTTATCATTTTTATTCACGAAAAGTTACCATAGATGGAAACAGAAAAAAACCCTAATAACTGAAAAGATTTTATATGAAAGACCCTTCAATCACTACAAAAAAGTGGATATTTTCCACATGTATTCAAATGTAATATATTAAATATTTTCCCTCTTTGAAAATATTCCATAAATATTATTTGTCTTATTAAACTCAGATAATATATTAAATATCAGGATCATTTGTTAAAGTAGGCATTAGTTTTGAAACATTTTTCTGTACTCAAAAGAAGATATGTTTGAAATTCTGTGCCTTCCAGTGTATAGGTCTCATTCAAGTTAGCAGAAGAGCATTCTTTTGATCTACCTCTCCAGCACAATACCCCATGGTTGGATGAATAATTAGAACTTTCAGAGGTAAACAAGGGAATACGAAAGCATTCAAATAAGACTGCCTGTCTTAATTATTCTTAAAGGGAGATTAAATAATTTTTAGAGGAAATTCCAAACAGGAAATAACAAGAGCTGATTTTTTTTCATATTGCTGCCATAATGACTTGTGCCTGTTTCAAAATGGATGGTTTTGTGATAAAGACATTGACCAAGTGTTCAGAAGCCACAGCTTCCCTTTCCCTCATGTTTAAGAGTGGGAGCATATTATCTTCTCACACCACAGGGATGGCTGATGCTAGACATGAAGAACAATAGGTTTCTTCATTGTCCAGTGATGACAATACATTTTCTATGCAAGGTTGGGCAATATTCCTATCTATAATCATGAATGGTTTAATTTCTTTCCATTTAATGAATAATACTGATTTTAGGTCTATTTCAAGCTCAGATACCAGTCTTTGGTGGAGGTATCAAGTAAGCTGATCCAATAAAGTAATTTATCACTGTTGACCATTTTAATATTGTTGATTAAACCAAGAAAACTATAAAATCTTCAACCAAACCAAGAAATTAGATCCTATAGATTGATTTGGAACTATGTAAATACCAACCATTTCAGTCCCCTCCATGTACAACTGAGTGTGCTTCCTTCTCAAATAAGTGGGAGCTTTATATTGACATATTAATGAAAAATCTGGAAGAGAAGTGACTCTTTATTTCTGTCTTTCTTTTAATGACTTAAAAAGAAGACTTTCAAAGAAGAAAAAGAACAAAAAAAGAATGCGGTTTCTTGCCATTTTACTGCTTGTGTATGCTCCATTTAACTGAAAATTGTGCAAATCTTAACAGTGTTCTGGGTTTCTTCCTGTTCCTTTACAAACATTGGAACTTTTCTCTTTAAATGGAGAACTGCTGTTCTCTAGAACAGTAATTGCCAATATCTTTGGAACTTAATCTCACTTGAGAAAGCAAGTGATCTTCCAAGTGTCACTGGTTTCAGCTTGAGACACTGTTGCCATTTCTTCAGGCTGAGCTACTGCCTTTACTGTAGTAAAACCCACTGGATTACATCCACAGCCAGCTGGGTGGTCCTTCACTTCTGACTGCAAAATTCTAGACACTGCAGCCGAATCTTCATAAATCAGGACAGACTAATTTGCTTGGGCTTCATGTTCCAACTCTTAAGTACTCCAGTTTCACCACCAAGGAATGTCTTAACAACGTCTTTCTACTGGAGGTTGTTGCTACTTACAAGAAGGGAGCAGAGCAACTCCAGGAAGAAAACTAGATTGAATGATCAATCAGAAGAGTATCTGAGAGAAATCTGCCTTGCACGAAATTGAAAACATTAAGTTTC
Organism: Manacus candei; assembly: GCF_025592945.1. Taxonomy (NCBI): domain Eukaryota; kingdom Metazoa; phylum Chordata; class Aves; order Passeriformes; family Pipridae; genus Manacus; species Manacus candei. Next base: position 380,580 of record NW_026138129.1, on the reverse strand, counting down.
ATTTCCTTCACATGTATAAAAAAGCATTGGTCAAAAAATATCCATTGCAGCTGCTGACAGTGCCTGTAGCTTGCCATCCTCTCCCTTCTTTTTTCTGTCATCATTATTTAAAGAGAGAAAATCAGCTTACAAAGGGGGTGTCAAAACTATATCTGCTAGAAGTTACCAAAAGACTAGGTAATCTCAACGACTAAAAACAATCTGTAAATTACAAGATACCTTATTACAGCTGTTCCTAAGATTTGAAGTGTGATTTGCAATGCAGGCCTCCAGCTTCCATAGACTGGTGCATTTAGCAATGCTGAAAAGAGTCCAGGAATGTAAGCAGGTGTCTGAAAAGAAATTCACAGAATCAAAGAATATGCCGAGTTGGAAGGGACCCACAAGGATTGAGTCCAACCCTTAGCCCTGCACAGGATCATCCCTAAGAGTCACATCATGTCACTGACAGAATCATCCAAACACTTCTTGAACTCTGTTAGGCTTGACAGAGTCACAGTGCTGTGACCACTTCCCTGGGGAGCCTGTTTCAGCCCTCAACCACCCTCTGAATGGAGAACCTCTTTCTAATATCCAACCTAAATATCCCCTGACACAACTGTGGGTTGTGTCCCTTGCGTTCTTTCACTGGTCACCACAGAGAAGAGATCAGTGCACCACAGAGAAGAGATCAGTGCCTGCCTCTCCTCTTCCCCTCACAAGGAAGTTGTAGACTGTGATGACTCGCTTCTAAAGGAGCAACACCAAACATATTCACATTTAGCTCTAAAAATATCAAGAAGAACAGATAATGATCAACAACAATTGACAGGAGAAAAGGTTGTGAAAGATCTGTCCAACTCATCTGCACAAGAGCTAGACTGAGACTTGGAAAAGGCCATAAACATGGCCTGTATCAGAACAGAATTTCAACAACATAGCAGCTGATCTTTTTATCAAGCAGAGTAAATTCTTCTACCTTTAATGTGCTGCATGAACCCGTTGTAGACATATGCACACGAGCAGTAAAAGCAAAGTAGAATATTATTTTTCTAACATACAGTTTTATAATGAAATATATACTATTCATTCCTTTCCAAAGTCTGTGAGAAATAAAGCCTGTCAATGAAATTAAACAGTAACAGATCTGAAATCAGTAAAAGGAAATTTGTGCCGTGTGTAGTATATAATCAATCTCCAGAGTCCTCAATAGCTGGAGAAGTGGGATTAAATATCTGAGATATTTATATGAATAAAAATATTTGCAGTTATATGAGTGTAAAAAAGGTCACGCAGGCACAAAGGCAGAACCCACCCATTAACTGCTGGGGCTAAGAATGATGTTTCCCTTCTAGGAGTGCTAATGTATCATTTTTAATGATAAATATTTGACACCTTCCTCTTGTGAATTTGGTACTGGCAGATTTCAAGAAGAAGGATAATGGATTAGAAGAACCTTTGTTTTCATCAGCTCCAGGTTTCTTTTTCTTCGAAGTCTCCCTTCCTGATCTACAGGGGTGGTCTTCTCCACAATGGAAACAGTGTGGTGCCAAGTTATTACATAGTTTTATATTTTCTTCAAATGGCTTTAGAGAGCAGATGTTCTCATACAAACATTATAGCTCTTCCTCTATGGAAGTCCGCAGGACAAGCCAAACCCTGAATCTCATCCAGCTATCACTCAACTCCATAGTAAAACTCCCAGTGAGCTGACCAAGATGAAGGTTTGGTCCACTGACTGTGACAGTCTGTTCAGCTCCTGCCCCCATTGTGTAGCTAGCAAGCAGCAGACACAGATATCAGATACAATGCTTGGGTAGAATTTTTTCCTTCCTTTCTGGAAGAAATTATGGCAGATGCATTACTCTTATAATGTACAAATCCTTAAATGCTGTGAGTTCAGCTTAACTTTTCAGAAGTCAGTGATTTATTCAAAGTTTATCCAAAACACCCATATTTTAAAAATTGTCAAGAAGTCTCATCAGAACTTAACTTCCGGGGGATTTCAGGATTTCAGTATTTCCTGGTTTTATGGCTGGTCCAGAAACAGTAAGATACGTAAAACATATCAAGAGCATTTTACAGGGGAAGAAATTTACCACTGACATTTAGTAGATGGGAGCCTGATGCTCAGGGAAATGAAAAAAATGAAAAAAGTTTTGCCTAGTGTCACTCATGACTGAGTGGCAGAATCCACACCTGCCCTATTCAGTTTCCCCCTGTGAGAAAAAACAGCCTCTCCTCAGAAATTTCAGACCTTCTTCTTCCATATCCGTATCTCTCTGGTAACCAGAAGTGCAGACGTTGCAAAATGTTTAAATACGTATTTTTCCCAGATTATGCAAATACTCCTAAGTATCTTCAAAAGACTTAAAAAAAGTAGTTAGAAGAACTGACATAAGTCAGAGGATGCCACTGCTATAGTGAACCTACTCATTCACAGCATATTTTCTTAGGTCCGTCCCTCCCTGTTTTTCTGAGAGACCCTGTACTAGTACTGAAGTGTTGCTGTTATATTTCCACACATTTCCAGTCATTTTATGTCCCTGTGTTTAGTTTTGTAGTGTTTTGTTTGGTTGCCATCAAGAGATATTTTCCCTTAGAATCATAATTAAGTGTCCATGCTCATAACTCTCTTGCAGATTTATACCAGAGTTTTAAAAAAGCTGTTGAGAAGGTGGATAACAAGTTCTTGATCACTCTGTGAATAACATCAATCATTGATGATCTTGCACCTCTTTACACGAATGAACATTTGTTTTGGTTTAAAGGATTCATAAAAAATTGTACTGAAGACTACATGGCTTTCTTGTATAATGTTCCAAGTACTCATAAAGGAACAAAAAGCCAAGGAAACCAAATAGCTGGGATATTTGTAAGGCCAAGAAAAGTTAGAACTTGTGTCCATACCTCAAAATTTGCATTTTGACATGCTGGGCATCCTTAATTTTCCTAATTGCATTCAAATTCCCCTCCCTGCCAGCAGTTTATACATGTAGGAAAGATCTCTCGTGCTAAGATTTTTTTCTTATATTTTATTCTGTTTGGTTTATAATGACTCACTCATTCCTGAAAATCTCCAGCAGGAAGGCAATCCCCACTCACATCAATGAATCCCAATGACTCAGATGGGACCCTCAGAAGCAGCAATTACAGAAGGAGATATATTTGTTCAAACACATTGGCCAAGACAAATACAGAGAAGCAGGATCAATATTTCTCAGTAACAATGCTATAAATAAAATTTGTGATAGTTTGCCAGATAAAGACTTCATGGGGAATGATGTCTTGTCAGAGATACTGAGAAACCTGCTGCTTACAACTTAGAAGACACTGGTGATTTGTAACAAAGCAACAGATTTACTGGTTTGCTTCAAATGAACTGGCTTATAGCAAGGCAAGAGGCTTAAGTGAGGGCTTTGGAGAATGGTATATTTTCTTTAAAGAAACATTTTAACTATAAAAAAGGTAAAGAGATTTTGGTTTATAAAACCTTTTTACAGTTTATTTCCTATTATTAATTTCTTAATATATATATATATATATATATAAAAAATGAGGATCTGACTAAATGAATCAGGACGTTAATTGATAAAGTTCCGTCCATGTAAACAAATAAATAATTATTTACAATCTTTGGTAAAACAAAAGGAAATTTCATCACTCTCACTCTCTGACACACTCGCAAGGAAAAAAAAGAAATAAAAAAAATCATAAATAATTTACATAGAATAGGAAAATTATGATACAGTCCAAATATTAACATCTTCATCCCCACACTGATGTCTTTCTCTGACAAAACAAAAAACCCTACACAGCTATTACTCATTACATTTAATGAAGTCACCCTACCTTCTGCTTGGAACTTGGGGATGCCACTTGAAACACCAAAAGAAACTGAAATATTTAAAAACCTCATGAAGAAGATTTGGGGAAAAAAAGCCCAACTCAACCAAAACCAAATATAAAATTAAAAAAAAATTGATAACATGAATACTACAAAATGTGCAATAAAGCCAGCAACTGTTGATTCCTTTCTAATGAATGCAGCAACAAAATCTATTTCAAGGGAGAAAAAGTTGATTCAACATTTAGCTCACTGTGCCGTAGAAGAAGGCAGAGGTACTGTATTCTTCCATTACTTAACTCATCTATGAATAAAATTACACCAGCGTGCATTTTTTTTGGTGAACAAAGCTTGTACAACTTAAACAAAACAAAACAAAAATGTTAAACATGTCTATACTATTGTATATCTGAGTAAATGTTGTATCTGTTTAGAATAAACACTGGTATCCCTTCAGCATTATTTAAGAAGTTCTATATACAGCAGACATAGGTAACAATACAAAAATATTAAAATCAGGGTAACTGGATATCTATTAAGGTTCCATTTGTAAATTCCTTATTATTCATTTAACTTTAAAGTATACATGACTATAAACCATGAAACTATACTTAAATGTAGGCCATGCTTTGACAATATCTACATATTGTGATATGCTTTCAAAAATAGCTTTAAAATATCATTATTTGTGAATGTATTATTGATGCATTATATGACATGCTTTAAAATAAATTATCAGAGAAGGTAGCTCCATGTGATAATCATAATAAATACTAACAAAATATTTATAAATGGAACCTTAAATTCATGTTACCAAATTAAGTAATAGTGGCGTTGCCACCTTTTCAAAAACCCACATCAGGATTCAGGATGTCAAAGTGCTTTTTGCAGCAGAGGTGGAAAAGTGGTTCTGGTTCATTTTGCTCCACATAGTCATGGTATGTTCTTTATTACAAGGCAATGCAGAATATAATGAAAACAGAGCAACTGAAAGTAATTTTTTGAAAGTCAAACAATAGTGATAGGTTTGGATGTTTAAATGAATCACTCTTCCCTTTCACATGAGAGTTTCTAGTTCAATTCCATTTGGCCTGAATTAAGCCTCTACTAGAGAATGCTCTGAGTTACAAATTTGACAATTCTACCACCTGTAATTTTAATGGATGTTATTAAGAGCATCCTCATCAGTTAAACCCCTTTTTAAATCAAGAAATGTTTAAAATTGATCTTTACTGTAACATCCAAAGCAATTTTCACTGTTGGTGTGGCCCGCCATTACTTTGCTAAAATTACACCCAGAGGCTTTGTGTTACTAAAGTCCAGTCCAGAGTAGAGCAAGGAAGTGTCAACCATACACCCAAAAAATTCAAACACATTTTTCCTCACTTAAACACAATGACTGATAATTATCACCCCCCCTCTTTTTCTCCATATATATAAATACATTAAGTAATTACATTTTTATATGTAAACGTCATTCTTTAAAAAAGACACATAAACAAACAAACAGGTTTTGCTAAGTTTTCGCTCTACAAAAGTGTTCTAATGTATCAATCTGCTTTTGCTTCAGTGGTGGGTTGGACGTTCACGTTTAGGTTTCATTAGTCCTGGCTGTGAGAAGGCACTTGGGTGGAGGGATGGCTGAAGCACTCCTGGCAGCAGGGAGGTACCTGGTGAGTGGAGCATGAGGACAGAGGGCAGAAGGTACACAAGTAGAAACTGGGAGTACAAGGATGTACTGAGGTGTCTAGGTTGCATAGCATCTACAGTACTTTGCTGGTAATGCAGCAACCATTGCTCAAGCATCTGAAAGAAATGGGAAAAAAAATATTAATTGTGGTTGGGCTTTTTTTTTGTTAGGAAGTCATTCACACAAGAACAGAGCTCCACCATGGTACGCTATAGAGATGCAGCACAATACTTTCTGTTCTGAATTTTCCTACAAATGGGAGGACATTTATATAAAAATACATATATGCCTATATATATAGAAAGAGAGACACAAACACGTATGTGCAGCTGTGCATCTAAATGTATATAAAAATAATATATAAGAAAACCTGGGAAAGCATTTTCTGAATTCCAAAACATTTCAGACAAGGCACTAGAGATAGACGTGCTCATTAAAGATATCTGCTCTCTCCTTTATGCCTCTTGAAAAAGGGGTAATCCAGAAGTAGCGCTCTGCCTGCAGAACACACTGAAATAGAATACAGAGGACAGTGCATATGCAGAGAGAATTCTAAGCACCGTTCTCTCTCAGAGATTTTTACCTCATTTTTTCCATGTGGATAGTATTAAACATCTGGGTTTTACTATTCAAATTGAGTTTACTATAAGGGCAAGGGGTATTCATGCCATTTCAACAAATCAAGGTTTACGCCATGCTATGATATTACAGACTGCTTTCAGTAACTGGAGGATACTTTTCATTTCCACATTTTGTGTTTGCTCATCAAGTTATTAGAGGCTTCAGCATTTTCCAGACATTTTCTGTAACTAACCTCTGCATTCATACTTGAGGTCAGAGAAATAGACCATCTCTTGAGAGAAGACAAAAAGACCTAATCGTCCACCAGCAAAGGTTGTGTCATAGATCGGTCCAGAATCCACCATGACTTGTTTCCCTTCATACACTAAAACTCTGTAAAGAACATATTTTAAATTAGACAAGGAGGATAATGCAGTGTCTAGTGTAAGAACTGAAACAGAATTAATTTTAACAAAGCACCAGAAAACCCAACTTAATTGTAGAAATCACTTCTTATCTCTCTCACACACCCACCTGGCTGGCAGCCATAACACATTTATCAGAAAGAGTGGGCTGTTCCAGAAGTAATTTTATGCACACCATCTGCAAAATATTTCCCAGTTCTTTATTTAGAACATTCGTGTCCCCTGGAATGAACTATGTCATGTACTAGAAATCACTGATAAGCCCCTGTGAACTCAGAGGTTAGCACACGGCCTTGTCACATCACTGAGCAAAGCTGTCTTTACAGCTGTGTGAATGCCTGATTTATTTATCTTTAGTGCAAGGGCCAACATCAGAAATTGGAAGAACCATTCCTTTAGAGTCAAAAAAACCATTAATTGGCGACATGCTGAATCTCAATTTCAGACATTTTAAGAGCTTAATGAAAGCTGGATGGATTTGGATACAAATAGTTAGACTAATAATAAATTGGAAAAGAAGGAGAATTTGATTTTTTTTCCTCTCTCTCTCTTTTTCTTTTTAGCATTTCAGGCATCCTCCCTAGAGACAAAAGACCTCTAAAGACATCTCTTCATTTCCTTCTCTATCAGAGAGACTGCATTTCTTTGAACTTGGATTCTCCACTTTTCATGGGACACCTTGAAACTGTCAAGTTTCTTAGGCTCTCAACCTCTTGGGCCAAATGAGTTACTCTGTAGTTTGTTAATTAGAGCAGTCTCTGGAGGGAGGGATTATGATCCTGCTTCAGTCAACAGTACATTAGGTATACACAGCAAAATGCCTTCGCATAAGGATGAAAACACTTGAGCAGCTTCTTATAACTCAGGGGTTAGGAATATATTTCTGCTTAGGCAAAAATATATTCCCAGCACTTGCTCTGTCTTGAAGTGTTTTATTTCCTGAAAGGTGCACAAAGACAAGTATGAAACTGCTCCCTGAAATCAGTATTTAAAGGATGGTAAAAAGAACAGCAAAAAGGAATGATGGGTTTAATATACTTCTCAAAATATCAAAAACCCGAACAGTTTAATGGGAAGAGTTTAATATTCATCCCACCAAAAAAATTACATAGCTCTAATCATGTTCATATGAAATTGATATTTCTGTATAAATAAAATTGTTTCATGACCATTAGGAAAATAATTAATTTATTTTCTATAACAACACCCTGAAGTTAAATGAAGGAATTTAATGCCCTGGACCACAGAATTTGTCATGCTAGATTAATCTAATGAGATACCAATGGAATCATGCTTTGTCTGACACTACGTAGATTCTGCAAAGGAAGTTACGGGTAACAGTCACATGAATCAAGTTTCCTTTTGACCTGTATCAGTCAATGCTTTGGACTGCAATAATTTGATGCATAAAGAAGCTCTTTCCAGTAAACAGGTAGCAGTCTATCCAAATTTGTCTACACTTTGTCTTTCACAGACAAATGAAAATCCCCTGCTCATAAGCACAAAGAAACCTTTAGAAGTAAGGTCCGACTCTGTCCCATGAAAAATGTTCTTTACAGTTCCAGTAGTTAGTAGAAGATAAAATTGACATGGACAGTTAATGCTTAATCTTTGCAACATCAGATAAACAGCTGGGCTCTAAGGAAAGTCACATGCCATAGCTCCTTGTTGTGTGCATTACAGATGTGCTCATGGCCACTTCTGCAGTGTCTTGTATAAGACACTACAGGAGACAGGATGCTGAAGTAGACAGGCTGCTGGCCTTCTTCCCTGTGGCGATGCTAATGTTTCTAATTAATTTCATTCACTGAAATTCCAGAGGCTGGAGAGTAATCTCATGTTCTAATCTTGCTTTGAGTTTTGCTGGGGAATTTTTGGTATCTGTACAGAAAAGCTATTGAGAAAGCTTTTTAACTTAAGAGTATTTAGCTGATGTAAATATTGAACAATCCAGACTAAATTAAATATATATGAAAAGTAAAATAACTTATTCTGAAGACAACAAAATGTCCCCCAAACTGTCACAAGTATCACAATTATCAGAACTAACAAAGAAACTGATAACATAGTTTTTATATCAACAGAGACAAAAGTTTTGCTACTAGAAAATATAGAGATGCAGAAATATTTCTTACTTTATTAGTCCTGTTTTAGGCCTATGAATCAAATGCCACCTGTAAGCCGTATAATCTTTCCAGCCAATGTTCTTGGGATCATGCCACAAAGTACGCACCTACAGTAGGAATAGAAATGCCTTAGTAGAAACACACCATGCTCCAGCAGCCAAAGCTTATTTTCTGCAGAGCATGAAACTGAAAATAGAGTTTAATATTTGACAGTATGATCAGAAGACTTCTTTTTAGAGTCAGAGTAATGGAAAGTTCTGCCTTAAACTGGTGGTCATTTACTCATCTGCAGTTCCATAGCTAAGACCACTGAAGACCACTGAAGACCACTACAGCATTGAACCTGACTTCCCTTATGAAGTCCTTCAGGTTTGCAAATACACACCCATGCTGACAGACTTGATTCTATTTTTTCTATCTGTACAAGTGTCTTCAATGAGGGAGAGGGACTGCAGCTTGCACAGATGTTACTGCCTGTGACTCACACTCAGTCATGGTCCACGATCAATTCCTATCCATATGTGAATCCCCACTAATTTCATTTCCAAATGGCACAAGTTCCTTCCACGGTTTGACACCATTTGGAACAGCAGCAGTTTTTCTCTCTTTAACTTTTTTTTCTCTTTTTCTGTCACTGGTTACTGTACTCTAAACCATGTATAAGTCAAACAAGCTGGAACACCAAAGAAGCAAGTGCCAATACAGAAGTAAGAAAGGATTTGTGGATAACTGAGACCTCTCACTCCTTTCCTTTTGATCACCTCATCTTCCTTTTATACATGCAGTATTCTTTGTTATTATTGACACTACTAATATGGGAATTGAAGATATCTCCCTTATTTTTCAAATATTAGTCATGCACTGTTGGCCTGAGGTTTTAAATCTCTCACCTGTCCAGGGGTGTTTCCTGTGTGCCAGAGAGCATTTCGTAAGTGTTCACCAGTACCAGTTGTTGAATTCACTACTTTGAGTGACACACCAGAATAGCCATAAGCCCTGGTGGGTTTGTCCTCCCAGTAGGTCTGAGTGACTTGCTTCCACATCAGAACATAAAACCGACTGCTGGACTGGTAACCAAACACAAAGCCAGCATAGTCATCATCGCGGTCTGTGTTAACATAGAATGTCCCGCTGAAGTCAACAGAGCTGAACTCATCGTAGCCTGGGAGAGTACAAAAGAGACAAACCACTGAGTTACAATCCTGTATCCAGTTGTCCACACCCAAGAGTCCCAGCTACATCCTGAATTTTGGCAGGAGTGGTAAACAGCCTTTCTCAGTTTCCCTACCTATAGAAGAAGAGGTAATTACACTTGGCCACCTATCACAGGGAGACTTCTGGAGAGAAATAATTTTTTCAGCTGTGTATATTATGAATGTTACAGTCAGTGATGAGATGAGTGGACAATAAACGCAAACAGTATTGAGCTGTTTTTACTTTGGGCATATACACTGTCTTTGTGCTTAGTCCAAAGTTTGCAAGAAATGTATTTATCTACCTTTTTTTCCCTTTCCTTATCACAAGATCACTCGTTACTTTTCCAAAGATGATGACTGACATCTGATACTCACCTACAGCTATTCCAGGATCAGAGTTGGCAGTCTGCACCAGTTCCTTCCCTTGGTGGCGAATAACCCAGTTGGGATCAATCTGAGCTGTTCCCTTGGGGTCCAGGGGGACCATCTGGAACTTTCTGAAATCAGTTTCACTGATGGCATTGTTTTCAGGGCATACATCATAAATATCTGGAACATTGTCATTGTCAAAGTCATCTTTGCAAATATCACCTCTGCCATCACCTGTAAGCAATGTGAATAAGCAAATGCAACTTTTAGCAATTTATCCAGCCTAGTCTGTACACCACTTTGGAATTAGGGTGGGAAAAGTTGGATATTTGCTATGTCAATGTAGTTCACTAATGTTTGCATTGCATTTTCAGTTTTATTTGTCCTGGATGTGGATACAAACCCACATTTAATATATGCTGTGCAAATTAATTCAAACAATAGCATTAAAATCTTTATCTTACCACACATTACTACATCTTTATATATTGTTGATCATATTAAATTTTTTTCAGACTCTTATCACTGTCTCAAGATTCTTTCTGCAACAAACCATCTAAGGTGCTTCAGATTGCAAAAGTGTCACCTTTATTTCAAAAGAAAGTGGGGAGAATGTTGCAGTAAAATATGCATAGATGCTTGGTTGCTCTTTCACTCACAGGTAAAACAATTTGACTTATAAAAAATACAATGCTTCAGAAAAATGTATGAGAAAAGAACGCAGCACTATATCCAATAAGACTAACCTTGGAGGAATGAAAAAATTAAGTTTTGTAACATGAATTGCAACAAGTTTTTTAGAGAACCAAAAAATACATCCATACAGCTAATCTACAGTTGTGCTCCTGCTCAACGCTTTTACTACACTCAATATTTTAAAAAACCTACAAATTATTTCCTTTCTTAATTTACCCATACTATTGATGGAAACCAGGAGATGTGACTTGCCTCAAACAGCAGGCAGTGAAAGGAGGCATCTATAAAAAAATATCTCATTGCCAATACCACTGTTATTGCAAGGCATACAAAAGTACAAAGACTAGAAAATAAAGCAGAAAAACGTGGCTAGACAAGGATGGAAACAAATCCACAAATGGCTCCAACTTTTACAACAGAAACCACTGGATATTCCACTGGGTAGTAACGTAAAAGTGGTACTGTCAGCTAATTCTGTTTCTATCCGCATGTAGCTGAGCATTTATTATTGCTCTAAGAACATGGGAATTAACACAATGGGAAATAGCAATGATGGAGCTCATTCCATAATGGCCTACTACTAGATGCTTCACAGAAAAACAGAAAGCTCCATTACCGTGACTAACTAACACAGCATTACCCAAGTATGGAGCTTTCAGAGAGAAAGCAGAATGAGTTTTAGGCAAGAGCCAAAAAGAAAAGAGCAGTTAGAGACAGCTGAAGCATCTAATATCTCAAAGACTTTCTGCAGTTCAGATACGTGATAAAATGGTCCCATTTTCCACCCTGGATATCTGCCATGGAGAACTCCAAATCCTGACCAGCTGTGTGCTCCTCCACCTGTTTGTCTTAGCACTTATTGAAGAAAAGGGAATGAATTTCCTATCTTGTTTCCTTTGCCAAATCACAGAGCTAATTCACAGAAGAATCTAATTATTCACTGAAAGTCCAGCTGATGTTCATTTGGTAGTGAGCTGCTGCTGACAACATTGATTCCCCGTCAAGGAAAGTTATAAAGTGTTTGTTTACCCAGTCACATTGAACAGCTCTCTCCACAGTCTCATCTTCATATGCTACAACTCACATCTTCAAGAGCGTGGGAGCAATTTTTGGCTTTACTTTTCCTTTTCCAAGACTTGTTGGACCTGCCACTAATGACAGTGATGAGCTGGCTAAACCAATTAAATATATGCTTTTTGTGAATCGTTAATCCATACATAAATGTAGTCTTCCTTACAAGATCCAGGTGACAGATGACTATAACAAACTATCTCAGCTTGGGGTCACCCTTATTCTGGATTTATGAAATAAAGGGGTTATTCCAGAGTCTGGCAAGTACGAAGATATTCCAGATATATATTACAGGACTGAAAGGTTAAATAATTTAAGAACTACTACTGACTACCAATGAGAAACTACCTACTGCCAGCAGCTGTCTTACCAGGAAATCAGTCAGGGCTCAGTATTTTATCTTTCTAAATGTATCTAAAACCATGGTGTGCAGATACTAAATTCTGCTTTCACTTTCAACAGCGTAACCATGAAATGACTCCAGCAAGTTGTATAACTTCGAAGAGAAACTGTTCACCTGTATTTATTGCAAGGGTCATTACTTGTAAACATATTTTGTAGTTTTCAAAGGATAATAACTGTTTTCTAAATTAAATTCATGAGAGTGAAACTGTCACTGTTTCATCATTTAAATAATGCCAAGCATAGAGAAGGACTGTTTGAGAGTAACCAGCAACACTTTACCACCGAACTGGAAAAAAGAACAATTATGTATCCATTTTTTTAACACTGACACATCCATCCATCAAGTAACTTAAAGCAACCTATGTGGGAAATTTGAGAAAAGCTGCTCAGGAGTCTTTTTTACAAAAATAGTTAAAAATTAACATGACTTTGTTAAAGGTGTTCTTCTATAATTTGTGCATATTTTATCTCCTGTCAAAGACGATTCCTAATGCCCTAACCCTGGACCAAGCTGGCCAGTTCAGTTCCATTGAAGTCTGTGGTGTCTAAAATAGCAAAAGCAGCTCAGTTTGATCTGAAGTTTTTATCTTCACCAGATATTAATATTCCAAGACCAAAATTGGATACTAAGAACTAAATGAAATTCATATGATCTTGTTCTTACCATCGGAGTCCTCCTGCTCAGGGTTGTATCTGAGGCGACAGTTGTCCCTGTCATCTGGGACACCATCATTGTCATCATCAGGATCACAGGCATCACCTTTACCATCTTGATCATGGTCAGCCTGGTTAGCATTGGGGATGTAAGGGCAGTTATCCTGGTTGTTCTGGTGACCATCTTCATCTATGTCCTCATTATTGTCACACTGGTCACCAACAAGGTCATTGTCTGCATCAGTCTACCCCAAAAAAATTGTAAAGAGTAATTTTATTATTTTTATTAAACACAGAAGTACAGCCTGATACTTAACTGCTCAGCACTTCTCTTCAAGGACTTCTGTAGACAAGTGATACCACAATGACGACCATGCCTAAAGCACGAACATAATTTCAAACTAGTGTGGCTACTTAATTCTTCTAGACAAGACAAGATCTGGTCCCCAAGATATTTCCAGGGCAGGGCTTTGACAGTTTTCACTGTTGTCATTCTAGAGATGACAGGGTTGTGTCAGTATGGGCAGCACATTTTCTGACTGCTTCTGTGTATGTGATGTTACTTATCTGCACATGGACCAAAACACTCAGGCATGACAAATGCAGCCCTGAAACTGTACTCACTTGCTGTAGGGGAAGAAAACAGTTCACCAAAGTGTTGCAGATGGAATGAAGGCATCATCACTCTACTTCCCTTTCATCTGATACTAAGAGATCTCACAGCCTGAAATGTTAAAGTGAGCAATATAGATCCATCTCTTCAGCTGTCCAGTAAACAAGGACTGATAGCAATTCCTGTGCTCTTTTCTCTGCCCTTTTTCTAACGTTACCATTAAGGAAACTGTTTTCATCATTTACCTGGTCTGGATTATGCATCAATGGACAATTATCACACTGATCACCAACTCCGTCACCATCTGTATCACTCTGGTCTGTGTTATAGACGTAAGGACAATTATCTCGTTCATTAAAAATGTCTATGAGGAAAAAAAAAACAACAAAAAATTGAAGAAATCAGAATTATGTAACATCCAACACAGACAGTCATAAACTATAGGACTCACCAGTAAAGAAGTAAGGCTCTTAAGGGGTTCATAGGCTTTCTGATTGCTACATCATTACTACAACACCAAACAGTTAGGACGTATTATAAAGAAAAATTATGGTATTAATTCCATTTTTATTGCTATGATAAAGTCTTCTATATGTATTTTTCTAATGAATTTTGCTAGAGTAAGGGCTCATTATGTCTTAAGAATTTACTCCTTTTTTAAAGAACGACAGATAAAAATTTTAAATAATTTGTATTGGATTTTTTGCCCACACTCTAAGAAATGGCATAGAATGCATAGCTATAGCAGGTTTGAATATCTGAAGTTTTGTATAGTAACAACTGTATTAATGTTCAGCTGTCTCAGCATTAAATAATTTTACGAGAACATGTTCATCATTTATTGCATAGCATGCCAAAGTTTCAAAAGAAACTGCGTTTCCTCAGGAAACTTTATTAAAAAACTAACAATCTCCTTCAGAATTACAGTAAGATTAAAAGAAATGAACACATATTGGTATATCTGTCTGAAAAAGATACAAGGACCCCTTTGTATTTTATATGGTCCCTGGATATTTGTGTAACCTTTCAGCCAATAACAATATGATTACATTTTAATTCAAATGCAGAACTACCATCAGTACTATTATGACCCTGATGATCAGAAGAAGAAAATGTTCAGAAGCTGAAGTCAGATAGGCATCCAAAAGTTTAAAACATTACTGAAGGAAACTCAAAACTAGATTTCTTCAACTTTTAGTATTTCTGGATTCTCATACACTTTAAACGCTGCAGGGATATGATTTTTGAGTGGTTTAAGTGGTTTTCCCCCTTTTTAATTCTCATCAAATCAGGGTCATATAGGCATGTACTGGTAAATGAAATAAATACCTTTAATAATATTTTAAAACATGTGTATTTGGATTCCTGTGAGCCTTGCATACATTCATAGAAAAGCTGATTACTTCCCAATGGATATTGTCTTAACCACATGAATGTTCTGATGTTCTTATCCCTCCCTCAAAGGAAAATGAAAAGTCAACAGAAGTGTTATATTAGACCCTGATTACTTTGGAACACAGATAAATGAAAGATATGGGGTTTTTTAAGACTACACTGATAAAAGACTTGCTGTGATTTATTCTTCAACAATATCCTTTATAGTCATTTAGGGACTATATAGGCAAATATACTACACAGGACAGATGAACCTCAGTCTTCTCTTTTTTCCCCCCGCATTTTTGAGCTGCTAGACACAGTTTTATTCCATGTATAAAAGCAGGTAGCCAATCTTACTGGACATAAAGCAAAGTGCACTTTTGGAACAGTACTCAGTTCTCAAAACTGAAAGCATACCATCTCCGTCAATATCCACAGCACATGAGTCACCCTCCCCATTATTATCTGTGTCAATCTGAGCGGGGTTGTGCACATAGGGGCAGTTATCACAACGGTCACCAACTTCATCCTTGTCATAATCAAACTGACGAGGGTTGAACAGAAGAGGGCAATTGTCCTAGTAAAAAGAAAGAAGATTCCACAATATAAATCACAACTCATGAGAGAATACGATGAAGTGGTAACTCTCCTGTTCATCTTCGACAGAGGTCAAGAATCAGAATATTATCTCATTATTTTTTCAGTGGACAAGCTGTACCTACACTGAAGATCTTGGTGGTAACAGAATGGCATGTGGACAGCCTGGCTCACTGCCTGGTTTTGTGGTTTTGTACAAAGCATGTGAATTGTGCTCCATATCTCACAAGGAGAGCAACAGGGATTTTAAACTGGATCTGTACTCAGATACTTAAATAAAGGTGCATCACTGGTACATGTCTTTAAAAAAAAAATAAAAATCAGAATATGTTGCAAAATGAGGCCAAATTTAGCTGCATTTTATAATTTTTGGAACACAAAAAAGACAACTAGAACTGTTATTCTGACTTTTTTTGGAACAAAGTAGTGTCAGTATTTTCAATTTCGTATCACATATTTTGATTTTTCCATTTAAACAAGGATTGACTTTTTTGTTGGTTGTGTTCTTCTGCACATGATAATAAAATTTTAAAAGCTTTATAAAAATTAAAATTAAATACTCTCATTTACCAAAAATATTTTTTTCCTGAGACCATTCCTTTTAAATGGACTTGTGAAAATTTCCTATCAGTTTAGTCTATAATTTCAAACTCTGCCAGAAGAAGAATGCTCATGTTTCACAAAACCCCAAATTACAGATGCTCTTTTGCACAGGCACAAGAAACTACTCAGTGTGAAAAGCAAAGAACAAAATCAAATCAAAGCAGTGGGAATGAGGGCTACATCAGCATCATCAAATTTGAGAGAGGTCATAAAGAATAAGTCTTAAATTATTTTTTCTCTGCTAACACAAAAAAAAAAATTACTAGGAAATAATTTTTTTAGTACAATATTTAAAATTCCCCAGGAATACATTTTATATAATCAATGAAAAGATATAGAGGCAAATCAAAATTTTATACTGCTCACAAAAGAAGTTCTGGCTACAATTTTTAAAAAAATACATACTAAATCATATCACTTTATCGAATTATTCTTTGGATTTTTTTTTTTAATATTCCAAATAGAGAACCCATGAGGATAACTCTAAGCCAGCTTTAACCATCTGAAACTCTAGAGCATCTAGGCCCCCTCTGAAGGGAACAAAGAGGAACAGTAAAATTCTAAAACCAATTCACTCATCCTCACTCAGAGGATGAGTCATTTTCACTCAGAAAAGTCGGAGTGAAGCCCACTCTGGAAGCGCCTCTTTCTTTTTACTGGATATACAAGAACAACAGTTTTAGATTAACTGGTTATCTTTTAGGCTCTGTAGGAAACTGAATTTTAGTCTTCTGGGAAAATCTGAAGGAAAGTATGAACCAGGCTAGGTATTTTCCTCCTGTCATTTCCCCTTGATGCTGGCTGTGTTTATTTTTATTCATCATAACATGTTTCTAACACATCTCATATATAACACTCATCAGCTTTTCAAATACAATAGATCTGTCATTCTCCCATTACAACATAAAAAATTCAATGCCACTTTCCATTAAACTGTTTTCATGTACATAACTGAACTCAAATCTGATACAGAGAACATAATTCATCCCTAGGTTCCCCAGGCTGCTTTGCCCTGCGCAATGCTCCTCTCCTTTGACAGAACACAGATTTACTCTGCACTACATATCTTTCAGTGCAGAATAACTCAGCTGAAGCTCTGAACAGTAAAGTTCACATCTATTGTAATGGTTTTCCTTAAAACCAGATGTTTAGGTCAAATGTATTACAGACAGACACACATCTTACTTTGTCATCTTCAACACCATCATTGTCGTCATCCTCATCACAGGCATCTCCTTTACCATCTTTATCAAAGTCTTCTTGGCCAGAGTTAGGCAGAAGGGGGCAGTTATCCTAGCCAGATAAATAATCAATAAATTATGTTTACATTATGTCAGAATAACTTGCCTGGGCAGAAGAGTAGATATGGTACACTAGAGACTATAAAACAAAAGTAATCAGTCACAAACACTTTTTAAAGTGCCTGTTTGTTTGCTGCCAGAGATAGTAGTTCATTTGCTGTTTTCATATTGTAAAGTAATTGATATACATCTGCAAATCATTCTATTTCTCAGCTCCTATTAAAATGATGTTTCCAGTAAATTTTCAAAGAAACTAACAGAGAACATACACACTGCATGCAGAGACATGCACTCTTACATCAACTATTTATAGATAATTCCTGAAATATGCTTGAAGATTACATAAAAAATGTGCAGGTTTGGTTGCCAGAAAAATAAAGATAAAAGCCAGGAGAAGGTCTTCAGAAATAGCTGTTCATATGGAAAGTTACTGGAATGGAGTAGTACACAGCAATGAAGGGGAACACTATAAGAAAGGGTTTTGAAAAAAGTGTCTTTATACTGTTCTGCAAAACAGTAACTTTGCACTCCCATGGCTTTGAAACCAAAATCTCTTTATTTTTATCAGCTTTGTAAAGAATGACTATTTTAAATGAGCAAGTCTTATGATATACTGAAAAAACTAAGTAAAATAGCTTGCTCAACTTTTAAAACGCATTTCTTTTTAAAATAATGAAATCAGTTAAAATGGATTGCAATTCTACCGCTTGCTATGAATAAATACACTTAGAAAAACACACCATTATTCTCATTTTTACTCACATTCCAGATATACCTCAGCCCAAAATTGAATCTGCCAATAAATTGCAGAAATATCTTCTTTGTAACACATACTCTAAAAAATGAATATTATAGGAAGATTGCTAGTCCTGTTTTCAGTCTCAGTGGTTCTAGAAGAATAGATAATTTAAGAAAAAGAGAACTGGAAAATCTGTGATAATTACCAAAACCCAAAAATTTTTACCAAATATCTGTGAACAGTCTTAACTGTTCAGCTCAACACTGCTTACCAGTGAAAAAAAAAATCTGAAATTATGAAACAAATTAATCAAGATGGTAAGTTAATTTTCAATCATCATCAGCTAAAGGAAAATAGCTTTTTTAAAATCAAAGTACTCAACTAGGATATTTATATATCCTTATATTTAAGGATATATAAGAACCTGAAAATATGTGGTATTTTTGGGGAGGTTGGAGGTGTCCCCTTAAATGAAGTACTTGTGTCTATGAGATCAACACACATAATATAGAAAACATGAATCAATATTTGGAAACAGGTTTTTTTCTGAATGGGTTCAGCATGCTGGATTTAATAAAAGCTAATCCTTTGTGTTACATCATGGGTCAACATGTTGCAGATTCTGATGACAGGAACCAAAAAAGGATATATGAACTGCAATAGCCAAATTGGCTGAATCCACAATAAACAGACACCAGTTACAGTGCGGAAGATCAACATTTTGGGCTCAAATTTCCATCCATATCTGAAACTCTTCGGTTGATAAAGTCCAGATTCACACCTTCAAGTGGATTACACGAGTAACATATTCTCTCAAACATCCCAATTTCAAAATTTCCTAGTCTCTTGATCTGTATTTGTTTTAACCACTGTAGTGGGCTAGAACACATTCATTTTGCATTCCTTTCCTCATTTTCAAAGCAAAAGTTATTGTGCTAGAACTCCGTGAGGGTTTAGAGATAGATCACTTTAACATGGAGAAAGAGGAACCAGGGAACGTACCACAATGGGCACGCATTGCTAAACCTACATGCCACCATTTTTAGGCTCCCTGCTGCTTATTTTCTCCTTGGTGTAGTAATATTTCATTTTTCACTACAGTTGCACAGCTGCACAACAAGATCTAGGTGTAGAGCCAGTGGTGTCAGGCAGGTCATTCTCTAGGGGAGGGTGAGAGTTAGGACTTCACATCTCTGAAGGGTGAAAGAGGCTGAATCTCCCATCCTCTCCCCCTGAGCTTTTGCAATAAGGAGAACTCTTCTGTCCAACTATTCATATTCATTCCTCTCTTAGGGTCCTATTGTCAAAAATTACCTCACGCTCTGAATCCAGTTTTCACAGAGTGTGGTCTGCTTAACTCTTTTAAAAGGAAGGGGTAGTTCAAGAAAGTATTTTGAAGTGTAGCCCTTACGTGGCTGTGTCTTGTTAAAAGCCTTGCAGGTGGGATTTCACAACAACCTGGGGCCCAGAGATTCCTGTTTGGTGTTCACTAGCTGTGTGCTCCACGCCCATGCTTTAGGCAGCTCCTGCTGGGTGTGCTAACTCTATTCACAAGGATCCCAGTCTTCCGTGTATTCTGAGTAGGAAGAAATCCAAAGCAGAGGACTCTGGATTTAATTCTGAGAATCCCTTACTAGATCTCACTGGATTAAGTGAATACACATTTCACAGCATCTCCTAGAAAATGAGCATGCTGTAACAGTCAAAAGTCAACGAAAGCAACCACCGGCTTCATGAATTAAAAGCATTACTCACAATTGTTTAGGAAAAAGAAAATATTGTTATCACATGGCATTTTATCAACCTTTTTCACTTACCTTCACACAGTGGTATGTTGCATTAGCAGCACAGACCAAGTTATTATTAGGCCAGCCATCCAAATCCGAATCCTCACCACAGATGCGTCCATCGCCAGCATAACCTGTCCTACATTCACATTTGTACATTGGATCACTGAAATGGCCCAGATAGATGCACTCAGCAGACTTATGGCAGCTGTGTGTCTCGTCCTTGCATGGATTCTCAGGTTCACAGACCTATAAAAGATAGAGCATATTCACTGAAGTTTGATATTCACAGCCAGCTGTGTGTGCCTCACCTTCATCAAAATCAAGCCAGTTATTTAGAGGCCTGATGACAGCAATTTTGTTTTAATTGTGATTAGTAAATCATACTGTTCTGTCAGTTCACAACTCCAGCAAATGTGTACAATGAAAATAATTTAAAAAAAACCACAGGAAAATGTGGACATTATTAAAAAAGCAATTAAAGTGATTAACACTTTCAGAACTCTATCTGCCTTCTTCCAGATGTTGTTAATCCCCAGAAATGAACTGCAACAGAAAGTAGACAGTTCTCACCTCTTTCCTTCAGTGTTCTGCCTGACAGTATGCAAGGACTCTTATTTTTCTTAAATCAAAGAGACCCTAAGGAATTCTCATGTTCACCTCCACTAAGTTTTTGTTACCTCTTTCCTATCACTTTGCTTATTTTCTTGACAGTATCTGTGAATCTTACGCAGATGTTTCACATGTAGACTTCATACGTTGAGCGAACCACAGACTGATTCAACAGCAACAAAGAGAAGGCATCCCATCATATCCATTTTAATGTTTTTGTTTTGTCTATCTAACTGCAGTCTTCAGTGTCACTTCCTCTTCTTACTGTCTTTCACCACTGACAGGCTTTGGCCCAATGGAATTGAGGGATCAAGAATGTCAGACATATAGGTCTGATGACATCGACATTAACAGTGGTACAGTTATGAAGACAATCCCAATTCTTCAGTTTCCAATCTCCAGAATAGGTATACACACCCCAGTGAAAGCAGGGAAATGTTTGCTCCTGGAATTTTAAACTCATTTGGTGAAACTGCGCAGATGTCTAGAGAAAACAAAATCCTTACAAAGTCCAACCCCAAATTCAGTGTTTTGTTACTCAAATCAAAAATACTCTGGAACAGCAGTTATCTATCTCAGGTTCTTTTTGTCTGGTATTCAAGTCTATCATATGCTGTCATTAACAGATATATTCAGTTGAGAATTACTCAGTTTCAAAGCCATTAAATTCTCTTCAACATCACTTACTTGCTTCTCCGTCTTGGCAACTTCCAGCCCTACTCCATAAGGCTGACTTCCTTTATAGCGTGGAGGACATGGCAAACAGTGGAAACCTGGATTTGTGTTAACACAGCGATGGACCTGATTCACTTTAAAGCAGACATCTGACACAGCTATACACTGCAGGTAAAGAAACAAAGAGGAAAACAATTAGATGTCTGCGTAATTCCTAGATAATGAAAATTTCACGGTGATTTCCTAATGTTAATGGAAACAAGTCCATACCTCATCAAGATCCTCACAGACAGTACCATTGCCAAGGTATCCTGCTGGGCATGGCCCACATGACCAAGACCCATCTGGGTAACTGCTGCATTCTGCTCCAGGAAAACAAGGATTTGACAAACACCCATCTGGCAAAGACACACAAAAGTGTAAATTAAGTAAGGAGCATAGAAGGCATTTAAAACTTCATTTAAGAAACAGATATTCTCTGTTCACTAGCTTAAATGACACCTGATGCAACAGACTCTTACAAAAACCCTTAGAATTAGGGTTATTAAGTGCATTTAATATACTATTGATTTAATATGAAAAGACTACAGATTGCTACATCCAGCTGAATACATTAGAGCATATTGAATTCCTATTTCAGAAATGAACACTTGTTCAGGAAAAGTCAGTATCAAGAATATATATAAAATTCCACTAAACAGCACCCAAAATAGTTAAATATCCTTTACTGAAACAAAGGTATAATTAGTGGATTTCTGTAGTGTCAGTTCATAATTGCCTGTTATAGAAATAACAGCATCAATAACTATTCAGACTGAATAACGAATGACTAAATACCAACCAATTGGGCAATCCTTCTTATTGCACATATCATGTTGCTTGGTATCTCCCACACATGGTTTTCCTCCATACTGTGGCTCTGGACTGTTACAGAGGCGAGACCTCTCCCGAATTCCTCCTCCACAGGTAACAGTGCAGGCAGACCACGGAGACCAAGGACCCCACTGGCCATTCACTAAGAGATGCAGAAGAGAAGAGCATCACAGGCAGTACAGCAGGGACAACATTTGGTGCCAATGACAACAACTCTTTCTTCAGATCCCTGGAGAAACTGGAGACAGTTTCTCACCATGTACATAGAAAGATGCTGGCAGAGCTTTGCACTGAGATAGCAGTATTTCAGAAACAAACAAACAAATGAAAAATACCCAACTGCTTTATAGGCATTTTTTGGCCAATAAATAAAGACAGCATGCCATGCCAACTGGCATGGTGTATTTCTATTTAAGTTGATCAGAACCAGTATGATGCCTTCAAAGCTCCCTGCTAAGTTTTCACTTTGTACAGAAAGCAAGGTGTGACCACAGGATAAAACTTCTTCCAAGTCAAATATGAGATCTATGGCTTTTTTTTTTAAGGCAACAATAGGGTTTTGCTCAGTAAGGTTGCAACTATTATTCTTGTTTTGTAATACAGTCGTCAGTATATCTTCAATAGTACTTCTTGGTTCAGTATAAATAATTAATTTCAATGATGCTTCTGCATGTTTTATATTGGTAAAATTCTACTGATCCTGTTGTCATCAATTCTGAATTTTCTTGAAATACAAACATCTTTGAATCAAATTGTTTGTGCTTGGTACTGAAAAAAAATCCAAACATAAAGACAATGGTATGCGTCCTTAACTAAACAAACTTTCACTAACTTCACATGCATAGATAGATCAAAAAATAGATGAAGTGTTTTTAGCTATTCAAAAACACTTGTACTTTAGCTATTCAAAAACCCAAGTACTATTGGGTTTGAAGCCTGACATCAGTTTCAAGCTCATACCCTGTTAGTAGAAAGGAAAGGCTGAAGAAAGGAAGGACTGAAGGTAGATATACAAAGAGAAAAAAGTGAGGGAAAATGACATGAAAGGAAAGCGACAGTGAGTGGAATGAATGGTCTCTAAAAAGGTTTAAAAGTGTAGATGAGTAAGAAAGAATTATAATAACAACTGAATGTGGTGACTATGTGTAAATTATGTATGCATACTTCCAAAGAAGCCTGACTACTGGGGGACTCTGTATCTGTTCTTAACAAGTACAGTGACAGCTTCCTTTTAGATAGAAAGTGGGGGTTTTTTGGATATGCAGAGATAAATTGCTAAAATGAAAATTTCTCAAACTCTTACTATTTAAAGCCAAATTATAGCTTGGAACATTTACAAAATCTCTGACTGCACTGTTGTCTTCATTTTCAAAGCACCTTTTTGTACTATTTAACTCATAAGCCAGAATTAAATTTTCTGCTACAGAAAATCACTGTAATTTAGATCTGAATAAAGAAGAAATTCAGCTGGAATATTATTGTATCATTTTTGATTCAAGACCACAGACATACCTGGACACGGAACCTTCTCACACTTCTCTGTTTCACGCCCATTTCCTACACAGTTTTTCCCACCCATCTGGGGAATAGGAGAATTGCAGAGGCGGATGCGGGTGATATTTCCTACTCCACAGGTAACTGAACAGGAAGACCAGGGAGACCAGTGACTCCAGCCACCATCTTGACGTACTGTCAGAGAAAAGTGCAAAACTCAAGGAAATAGCCCACTTGCAGCTCTAATAAAAACTCACTTGTGAAGTTAACCTTCTAATGAGCCTCTCACTACATTTGATGTATGTCCAATCCCTTTTCCATCACTGTCATTTACAAAGCCCAGCATGCCAGCTCAGGCATTCAAGTAAAGCTTTCTTAGGAATTTCAGTGACCAACATATGACTAAAATTGATGTTAGATATTTAACTTAAAAAATAACTCATTTCAATGAAACAAATACTTGTTTAAAATGCACATTTGGACATCTAGCAGCTTCAGCTGTTAGATACTGTCATGGATACTATATTAGCCTCAATATAGCAGGTACCTGCAACAGCATTAACTACACTTCTGGAGTATGATCCCTCTAAGTGCCTTAAATATAAAAGCAGTTTGATATTTTGCAAAACTTTTCCATGATTATTGCATTCCTAAACACAACTAAGCTAATGGAATGGGCCAATAACCATGAATGAATGGCAGATCTAAATGTGGCCCCGTATATCATGATTTTTGTTTCTAAACTGAATTTGAACAAGAGACTCCAGTTCATAATGCTGAAGAAAGGATCACTCACCATCTTTTTGTTTAACAGAGTTGAGCCCAAAATGAACATACCCATTAAATTGTCAGGAAAAAGGATGATTATATGAAAGGGGGAAGATGACACAGAATCTAAGCATAGCTACTTTATGCATATATGAGTGTTTAAGTACGTACTGTCCTGTCTAAGCTTGGTTTTGCTTGTCCAAAAAAGCTTTTAAAAAGGGAGAAATTTTATTACTTACTTCGATGGTCACATTTCTTAAAGCTGCACATCCTTGTCTGGATGTGCGGACCTGTACATGCACTCCTGGTGACATCACATGACCTTCCTCGCATCTGAGTCCCAGAGCCACAGGTAACCGAGCACTTTGTCCAATCTGACCACGGTGACCAGCCTTCCTCACTGTCATCAGCTGCAGAGCAAAAGGTAAGAAAAAGTGCCTAGTTTCAAAAGTTGCTCTATTCAGAAGATTTTCACTTCTCTTTTTCTGTAGAATATGGACTTTATCATTTAGATCTCTCCTTTTCCACTTTTGTTTTCCCAAGTTGCCACTGAAGTTAGGGAACTATGATTTAATATGAGAGGTTAGTTCAGATAAGAATCCTGAATCTTTATGAACTTGCATGCAGTTTGTTTGCACAAGGCACTGATCTCCAGAGGAAGAATATTTGATCTCTAGAATGGACTGAGCCAAAAACTCGAATCCCAGCTGCCTTTGACTTCAGAAGATAGGTCAGTATGATCAGATGTGGTCTCACCTTTGAACACTAGATAACAGTGAACATGATTAAGAGCTCATTGTAAGAATATACCTTATGCTCTGAATGGGGAAAAAACCTTCCAAGTATATTACGATGCATTTTTATTTAGAACTTCTAAGTAACCATTTTCTTCTGTAACAGACCTGTCTGGCACAAAGTGAAACATAATAAACCCACACTGAAGTCAATTAATTAGTGAAGTTCTTAAAACTACTGTCAGTCCAAAGTCTAATTCATGGTCTGTGATGCTGTCACAAATGTGGAGCACACTGTCCAGGTAGTCTAGATTTATACATAAAGCAATACACCAAAAAGAGAATATATGACAGAGAAGAAATAAAACAGAGTAACAGAATGACAGTAGAGAGAAAAAATAATTTGCACTCAATAAATATTGCATCAAACTGCATAAAACTTCTGGTCTGAAACTTAAACATCCTCCATAAGGAGTTAAGAAGACATCCTAACATGTTAGTCTGTTTTCATTAGGTAGTATGGAAAAGAAACAGTAGGAGACAGTGCTACTACAAACCAACAAAAACCAGAATGTCCAGCCTTGGAAAACACAAATGGGGAGAAGGATGCTTTTACTGTTTTGTGTCCAAAGTAGCTAAGCAGGCTATCAGCTTAATTCTAAGCAACCAATATAATCACTGAAGAGAGAGTAACTCTTCCAGAAGGTAACTTCAGGAAGCCAGGTTACTTCATCTGATCTTTGTTTATATAAATGTTTTATATTTGATCTTACCTGCCTTGGCCTCTTTCTCGTTTTGACTTTTCCAAAACACTAGTAATGATTTTAAATATTGTCAAAGACTTTTTTTGTCTTTGGCTAAATACTCACAGTGAGAGCAGACTGGGCAGCATTCACCTTCAACAAAAGATGGATCAGCACAGGAGACTGCTGGGCAGGTGATTTGATGGCACACAATTTTAGAATCCTACAGGTAAAGAAATCAACTTACTGACTTATGCTTACATAAAGAGGCAAATGAAAGTGGCATCTGGGAAAGTTTCATGTGTGGAAATTCTTTGATTTGTTTTAACTGTCGTGGACATGGAGACTACTTCTTATAAATATCAGTAAGTCCAGGACAAGATCTGAGTAAATATGACCTGACCTGCACAGCTGAGCTGGATTAAATCTGCTATCCATTTCTACAGAGAAGATGACTGTTTCCAAAACCTTACCTGGCAGGTACACTTGGTGCAGCTATCTACAATCCAGCTTTCATTATCTGCAAAGACACGACCATCTTGCCAGCAAACTGACTGGTTCTTCAGTGTTTTGTTAGGCCCAATCAATTCCCACATAATTTGGTTCTCTTCAGACTAGAAGATGAAGTAAATGAAAACAAATTGAGTATTTTGTAAGTAAATTGTTTTAACTAAACAAATTGAGACACCACTGGATTTAATTCTTCCATTAAAAATGTATATTTTCACATATTTCTGTACATGAAGAAGGTGATCTCAAGTATCATAATACTGCATAGCAATTCCTCTAGTAATGGTACAAACACAGTCACACAATATTAAGGGAAATCTGTTCTTAGAAGTTTTGCTTTCCTCTAGTATATCTCATTTTTAGATGAGAAGATTTTAGTCCTGAGACATATGGCACAGTAATAAAATTCCTTCAGAAATAATTAACCGATTCAGAATAAGAAGAGGGGTGGACTTATGTAAAATGTTGCCATCTACTTCAACTATGAAAATCCCATGCATTTACTTACAGTTTAAGTACCCTGTGTAGCCACTTACTGATGTAATCATAAATGGTATAAGCATGGTAACAATGCCTTAACACTACAAAGGCAAGGCTGGGATTGCTAGCTTTCAATTTCCAAACCTGCAGTAACCTTTAAGAGGATTGATTTCCCCTGTGTACGAGTGCATGTGTGTGTGCTCTTTTAAATCCAGTCCACGAAAACCAAGCCTTCATTAAAGTGCTATACTCAAGAACTGCATAACTAGTCACAATGAAAACAGGACTCCTCTACATCATGTAGGTATACCAACACGTAATACAGAGATCTCTATTAACTGTCTCTGGCATAAAAGCAAGAGGAAAGAGCACTTCACAGCAGGCTTCTTTCAGTTTTTCAGACTTACAGGTACCTACCACTTTTTGGAGATTATCAGCTAAGTTGTTCACCACAATGCGCAGGCCAGTGAGCTCCGTGAACATTGATCCCAGCTCCTCACAAGAGCGGTCACAGAACTCAGCCTTTCCTGGTTTCTCACCCACATACTCCGTTGTGATCTCAGGGCTCAAGTGAAGGATTTCAGTGCTCTCATTGATGGTGTTCACTTCAGCTGGTAGCAAGAGAAGGAAAGGGAAGAGCAGCATATACAAAGTTCTTCCACAGATTATAGATTCCTGCTGAAATCACAGATTGGCACCCATGGGTAGGATTTAAACACATCTATTTTGGCACAGCTTCATGCTTATTATACCCATGAATAAAAGAGAGGGGTTAGATGTCAGCTGGTTCCAATTACAGGCTTTCTCTTTTCAAAATTAAGAGCCAAGCTGTGTCTCACATGGCCTTCACTTTAAAACTGTTGGCACTGCAACACATTCATTTAAGAAGAAGGCTAACGAAAGAACACAGTATCAAAAAAGCAAAACCATTTTATCTACTCAAGAGACGTGAAAGGTTTCGGACTTTTTCATGACCTATCACATTTTCTTGATGCAAAAACACAGGAGAAAGTCTTCTTGCAGAAAGGTATTGTCCTTGTTCCGTCCATAAACTCCATAGTGGCCCGGATGACATTTGGGCCACTGTCCAATTTATACCAGACTTTGGGCTGCTCTATATTGCACTGCCTTGGTGCTCTTATAATAATCAGACAGAATATTTGATCTGTCACTCCAAACAGTCTTCCAACAGGCAAACTGTAATTAAAACAGGACCTTGCATGCATTATATAGGGAGAACTGGACATATTCTAATACTATTTTAGAAGACATCCTTGTCTACAGCAAATTTCTGAAAAATAGTATAACAGAAAGCATAATTTTTAATTAATAAAAAAATCACATAGATAACTAAATAAAACAGTCTGTGCTCTGTTGTACACTCAAATTTGGTATCAGCTATACTGAAATCCACACTGCTCTGTCTCTCAGTAAAGACATTTACCAGATTTAGTGATGTTGGAATGGCTCGAGGTTACCAACTAGAAAAGGCAAGCAAAGATATAGCAATTTAAAAAGAAAGAATCAGCATAGGAATGTGTGTCATAAAGCACATGATTCAAAACACCCCAATACCATTCTGTGTTGACAAGTCACAGAAGGTGGCAAGGCTTCAAAATTTTAAGGGCTTGATTTGGCGCTTTACCATGCAATGTAAAGTGTATATTTAAATACAAAAGGAAATGAAAATGGGAGCAAAGTACTCTTCATCCATTTAGAAGGCTAGAAATAAAAGAACAAAGGACTAACCCATAATATGACATTAAATGATTACTTCTCAACCATAGTTAAAATTATTGGCTTGATGTGCTTTTAAACTAGCTATGAAGCATCTACCACTAGCCAAGGTCTACAAAAAATTATTCACAGTTTTCCAAAGTTGAAATAATTGTCCAGCTTCATTTACAGGATGGGAGAAAACCACACAGCAGACCAGAATTCTGTGTCATAACAGTTTACTTCAGCTGCTTTTTGATTCCCTGGAAAGAATGTAATTTTCCTACCACATTGAAACACTAGATTTCTCAGATCCTCCCATAGCACTTCTCAGGTCATTAGTTTCATATTTTTCAAGCCAACATGGAGTGTGCCTTGACCGGAACATTCTGAGGACATTAATAAAGCTGCAATCTCAGCAGGAAACATAAACCAAAACTATGTTAGAAGAACTAAATCCACACTTCCTACTGGTACTTGGCAGTGACTGAAATAAGATGCCTGAGGAACACTGGGAAATCAGTTCTCTGCTGCTGGCTTCCTGCTAATTTCCTAAGGACCACATGATTATCTTTAAAATGAGAAACCAGAAGAGCAAAATGTGAATCCTTTCACATATGCAAATGACATTCTGTTGATATAGCTCAAGAAGGGATTTTATTGATGTTTTTAGGCATGTTTTTGTCATCTCTCCTATCCAGTGCTGCACACAAATCCTGCCTAAAGGATTTGCTGCCACCACACTACAGACATACTTTCCTACCCTCAACCCAACAGCAATCCCAAGCTACCATTTCACCATACCTCACATTCTCATATTAGGATGAAAGATACATTGGAAAAACACAGTCCTGTCCCTTTTTTGTGTCCTCGAAGCTGAGAGCACTTCATTGGTAACATCTGCCTTGCTGTTACAGGACATTCACACATAAATATGGCATCTTTGTGCCCATACCTCAGCTCAACGAGTGGGCCATCAAAATGGGGAAATATGTACCTTGTGGTCAATAACACAGCACCCATGGTTTTTCACCTGTGCTAATTGTCACAAGCAGTGTCCCCCAAGGTTCAAAACTGGGCACAGTATCATTTAACTCATTCATCAATGACTTGGATGAAGAGGTAGATGCCTCCTCACCAAGTGTGCTGATGACACAAAGCTGGGACAAGCGGTTGATACCCCAGAGAGTTGTGCAGCCCTTCAGAGGGACATCAACAGGTTGGAGAGATGGACAGACAAGAACTGTTCTGCCCACCTACCCAGCCATGGTGAGGCCACATCTGGAGTGCTGTGTCCAGTTCTGGGCTCCTCAGTACAAGAGAGACACGGAGCTCCTGGAGCAGTTCCAGCAGAGGGCTACAAAGATAATTAAGGGACTCAAGCATCTCCCTTACAAGGACAGGCTGAGGGATCTGAGCCTGTCCATCTTGTGAAGACATGGCTGAGAGGGATCTCACCAAAGTCTGTAAGTATCTAAAAGGTGAGTGTCAATATCTAAAAGGTGAGTGTCAATAGGATGGAGCCAGGCTCTTCTCGGCAGTGCCAAGCAATAGGACAAGAGGCAGCAGGCAGAAACGGATGCACAGGAAGTTCCACTGGGATATGAGGAAGAACTTTACTGTGCGGGTGACTGTGAACTGGAATAGATTGCCCAGAGAGGTTGTGGTGTCTCCCTCACTGGAGATACTCCATGTGCTTTAGAATGACTCTGATGGAGCAAGGACATTGGACCAGAAGACCCACTGTGGTGCCTTCCAAACTTACCCATTCTTGATTCCGTAATTAAGCTGGATAGGAAATGTCAGAAAATCAGACAAGCACATAACAATCCTCTCAAGTAATTTTGATGGCCTCAAGCCAGTGTGCTTTCTTTTTGTTGCTGCACAAGAAATTTCCATCTTGTAATGTTCTCTTCGTGTTGCAAAGCAAAAATAAAAATACTGTGAATTGAACTATTTGCTAAATACTTTCAAGGAAGGATAAAACAAAAAATCCAAATCTGTATCATTTATAGGGTCTGAAAATTCGGTAGTTGACAAATGTGATAAAAAGTACATTAAGAAAATATTATCTGTTGGTTATAGCTGCAACAGCTAAATAGTATAAGAATTCCTCCTAAGGTATGTATCAGAACTCAAATTATTCTTTTAGGCTCCCATAGTCTTCCTCTTCATAGTAGAAGTATAGTGATATCTCATTTCTGCTTAGTGATATTTCAAAACATTGGTCACACTGTTTCCCTTTGCGGTAATCAACCAATAATAATATAAAAGATTTCCAGACATTGACTTTCACTGGCTTTCCTGTTGCAATCCACCTACACTTAGGGATCCCATCCACTTATGAGACTGTTCTGCCTCTGACTGCTGGATGTGTCCTCAAAGTTCTGCCTTGACTTCTAGGATTTTTGTTTCCTCTGATAAATGTCAAAGGATATCTTATCTAACTGTATCCTTTGTGAAACCACCCTTTTATTCAGACTACAATTAGACCTAAATTTTCCCACAGCAGTTCTGCTTCTTAAGCATTTACTTCCACTAACAAAGTTGAAAACTAGTAATCAGTAGTTCCAAGTAATTTCTGAGTACAGAAAGCAGCTTGGCTGAGAAAGATGACAGCCACCAATATCAGGCCACGTCTTCTTGCCTGTGCCATTTAAGGCCACTTCCATTCTAGCCCACTTGACTCATTTCTAACACACCATCACACTTGTGACTAAGATCCTGCACCAGGACACACCTCTGAAACACACGAAATAATCAAGATTCTTTATCAACATTTAAAAACTGACTAGAGAGCTCAGTTAATTTTTCTAGGCATACACACTCCTATAGATACATACATATATATATATATATATACACACATACACACATTTATATACCTTCTAGAGTGTTTTTATTACAAAATCTCAATACTCTGTCCCCCTTTAAAGGAGTCAAGACCTGCTATGGATTAATTTCTGGGTTTTGCACAAACAATGAAAAAAATTGAGCTCAGTCTGCTTAACTGATTGGCTTTATGTCACATGTTTTAGCAAAGTGACAAAAATCATGGCATTTCAGATGGCAAGAGCTTCAAACAAAACCCTGAAGTCCTGAGTGGCTTGTGCACCCACCACATTCCTCTGATAGATTGAGTTAGCTCTGATTCTTGTCAGTTACAGATAATGGGAAGTAAAACAGACAGAACCTTCCATGAGCTCCAGTACAAAACTTAGCGCATACTTGACAATTAATCACAATTCTTTCATGAGGAATCCAAACACTCCTACACACAGAGGAGTGTACACTCCAATACACTCCTCCCCTCCTGGCGAGGTCAGCATGAATTGGACTAAAAAGAACATGTCAGCTTGTCATATACATGCTTCCTATATCTCTTCCTTTTATTTCTTATTTTCCTGAGGTTGTTTTGATTAACAATACTTTGGGATTCAAACCCAAAGCCTTTTCCAGTCAATGAAGTTACTGCCAAGGAATTCAGTGTCTCTAAAACTGACAGACTAGTTCATGTGCCCACTGACAGTCAGAAGCAGAATTCAGAAGCAACATTACTTGTCTCGTGCTCAAAGAATCACTGAAAACTCATTGAAGAATGTAGATATTTTTACACATACACTTTTTTTCCTTCTATTTCTGTTAATTTCTTGTTCGACAGCTTTTCTCTCAAAAACAAGAGGCTCAAAGTTGTAAACCTAAGCAACATGAACTAAAACAGTAGTCTAGAGAGTAGAAATGGTATCTCAAGATAGCTAAAAATATGCTTCTATTACCGCCACAAAGCAATTCATTCTCTTTTTCATTTCAAAGGGATCTGTTTTAGGATAATACATCATCACTGACATTTCAAATTTTCAGTCAACTGAACAGTATAATAAGATAAAAAAAAGCCTTACTTGACTGGCTTCTCTGGCATCCTCTTTTATGCAGAACATCCTCTATTGAAGTATCAAAGATTAACTGAATATTTTGCAAAAGACCCTG
The DNA here is from genome assembly GCF_025592945.1 of Manacus candei. Taxonomy (NCBI): domain Eukaryota; kingdom Metazoa; phylum Chordata; class Aves; order Passeriformes; family Pipridae; genus Manacus; species Manacus candei. Next base: position 347,952 of record NW_026138129.1, on the reverse strand, counting down.
TAATAATAATTTAAAAATCAATTAAAAACAGTAGGATCAATTTGGGAGTAACTGATAACTGACCTGTCTCACTCCCATGCTACTAACTGGATTCAGTTATAAGTAAATATATTAACAGTCTACAAGGCATTAAACCTCACACACACAGAAAAAAGTGTTTATGGTTCTGTTATATACAATTTCAGAACTAAAAGCAACAAAACTAGGTATGTTCTGAAATAAGTTCTTATAAAAGTAATCATCTGCTATGAGCTCAAATCTCCATTTTCACAGTGAATTTTAGACTGTAGTTCTACAAGACATTAATCATAAGGTCAGAGCCAACTTTCCTTCACCACTGCACTTCCATCCTTAGCCAGTTATTCCCAGGCACCATAGTTCACTGCTTCCTCAATTGTGCTGACACTGCCTGGAGACAACACTATAAAACCAGACTGTATCCATTTCACTTAAAAAAAACTCAAAAAAAAAACACAACTGAAAAACAGATTGTTTCAGCAACCAACTTAACAGTACAGCTTCAGAATCAACTCTATAAGCACAACTGATGGAGAAATTTAGTCACAGAAGCTGTGGCAACAACTTCTGATGTCCTTGCCAGAACTGGTCACCCCATGGAACCACTTCAGCATGTCATGCTCTGGCTGAAAACTAGAGGGCACAACATGATGAGAAAGAAAGCCTTTTTGACATTTTTGAAGCCATGAGTTCAAGTTTGATTTCAGCTGTCAGCAAAAAGATGTCATCCTTAAAGCACTTGCACCAGATCACATCACTATATGAGGCAGAAGGTAACTTTCATTTGACAGGAAAACCAGAAAGTTTATAATTGCTTCATTTTAAATGCTTTCCACAAAAGGAAAAACATCCTCATTCACAGGGCTGATCAAAACATTTTATTCTATTTATTTTGTCTTCTTTTAAATTTTTTTTTCAATTTAAATTGAAATTAAATGTTCAAAATGGCAAACCAGGATGTTCTGTTAGGGAATGGACCAACACCACATACTTCAGCTCCATTAAAAATTCATTTTTTTCTTCTTCTTTCAAATAAGACATAAAAATATTGATGTGCTTTTATGATTAGAATAGATAGATTTCAATGGAAAAACAATTCTTCAAAAAATTTCCAAAGAATTCTATAAATCATCACAAAAATGCAATATGTCTAGGAGTCTTACATCTGGAAAAGAAAATGGAAGGTTGCATAGGAAAGCCCAAAAATTGGTTTTGTACACTTTTCCTGGACTTTGACTTTGCTTTACCAGTCCTTTGCTTTCAGGAACCCCAAATTCGCAGAATACAGACCCAGGAACTAATGAAAACACACTCTGAAGAAAGTCTGCTTGAGAACACCTGTGACCCCACCAAATCCAAGAGGTGCTGGAAAAAAACTGCGCCTATTGCATCTTCTCAAACTACTTGCAGTTACCTTCTTACCTCACTAGAGACCTAAGCTTCTGCAGGTCACCTACCCTGAAATGATTCTCCCGAATGGATCCTTTTGCCACGTACAGTCTGCTGTTCTCTGCTTTCAGCTGTTCATAGAAAGGCTCCTCCAGGATGAAGCTGTCAATAAGGTCACAGCCAACATAGAGGTTGTAGTTCTCCCCTGTTATTTGCATGGTGAGGTTCTTCCACTGTGAGTCAGCAAGGTCCACGTCTTCCAGGGAAATCACATTCTGGAAGCCATCCACCCAATAGATAAGGTCCAGGGTGTTGGCCCGGCCATTGGAAATTATCTCAAATTGCCTCTCACTGATGCCAGGACCCTCTAAAGCAAGGATAGTGCCTCTGGATTGCCTGTCCTGCCTCAGGGTGGCTGAGAGGATAAAGCCCTCATTCTGTCGTATTAGTCTGACAATCTTTTTTAATTTCTCTGGTTTACATGGAGGTATATGGTCAAACCGAATGAAACGATATGCTGGGACAGTGGGGTCGGGACCCCGAAACACTTTTGCTCCGACTGTCTTTCGGTTTATGTTACTGACTTGAAGTAAATCAAAGGTAGTCTCCTCTTCCTTGTCACCATCTGAAAAAAGTTAACAGCATGTGACAATGTGGCTACAAAAAGTTTTACAAGAAACAACTCTGCACATTATACTCAGTAACTGCAATCATATGACAGATGAAAGGACCAGCAGAGTAAACACAGTACTTTCCTACTTCCACAAACAGAACTTTTTCTACTAGCATGCAAGTGAATCATATTTTCTATCTGTCATTTTCATCTACATGACAATTCTCTCCTTCTATAAGTACAGATAAAAATACTTTTGATTATATAATCAAACGTGGCTTTATATTTTATAGCACTATATAGTACACACTTGTAGATATATGTATATATATGCTGCATACCATGTATATGCCTACACATGGATGTGTGCAGCAACTTATTCATTAAATATTTTTAATATATATGAATGGATAAGGAAGCTGAGGCAATTTCTATGTTTTGCCTATCAGCTAATAAAAATCAAATTATGGGAATCCATGTGGCTATGTGACAACAGGAAGCAAGGAATTTGTTTTTTAAAGATTCCAACCAAGAAGTCAGACATAAATGAGGGTCTGGCACTCTGCCAATTTGCATTCTACTTATATTTGGTCTGTAGACGTCTATTTCTCTACCTTTGTCTTTTTAAAATGTCCATCCTACTCAGTGATTCTGTTTATGTTGCTTTCACCATACAGTTCCACTGCACAGAAAAGTATAATAGCAATTATTTCTGAGATTATATATATTTTGATCAATAATTTTTAAAGACAGCAATTTTTGGATATTTATTGCAGAACCTTCACTGGTAGGATACGCCTACCAAAACTAATCCAGGCACTTCTAAAAAAATCTTTTATGATTACTTTGCCCATTCTAGCTCAGGTAAGCCAACATTTTACACCAACTTTTAGCTTTGAAAGTTACTCTATATCTAGTTAAGAAGTGTCAGAACTTACCCTGAGCATTTGAGGAAACCCACAGGGTTATCAAGACAGCAAGCCACAACAGCCCTCTCCTCTGCAGCATTACTCCTATGAATAAACCAAAATGTAGTACGCATTAGAGAAATAATATTTATCAACTTCAAATATTTTAATTTACCTCATGAAATGCCATAAACAGCAACTATACATATAAAGTCATAATTTTTATCTTGTCTGATTCTTTTAATACTAATTTTGGGACTATTTTTGATGTTAGAAATAAAACGACATCAAGTGAAGAGGAATTATAGATGGTAAAGCTCCATTTTATCTAAATGCCTTTAATTAAAAAAAAGGAAAGAAGTACAGAAATACACATTATTATTTTCTCCACAAAATTTCAGTAGCTGGCAGAGACCAGATGATACTACAGGAGATACAGCATATTGCTAGCTATACCTTTACTTTGGAGCACAACATTCAGGTAAAAATCCTTGTAGGATAATGGGATCTCACTAGACGTTGGTTCTGAGTAATAGGGGTACTTTTCAGTACCAGCATAAAAACTTTTCTTTCTTGTGTGTGTGTGTATATATGTCTATATATAACTTATTCATTCATGCAATTCTCCATACCCATCCATAAAGTGACTTTTAATGTGATGCTGGTTTTGCCGTCTGGCACTATGCAGTTATAAGCCACATAATTGCATTTCCATATGTGTCTGCACTCGCAATGAATGGAGCAGAAGCATTCCCCGGAATGCACAGGCATCTAGTCCTCCAGATACAGCCAAATCACTTCAGCACTGCCAACTCCACAAATTTTTATAAGGACTGAGGGATACCGCCACCTCTTACTGTCTGCATTCTCTTTGTCCCACGGGGAATCCTTATTACCTGTCATCCCCAGGGTACCACCGCTACACCCAACTACCGTCAGGCGCCAGGACGCCTGCCTCCCCTCTCGCACTCAGCGGCTCCCCGTCGGTCCCTGCCCGGACGGGGGGCACGGAGGCGGGCAGGGCTGCTGCGGGCAGCGAGGGTGCCGCACACCGCCCCCCGGCCCCTTGCCCGCGGCCGCTCCCTTCATCCCGCTCCCCAAACACCCGCGGGGGCGGCAGCGCGGGCGGCAGCCCACGGCGAGCTCCGACCGGGCGGCGGGCGGAGCAGTCCCCGCCGCCTTCCCTGGCCCTCCCCGGGACCTTCGCGGCGGGGCACGGGACCTCCCCGCCTTGCGCCTCACCTGGCATGGGGGAGCCGACGGTGCGCTGGGGCTCTGCCGGGGTGAGGCCGCTGGGGAGTGGAGCGCGATGCGATGCTGATGCTACCGCTGCCGCCCTCGCAAGTCCCTCCGCGGCCCCGCGCCCCGCGCCGCTGCCTTTATGGGCTGCGGGCTGGGCCCCGCTGTCAATCAGCGGCGCCGGGGCGCGCCCCAGGCTCGCCCCTCCGCGGCGGTGACATAACCCCCCACCGCCCCCTCCCCACCTCGGCTACCTGCGGGGCCATCGCGGGCCCGGGCCCGCCCTCGGCGGGCGGTGCAGGGGCGGTGCGGGAGGCCGGCAGAGCGGCCGTGGCCTCCCCCCGGGGAGCGGAGCGGCGCGGAGGGGCGGGAGTGGCCCGAGTCGGTGTGGCGGGGGCCCGAGCGCGGCCGCCCCGGCGCGGAGCAGCCCCCGGGAGGCGGCGCCAGGCCCCGGCAGCGGGGACTTGAGCGCGGCCGGGACCCGCCGTCGGAGCGTCCGATCCCGGTTCCCGCGGGCGGGAAGCGCGTCCTCGGCCCCTCTCGTCTGTCCTGGCTCCCCCTGGGACTTAGCGGCACCCTGACGGCTGAGAGCTCAGTGCTCCTGCCGCCACCGCAACATAACCCAGCCTTCCCGAGGGCTCAATTCCCTATCACTTTTATCCTTTTTATTTGTAAATTGCACGGCTGCTGGAATAAACACAACCCCATGCAGCACTACAGGCTGGGCACAGAGTGGCTGGAGAGCAGCCAGGCAGAAAGGACCTGGGAGTTTGAATTGACAGGAAGCTGAACATGAGCCAGCAGTGTGCCCAGGTGGCCAAGAAGGCCAATGGCATCCTGGCCTGGATCAGGAACAGTGTGGCCAACAGGTCCAGGGAAGTGATTCTGCCCCTGTACTCAGTGCTGGTGAGGCTACACCTCGAGTACTGTGTCCAGTTCTGGGCCCCTCAGCTCAGGAAGGATATTGAGGTGCTGGAGCAAGTCCAGAGAAGAGCAACGAGGCTGGTGAAGGGACTTGAGCACAAGTCCTATGAGGAGAGGCTGAGGGAGCTGGGGTTGTTCAGCCTGGAGAAGAGGAGGCTCAGGGGAGACCTCATCACTCTCTGCAACTCCCTGAAAGAAGGCTGTCACCAAGTGGGGGTTGGTCTCTTCTCCCAGGCTGCTATCAGTAAGACAAGAGGACATGGTCTTAAGCTGTGCCAGGGGTCATCTAGGTTAGATATTAAGAAGAAATTCCTTGCAGAAAGGGTAATCAGGTATTGGAATGGGCTGTCCAGGGAAGTGGTGGATTCTCTGTCCCTGGAGATTTTTAAGATGAGACTGGATGTGGCACTTAGTGCCATGGTCTAGCAACCACGGTGGTAGTGGATCAAGGGTTGGACTTGATGATCTCAGAGGTCTTTTCCAACCTGGCTGATTCTATGATTCTGTGAAAGGCGAGACTTGCCCCAGTCAGCCCCCCCACTCCATTGGTAAAGTGCTCAGTGGAGGTCAATCAGCAGCTCCTCAAGTGAGCCCAGCACCTTGGTCCTGCTATTCTCCACAAGAAGCCTTTGATTCCGAGGAAGGTGTTCTGGGCTTACTGAAGCATGCTCCTCTTGGAGGGAATCTTGCTTTGGTGTAATGCAAGTGGCACACAAGAAACCTCACTGTTAGGCTGATCCCACTTACATTGGGAGGACTGGAAGTATCTCCAAAGGCAAGGACTTCAGTAACAACTCTTGAATTAAATGGTCACCATACTGAGGAGTAGCCAGCACAGCTGTCAGCACTATGCTCTGCGTGGAACAGGAGAATGGATCCCTGTCATGGGTCCACAGAACCTGCCCTGACATGTGGAAACATTTCAGAAGTCGAACGAGAAGACCAGGATCCCATCTGCTGAGTCCTGAACTGGGATTGCAGAATATCCATGGAAGGATCCTTCAGCCAATTTAAAATTTGGCTCATTTGCCCTCAGAATCCAAGAAATGGAGCCCTGCCAAATGTATAGGTGCACAAATTTCACTAATGTTGACACAAAAAAAAAAAAAGGAAAGAAGAAAGAGCATAGGAAGTCACTAACTTTGCTCATCACAATTTGAAATTCCAGTAGGAAAAGTTGTTGAAGTTTCAAAACTCAGAAGACTTCAAAAGTTTCAATCTGTCACTGGAGCAGAAAATGCCAACGCAAGCACTGCTCCCTTTCCTTTTGCCATGGAATCTCCTTCCAACTTGGCTGGCCTTGGCCCTGCAGGGGAGCAAGAGCCAAGGAGCCTTCCCCTTTCTCACAAGGTCCAGGGGAATGAGCCAAGCTAGGAGGGAGAGGGCATTTTGTCTTCCCAAGACATTTGGTTTTCAGTTTTGCAAAACCTCAAGAATTTTAAAAAATAGCTAATGATGTTCACAAAACCTCAAATTCTACTAAGTTCGCTCATTCTCCCTGCTATAGTAAGAGTCTTTATAGCTATATATGTAGCTGTATGGTTTGTTTTCCACAAGACTTTGAACAGCACTGCCACAACTCTCATCAGGAAGCTGCTCTGGGATTATAGTTGGAGAAGAGAGTGCAGCAAAGTGTTTAAGAGACCAGGAAAGTATCTTTGAGATAATGTGGTGCATTATTTGTACATGCATATGTGAAGCATTTTTACATTTTTAAGTCAGTAAAATGACAATAAAGAGACATTTTATTGTGACTGCTTTTAACCAGCTACCTCATAGCAAAACTCTTGTTTCCATCTCTGTGGGTGTTACAGGAATGAAGGATTGATAGCATATTGTTTCAAGCTTAGTTGCTTATGTATAGGACAATGACCTTTTGAGAGGACAGATTTGGTTGTGTTCTTTCCACGACTGTGAAAATGCTCACTGCTCACTTTCCTCTGGCCACCTCAGAAGAGGTAATAATCTTCTTTCCAAGATTCCTGATGGAAAGTCTCAAGGAAACAAATATGCACTTTGCTTTCCTCAGCTAGCCAATGTGCACATGCAAACATTGGAATTACGTTCACATTTCTCAGTCTACCTGATTTTTCAGTACAAGGTGAAAGCGAACAATGATAATTAGAGAGATTTTTATAAAGTCAGATATACTAACACCTAGGAACACAATTGAGGTAACAGTAGATCTCATAGTAATGTTTTTCTGTAGTGTTTTACCTTCCATTGTATTTTGCTTCAGACTGGCACATCAGGCATGAGCAGAGTTCCTTAAGTTCTCATTTCTTCATGCACCTCCCTTTGCCTTTTTCATTCTACTATTTTCCTTCTGCACCAGCCCTAGGGGCCCTCCGTGTTGGATCAGGTGAGCATCATGCGAGGTGACATGCATTACTGAAAATCAGTATGGGGAATGTCATGACTCTGGTATGGCACTATCTCAGAAAGAACTGCGATTTGATGGATCTCCACGAAATATTCCATAGTTTTGCCTAGGAGTTATCACTGACATTCTGACTTAGCTTGACTTCAGGCAAGGCTTGAACTCTCCTGCATTAGAAGAAATTCCAATAAAGTCGAATATGCTATACATGCTAAAAATTTTGTTTTACTGCTTTTCTGATAAAATTGAAGCTTCATGCTTTTGGCACGATCCAAAAGACAGTGACTTTACCTGAGTGAAATTCTTATCAATTTTTTTTTTCTTTTTTCCCACAAAAGTATCCCTACTAATTGAAATGGATCTAATTGCATGAACATGATGAGGAGTCCATCAGGTTTTATCCTTCAGTCCTGGATGTTCACCTGATGCTGATAAACATTCTTTCTGAAATGCCGTCCCATAGTCCTGAAGACTTTTTCATTTTCTTCTTCCTGTGGTGAAGTTTGATTCTCATAATTCACTATAGCGAGGATCCAAAACTGAAACCGATGACTTGAGATGAGCACGTGACCCAGTCATTCAGTTTTTTTGAATGAGCTAGTAGGGACAGGGAGAGAGCTGGGTGTTTCCTCAGACATCATGTTGTAAGTACTCCAGCTAAATGCAGATTTTAAGTCCTGGTATAGAATACACAAGAGAGAGTGAATTCATCTATGATAAAGAAGAAAATTATTTTTGACAAAGCTTTATGTATGCTTTAGTTTAAGTTCTGGTGCTAGTTAAAAATGTGCATCATAATCAGGTACTTAGTTTTCTGCTCTTTGATTCAGAGGGAGAAGTACTTTGGTTTGTTGGGGTTTTTTTAAACCTTCCTAAAGTAATTTCCGTGTATAAAATATATCCAGATCCCAGGTATAAAATATATCCAAAATGCCAACACATTCTATCAGAACAAATGGCCACAGGCTGCACAAGCACAATTGCTGTACTTTTGCAACAAACTTGTCAAAGAGGGAAGTCTTGCTACCACCCATTTACAAACTTCATCTTTACTCAACAAAGTGCTGTGTACAAAAGCTTGTGCAGTGGTTTCAGCAGGACAACATTGAATTTAAAGGTAAGGGCATGTTTAAGTGTTTTGGTAAATTGGTTCCTACATGATTTAACTGGTGTCACACAGTAACTCATGGAAAGAGCCCTAAGTTGGAACTCAAGGCTTCCAACTCATGGCTGGAAACTTTAATCTGGAAACTTTTGTTCCCTGTTCTTACAGTACATATGACAAAGCAAATATCCATCTACAAAGAGTTGACTTTGTCCTTAACCATTTTATAGAATTTTTGTATTTTTTCCCCACATGTGAGCTGCTGAATATATTAGGACTGCCAAGTAGTTTCAGCCTCCAAAAAGGAACATTCCCCTACCAAGTGCAATGCAAATGAGCACTGAAAATGTTCAGTAAATCCCACATTGTTGCTCTGGATTCCAAAAAAACCCTTTTACCAGATTCAGAACAGATTTATTACCCAAAGACCTGCTTTTATAATGACATTTTTACATCGTTTCACATTCTATTACAGAAGTATTGATATTTTCACTTATAAAAGAATACAGCGCTGACTTTTAAATAACAAAGGCTATCCTTATTGTTGAGGCTGTAATACTGTAATTTTTATTTATTTGCAGTACTGTGCTTTTTGTCTGTCAAATGGGATTTGGTCGGTTGTATTTATATATGTTCAAAGGCAACTCAAATCTCAAAGCTTTTAGATGAATGGGATTCAATCCTTATTTACAAGGAAAATATACTGAAATAGATGGTGTTTTTAGCAGAGGTGCAAATGAATACAACTAAAATTGTAACTTGAGTAATCCTGCTGGATTCTAAAAGTTGTTCAGGGTACAAGATACCATTCATTTCAGAAGAAGGTAGAGCCAAACTACTTTTTAAGGCTTGGGCCTAATTTGGTTTTATTTAGTCAGGTGAAATAAAGTAGTAAATGCTTACTGAGAGCTTAACAAGTTATACCAAATGTTTGAATGATTTCAGCCTAAAAAAGAATTTTTTTATTGCAATGAGACCCTCATTTTTGTTTCACCAGTATCATGATGGGTCCCTGCCTTCCCTGAACAACTGACATGTGAAATGTGGGTTATTTCCACTGTTGCATGTGTTTACTGCTGAGGGGGCCCATTCTGATGAGACTTTAGGTGCAAACACAGGACAGGAGTCCCTTTCCTTGGCTGACATGCAGTCCCATGCGTGACAGTGATGCCTTTGCTATGCTTTCTTCCCCCCTCCCAGCAAGGGCCCTGGGCATCTGAACCCTTCACCTTGACCCCCATTTTTCTGTAGGTACAGCAGGGTCTCTAGCTGACAGCAAAGTATGGACTCACCAGGTAATGTGTCTCTGAAATGTGGGATTCATGGAGTTTGAAGAGATCAGGAGGCACAACTGGGCAGAGAAACTGAATGAATGAAGGTTCCAACAGGCCAAGAAAAAAACAAACTCAAAAGAATTGAAATTGATTGCAAAAACTTGAAAGGCCAGAGAGAACAGTCTGGGGGTTTGATATCTCTCCATATGTTCAAAACTCCCACAGATGGAGTCATGAGTCCCACAGGATGAAGTGAAGAGATGAAAAAAGGCAATTCATGAAACTACTACAGCTGGCTATGTGTCTCTCACTGGGAGAAGGAGTGTCACTGAGCTGTGGCCTGATAATAATTATGAAGAATAAAGCTGAACAAATAATTCCTATATTATTTTTTTTAAATTTAATATATGTTTTGTCTCTTTTTCCCCTCATAAGAACATCCACACTCAGACCACAGCTTCTCCTAGCACATTAATTATTTGGGTGTGCTCATATAACTATTACTTGCATTGTTGATGAACATTTAAAATCCAAATCATCTTGCTTATCTATGAATGCTCAGAGGACTCAGATGGCACCATTTCAGCTCCACAGTTAGCACACCATCACTTCCAAACAAATATTTGGCCATATGTATTAAAAGTGGGGCCTTTTATGGTACTTGTGCTTATAAGCATCCATTTTGCTCTGAAATGGCTCTGTAAGACATCATTCACATAGAACTAAGTAATTTCAACCTCTCCTCTGACATAGTTCAAAGGTGAGGAAAATCAGTTTTGCTGCTATATTCTCTGTTCCACTAGTTCTCTTGCAAAGTGAAAAGAGAGAAATTTGCCCTGATGATAACCGTAGACTACTCAATTTGGTAAAGTCATATAATGAAATGCTGGAAAAATATTTATTACAGCATGCACCAGAAACAAAGCCATTTATCTCCACACAGTGACTTGCTACTTCTTGCCTTTAATTTATTCATTAATTTGTAATTAGCTCTATGTTTTCCTCTATTCAAGAAGTAATTGGCTTCACATCAGTGACTAGACTATAAGAAAACTGCAGTTTACTCCCCTTCAAGACATTTATTCCTCTTTTTATGTTTTTTCTCTGGTAACAAAAAATGACAAGCTAAACAAGAGTGATAAAATTCAACCTATGCATGGTTTACTGATTTTAGTATTTTTACTTGTTTACTTACCTGACAGGAATTAACTGCATTTCTCCTGCAACACTACTTTCTTAAAATTACATCACTTTCCTTTCCATGAATGCTTGTATGATGTGTTGGACACAGGCACAAGGGAATGGACTGATACTCAGCCAAATGAAGAGAGACATTAGTATTCATTATTGTCTTGCATTTATTTAGTTATTTAGTATTTTAGTATTTTATGTTGTGATAATGTTCACTTCTATGAAACCACAAAGAACAAAGCTGGTTTTAGTTCAAGAAAAGCTCTGCTGAGCATAAAGCTTCTAATTTTTCTCTCAACTAACCACATACTACATTTTAAATTTGCACGGCAATTTACGTGGTTCATAACATTAAGGAAAAGAAAAGGAGCTGATGATTGTGGCATTTTTGCAATTGTATGAATGTTTTTGCAGGGGTGGGGATGAGCCTGTGTGCATGTCGCTGGTGGTGGAATCCAACATGTTGGTGAGGTTTGCATGGTGTTCTGTTACTGCTTTTGTGAAAGCGTAAGTATGTGACTGCTCAAAGGTGAGTCCTTCGTTGCATTATCCCTGTAAACTGCCTGTGTTATGCTAGATTGAAGCCACTGAAGTTCAGCCCCAGCTTGGGTAAAAATATGTAGCTTTACTTCTCTTTGTTTTGGTTAAATATATTCTATGCGTTAATCCTGTCATCAGCACCCTTTGTTCAAATACAGCAGAAAACCTTTAATTTGCCTTTAATTTGAATTTAATACATTTTTCTTAAAAATAAAATAGCAAACAAGCCAATTATTCATTTAATTTGAATTGTGCTTACTGTTATTCCTCATTTTTCTGCCCCCACTCACAGATCTAACCACTTGCATATTTATAAAAATCCATCCAAAAACCATCCAGAAACCAGCTCAATATCAACCTTCAGAAAAAGTCCTGGCCAAGGCAGTTTTTTAGCTACTTATCTGCCAACCGGGATGACTCTTCATTCAAAAGTCCAGCTCATGTAGCAGTCTTCATTTCCTGAAATTTAATGGATAATTCTCCATTTGCCACTGGGGCTTAATGTTTTGCTAACAATTACAGAATTAGATATTTTGCATTTTCCTTCTCTAAAAGGTCTTCTACATTTTGCATTTTCCTTCTACAAAAGGTACCATGGGCTTCCTTTGGTAAATACGTCTTGCTTTTATCCAGTTTTTCTTCCTATCTTCATTTACTCTTTGTTTCAGTATTTAAGTTCATTGCACTTTACTGAGATCTGATTTGTTCTCTCTTCTCCTTTATGAAATATATATTAATTTTACCCATTTCCTGTGAGACTGTCCCAGATGAGATAGATTCACTCAAATTACTTGCTTCTGGGTTTGGAGCCTTCTATGCCAGTTAATACCCTCTATTCATTTTTGCTTTTTTCACCCTTTTTTTTCCCCCTCCCTTTTTTTCTGTTATTTTTCCTTGTATTCAAAATCAGTGTATAATTCTTGAAATATGAACACCAGAAATGCATGTAGCTTTGCAGTCAAAGAAGTGATAACAATATTTTCCCTGTTCTAGTCAGTATTCTCCTATGTACATGTGTCCAAGATTTATGTGCTTTTCATAATCTTATCACAGTGCTGGATGAATTGTTCAATTAATTATTGCATCATGACCCTCTGCAAATCTTGATTAGAATTACTGCATCTATATTCTCTTATTTCACTGAATTAAAGTATGTGTTCTTAAGGGAGACCACCTCCAATTTTTGTGTAATCTGAAGACCTCAGCAGTTTTGGTATTTTGTTTCAGGTATATAGAACTATTGAACATAGCTGCATTGAGAAGAACCCCTTACAGGACCTCTCTACATTGCTAACTCTTCAGCCACCCATAGTGAAGATCTTTCACTTACAACTATTACTACAATTAAAATGGCTACTATGCTCTGTTTACAACTGCTTTTTATCTATGGTGGTTCTATGTTGAAAATATTCTGGGGACAATAACTGACAAACTCCTCGTATACATGTTAGCAAAAGAAATAAAATTTTGTTCAGAAAAGCCTTTCATTATTTTCTTGATCCCGTTCTCCAGGAAAATTAAATTTCTGTCCTTGAGTTAAAAACAAAATTCTAAAACATACAACACTGATGAAATTTTTTGTTAGAATCTGAAAGAAATTTCTTGCTAAAAATCTTCCTAGTAGTTGGCAAGATGTATATCATGTCTATAAAAGTTCTTCCTCACTGAACTGTTTATTTCATAGATTAGTCACGTCTGAGGTGTTTTTGTGTTTTAAAGTGGAAGATGTCCTGAAAATCTGAATAATTTTAATTAGGTACTGTTACATCTGTTACTTATCAGGAGAAGATATCAATCACTCTGTGTACATATGTATATTCTTATCTCTGATTGAAGTGGAACCTGATGTATAGGTAAGGCTATGGTCTTGAATGAGAAATGCCCATATAGAAAATAAGATAACATTTTTGCACTAGCTTTCCTCCTAAATTTCTTATTAAATGCTTTCAGTACTGAGATGGAAAAAGTCAACCATCTTTTTCTTCCCAAGTAAATAATGTAATTTTGATCAATTATTTTGTTAAATTATACAAGTGCTTTCTCCTTTCTTTGGGCCCCAGAATTACTGTGGCAATTTGATATACTTGAGGATGGCAGAGGAAGGTACCCAAATACCACTTTCTGTGTCCCAGAAGTGTTGAAGTCCTTTTTACATGAAGCTGGCTATATATCTTTATTTATTCTTTCAGACATCCATAATCATACTAAAATACCAGTGGCTCCCACATTCAAAAGCAGCTAGTAACTGAGCCTCCATTTTTTTTAGCAACTCAGCACACCTTCAGAGCGACTTGTTACTATAGTATAAGTCTATGGACACGTAATCTGATAATTCATTAGAAGTAGGCTTCTATGTGGGCTTGTTTTTCAATTTCTTTATAGAACATGAGAGAGAAACTGATATTCCTGCCGCTGAATTTTGGATACTAGGTGAAAAATAGCATAGCTGTTTGAAAGGACTTAAAGGTCTTAAAGACTTTTAGATGTAGTTTGAAATTTCAGTTTTCTGGATGGCTTGCATAATATTACTATGTGTTAAGAGGATGTTAATAGATAGTCTGTAGTCCTGTTCAGATTAGATCTCCAAAAAACATTCCTGAACAACTGTGATTAATTTCTCTTCAGAGAAGAAGTAAAGTATGCAGTAAGGCGTATTCCCTGCATCAACATCTTTGACTAAGAACTGTAGCTACAACTTTCATTAAGTTATATGCATGAGTCCCCTTGAGACCACATTCTTACATGTAATGAGGAGCCATTTTCAAAATAATAAAGTTTGTGTTTTCAAATTCCATGAAAGTTTATTAGATATCTTAGAGTTGGTTATTTTTCACATCATCACGGATGGTTAGCGAACTCCTGGTTTGTGTCCTTTATTAATTCAGTGCTCTCTTGTTATGATTTTCTCAGATTCATTTCACTGTAAGTAAATTAGTGCAATAGTTGGAGCATAGCATGGAGAAACTGTACAATTAAACTTACCACGCTGTATTCAAACAAGCTTGAGAGACATCTGGCTAATCACGTGAGTGGTGTAGCCACAGGTACACAAGTTGCTCATGGACCATTGCTCCTATCTCAGTTAAGGAGGTATCTATCATCTTTTAAACATACAGTAGTGACTTCTGCTCCTGATAGGACACAGTCTGACTTTATCCTATAAATCTGCAGTGATTAGTTCTGCCAGGAAAATCACTGGCTTCCAACTGCCTAACACATATGGCCTCCAAAAATCAGATCTGCAGAAGAACGCAAAAGAAAATTTTCTCAAATTATTGTTGGAAAAAAGACAATGGAAGCTCTTTTCTGAGAGTTGGCCTGCTTAGAATGCTGATTTTCTTAGAAATTCAGTCCCAGCTATAATTAAAACGTCATCAGACTTCTGCATCATTGAAGTCTGTGTTAGGTTGAACACACAGCCAAAAGGAAATGTGGTTTAGAACTTTCATAACACAAGGCCAGACTGAGATCTTCTTTGATCTTTACTGGATTGCTTTATAGGCAACCTATTTCACAACTGCATTTAGTCATCTGTCTTCAAGATAGAAAGCAGATTTTGTGTACATTTGCGCATTGTAAAAGCGGTAAGCAGGTCATGGCACAGGATCATGGAACATTGTCATCTCATGGATATTCCCTGTTACTATTCTACAGCTTCATGACAACTTAGAAAGATGTCAAAGAGCATCTGTACCTAGGTAAATAGCAGTAGTAATAATAATAATAATAAAGTTGTTTTTCTTTTTTCTCTTATTTCCATGAGGAAAAATAGAAGGTCCAGAAGGAGAATTTTAAAACAAATGGGATTATGCTTGCTAAGAAACTAAAAATGTCAACTAGAAAATTGAGATTTTGGAAAATTCCAATTGTGATGGGTTGAGAGCTGCCCTAACTATAAAAGTATATTTTTTTTTCTCTTAACTCAGAATATAGTTATACAACTCTTAACTAGTCTTTCTGTGGCTGACAGAGAGACACAGGCATTTCCAGAGGATGACCCCTCCCCTCTTAAAAGTAAGTCTAAAATGAAAAAGATCCAAAGTTCAAAAGCTTACCAAAGACCAAAATGAACAAAATATGACTTTAGAGGTTACAGTGAATGAATGAGTTGTCAGAGTTCATGCATTGTTCTGATAAGCCTGAACACATTTTTTTCCCTTATGTGTTGCCATCTATTTAAACTTTTGAAGATCCCTTGACTCTTTCCTGTTTAGTCTCTGTGAGTTAGTTGTTCTGTGACTGGCAAGTTTTTACCTGCCCTCACAATTCAAGGTGTAGCAAAAAAACAAATGTGAAAAATGCAGATACTGAAAATTAACAGTGAAGACAAAGAAGAACGAGTACCGAAAGTCCTAGAGTGAGTGAATGAGGGCATTGAGCCCATCATACAGAAGAAGGAAGGAAAATGTGCTAAATTCAAGTATAGATCTGGACATTTAAGTCAATGCTGGACTCAGATTCTGGAGGGGAGTTAATTTCCCACTGACCTTCTAAGCTCTGTAAGAGCAAGATAAACCCTTGAGACATTCAGGCTGGTAAGGTAAAAAGTACAAATTATTCCAGCTCTTGTGTCAACTCATTATTTAGAGTTTCAAAAAGTGATACAAGACCCAGTGAAAATACCCAGGAACTCCTTCACGTCAAACCACATTTGCCCACAGGTTGGATAATCAGTATGGACTTCTGCCAAAAATTGTAGATACTAAAGAGTGGGAAATGCAGTGCCTGAGTAATGATACAGGCTTTGGACAAGGATGGTCCTGTCCTTTCCTGCAGGTTTCACACATTCCTCTTGGGAGCTATGAACTCAGGATTTATACATTCAATTCTGCAGTGAGGATACTAAAACTATAAGAATTCTCTATGAAGTCAGTATTTCTCTTGGCCATCAATTTCTTATTCTTTTGTTACTATACTCCAGTGTTTCTCTTAAGGGAGTGCCATTATCTGTTCCCTGTATGTGACACCAATCACACGATGCCCTTCCAGCCTTTATCTTTGTTGTCTACTTCCCAAATCTATTGTCCTTTTGCTGTCTCCTGACCAACACGACTTTCCCCCACTCCTGACTTGCTTGGTCTGCTTTTCAAAGTAACTCCCAAACTACTTTCTTGACATTTACAAGTCAGGCTACTTCTCTTTTAATTGAATTTTGAAATTTTATTTCAAAAATGAGGTCACAAATCTGCTTCTAAATGACTTTTTTTTTTGTATGAGTGGAGTATATCAGATGTAAGATGTGTTCATTCAAACCTTAGAACAGCCTTACCAAATATCTTTTTCTGAAAATTCCTAAAAATTTTTCTCTGAGACAGCCTGAAACCTAGAAAATTTTAGTTGAGAGTATTATCATGGGAAAAACTTATAAGCTAATAAAAAAAGAGTCAGATACCCATACTACAGAAATGTTGTTATCTGTACTGTCTGTGACATTTCTGTCACATATATAGCAGTTGTTACTGGATGCCTTGGGGTAATCCACAAGTATCAGATTATCTACACTACCAAATATTAAGCAAAGAGAAGAGATTTATGTCAGTAGGAAATAGAAGTTGACCCTCACTATGTAGGAATGTTCCTAGGAAGGGAGGATCAAGGAACTTTTTCTAGCCAGATCATGATCTGTTGAGTGATTATTCATATATTCTAATATGAAATATGTCTCTAAATCTCTGCCTAGTCCAAAAGGTTGAAGTTAAATGTGGTTGAAAAAAATAATAAAATTCCTTGAATCCTATTAAAAAATTAGTTTGAACTTACTTTATGGACAGACACAAACTGAACTGGCATCAATACAGTTTTCTAAAGCTTAAGGCATGAAAGAAAATCCTCAGTAAATAGACAGTTCGTGTTTCAAGCAAGCAACATGAAGATAAAAAGTGATCCATATTGTATTAACCTCTAGAAGTAGAAAGGAGTCTTGCAAGAAAACTTAGATCTCCCAGAAAAGTGGCATGTACTTCTCACAAAGTCATAAAAAACTGCTCACAAAATGTAGCTTATCCCTTATATTTTTCATGAAAATTTTGTATGCCTGACATATTTTCATGTCAGTTCTGTGTATTCAGTTTGCATAAAAATGTTCAGCTAAGAGTAAAATCTGCAGGGGAAAGGTCTGACGGTTCTTGCACCGCAAACATATAAGATTTTTTTTTGTTGGTTTTTTTTACCCATGAAACTTTGGAAATCTCAAATGGCAACTACTAAATTGCATACTAGAGACAGGCATGAAAACAACCTCTCAACTTAAATGGATGGCCATAAGTAACTCCTCATTACAGCTGCATTTGGCAGGGAGTGTGAAGAGGTCACTAAACTATACATCAAATTGGGAAGTCGTGCCAGGAAAACTTGCATTTCTGGAGTTGACATAGCAGTGTGCAGTGCTTCAGAATTATAGTATATGGAACAAATTCTGATGTCCCTACTCAGTTTTTAATCATTCTTTACTCAAAAAATGTCACAGAATGAAACAGGAACAGTGCCAGAATAAAGACTGCATTATAGTTGGGATTAACAATGGTTTGCTGTTTCAAAGATGACTATTCCAAGTACTCTGCAACTCACATATAACCCTGACTTTTTGGAAAATCGTTGGTCTGCTGAGGCTGCAATGTATAGTTAGCGTCCCAGGTTCACGGTTATTTAAGCAATTGATTCAAAGTTCTCCTCTCCCGTACCTGTAGAGCAGTACACAAAGCCACTCAATCCTTCATTTTCTATGAACAACTAAGGCTCAAACCTTGGCCCAACCTTTCTCAAAATGAACCAAAACCTTGTGGGTATGTCTCAGGCACATAACAGCCATGGCCTTTTAGGCAAACAGATAGTGGAAAGGGGTATCAAAACTTTCTCACGGTTTAAGTTAGCAGCCCAAAGCCAGACGAGAAAATGAGCCGAAAGAAACAACACAGGAACATTGAGGCTTAGTTTCTGCTGAGGAGCAAATAAGCTCCATGCATGCACTATCTCAGTGGCTGGGAGGCTCAAAGAGACAGGCTGATGGTAAGCTAAACTTTACATTTGGCACCTCTGGAGGACCTACAGGTTTCCTGACACCTGCCTAATGGGTGTTTTCTGGGAAGTTTCACACGGGCATGTATGATGGTACAGAACACGTGTACCTCTGTTTCATAAGCCACGGGTCGTGCAGTGTGGGCAACGACAGAAATGTGCTATGTTTATGTTCTGCCTGCAAGCTGGATTTCTCTTCCAAGAAAATGAGAAAAAGAGAATACAGGAGGTCACAAGGAAGGGCCTAGAATTTGCGTGGATTTTATCTCGATGTTGTGTTGAGCCATGAATTATGTAGAATCATAGAATATTTTGAGTTGGAAGGGATCCACAAGGATCATTGAAGTCCACCTCCTGGCCCTGCACAGGACAACCCCAAGAGTCACACCATGTGCCTGAGAGCATTGTCCAAATGCTTCTTGAACTCTGTAAGACTTGGTGCTGTGACCAATTCCCTCGGGAACCTGTTCCAGTGCTCAACCACCCTCTGGGTGAAGAACCTTTCTCTAATATCCAACGTAGACCTCCCCTGATATAACTTCAAGTCATTCCCTCGTGTTCTGTCACCACAGAGAAGAGATCAGTGCCTGCCCCTCCTCTTCCCCTCATGAGGAAGTTGTAAACTGCAACTCTGTCTTCTCTTCTCCAGGCTGAACAGAACAAGTGACCTCAGCTACTCCTCATACGGCTTCCCCTCAAGGCCCTTCACCATCTCTATTGCCCTCCTTTGGATGCTCTCTAAGAGCTTGATATCCTTCTTACATTGTGGTACCCAAAACTGCACACAGTATTCAAGATGAGGCTGCACCAGTGCAGAGCAGAGCAGGACAATCCCCTCCCTCGACCGCCTGGCGATGCTTTGCCTGATGCCCCCCAGGACATGGTTGGCCCTCCTGGCTGCCAGGGCACTGCTGATTCATGTTCAAGTTGCCAACAACCAGGACCCCCCAGGTCCCTTTCTGTGGCACTGCTTTCCAGCATCTCATTCCCCAGTCTTTATGTACATCCAGGGTTGCCCCATCCCAGGTGCAGAATCTGTCATTTTCCCTTGTTAAAATTCATACAGTTGGTATGTGCATGCAGACCTGAAAGCTTGGAGCATACAAAGATGTCATAGTGTAGCTATAACCCAATACACATAAAATCAATGGATTTGGATGGCAAAGACTTTTTCAAAGTGTTTGAAGATCTATATACAAATTCCAGATTCATTTTCAGAATGCTTTCCAAGAAAATTAATGCTGATGTCCTAGCTAGGATTATACTGGCATGCTTCCTGACAAGTAAACAAGGCACAACAAGTCACTAGGTAGAAATTGCAAGGGATCCATCATACAGATCCTGTAGAATAAGCTCTTCGTAACTCTTCCAGATACTTCTTAGATATTTTCTTCTTAGATTTTTTTTTAGATGTACAGTGCAAGAGAAGAGAAGGAGAGTGGGTACATTAATCGCATTTCCTTGTTTTCAGAGTGTGAAGTTTGTATTACATTGAGTAGTAGCTTTTGTGCCCTAAGCTCTGTAATAACAAAGTTCAGAGAATTTTCATTAAAATATAGTTAAGGCCATAAAATTTTAACACTGTACCTGCTCCAAGCTTTTTTAGAAGTGTCTTGAAGGAAATTTGATATTCTAAGACATTTCAAAAAAACTTATCATTTGTTTCTGAGTTCTAACCAACCAGACAGTCACTGAAGAACTCCCATAGCTCTTTCAAGTCCATGTCATTTAAAAATTATGAACCATGAAAAGCTATAAGTCTGCAAATAGTGTGAATACATCAGTCCCCTGGTTATGTAATGCATATTTTAATTGAGAAAAAATGGTATTTATATTTATCATAACTGTATGTTTATATATTGTGGTTAGCCAACTCTGAAAAATATCTCCATCAGCTATTTCCCTTCTCTATCATGGTTTGCAAAAAGCCTTCTGGAATATTTTAGACAAGAAATATGAAACTACTTTTTTACATATTCCATTAGGACTATTTCCTCAGTCCAAAAAAGTGGTAGAGAAAAAGTTGAGCAAAGAGTAAACTCATCTAGTCAGATGTTCACTGGCTTGCGTGAGGTATCTTGGATAAAATCTTGACAACTTTACAGAAACAAAAAAAAAAGCATATCTGAAAAAAATTGACTGGGGAAAGAATTAAAGATGTGAAGTATTCTCCATAGTATATAACAGTATACAAGGAGCTCTTTGGCCAACAAAGCAGAAAGTGCATAGTACAAGCAAATTTTTTCATTGACTAGCTTTTTGGATTTGGCACAAAGAAGTCTTTACTGACATGCAGTGATTGATGCTGTATGTGACGACAATAAAACTCCCTTCACTTTCTCTCTCTGCATGAGTGATGACTGTAATGACTTTCTCTGTTCTTTTGTTCCCTCCTTGAATTGCTCCTTGCAGTTGCCAAGTTGCCTTGCACCTGATTTATCATAAGAAAATCTTCTCTCTAGCTCTCAAACCTAGCAAAAGAAATCATATGAGGTTGGTTCAGTGGTTTCCAGAACAACAGAGTCCTCATAGGCTACGTGTTATTTCCTTGCCTTTTTCTCTTACTTGCTCTATGTTTTTGATTGCTTCTGATTCCTTTTCTTCTCTCTTCCTGATTCTCTTTTCTTCTTTGTCATTGTGGTAGATGTAATTAAATTTTTGAAATGAGAGGGGTTTGCCTGCCATGAAGTAAAAGAATGCTTTTGGACCTGAATGGCTGGAACACAGCATTTATTTTACTTCCCATTAAACACGTCAGAGTCTGAAAAGTTAATTGTTTGATGCTGAGAGGAATTCCCTGCTGGGAAAATGACTAAATGGCAGCTTTTTAGCTCTTCCCAGATGAGATCCTTCTCACAGTAACATAAGGGGCAGAATTTCCAGATGTCACTGTCTCCAAAGGAAATAAGAACTTCCGCTTTACATGACCCACAAAACATGTTTCACTTCAGTGCACACTACTATGCCAGGAGTGCAGGATCGCATCAGTTCTGTGTCCCATAGCCTTAGGGGATGACAAAATATAGGACTACAAAGAAAATCTGTAGTGGGTGAGGTACAGTTCAGTGGTTCAATTCATGTTATGTTGAATCTCAATATTTGAAATCAATTGAGGAGGGTTGATTATATTTAAACCCTGGATACCCTTTCCAAGAAGAAAACAAAATCGTTCATTAGGAAAAAAAAACCCACCTGTGCTCTCTGAATCTAGCAAATGAAAAAGTGCTCCTTGATACAGCCAGTACAAGATATGTGACTGCCATCTACTACATGACCTGAAGAATGTTGCGAAAAAGCACAGTTAGTTCTCTGGATGAGCTCAGCTAAGACTGTTTACACTAACTTACATGTTAAATGGGACATATGCACGTTCAAGTGCTATTTTGCTTAAAAAAAATACTGTGAATGCATGCAGGCATTTTTTGTTCTAGTTACTGAATTTGCAAACAGCTAGGAGAAGATGAATCTTCTCATTTAAAACATTCAGTACAACTTTATTTGACTTTTCTCTAGTGACTGTGTCAAGGCTGTGTTGGTTTATTGCAACTGAGGAATGAACCTGATGTGCATTACAGAAAAAGTACAGATTTCTTTCTTAAAAAACACTACACAGTTTCAATTAAGACACCATTGTATCTCTGTATTCCACTTGGGATGATATAAACATTTATTCTACACATCTGTCTGAGTGCATTTCGAGAGTTAGCCCCCAAACATGGTCTTTAGAGGGCAGATTTTCTCCATTCTGTGCCCAGATTCAGGGGTAGTTTGGTCACTTAACAAAAGGTTTCCTGGCTTTTGAAAGACTGAGTGTTTAGATGTGTACAAAACTCATTTTGCTTTCTTTCTGGGTCAGACACTGAAATGAGATTGAATCCATGATGCTGGCATGCACTTCATAGTGAATATTGAGACCCCTCTGGGACATGAACAGGAACCAGCATGCTGTAGGTGTAGGGCCTAGAGTAACTGTAGTGCTTTCTGTGATATTGGATACTGTTACCTCTGTATTTCCAGCTGTTTGTCCAAGTTTTGTGCATAGAATATTTTTAAAGGCTGTACAGAGCTGTTGAAAGTACATTAAGAAAGTAGCATCTCCTTAAGTACCTTCTCTGACTATGCAGTAGTGAAAAGACCATTGCTATACTTTTCTCTATTTTCTTTCCTTCATTTGCTCTTAGTTCTTCTATCTGTAGTTACCACATTGCCCTGCACATGGTTTACACCTAAATCCTATCTTCTCCAAACATAACAAAGCAAAACATTATGGGTTGGGGCTGTTGTTTCAGGAGTCAAAGAAACATGCAGAATTGTATTGGTTTTCAGAAGCTTGCAAAGGGAAAGGAATATGCAGGAGAGAAGGAAGGATCCAACTTATGAGAAGACTGTACATGTGAGAAAGGTACAGGGTCTAGGTCATTCTTTACTAGGAACAGAAATTTCCCTGCTGGTTTCCTGAAGAAGCTCTTCTGGTTGCTGCAGTCCTGGGATGCAACTGGTTGTGACCTAGTAGTTTCCTTCCCAGCCAGACGGAAAGCCTAGGACTGGCATTCCTCAGTAGTGATGATGGTGACCGAAAGGGAAGGTGAGTTACAGAGACTTCTCCCTTTATATAATTGTAAGATTTGCAGCACAAAAGTCATGAGGTCATCTGTTCAGATTGAATTCAGCACGAAGAGCATGTGATGTTTCCTTGAAGTGATGATCTACAGTAGAAAACAAACAAAAAAAAAATTAGGCAGAAAAAGAAACGTTGAGGAGACGGAGATAGAAAAATGCAGAGAGGAGAGAAAAAGTAAGCCACTAGAAGCAGAAAAAAACCCAAACATTAATAAAATAAGTGTTATAGAGAGATTTCTTTTGCTGTCCTTTACTCAAGAATTATTTCTCTGGGCTACTGGAAAAGCAATATCACTTTTGGATGGTGGTGATGTTCTACTTGAGTCAACCCGGTATGTACTATAACCCCATATTTTGAGAAATGCCGTGTGAGAAAGTGAAGACTTCATTTATGTAGACATGGAAAGGAAATCATAAAAACCATTCTTTCCACTCATATTTTTGCTGAATGGAATAAGGCTCCCTCTATCTTACCTTCTCAGCCAGATAAACATTCAGCTGAAATCATGTTATTTCACAGACTCAACTCTCAACAGAAGCCAATCTCCTCATGACCCATTTGCCACAGTCTGGCAGTATAATCCAAATAAGCCACAAATACTAAACAGTGATAAAATATAGAAAAGGATTCAGTGGAAGATAGTGAAATAGGTAACTGTATCCTATTTTGAGGACTTATCAGCATAGCTTCTCAGCACAGTGCTAGTGACATTACTATGCAACAAAAGATACATTCTACCAGTTGAAGAACTTAGCCTGGTATTTTAGTAATTACATGGTAGCACCACTTTCTATAAATTTCAGTGGAAAGGACAGAAGTATAGATCAATCTTTCCATTTAGATTTAAAAAGGTGGACTTACAGAGGTCCTCCAGTTCTAGGTATGACAGACACAGTCTTCACTGTCATAATGGGAAATACCTCTAGAATAAGAAGAGTTTTCAAGCAAATGAAATGGTCATTATACGCCAACTTAAATTTCCCCAGAGATCAAAGTAACTTACTAGTTTGGGTTTTTTTCTCTGTTGTATTAAGAGATTCAGTTTCTGAGGCTTTGGAGAAGAGGGAAGAGAGATTTGTTTCTTTTTTTCCTGCTTTTCTTCAGTGGCTTGTGAGGGGATAGAAAATAGCAACTTCAATGGGAAGAAGGGGCTAGTAGCTCTTTCTGATAATATTTCTGTGTTTTATGTGGATCAATAAATGAAACAACACAGTAGAATTAATAAAAATATTTAAAAGGAATAAAAACATTTAAAAAGGATAAAGTCCCTCACACTACACTAGATTATACTGAGTGACAGTTATGCAGAGGGTAAGTGCATGTCTTTATAAAGGGCTTAGTCTTTTATAACATATTTTTCTTAAAAATGTTAGCCTAGCCTGAAAGTGAGGCAGAGTGGGTGGGATAGAGTTTTTGTATATGTGTGCATGTATATAGAATAAAAGATAAAATAAATACAAACTAATTGAAGCCTACTTGTGGAATTTCTTATTGTTAAAATAAAAAGTAAAAAAAAAAAAGTCTTTATGCTTGAGGGAAAACAGTAATTAAACACAGCTTTTCACAGCAATAGCCATACAGACCAAATACTCATATAGGTTGGGGCCACTACACATTGTTAAAATGGTCAAGTCAGCAGTACCGTGCCTGTGGCTTCCCTCATGTGTCTAACATGAAATAGCAGGAACACAAATGGTGTCATAAAGTGTGTAAAGTGAAGAAATAAAAAACAAGTATTTCCAGTTCTGAGAACTACATTTTGGAGAGAAAAAAAAAAGGTTTCTTGCACAACTGTAATATGTCTTGGGGAAAAATCCTCTTGAAACCACAGTTTTTTTCCTCTCAGAAACCTTTTACTAAAAGTAATAATAATAATAATACCAAAGGCCATTCTTAAGTCTGGAAAAAAACATTTAGCCTTTCTAAACATAAATCATCATGTCCCCCCACTTTGTTCCTCTAGCACAGAGCACCTGCTTCTGCTTTGTCCAGCTCTGGCTGCATATTATATCTTCTGAATTTTCCTAGAGAAGGAATGTGTCTTCTGTGCAAACTGCCCTGCAGTCAGTACTTGGTTTGGAAGCGAAACCTAATCTCTGAGAATCTTCAGAGGGCAAACCAATTTCCTAAATCACATAGGTCTAAGCAGTGGAATTGCTTTAAAATCCAGTTGGTTTTTGTGTTTGGTTTGTTTCGATTTTTTTACTCTAAGTTGCATTGAGCAAATTCCTCACCCCCTCACTGTGAGTTTGCTTTTAAACAAAGTGCAAAATGGGAGCATGCTGCCATCCTCAATAACACATTTATGCTGCCTATAAAACCAGATGGGAGTTTGATGAATCTTGTTATTCCTATAGCTCTATGCTGTCTATAAAATCTGTCTGCATACAGGTTAAAGGTGCTTTTTTTGATGTAACTCTTCCAAAATAGCTATTGTGCTTGAACATCACAAATTTTCTCATCCTCCATACCCTACAGACAAGCCTCAGGACCTCACACATTTCCAGTCCAATTGTCTTCCAGAGAGGAAGACATGGCAACAAACACAGAGCCCAGGAAATAGAGTTTGATCTTTTCTTTCTTCCTGTTCATGAAGATCTGCTCATAAATTTCTCCAGTACTTTTTATTTTTTAGTATTTAATTACAGAAAGGAGAAACACCAGCTGAACTGTGTGCCCTGGTGTACACACAGTTTCATTACTCAAAGCAAGAGCAGAGCTCTGGAGCAGCACAGCTGTCTCCATCCTCCTTCCCTCGGCTTTGTAATGGACCTTTCTTTTTGTTCCCTCCACTTCCTAAACCACTCTTCATATGACTGCAATGCTCCACCCCAGAGTTGCATGCTAGCAATACACGGAGGGCAGATGCCCTAATATGAACAGTATTTCATGCTCTTAGCTATAAAATTAGTGTTTAAGTGACATGATAGACTACAGTAACTTTGAGTGATGAGTTTCTGTTAGTTTAATTATACTATATCTCCATTTTTACCCCTTTTTTTCTCCCACCTTATGTTCTATTTCAGGAAAGCACATAAGCCAATAAATAACAAACTGACTAGATTTATTCTTTTCAACAGGACTACACATGTGCATGAAATTTAACATATGCTCAAGCACTTAGCTAAGCAGCTTTAACAGCAAAATCATAATTACTGTCAAAACCCTGTATTTTACTTAGAAGTGTGTAGTTTTAACTGTGATTCTTTTACTTGACAGTCAGCATTTCCTAGGGGAAAAAACAAATATCTGTGTAATTTCTAAACACATTTCATGTCTGCCCACCAACAAAAAGCAGAGTTTGCTTGGAGAAAATTCTTCTAAGTGGGTGTTTCCTCACTTCCAACCTCACAAATTGCTGCTGTATAAGGTAGGTAGAGCTTTGACAGCTCAGTACATTGATCCATACACCTTCGTCCACTGCTTTGTAGCATTACAATACATTCTCCCATCAGGTGTACATCTGCTCAGTCAGATACAGCACCACAATTCCAACAGATGCAAAAATGTATGGTGACTGATGCCTCTGAGCAGGTACAGGAGTACACACTCCTGTAGGTCACTACTGTTTACTTAAAAGAAAAAGTTCCAAGAAAATCCCTTGTCCTATGTGTCTTTTTCTTTGTGACACTATTCAGTGTATTGGTGTTTCCTTATGTGTACAAAGAGGGAAGAAAGTGGCCCAGCTAAAATTAATAAGAGAACTGCCAAACTGCCTTGCATTTAGTACAGCCAGGAATGCGAGCTATATTTATAATGTGAATGCAAAATAACTTCCAAAGTTGATAGTGCTATTCTAATGTTTCAAGTTAAAAGGCATAAGCCACATCATGCATTCTTTGCTGCTTTTAATCAGTCATGTTAAAAAAGGCAATCGCTAAAACAAAAGAAGATTAAAGGCATCTGACTGAACTCTTTTGTCATTTGCTTTCATTAATGTGTATGCTCTATCAAGCCTCCAGGTCAAGTGTGTTCATTTTCACCATACAGTGTATTGCATTTTATACTGCCTGAACTTTAGTTCTCATATTCTGTAAGCTAATAGCAATGATGTCATTACACATTTCCTTGTGCTTTTACATACAGATTGCAAAATATGTTCTGCTATATTTTTCTGTTTCAGTTGGTGACATAATAACCTCCTCCCATAGTCTTTTTATATACCTGGTAATTGAAATAGCAGATTAAGATTTCTCATACCTTAAGGTCTTCTCAGTCTTATTTACCATGAGCATTTTCAAGAAAAGAAAGAAAGAGAAAACAAGCTGCTGTTTGATCTGTTCCCCAGACATATTTTTTCCCAAATGGACTCCAAATGTTTTATGGCTATTGTGTCAGCCCGTCACTTTGCTTTGTGGGTAATTAAGTCATTACAATAACACTTTATATTACTGCACACCAAGGCAAAAATGCCTGCCTTCTGTCAGGAAACTGTAAAAGGCCAGATGCTTCTAAGAGTTCAAGCAAAATCAGAGAGCTATCACTAATCACTGGGCTTGTTTGTGTAGGAGAAACTGAACCCATGAAGTCAATGTGAAACTTCCTATATAGTTAATCCAACTCCATGAATTAAACTATAGTTTATCTTTTGAATGTAAAGTGACAGAACCTAAAGCTAGGCAGAGATCTGAGGTATCTGTGCCTTTCAAGTCACTCACATCAGATCTGTGTACTGCCAGATCACTGAGACATATATATTCAATGAAAAATCAATCCGGGGTACAAAATTTCAGCCCAAGTATTCAGGACACAGGATGGAGAGTGCATGCCAGCTTTATGATTTTAAGCCATCAGTGTGCCAGTTGTGGAAGACAGATGATATTTGTTTTGGCATAAAACTTGAATGATTTAGACAGGCAACGAGTGATTCAATGTTAAACTTGGAAGGACAAAGTTAGCAGTCTGAAAGTTTTTTGATTCATTTGAATTAGAAAAATGCACACGTACCAGGCTATTACTTTGCATCCTGTGGTCTCAGCACTTATTAATTAGAAACCCTAGAGGCAGCTTATCACTGGCCAGAAAGACTGTGAATTCTAAAGGGAACAAGGAGTGGAACATCTGAGCTTTGGAGCAGTGGTTGCTTACCACCTCAGAGGTAGAACTTGGAAAGGTTTTTTGGAAACTTATAAGAAATGAGGCTCTCACTCATTTCCACTGTAGTTTAGGATGAATATTACAACACAAATCCCAACATTAATCTACCATTTGTGTTCCTGTTTAAGTAATTTCTTTTTTAAACTGTATATTATGATGTTGGGCAAAGAGCATCAAGGATACAGTGACATGAATTTTAAGTATCATAGTGAAACATCACAAAAAGAATTGTTGTTAACAGGTATGTGTTTACACCAGGGAAGCAGTTTACTCTAGATCCTCAAGTACTTTGGTTTAAGTTCTGCAGAACTTATAAAACAAACTAAAAAGCTACATGGTGATACGTAAATATCTTAAATATACATATTTATCAGGAGAAGAGAAGGAAAGGGATGTTTTGAAAACAGCTGCTTCTCAAAAAGGTGCAAGTTCCCGAGCCAGAGCTCCAAAATAGTTGCTCGGAAGCAATTTCTCTTCATACATGTTTATCTGGTTACTAATGCACAGTATTTCCATATGACTAAAAAATATTTATTATTTTATTTTATGCAGTAAATATTTCCATGTGGACCAAAATATATTAAATTTCCAAGCATTCAGTTGAATCAGTCTACTGTAATTAATTCAAGAATACAGGATGCTAAAATTATGAACATTCTCATTTTTTCCAATTGTGTTTTTTGTTGATTAGCTGAAGGAAGAGATATTTTGCTTTCACTTGGATAAATGTGAAAATTATAGTTACGCCTGGATTGCAGTAGCTTCTCTGATTTCAGGTAAAACAGTGTTTTTCAGTCTATCAGTTGCTGCTCTTTTCCATTGCAAAGTAGGTTTTGACAGTAGGCAAGACCTCTTGAATGAGAGCTGCCTTTGGGTATGAATATAACTGAAACTGCTACCCATAGGGAAAATGTCTTTTCCCTATCAGCTGGGTTGCTGTTTCTGATTTCTGACCAAATCAAAGACTCCTGTACATAGTAGTAGGTGCCATTGGAGGAGCTCAGATTTTATCTTCTTATGTGGCAGGATGTTCTACTTTTACAGATGCTATACAGGAGCAGGAGCTGTGAATTCTGAGTGCAGTTCCTAGGGAGCACGGAAGCACACCTTCACTTTTTTCCCTTTACATATTATGCACTGGACACAACAGTACCGCTAGTGGAACCATAATATTCAAGTAAGGCAGTGGGTTTTACTTTCTAAACAGATGATGTTATTAGTGAGATGTACCTCTTGTTTCTACTTCATCTATGTTGTCATCTTCTCCTTAATACTCAAAACTGAGGAGGATCACCAATTGGACTGGGAAAGATACAAGGCCTGGCGGGAAGTATACGGAGCCTGAAAAGACTATAAATCCACGGACTGACTTGTTATTCCCCAGTTTATTACCAGTTTTATACCAAGTTCAATGTACCCCCATATTATTCCCTATGGTTTGTACTGTTCAGGGCTTGTTCAGACTTGCTCTCACATTCTTCCCACCAAAAGTTGTTTACTCCCTTGTTCTCCCCTGGTTTTCCTGCTCATCTCTCACTGATTGGCTGATGGATGCCGCAGTGCAGAGTGAGCTCCCACTGGTCCTTTCCCCTGGATACCCCTAAGTTACACCCACCTTTCCCCTGTCTCCCACTTCTGTTTCACCCTGGGTTGTCAATCACATGCTCCACCCCAGTTATGGAACCTCCCCTTACCCATACCCTATATAAGTCCCTGTTTTCCCCTAATAAAGTGGCATTGCACCCCTGAACTTCAACCGAGTCCGAACCCTTTTGTGTGGCGCTGCGTCCCTATCCCTTTTACCCTCGGGCCGTGGCACAAAACCCTGTCCAAATGGGTCACTGATGCTGCAAGGCAGTTAGCAATGGCTGGAGCAGGAAGCTGAGGACCAAGCAGCTCCTGCACTACACAGGCACCAAAAGCTTTAGGCAGCACTTAGGAAGAAAATTGAAAGACACATGAGGTATGCTACCTCCAGCCTCCTCTGTCCATCTTAATGCCCACATAGCCTGGCTCCAGATGACATCATTAGAGTAGGATCATGGGGTAAGTCAGCAAATCAGTATCAGATGCAGATGAGACAATAGCACAGAAACTTCAGGAGGGCTGACCTTAAGTGGCTAGTGACTTTTTCCTCTCCATGCCCATTTGGTGGCTTCTGTGGCATGATGCTACTTGGCTGGGCCTTGCAGATGGAGCTGGCCGCAGACCACTGTTTTGGGGAGCCCTGCCAAGAGCACTCAGCTATAGGAAACTGCCTGCCTTGTGCATTGCACCTAAATTTATCTCATTCTTTGCCAATAAAATGCCTCACATACTTAAGCCATTGCAGAAGCAGTAATACTATACATGTTCCTGTTGCTAGAGACACTTCTATTAGCTGTTCAAGGAGACCATACTGGGACTTGTCCTGAGCACATCCTTACCAGGGGTTCAGCTGGCAGCAGACAGGGCTCACTTGTCCATGGCAGGAGCCGTTCTCCTGCAAAGGAAGAGCTGGAAAACACCCTGGCTAGGGCTGGACCCCCTTTCCTTGGGGCTGCCTCAGATGAGGTCCCATCCTCAGCCTTGCTGGGTCTTTCTGCAACCATGTCTGACCCTACTTCCCTTCACTGGACTCAAATCTCAATCTCCACTGCAGTCACATGTCCAGGCTGGTCCTCAGCCCATCACCATTCTCAGAGAAGCACCGATGCCTCAGGGGTGGGGCAACCCCAGCGCCCCTGGCTGTCCTGCTCTTGCCTGGGGGCTAGGATGGGCTCTGGCTGCTGAGTCCTGCTGCAGTGGGCTCCCATGAGGAGCCCCCACTGCCCCCAGAAAGCCCCTGGCCCTGACTGTCCTCTGTCACTCAGCTGCACTTCTACTTTGGCTGCAGGTGTCGCCTAGTATCTTACTGGCAATTTCAGACCATTTTTCACTGGCACCCATTATCATTCTGCCACGCAGGATCAAATAGCACATATCTACCCTATTGTCCTAATAAAAGAACAGCATTATGTATTCATCTTTATATAGAGATATCTTTCAGGGAAGAAACACAAAACCAAAAACCATCACAGATCGCATTGGCAGTGCCATATATAATATTGTGCTTATCAGAGAGTTCTTTCAAGATGTGATTTGCAAAGCAGAGACAGACAGAAGAAATCAGGAAGGGGAGTACTATGTTTCTCAGGAGATAAATGACAAGCAGATCTCGACTAGCCTCAGAAAATGAAAAGTGTTTACTGCTTACAAAGCACACTTCATTCACTGTGACCAATTGCACTGTGTCACCGTTTGAATTAGGTGAGCAGGAATGCAAGACTGGCCTAAAATCTTTTTAGTCATCTTGGAAAAAATGTACATAACGATTAATATTAACCACACATATCTGGAAACTTTTTTCAACATCCTCAGATTACTTGAATTGCAGGCTTTTGAGAAACTTGTGGTCCTCCCATGATTCTTCCAAAACATTCCAGACAATGCTTGTGTTTATAATTTATTGGTAGATAAAAAGGCAGCTACAGATTCAGGTCAACTATCTTGAAATCCTGTAGCAGTAGGGAAGAAGGACTTAAGAAAACAGCTTTGATGTCCCAGGTCTCATTAAACACCATCAGTATGCTGAGTTCCACTGTTGTTCAAGGACTTTCCAGGCCTAACATGGAATATAAATCCAAAACTGTAATCCTGAAAATCTTTGCTCCAGCTGTTACCCAAACTTGTGGTCAGTCAAACTACAGAAGTTGACTCTAAAACTCCCTAGGTATCTCACATTTTCTTGAGAAAGTGTGGAAGGGTGTCAAGGTACCTCAGTCCCTGGCTCACAGTGATCAGAATTAAAGTTATAGATGTTCATTTGTCTAAAAAGCTAAAGAACCTTAAGACTCAACTCTATTAGTTTTCTAGTGCACACATCACAAATACCTAGATGTTCCTTAAAATAAAGTGGCTGCTACTTTTTTTTTTTAAAAACAGTCTTTTTTATATAATGCAATGAGTATTTTAAAAAAGGCAAATAAGCCACAAACAAACAAACAATTAAAACAAAACAAAACACCCAGAAAGCCAAAGCACGGTATGTAGAAGGTGTGGGTTTACTCTCTTCCAGTACAAATAAAGAGAGAAATCTTACAGCAAGGATCCTAATCACTGACACAGGACAGTAGGTGTGCAAGAGGTGGAATGTGGTGGCTGTGGAGGGGGAAAGAATCCTCTACTACCTATCAACTTCCCCCTCTTTCCTTCACAACCTGTTTTCCCAACAATATGCATCTTCATACCAAAACCAAAGCACACAAAAGGGACATAGTTCTGCATCCCAGCAAATGAGGAACTCATCAATGAAATAGGACTTGTAGTCTGGTTCTTATTGCAGAAACTGTTTATTAGACATTTGAGAAGACAATTCTCGGATGGCATGAACAAAAAAGTGTCTCTCGGCACCAGGGAACAAGGCACTTCAGGATATAAAAGGAGGCTGTGGACCTGTCACACTATGGGACGGTGTGTTGTTTTGTCACTTAACTTTGAGGTAAGAGATCTGCCTTTTAAGTAAGAGCTGCCATAAAGATACAGGCAAAGGAATATCAAAATTTCTATAAATGTAACAAATGCCCAGAACATCAACCCATCTTCCAGTACAGTAGAATTGGCACAGTAGGAGCTGAAAGGATACTACACTGACTTGTTCTTGGGATGATATTGAGTAATGAAATTCTGAGATAAAAGTGAGTCTGTTTCATCTATTTTTATTGCTCAAACTTAAATTTCACAGAGTGAATAACTAGCATTATTGGAGCAATTATAAACAATAAATGGAACAATAAGGCTGACATCCATGCTCTTATCACAGTTTAGATATCAACTTCATACGCAGTGTTTGGTACTGTTATTTTCTAGTGTGAAAAATAAATAATAATAAAAATAATAAATGTTCGAAAATAAAGTGAAATAGCAGAAAACAGAGAGAAATAAACAAGAGAACCTTGTGTCTTTTCTCACAGAGCGTGCCAACATGACAGGTGTAATGTGCCATGCATCACCTAACAGAATTGTATTTTAGAGTTCAAGAAAGAAAGGGTAATGGTTTCCTCAGAAGAAGATTCTTGCATAGATTTTACTGCTGTTACTGAACTATCCACAAAACAATAGTTGAAATACATTGTATTTTCTCTGTGACTGTAACAAATCCTTAGGGAAAGATGAGTGTTATAAGGTCTGTTAATGTAGACTAAGAGAGTGAAATTTATCTGATTGACTTAACTGTCTAAAGGTGAATGCTTACACTACAGGAGACAAAGAGTGACACCTCCAAAGGATAACTGATCTCACTTTTTTTAGACATCAAATTCAGAACAGGTTCCAGAATCATATTCTGGAGATATTTATCTGCTGCACTGGCAGTATGGAGATCCTATACAAGTAGTTTGGGCCAGACATTTATTTTCAAATGGGTTAAGTTATATTCAACTAATCCCATCCAAAATGTCTATCAATTGTATTTGGCATCAAATCAGGGTCACGCTTGTATATCTGTAAAAACAGTATCTATATAATATTTCAACATATCTAGCATATACATTTTTTTCTTTATCAAAACTAAAGTGAAATACTTCTCAAAGTAATTTAAGCATTTCCAATAATACATCTTTTCTTGCAGTTGTTACCATGACAAAGTCAAAGAACACAAGTCAGGAGAGGTCTTTGTTGATTTAAAAACAATTTCAGTCAAATGTCACCTCAAGTTTTTAATAATGTTTGGAGATTTTTTCCCCTTGGAAATTTTTTTGTCTTAACTTCTTCTACTCTGAGTACCTTCATTTCATATGTTCCATTCTATGTTGTTCTTTCCCAAATCATAGCCGAATGTTTGCACCTCCCCCCCAGTTTTTCCTTTCTTCAAGGATCTTAAATCATAATTTAATTCAGTTTAGTAGCTTCTAACTCAACAGCTCTGATCCCTATGTGTGTCCTATATTATATTTGCTTACTTTACTGGAAAAATACATGTTTTACCACTCTGAGAAAGATTACTGAAAAATTTTATAGGTCTATAAGAGCAGTAAACCACTTTTCCAGCAGCAATCCATGGAGTTTCTATAAAAGGTAGTGTGAAAGAAGTTCTTTTAAGATTTTCTTTCCCTAGAAATGATGAAATAGAAATTAAGAGAAGCCAAACAGGAATAAAAAGCTGTAAAGTAGCAATTTGAAATGCATATTTTCTCTTAGGAATAGCGCAGGAAAAGAAACAAACCAGGGTTCTTCGATGTTGTAGATACATTGTGTGTACCTACATTATTCAGAACTCAGTGCAAGTTTGCATGTCTTTAAGAACATATGAACCCTCCTTGAGGTCAATAAAACTACTCATGTTCCGGCCTTAAATACATACTGTGGAGTGGATGCTTTTGTTTTGTGTTATTAATGCTCAGCACAAGTTGCTCTGACCTCTTCAGGGATCGCCATGTGATGAGATAATGAATGTATCATTCACAAATATTTTTTGTTTAGAAGAGAAGAAAATTTTGTTCCACAATAACTTGTTGATAGATTTGATTTGCATATTTGACTTGTGGTCATTTTGGAAAACATTACAGACATATGAAGGCTCTTGATAGCTGGAAAGCCAGAGGCACAAGTGAGGTAGTTACACTAAGAAGTGAAAAAACATTTTAAATGGTACTAGTCATAGATAACCAAATTTGTTTCTTGTAATTTTTCAAGCCATTAATCTGTGACAGATGTCAGCAACACTGCTCAATTCTGCTGTCAGCCAAAATAAATATTTTTGGGATGAGCTTCACGGAAAAGAGTAACAGAAAATTGTTTGGAAATATTATGAAACTAGAGACTAAAAGATAATTAAACAAATCTTGGGCCTTTGTAATGTGTTCAAGGATAAGATTCAAAAAAAAGTATGTAAGCATACAAATTACCATTGATGTTCTTAACTCCAAGATAAAGAAACAAATACCTTTTCTAGCTTTCTAAGTTTCTTAGAGGCCACAGATGCCTACATTTTTTTCACAGATCTTCCTTAAGTACCTCACTTGGTGCTGCCTTCTCTGTGCAGAAGGGATGCCCTTTTTGCCTGGGCTGAGCACAAAGGCAGCTCTCCCGCTGTAGGGACTATGGCACACTGGCAAAGTGTTCTACCTCATCCAATACACAATGACCCAAAGAATTCTAGAGAAACACAGAGGAGATTGGGAGGGAAGTGGTGTAGCCATGGACATTTTGACTATAAAACACTCCTGGAAGGAATATTACGGTTATGATAATTCCCAGGATATGAGGAGGACTATGTTTCATCCCGAGTGAAACAGATTAATATCTCTTGTTGCTAAGGGAAGTGCTCTGACTAGCTGGGCACACAGCCCTTTTGATGTTTGAGATTATACTGTTCCCAGAGCTTCTGTCAAAACCTGTGACCACAAGAGTTACGTGACAAGGAGAGCAATCAGAAGAGAACCCTACCCCAAAGCCTAGCATGGCCAGAGTACCCACCTGGGATCAAGAGACCAGGGCGGAATTATGTGTTTTGAAAGAGAGAGTAGAGAGGACTGACAAAAGACTACCTTTAGCTTGATTGTTGTAAAGCTGAATTGTTACTGGCATTTCTAAGATTTTTTTTTCACTGCCCTTAGTCCAGGCGATCATTTCCAAAGAGGAAGAGCACAAATAACAAGTAAAATTAATGTAATCATAAAGTAATATCTCATGATTGTCAGTGAAAAATGAGAGGAAGTTGATAGCACATGGATCTATATTTAATGTGTGCAGTGACGCAGAGCAAATACTTACTTGACATATTACAGGTAATTAATACATTTTGCATTACCGATCTGGCTTTGAAGAATTTTTCCTGAATATATTTTAGCCTAAGAGTATCAGCTGATATATCATTTATTTTCTTTGGGTCCCTAATGATGCTGTCAATTACATCCTGGTGGAATTTGTACTATATTATGCTTATGAAGTTGAATGTTAGGGCACTCAGGTTCATTGGCTTAGTATTTGACCTGCCCACACATACATATGCTCTTTGGAGAACAGTTATGAGGCATGACTGAAGTGCCAGCAGTAAATAAAAATAATGGTGATTTATGTGGCTCCTTTAGTGATAAGGAAAATAAAAAAAGATTAAAATGAGAGTTTACTCGTACCTGTATAGACCTATTCTTCTGTTTTGATTATTTGTTCTTTGTATTTCTTCCGCTTCCATCCTGTAAGATCTGGCACCGTCTAAACTTGCGAATGCAAATAATTTAAATCATAGTCTCACAAACCTTCCTTTTCAAGTCTGCAAAGCTGATATTTCTCAGCGTTGAAATTTTTCAGGCCACATTCAAAACCAAACTTCCAAGACTAGTAGAAATGCTGATAAATTCCTACATGAAAAAGAGAATGTGTGTTTCTGTATTTAATTCATTTTGGTTTAAAATTTTCTTGCTTATTTCTGTCTATTTTTGGAATTATGATCTTGATCATAGCCAGTTAACCAGAAAAAGAACAAGATACCAAAGAAAGATGCATAATATTTAACATTGCAATGACAGATAAGTTAGATATAGGACAGCTTAAGAGAACAAGATGACATTAATCACCCTGTTGGCTAAGGAGGTGTCAAGTTTTCTGCAGATGTTAACACAAAGGAGAATCCCAAGGAGGTACTTAAAGGAAAGCAATAATTTGACTTTTAGGGAGGTCCTTCCAAGGAAAAGCACTAACATGAAAAAACAGGAAGAATTAACATACTGTTGGAAATAAACCTAACAGGTAATGAGTCCAGGGCTCATTAGAAGCAGGAATAGAACTTTCCAGTAATGAATCAAAAATGACAAGAGGAATGAAGATTGGCCATGAAGGACCTGAAAAGGGAAGATACATAAGCTACATCTGCTAGAATACAGAAACAGAAGCCAGTAAAGAGATTCAAAAAGAGAGATAACAGAGTGGTGTAAGAAAATGGGAATTTGCAATAGTTATCCTGAAGCAGCATTAATAGGAAAAAATTCCATTTGTCTAGGAGGAAAAAAAAGATATTGTATTAATTTAGGTGGGAAATCAAGTCTTAATTTGAGGGAAAGAAATCTCATAAAAGACCCCTATCTTAGAAAAGATAAGCAGAAAGAAACTGCAAGATTTAGATAAATCTGAATACAAGGAACCAAGAAACAGCCTGAATAACAATAAAATCTGATGTTTGGGAGACAGCAAGAAAGGTATAGCTTTTATAAGAAGCATTCCAGGTAAATGGTTTTATTCCTATTTTCTGAAAATACGAAGGTATATGTTTAATGGAAGTTGGAAAATATATTGTCCCGGAAATCTTTTTATACTAAAACAATAGATGGCAAGGAGATATTTTATGACAATATTCATCAAAATAAAATGTTACATAATTTTGGTTTTATAGTCTGATCATTCCAAACCCATTAATCTCCTGTTCTGCTGTTAAACACTATTACTGTCTCAAGAGAAGTAATTTGAACAAAATGTTCTGATAGATGTCTACTAATCCTGTCCAGAATCACAGAATTGTAAGATATGCTGAGTTGGAAGGGACCCACAAGGATCATGGAGTCCAACTCCTGGCCCCGCACAGGATCATCCCCAAGGGTCACAACATGTGCCTGAGAGTATCATCCAAACACTTCTTGAACTCTGTCAGGCTTGGTGCTGTGACCACTTCCATGGAAGCCTGTTCCAGTGGCCAACCACTCTCTAGGTGAAGAACCTTTCTCTAATATTCAACCTAAACCTCCCCTGACACAGCTTCAGGCCATTCCCTTGGGTCCTGTCACTGGTCACCACAGAGAAGAGATCAGTGCCTGCCCCTCCTCTTCTCCTTACGTGGAAGTTGTAGTCTGCAAGGAGCTCTCCCCTCAGTCTCC
The DNA here is from genome assembly GCF_025592945.1 of Manacus candei. Lineage (NCBI taxonomy): Eukaryota > Metazoa > Chordata > Aves > Passeriformes > Pipridae > Manacus > Manacus candei. The sequence continues at coordinate 309,755 of NW_026138129.1, read as the reverse complement.
TCTTCTCCAGGCTGAATAGATTAAGTGACCTCAGCCACTCTTCATACGGCTTCCCATCCAGGCCCTTCACCATCTCTATTGCCCTCTTTTTGACGCTCCCTAACAACTTAATATCTTTCTTACATTGTGGTGTCCAAAACTGCCACAATATTCAAGGTGAGGCTGCACCAGTGCAGAGCAGAATGGGACAATCCCCTCCCTCGACCGCCTGGCGATGCTTTGCCTGATGCCTCCCAGAACACCGTTGGCCCTCCTGGCTGCCAGGACACTGCTGATTCATTTTCAGCTTACCATCCACCAGGATCTCTGAGTCCCTTTCCACAGCACTGCTTTCCAGCATCTCATTCCCCAGTCTGTACGTACATCCAGGGCTGCCCCATCCCAGGTGCAGAATCTGTCATTTTCCCTTGTTGAACTTCATACGAGTGGTGATTGCCCAGTCCTCTAATTTGTTGAGGTCTCCCTGCAGGGCCTCCCGGACTTTGAGGGAGTCAACAGCTCCTCCCAGTTTTGTGCCATTGGCAGACTTGCTTAGTATTCCTTCCAGGCCTGCATCCAAGTCATTTATGGAGATGCTGAAGAGCACAGGCCTAAGATGGAGCCCTGTGGAACCCCACTAGTAACAGGTCACCAGTCTGATATCACCCCATTCACTATTATCCTCTGTGCTCGACCCATAGGCCAATGGTTCCCCTACCACATGACGCATTCTTCCAGCTGTGTGATGGACACTGTGTCCAGAAGAACAGAAAAAAGTTATTTTCATAATGCAGGTGAAAATGTCAATTGTTCTTCAGTGTTCTTATCCTTTTTTTCTCACGGAGTCACCTCCTCCAGATGTGACCTGCACGAGAATGATTTTGTGCCTGATCTCACTGGCTTTCCTGTGCAGGTTTTTTAACTTTTTAAGCTCATTGCCGAGGTTTGGATCATAAATATTAAATGCTACATTTTAATTTTAAACTTTGTCTTGTGCTACAGGGCATTCCAGAACATGTGTTAAGCCTAAATATAAACCTGAATCTCCAAACTCCTCCAAAGTCTTTTGAGATTAATTCCAGTATTTCACCTCACTTTCTAAATCAGTGCAAGCAAAACATGTCACATTTTTGCTTTCCTTTTTTAGTAACATCTCTTCAATAAGAAATACAATATGATAGACTGATTTATTTGTCAAAGAAAATGGATTGTTTTCCCCAAAGCTCTTTCAGAGTGCCAGATAGATACAATCTTGAAGCTTCATCCGAGCCCAGAATGTTGCCCATGAAGAAGAAATATTGACATCCAGAATTAGTCTAAGCCTGAACCAAACTTATACCAGGACAATCAACATAATATGTTGTACAATGCTCAGACTCACTTCTTTGTATACCATCTGCCACATTTCTCACATTAAAAAAAAAAAAAAAACCAGAAAAAAAAGGCAAAACTTACGCATCAGGGAAACCCTCTAATCCACGCATTGAATATTCAAAGGCAGCCATGTGTCTTTTATGTCCAGCCAATCTGCAACTGTAGATAAGTATGAGGAATGCCTCCGGATAACTTAAATCCACAGTTGTTTCTTATACTGAATTGCAAATTTATATGTGAACAAACTATTCTAAGACTGCAATTACTTTAGAAGGAATCTAGCAATAGTTCATGTGGTTTGTACTCTTTCAGAATAATACTGAGTGACAGATTCTAAAGCTAAGGATTAAAAAATAAGTGACAGTGTTATTTTGAGTTCTATATGTATTATAAATTTTTGACTTAAACATGTATTATATACTACAGAATTTTTGGAGTATATATACTCACAAAAGTCCACTATTCACCTTTTTAATTAGCCAAGAGGTAGTTAATCTAAAGACTAACATATATTTGAGTGTTGGTGACAGTCATCATAAAAAAAGTAATTTTGCCAGGAAGGGCTAAAAATCAAAGATTTCTTCCTTTTGGTCTAAACCAATGCAAGAATGATAGTTTTCCCTTAAACCAAGGGTAGTTCAGCCCACAACCCTGTCTCCAACAGTGAACATCTTGCAAGCAAGCAAGAGTAAGAGCAAGTCAACCATATATGCCAGTTCCTTCTAATACTTCCCAGGCCTCCAGTGAGGGTCAGATCATTGGCTTCTTTAACCAAATATAATTATGCATTTTTAGTTACTGTGAGCAGATATATCTTTCAATATGTATTCTGTGTCTCTGTAAGCTAAGTTTTTCACATTTACTGCATGATTTATCATAGTTCCACACATCTGTTGTCTGCTCCCTGAAGACCTGTCTCCTTCTATTCATTTTAGTGATGGCAGCATGCATTTAATGTCAGATCCTCCCCCACTTTTAGAGTGAAAAAGACAGTGAAACAGTTGACCCTCCATCCACCCTCTATAAGCTATTGATGACTTACAGTATCTCCCAGATGTGTCTCTAAGTTGAAGAGACTAAATTTACCTTTCTTATCCTCATGCAGATGCTATTTCTTATCTTTCATCATAGAATAACTGCAGTTGCAGATGACCTTTAGATGTGTCCGAAATCCTGCTCACCTTCAGTGTTAGACTCAAGCTGACATTTGAGTACCTCCAGGAGTGGAGTTTCCACAGCTTCTCTATGCAGCCTTGTGACCCTCTAGCAACATTCTCCATTCTAACATACCCACTTTGATAAGGGCACTGAAACCTCACACCACGAACAGGATGCAAACGAACTGTAAATTTACAGAGTAGTATGATGATATTCTTTACCTTGTCCTCTTCTCCACTGCTGAGTACTCACAAGACCTGATGCACTTCTCTCTTTGTTTCTGATATTTCCACTGGAATATTTGTCAGAATCTCAAGACCATATTTGTGAGAAGAAAATTCAGGTCTGTCAGAGCCTATCTGTGACTACTGCAAGGTGCAAGTTCTGACCTGATACTTAATATGTCGGGTTGATCTGAACAGCAGGGTCTGCCCAAAGTTGTCAGAGGTTGTTCTCAAGTGTTACCCTGTAGTTAGGAGAGAGATTGGCACCTCAGGAAGTGATTTATCCCAAATCATTGAGAGATCTAGTCACACATGCTGAATTGCTTTCTGTACCTCCCTGTTGAATTCTAGGAGAACCTAGTTACACTGCATTTCAAAAGAAAAAAAAAAAAACAACAAACCAAAAAAATTCCTCAACTAGGAACACATACTTAGTTGTGGATAAATTGGAGGCAGTGTTCAACTACTGAAAAATATACAGCAATCTCTTATGCAGGAACTTTATTTTCACCATGTTGAGTGTGGACCCACTGCCAAAGATGTACATGCACTGTGAAAGGATGTAGTGAAAAAAAATTGTGTAATGATGTGGTATGTCTAGCATGAGGAAGGGAAAAATATGGCATTGGAAAATTATAGAAGCCAGGGTCTTCAAGCATCTGGCAAGTTTGCTATCCTGCATTCTCTAAGAATGAGCTGAGTATTTTCCATTTTTAAAATGTTAAGTCTACAAGTTAATTGAGTAAGTAACTTCAAGTACTATAAAATAAAGTTAATAATTCCACCTTGATGTTCCAAGTCCCAGCAGAGATCAGGTTGTTAAGTATTCATGTAAGCTAAAAGTGTCATTCAGCTGCTAAAAGTTTCAATCAGTTTGCTTCCACTTACTTCACAAAAATTTACAGTTAATAATAACAACATGTTATGTAGATTTATGATGTGATAATTTATCTAGGTCTCAGCTTCTAAATAATTAGCAGCTATCACAAACAGCACAAAGGAAAATTCCCCATTCAAGTATTTTTAGTGTAATTCCACAGTCTGAATCATCTATATTATAACCATAGCTCTCTATAGCTACAAAATCTGTTCTACAGTAATCTTTTCTTCATTATTCTGTTGCTTAAAATGCTGAATCTTATATCACTGGGTGTCCACTCATACATGCTTGCCTAGTAGGAAAATAGTGAGTAGTTCTGGACTGGATCTCAGTCTTGATTCATTAAGCTTATTCCAGCTCTTGACAGTCATTTTGCTCACATTGCACACACAAGTTGAATCTGTCAAACCAAGTCTTTGGACAACAGTACTTTTTAACTGGAATGCATTTAGATGCTTCACCAACCAATTAGAGGATATGTTGCAAACCCCACTGTGGACATTTATTAAGGGATTCATTTAATTCACTGATAATTTTCTGCTATAAAGCCATTGGTGTTTGCCCTAATGACTGCTTCAACAAACTGCTGTTTTAGCAAAGCAGTGACAGAATTCAAAAATTTGAGTTTCTTTGTTAAGAGTAGGAAAGAAGAGGAATTGACTAATTTTTCTAAAAACACCAAGATGTAGGCTCTGGAAAGGAATGCTTGAACTGTGTTTCTTTTGCTGCATTAATTATTTATGTAGAATTTCTAGCCTTGGCTAGAAATTGGTTATTTCTCATTTGCAAATCTTTTGGGATGCTGATTTTCAGATAGTACTTTCACAAAAATAGCTCTAGACTCCACGGTTTTCTGGTTGGCTTTTTGTGTTTGTTTTGGAGATTTTTTTGGGAAGAGTTTTTTAACTTTTCATAGTACAGCATAAACATTGGTGAGTTGGAATAGTGCCACCTATTGAAAAATAGGAAAATGTCAGAAGTTACAGTGACTAACCTGAGGCACATCCATTCAAGACAATGGTACTCTAGTCAACTTCTTGGGAGGCAGTACTTAGATTTGTGCAAGGAAAAAGAAAATAAAGATCTATGCTCTTACAGGGGAAAAAAAAGTATATATTCAAAATATTCAAAGCTAGATGCAGGATTAAATGATCCCTGTGGGTCCCTTCCACCTTGGCATACTCTATGATTCAGTGATTCTGTGAACTAATAATGCTCTTAAGGTGACATGTGAAAAAAAATAGCAAATCCCACCCAATCAGTATTACGTATGGACTGTGGTTTTGAGAAGGATACCTGTATCCTCTCTGAGCCTCAGTGACTGGATTGAATGGATCTATACATGAGTCAGGTAGAGAATACACAAGTCTCCTACATCATTCCAAAGTAAAACAGCTTCCTCTAGAGTTATTTTTATTTTGACCTGAAAATGAAAAACCTGACCTGTATTGAAAAACATTCCTTCACAAGCTAACAGAATGAAGAGTGTACACGTGCTGCAAACCACTAGTGTCAGGTTATATGCACATGAGGCTCAGGAGAAGCCAAGCACACAGAAATGAGCATGAGCTCTCATAGTGTTAAGATCTGGAATGCTCAGTCTGCTTTTGTTTTTAAAAACAGAGCTCAACTAATAAATGCCATGGGAAGTTGTTTTCTCTAAAGCCACCAACTACTGGGACTGAGCTTCGTCTTTCATAGAAGACAGCATCGCTTTGAAAAAAAGAAGGAACACCTAATCCTTAGTGGTCTAGACAACAGTATCTTTATACATAGGCTGGGCTTTATTTGCAGCATTCCCTGGTATTCTTCCAAGAAATATAATTTCATGAAGATTCATCTCAGAAGACTAGCTACTCCCTTCTCCCCATGCATTCCATATGGTGTTTTCTGGGCTGCCTGGGACATGTTAGTGATTCAACATCAAAACAAAACACAAATATAAATGTATGTGTGGCCTCCACCATCATTTTTTTTGACTCTTGGTTGAAACTGCTGTTAGGTACAACTAGCTGACCTAATTGTCTCACAAGATGAGCTTTTACTTTGATGGAATGACAGTGAAATTGTTGCACAAGTTAACTTATTCAGCTTTTAAAAATCTGTGCATATTTAAATACAGTCATAAAAAGAATGTTGGAAGAGACTTCTGGGCATCATCTTGTCCAGTCCTTCCTGCTCAAGCAGGGCTTCCTACAACCAGTTGCCCAGGACCAAGGATGAAGACTCCACAGTCTCTCTGGGCAGCCTGTGCCAGCACTCAGTCATGCAGAAAATGAAAAAGTTTTTCCTGATGTTCTGCTTTTTTCTTATTCTTCTCTTTCTTAATCTTCTTTTTCTTCTTCTTCTATTTTAAAAAGAAACTTTTAATGACTCTTACTAAGTTGTGTGGGCAAAAAATTCCCTGTAAAATCAAAGTTTTCACAATAGGTTGAATTTAAAATTCTTCGTGAATTTCTAACAAAGCTGAGATCAATAAAAGTCACAAGATAAATATATCCTCTGGGTCTTGAATATATAGTACCTCTGACAGGGCAATGTTTCCTTTACAGTATTACTACAGTGAAGTAGAATTTGTTGATTCATTTGCATAAATAGTGGAGAAAACTGCAAACAAAATGGCTTAAAGCAGTAAGAGAGAAGCCTTTCCTAGATCCCTAGGTGAAGTAAAGAAACAGTCTTCATATTGCGTTTTGGTGTATTTGAATTTATGTCAAGTAAATAAATTACTCTAGCAATTTTTCTAACCTCTATAAATTTATCACTAAAAAGAATTTTGGGGCATTTATAGGTGAGCTCGATATTCAGAGTCCTAGAAACACGTGGAAATCAAGACACAGTGTACTGTACTCCTTCAAGATGGTTTTTACTTAAGAAGACATTTTATTATTAACAAAATGTGTTTGATGTGTGGACCTTGAACACATGCACACTTTTCAAAACTTAATAAATCATACAGACTGTTTTTCAAAAAATGCTGTTCCGCCTACTCTCCTGTTCAGAGAAGACTGCAACAAATGATATACCTTTCTTTTAAGGTTCCTTGATTCATGGTCTGTCAAAACAAAGGGTAAAAAATTCCACAGCTGAGGATCTTTTTTTGAGACTACTCTGTCTCTGATTTTCTTTGAGAAGACTCGAAGGAATGCAGGAAGATAGAGGTGCAAATTCATCAAGAAGTAGGTTCTAAAGGCTGACATCAACTACTTGAATTGGATGAAGGAATGAAGGAAATGTCATACAGCCAGCAAGGCAATTTTCTATAAATTAACAAAACTTTCCTGGAAGATCCTTTTTTTTAGAGAAGACGAAACTGTTAAACATTTTCCTTATCAAATGAAAAGATGATGCCTTTGTTTTAGAGAATATGCTATTTGTAGACATGAAACTATGAGTGTGTATAGGAACTATGGCAGAGGCATACAGTATAAAAGATTTTCTATGACTAGTCATACACATATCCTGGATCATGGTCATTTAGTGTAATTAATTTTAAAACAATATTAATTAAAGACTAGTTGGTATATAACTAAAAGCGACAGGTGCACTCTTAGCTGGGTCAAAAGCTGGCTGGATGGTCAGGCACAGAGAGAGTGGTGGTGAATGGTGCCAGATCCAGTTGGGATTCCCTAAGGCTTAGTATTGAGTATATATATTTTTTGACTCAGTCTTATTAAATATATTTATTGATGATCTGGACGAGGACTGAAAACACACTCTCAGTAAGTCAGCAGGCAACACTAAGTTGGGCGGGAGCATTGGCCTACTGGAAGGTTAGAAGACTGTGCAGAGGGATTTGGACAGACTGGATCGATGGGTTGAGGCCAACAGTATGAAGTGCAGTAACACCAACTGTTGAGTCCTACACTTTGGCCACAACAACCCCCTGCAGTCCTACAGGCTGGGAGAAGACTGGGTGGAAAGTTGTCAGGTGGAAAAGGACCTGGAGGTGCTGGTCGACAGCAGCTAAACACGAGCCAGTAGTGTGCCCAGATGGCCAAGAAGGCCAATGTCATCCTGGCTTATATCAAAAATAGCATGGCCAGCAGGACCAGAGAAGTAATTGTCCCACTGTACTCAGCACTGGTGAGGTCGACCCTGAAGTGCTGTGTCCAGTTCTGGACCCCTCAGTTAAGGAAGGACATTGAGGTTCTGGTGCATGTCCAGAGAAGGGAAATGGAGCTGGTGAAGGGTCTAGAGAGTAAGTCATATGAGGAGCAGCTGTAAGAAGTAAGTCATATGAGTAGTGTTCCTCTCTACAACTACCTGAAAGATAGGGGTAAGTCAGCCTCTTCTTGCAGGCAACTAATGATAGAACAAGAGAACACAGCCCCAAGTTGCACCAGGGGACATTCAAGCTGGACATCAGGGAGAATTTCTTTAATGAAAGGGTGAAGTCCATTCCAAGTATTGGAATACTTAGAATGGATTGCCCGGGAAGGTGGTGGAGTCACCATCCCCAGAAGTGTTCAGGAAATTACTGGACATGGCACTTAGTGCCATGGTCTAGTTGACAAAGTAGTGATTGGTCAAAGATTGGACTCGATGACCTTTGAGGTGTTTTCCAACCTGAATGCTTCTATGATTCTATGCAGTACAGTACATAAGAAACAAATGTTTCACCACAGTTTTGAGCATCTTAGATTGAAAAAGACTGAATAACTAGAGAAGGGCTTACCTGAGGGCTAAAGAAGCCTGTTATAAGCCTTCAAAGTCAATGTCTTCAGTTTATGAAGCATGTGACTCTATCACTTGGTGGGGAAAATACTGTAGCTGCCTGTCCTGAGCAGCACTACCAACAACATACTACCCTGACTCTTTTTTTGGGTCTTTGCTCTAGCCTTTCTATATGCATTAGCAGAAAATAGTACTGCTGCCATGGATGAATCCTGAATTCTGCAGGACCTCTGATTCACAGTCATTTAAGAATGCTAACTGTCAAGCAAGGAAAAAAAATCAATGCTAAAGGTCAAAAAAGGCATTTGGAAAAGTATGGTATTACGTTCTAAAATAATCAGTATTAGCTTTCTTATTTTTTCTGTGAAGTGCTTTTACTAGTATTGCTGCTAACATCAACAAAGTCTTAGCCTTTTAAATCTGTTCTTCTTTAAATCTGTTTTTTAATTTGTGGAACAAAACCTTCCGCAACCTTAGTGAATCATCCTGATATGCAGAGCTATTATGTCATTTTGGATTGATATTAGGGTAACCCACACCAGAACGTGGCACATAACATAAAGACTTAACCCATGCCAAACCAAGACACCTCTAAACAGTTCTTCTGGGCTTGCATATAAATACAAAAAAAAGGTAAGTTTTTGGAGAAAAATAGTTCATAACTCACTTCAACTGTCATTCCTTGCAGAAAATATTACTGGCAGACAGCAAGGCCAGAATATCTGTGCACAATGCATGGTCCTTGGCTGTCCTAATGTAAGCACAGAGAGCACACCAAGTCACTTCACACCCTGCAGTAACTTCAAAAGCAAGTGTCCTTTGAAAAGTCAGTCACTCAGCCTAGTAATGAAGAATGAGTGTTCCCAGGTCTTCCTGCCTAAATATGTTTAAAACAGAAGAGTGTAGCAAAGCAGAAAATGAATGAAAGACTAGAGTGCAGGAACAGGTAAGAGCTGTTATCACAGGGAATTAGAGTGTCTTGAAAGTGATGGGCCAGCAAGAAGAATTCTACTTGAATCCAAAGTTCAATAGAGGGTCTGGTTCAAGTACCAAAAGTTCTCAGTATGCAGGACTTGCTGTTACTAGTATCAGGGTCCCTGTACTATTCCAATTTGGCTGCCTCAACAGTGTCTTTGATTTTGTCTCAGAAAAGCAGTTTCTCTCCAAACATTTTTTTCTCCAGCTGCAAGCTAAGCCTCCTGATTAAATTTTTCCAGAGATGGCATATCTTCCTAGTCACTCTTATGAACTACTATTTCAACAGACATTTTTTGGACAAAATGCACCCTATACTGCCTTTCTGTAGAAGAATACAAAAAAATCATGGGGGAAAAAAAAGTCATAGAGCTTACAAAATCAGAGTCCAAAGAGTCATACTCGGGGGGAGAGGGAGCACAGGAATCCACAGGATTTTTGAGTCTGCTTACCTACAAAAGCAGAAAACATGAAAAGGAGCTTTATCACGCTGCGCAAAGTGAATAGTTCTTAAAGCAGTGTAAGATGAGAACAAAGGTAGCAGCCTCATGGCCCAACACTTCAGACAGAAATGCAATGAAGTTTGGCAGGAAGCTGAGGCACTTTCCACTTAATGCCTAACAGAAGTGATCTCTGGCTACTTCCAGAAAACCTTCTAAGGGACTCTCCTTTCAGTAGCTTCATGAAATGCATCAACAGCTTTCAATGTTGGACTGCATTGCAAGTCCAATTTATTTTTAGCTAATACTTAGTTTCTTTGCCTTAAATCCCTTTTATAAGGAAAGTTCTGTGGAGGTACAATTGTTGACATCCTTTAGACTGTTAGAGTTACTAAGAAAAGCGTGCTATATATTTCTAATTATGCAACTGCTTTACATTAAAAGGATGTGGACTTGGCACTTTTTAACACCAGGGTTTCATAACTGCTAGATGAATTTTGTGTTATAGTAACTAACAGAAGAAGAGACCAGGATAAAAAAATTTCCTTGACTTAATGTTTTCTTTTTAATCTTATTATAAGAATGAAACTTGCAAAAATCTAAATAATACCATGTGCAGAAATGATTGTGCGCAGGCTTGATCTAGATGTATTAATGCACAGGTAGGTATAGAACAACTGTGCACCTTCATGTCTATAAACATCTCCTTTGCAAACATGCAATTACTAGTGTGCATATAAGCAAGTGACTGCATATCTCTTTGTTTCCCATCAAAACGAGTTTCTGCTAATTATGTATGCTATGCTAGCTTTGCAAACCCTATACAGCTTTAATTTCCCTCACACACGGTAAATATAATTACATTTTCTGTCAACACACACATATTTGCCTGTATATGTTATGCTTTTACCTGCTATTCCTCAGAAGAAAAGTTGTCCTAAAAATTTCTTGAGTCTAAAAGCAAAACAGAATAAAAGCTGCATACAAAAATAGTTATAAAAAAGAAGCTTATTTGTTAAATAAGCAAATTTAAACTTTTTAAATATAAGAACAATCCTGTGATACCAAAATAGCATATGCCTAACCTATTAGGCACTGATGGAGACTGCTGACACAATACTTAAAGTATGGTTATGGACATTTTCTTTTTCCTTTCCTGTAGACTACACAATTATGGAGATATTAAATTTCAAAAATATTTGCTGCCATGAAAATGTCTCTCTCCCACTGTTCCTCTGGCAAACTAGAAGTGGCAGAAAGAAAAAAGCTTGCTGGCAGTATAAGTGCAGTCTTCATTTATAGAAGAATAATTTGGAACATTTGTCACATGTAAAAGGCAATATTTGAAGACAAATCAGTGATGATCAGAATTATGTTCTCAATTTCACTGATGTAAGTCAGAAGAATTTCTGTTTGTTGTAATGAAGTTACTCCTTTTCATCACTATAGTTGCTTGCTAAATTGCATTTAGGTTGCAAAGTGTAGATAAAGTAGCAGTCAGTAGTCTCTGCATCAGTCTGACATTTCTCTTTGGGATAGGGCACATGAAAAGCTAGATAGTTTTGATTATAAGACTTCATCTATTAAGTCATGGCAAAGGAAGAGAATATGGCTGTACTTCCAGGTATAAGGAAAAAAAAATTAGAAGAAGAAGAAAAAAGAAATCATATCAAAGTAAAGAGTAGTTACTCCCCATTTTTAGTTTCTAGTGCAAAGCTCAACTTCTGCAATTGTCTCATAAGCAGCCCTCTATATTGTCAGAAAACCTGAATAACTGAGAGCAGCAGATTTTATCAGTTTCCACCATTTTATTAAAGATATGTTGAAAAAAAAGTCCAACTAAAATGACTCCAGAAGATATATTTATCCAAATGTTAATCTTTACTATTTATAGTCAAAAAACTGCTGAAGTCTAGATGAATAATGAAAGGACAGATAATTCCACTACAGTAACTACTGATTCAAGAAGAATTCTGCTTATTTTTTTTTAGCCAGAAAAGTCTCCATTTGAAAATTTATAACTATCCTTCTCCCTTCCTTTCACTCCATTCACTGCATGTGGTCCATCTCTTATTCCCAAGAAAACCCAGCAGACTGCAATAGTGCTAACGCTGGGCCAGTACTCACAGAGAGGCAAGAAAATGATCAGCTAATGTGACAACAATCATAGGCACAAAAAAGGAAAAGTCTTATAAACCTGTCGAAGAGGACCTCGAATGGTCTATTCCACTACCTTAAGGCAAGATGAACAATTTAGCAACAAGGTCACTTATTATAGTATCATCTTTCATGCACAAGACTTAATACATCAAAAGTATGTGCGAAGATCTGGGTTTCTGCTGATGTTTTCCTCAAGTTTAAGGCTGGGAACCCAGGTTTAAAACATGTTTGGTGGCAGTACAATCCGAAAAGCTAAAGGGCAGGAACTGAACCAATACTGTGGTCAGAACTGAGAAGAGGCAGTTCAGTTAAAAGTCACAGAAGGTTAAGGGATAAAAAAACCTGATTATAGGAGATAAGAAGCATTTAATAAATTTGTCTTTCAAAAAGAAACTTGACAGATGCCTTGTTTGTACTGGGTATAGATTATATGAGGAGAACATATGAAGTAGAAGAGTATAACATAGGAGAGAAAGCATTGACAGGAAAACAATGTCTGATGACTGAGGTCAGTGAAGTGAAGTTGAGAAAGAAGCTGTAGCTGCTCTGGTTTTAGCAACTGGAACAAAGCACCAAGGAATTCATGACTCTTCATGCTTCCAGCTTCAAACTTTCCATCTTTATAAAAGCCGCTTTCACCAAACATTAGTCTCAGCTCAAGGCAGCAGAAAGTGGTATGATGAAATTTGATATACCATGATCTTACGCTTAAGACCTAGCTGTTCAACTTCCATTAATATCTGTGGCTCTCAAAAATAATAAAAGGAATGGATAGCATTTAGATTGAGTGCCTCCAAGGGAAACCAGATGCCACAGACAATACAGCTGGTAATCCTTTCTAGTGCTAAAACAACTTCTACTGTACACCGTGCTGTCCTGGGATGTGCTATCCTGGGATGTGCTATCCCTAAGACTTGAATTTTATAAAATAGAACTTTGATCTATGTTGTATCTGACATTATTCTAATTATCTTGCCAAATTCCAATTGTGAGTAAACACAGTCTTGACCTTTATCCTCACAGCTTCTGCTAGAAAAGATTTCCTCACTTCTTGTCATATACAGCATTCTATGAGAAAATGCATATGTAAAACTATGCAAAACACAGAAGAAATGGTAAGTTTTATATAGCATAGACCTATCCTGAGCAGGAGAGGTATAATTCTGACATTAAATTATTTTTGAAATAAAAATATACCCTCTCAACATATAGTCAGACATTAAACTAAAAACAGGGGAAAGATTTCCACTAAGTTTCCTGAGCACAGGATCAAACTGTCCATATATATATATATGTCATATACATATACATAGAGCATTTGACAAATACATATGTCAAATACTGACCACGTAGCAATGACATGTTGTGCATGCTATGTACTCACTATATTAGATTTATTCAGATTTTAGCTTTCTATTCAGCTATTAACATTATCTGGAAATTTCCTTCACAACTGAGTCATACCAATAAAAAGCTGTCTACTGGATTTAAGGACAATCATCCACTGCTGTTTGTGGGCACTGCTTTAACTTTTTGTGGATGTTGCATGGATTACAGAAATGCAAATAACACCAATTAAACAAATTCAAATAATATGGAGGGTTGATCGATAAAGACAGAGTTGCAATCATATGCAACCTCAGCTGAGTAGGGATATGACAGTGAGGATCAGAAACAGTTACTGAAACGTGTCTAGGGTGAGGATCCACTTTAAGACCACTTGGAAATAGACTTGTTTTCCACATGACAGGAGTGAAATATTCCCCAGGGGGATGGAGTGGGGGAGGAGTGGAGGGAGAAGTTAATATGGCAGCATTTTGGTTTGCTCAGTTTCAAACACCACCACCACGACCACCACCACCTCATATGCTACAGTCCAAAATTAGAGTCTCGCTACTCTGTACTAGTAAACTATGGAGAGAAATGAGAGCCCAGTGAGCACTGTAAAATTTTTCACAACTCCTAGGTCTCACATAGTAGTGTCTTAATAGTGTCCTTGATTGATACTAACCCCCTTTACAAACTTTCAACTACCTTGTTCTACCCTGCTCCCATCATCAGCATGAACACATTAAGGCAGCTACATGGAAAGAGAAAAGGTTGAAGCTGGAGGTGCAGGCAGGTGAGAGTAGTCAGGGATGCATGCCTTTGAGGAAGGAAGTGGAAATAATGTAACTTTTGGTCACTTAAAAGTTCAAGCACTGTAATGCTAGCTGCAGGATAGTTCTGGTGTCCCCAGCATAACAAGGACATGGAACTATTGGAGCAAGTCCAGAGGAGGGCCATGAAGTCAATAAGAGGACTGCAGCACCTCCCCTATGAACTCCTTATGAAGACAGGCTGAGAAAATTAGGTCTGTTCAACCTGGGGAAGGGAAGGTTGCTTGGAGACCTCATAGCAACCTTCCAGTATCTGAAGGGGGTCTCCAGGGAAGCTGGAGAGGGACTCTTCATGAGGAACTGTAGTTCCTGAAGTAACTGAAGTAACTGAAGTAACAGGTACAAACTGAAAGATGGGAAATTTAGGGTAGATATTAAGAAGAAATTCTTTACTGTGAGGGTGGTGAGGCATGGGAACAAGTTGACCAGGGAGGTTGTGGATGCCCCAGCCCTGGCACTGTTGAAAGCCAGGTGGGATAAGGCCTTGAGCAACCTGGTCTAGTGGGAGGTGGAGGTTTGAACTAGATGATCTTTAGAGTCCATTCCAACTGCTGAATATTCTATGATTCTATAACAAGATGTGATAACTCCTTACTCACCTACAGCTGTAATACATGAGAGACATTTTTCTCCACATTGCCACTAAGAGCTATGCTGGCCATGAGACTTCAGAGGCAGGAGCAACTCTGATTGCTGAGGTAGTTACAGCCAGGTGCCACAGACATGCCCCCAGCAAGATGCTCAGTGGGTTTGAATTTTTGGGATTCTTTTTTGTTAGTATACACACTTCTACCCTGAGTCTCATCCCAGAGAGGAAATAATTGACATTCTCTTGCCAAGAGTAGCTGATTTTCAAAAGTATGAGTGAGGGGGAGAGAGCGTTTTGAAACTGTCTTCAATTGTGGTGTTTGATCCAGTTGCTTCTGTTCAAAGAACAGTAAAAAGCGTAATATAAGGTGCTCCAGAGTTTTACCAGGCTAGACATTGCAATAAAAGGCAATTTCACAGGTAATAGAAACCTCAGCCAGGAAATTTCAGAGCTGTAGTACCACAATGCCCTCCCCTTTCTGTTTAGCTGCATAGAACCTTTAGCTGCATAACCCTTTTTCTCTTGAAACTCAGGGTTAAAGTATGCAAATGGTCATAACCACTGGTAAAAATGGTTTACAGAGCTGCTTACCTAAAAAAAAAAAAAAAAAAAAGAGAAAATGATTCATCAAACCCTTTAGGACACCCTTGAATATTGCCTGATGCAGATTTCAGGGCTGGTTGAACTTGAGCCATTCTTTTTTTTAAACATTGCTAGTGAAACTCTTTGCCTAAGGGGGGAAAAAGTTTTCACTTATTTTTGCAATAGGGATTTAGAGGTGCTCCTGATGTGGTGAAACAGCCAGTTTTAGACAGCAACACTCTTAATCGTCAAGAATTATGCATAATTTCTCTGCATGCATCAGAAACATAACACCTCTCTCCTGACCTCTACAACAGCCCTCAGAACCTGTTCCCAAGGCATTACTGAGGAGACAGCCAACATGATGTATTATGTGCATTTGTAAAGGACCAGATTGATGTGACCACCAAAGGAATGTTTCCTTTACTAGAAGAACTGTCTTTCACAAGATTTTCTGTTCCTTTTCAAGTCATTTTTCAAGCATTATTATTATCATTAGCATTTAATGAATGTTCTACATGTTCACATATGCACCATATTTATTAGTTTCTGGATAAGATTGTTTTGAATTCTTTGAATTTCCTGTGATGTTTCATCTATTCATTGTAAAAAGGCACATGCAGGTTTATTGTGTTTAGTATGCACAGGAAAATCCTAAATTTATTTCCCTAGAGCAGAAGATTCTTCATTCGTGGGATAAAGCACAAGTAGAAAAATGTAATTTTTTTTCAGTCTGTCAAAAAATTGTAAAATATAGTCATTAGAAACAATATTATTCTTATGTTAAAATATAAACCATTGCTATTACTCTGGAGAAACTGAATCATGAGACTTACACTGTTCCATTCTTCCACATAAACATCCAACAATGTAAGTAATTAAATTTTTTTCAAATGAATCTTTAAACGAAAGTTTTCAAAACATTTTGTTTTGTACAAAACAAAGTATCAAGAAAAGAGCACAAACTCAATTTTCATCTGTGTGTACATTAAAGATTAGCACACGATCTACTCCACCCTCATCTGGCTCACACACAAGTCTCTTGATTTTCAGTTTACATTAGATATAGTTAAAACTGAAGGTGGGGCTGCAAGTCTGGCCATAGCCACGTAAGTGTTCTTCTGACTTTGAAATTTGAGTAACTGTATGTATTACTCTTTAATTTCAAATATATTTAATTTCGTGCTTAAAAGAACAAAAGAAGTTTGTGCAATTAAGGTGTGTTTGAGGGGATCTTGATACGTCATCAGTACCAAAGATCAGACTCAGGAATATCATGGCAAAGATGGCATCCTTCAGCCAATTTGTAAGTCATTGCACCTGGTTTGATTTAGAGTTATCCAGACAAAGACGTTAAAGACTCTTGCAAGGAGATCCTGGCTTCTTGTAAGAGGGGATGTGAACAAAGTGAAGGAACTGTAATACACTGACCTCCATGAATACCCATTTCTATGCAACAAGAACAAAAAAAAAATTATGACAGTCATTCTCTGAAGCTACCAACTGAGTATTAAAAGTAATTAATTCCTGACTTTAT
Organism: Manacus candei; assembly: GCF_025592945.1. Classification (NCBI taxonomy): domain Eukaryota; kingdom Metazoa; phylum Chordata; class Aves; order Passeriformes; family Pipridae; genus Manacus; species Manacus candei. The sequence continues at coordinate 293,021 of NW_026138129.1, read as the reverse complement.
TTTTCCATAAAGAATCTACAAATCTCAAAGAGGAAGGGAAACCCATAAGTATGAAAAAAAGGTGTCAGCAGAGGGACCTTTCTATGATTGCTCTGTTGTGGAGAAAAAAATTGCAAACTTAAAAGTTTTGCTAGGAAGAAAAAGAATAAAAAAAATTCTGAAAGTAATACCGTGAAGTTGGATTTTCATCCACTTATTCATAACATTTTCTAAATTCTCTGTATCTACAGTGTGATCAGTCAGGCCAAGCATATGCCTATCAGCATTATATTTTCATGCCCTCTGTAAGATTTCTAGGTGCTATATAGACAAATAACAGGCACAAATCCTTTCACTTTTCTCTATTACAACTTTTTCCCCGACTCAACCAGATAAGTGACTGGCACCATAAATAGAAATGGTCACAAATAGAAAATGATGGTGTATGAATATTTTGTGGAAAGCTGATTGGAAAAGGACATTTTCCTTCTAACAATACTCATACCTCTGGGTAATTTGGAACAACACTTTTTTTGGCATACCACATTAGACATTTTGTTTTTTATTATATTTTTTCACTTAAACTAGAAACAGCTGCTGTCTGATGTCGTCTGGTATACGTGGTATTAGTGTGGGTGGAGGAAGAGATTTCTTTTCCCTCACAAGAAAGACGCAACTATGGAAAGTATGAGGTTACAGAAAAGTGTTAGCAGGTGATATAAAACATTTCAGTGGTTTACATAGGTTGGAGAACATAGATCCAAATTGCCTCTGAATGATTGCAGTTGTCACATCTTTAAAGTACAAGGATTGGATAACCACAACAGTGATTAGCAAAGCAAAGAATCTATTTTCTTTTAAATTATAATCCCCAGGGAAGGATGCTTGGCAAACATTTTTTTGGGCTAAGACAGGCAACGCTTGCCCCTCTGATATATTCCAAAGCCACTGAGTGGAATAGGAGAATAAAAGTAGCAAGGGCTTAGCTGTCTATCACTCCCTTGTAATTATACCTCTGGCTTTTTCATTTCTCTTCTCAAAGCAGGAATATTTTTAGAAGTGCCATTTAGTTATTTTGAAGTATTTTTGAGTACTGTACCACAATACAAGCTTACCCTGAGTTTGTTAATCCTATATAATGTTTCTTCAAAAACTTACTGAAAATCATAAATGGAAGTTTACCAATCAAAGCAGAAACAGGCAACAGTGCCTTCCAAACACCTACTCCTTAGTTCCAGCGTCCACATACTCAAGTACACAGCCTCAGCAATTCAGGTTAAGACTTTACAGTACCTGCACAGTCACACAGCTGCACCCCAGTCAGCTGTAAGAACATGTGCCACAAAAGTCAATAAAATCATGCCATAGAGTGGTGAGCAGGGAGCAACTTCTCACTCTTTCTCCCACTGCAAGAAAATCTAAGTGACGGGCCCAGTAAAACCAAAGAAAAGGTGGGGGTTTTTCACACAATGTTTATTTATACTGTGGAATTGTTTGTTGTTCCAAAGTTTATATGAGTTCAAAATTGATCAAACTAATGAAAAAAAAAGATGTCAAGGATGATCAAATACAAAGACTCCATCTACAAGTAGGAGGTTTGTAAGCCACAAGCTGTTGGGGGGTTAGAAGAGGGATTTAGGGAAAATTTAGGGAAAGTATGACTACATTTATATTTTATACTCTTCACTGCACATTCATCCTTATGGTCTTATGTCATTTCACGTAGACATAGGTTTTGGAAAGATCTATGTAGATCAACATAGGAGTAGGTCACTGGGACAGCTGTCCTAACAAGGTCTAGGAACTTAAATTTAGAAAAAAAATTGAAAGAAGGGTAGATGTTTGGGATAAGACAGCTGGTGAATACTCTCTCTCTTTCTTTCTTTGCCTTTGGAGGGATAGGCTTGCCACTTCTCCATGTGCCTTGGCAGGCAGACAGTCTTATTTTGCAAGGCAGCCCTTCAGGGCAGACTAGTCTGTGGCCTTTTCATGTTAATTGGAATCGAATGTTACAAGGAGGGAGACATAGGAAATTTAGAGATCTTCTGTGGAAGTGTCAGCATGGGTTTTCTTGATGCTTCTTGTCTTTTGCTCAGACTGTCCAAGTGTTGAGGCAGGCTAGATCTAACTACCAGTCTCAGAGCACCTGGTTTCAGAGGAGTGTAAGTGGATCAAAACAGGTTCCCTTCAGTATGACTCCTGGATGCTTTACAAGGCACCACAGACACAGGAGTGCTGCTCTCTGGGTTGGATATGAGGACCCACTCTTTTCATAAGTAGGTAAAGAAGGCAAATTACTATTTTTCTGTCTTGAACAACCATGAAAGTCCAACTCCTGCTGGGACTGGAGTTGTGCATTGCAGGCTGTTATATGTCCTATATGATGATTAATTCTCCTTAGGGACTTAGCCCTTAGGTACTTACACTATGGTCCCTCTTCACGGATATCCACAAGAGCCTTGACACAGATGGCATTATGCCTCATGGGTACAGCTGAGTTCAACTGGGATCACCCCAGACTTGTGATCTCTCTTGGAAGGAGGGGCTTGTTGTTTCAGTGCCAGGAGATAATGTAAGGAGACCAGGGACACACTGCTCTGTGCAAGTGTCTGGACAGGCATGTACCACCACATAGGCTGTGAATTACAGGTTGTAGCCCAGGTTGGCCTTGGGGAAACAGCATGGAGGACTGCAAAAACCCAGCCCCTGGGCAGCCTTCCCTCCTGCATTTTGCCAAGAGCTGTGGAAAGCACAAGGCAGGCCATTCAGTCTATGAAGAGCTACACAACATGGCTATGAGGTCTGAAGCAAGCAAATGGCGTCTACATGAGTCTTTTAGGAAATCTGGGTGATTGTACAACCTCAGTTCAACAGCTGTATATCTCACACATATTTGTGTATTTATTCTAGTTAGTTTTCCCCGAAGGAAAAGCAATCTTCCTTAATCTGTACCCTACAATTTCTCGTGTCAAGCTCTCCTGAAGCGAATATACAACTGTATGCCAGTGACTAAAGGCTAAGCAGAAACTAATTTCAGGGTTTGGCTTATGGTGATTTTAAGAAGTCACACCTGGGTTGAGACTTTGGGTGCCAAGATTTTATCCTGGAGCAAAGTTTTACAGCCAAGTTTGAAACCCCTGAAAATGAGAAGAGAGGGGAATGTTATAATGGAAATGTTGGCATAATTTCAACTACTGTAGAGGAGCCCGAGAAGCTGATGGGGCCAAGAGTTAAAAGCAAATCTGCCAACTTTCACTCTGCTCAAATAAGGTAAGTCATGCTAAAACGTTTGACTGTTTTAAAAAAAATAAAATATAAAGTTGCCTTCACCTCTTCAGAAAGCTACCAGTTACAAAAAAAAAAAAAATAAAAAATAATGCAAATACACTTCCAATCAAATTCTGCTTTGTTTTCTCTACACTGCATGATTTTTCTGCTCAGTAAAATGAGATGTGGGAAACTACCTTTAAAATGAATTTGACTATTCCTGGCTTGAAATTTGGACTCTACCTATCCAGAAAAAGGCAGTATAGTCTGGGCCATTCCCCAACAATAGAGTGGTGACAGGCTAAATATAACCACACTTACAGTCCCAGAACTGGCATCTGACACCAGGAGCTTACAATAACACCGAAGCTGCTGCTACTCCAGCAACAGCAGAGGCAAAGGGAGGGAAGGCTCTGTTTGTTTTTCAGCCGGGACCTCATTCCTCACTCAGCTGTTTGCTATTAGGATTGGAGCAGTAGCAGTGAGAAATTCATTGCTGCTTGCTCTCTGAATCCTGACACAGTAACAGCACAGATCCAACTAGCCAAATCCACAAAGGATCAAGGGAAGGGGAAAAAGAGAGCAACAAACTATTACACGCTTGTCGTCTCGCTTTTACAGAACCTTTCATCCCCAAGAAACCTATTTATTGAGAGTCAGACTCTGCCCCATTCCTGCAGAGATGTGTATTAGTGAGTTCTGGAAACAGGACAAGGAATTTCCTCTCACCCTGCTCCTCCACCCTGCCAGTGCAACCTGAGTGAGTGGGAGGTATTCCCACCAGCACGAGGACTGCAGTGTCCCTGCAGCTGTCACCTGTGCTGTGCCTTGTGCCAGGTCCTCTCCCATGCCTGGCTGAGAGGAGAGACAAGGGACAAAGTGGAGTGAAACAGTGGGGGAACAGGGGTGTTCCTGGTACAGAATTGCAGCCCTCTGCTCCTTAGAAGGGCACAAAATCAAGTACTAACTCAGTTAAACTCATCCTGTTGCTTTGACAATATTAGACGCAATTCTGCTTGCACTGACAGAGGTGTGAATTGAGGTGAATATCACCGTAAATATTTCCGATATCTTGTTTTGGAGGAAAAAAAGAAGCTTTGGAGTCATCTTACCAGCACATCTCTATTTAGATCAGTGGAGTGATTAAGACTGTGCCCCAATGCTGCAGGTGAAGCCTCAGCTCCATTGGTATTTAGTGGAGAATATAGACTCCATAAGGGTGACACAGGCTGGGTAAAAAGCAGTCTCCTTTCCAACTCAATTGCTCCAGAGCATTTGCTACTTGGGAAAGCTACAATTGCTATCCGTGACTCCGCTTTGGTGCTGTAGGTAAGTGCTAGGAAACTGAATTGCTACATTTCAGAGCAGGCTTCCTGGCAGCTGTGGAGAGCAGAGTTCTCCGCTTCTCACAGAGAGCTCTGGAGGAGGAGCCCTGACTTGGGGTCCCTGGGTACAAAGGGTGATTTCTGCTAGTCCTGCTCTAAAGCACTGCAGCTGAATGACGGCTGCTGGATGTAGACAGGATGGGCGAGAGTGCGTAGAAGCTAGTCACAGCAGTGGAGCTGATTTGTGTTCATTTTTCTGCAGTCTATTTATGTTTGAAAATGAAAATGGTATGTAAGTACAGAGGCACTTTTTTACCAGTACTTTGCTTCCCCTTCTGGGGACTCCATGAGGTCTGGCTTGTGAGCTAAACGATAACATTCCCAGGACTGGGAATTTAGTTTTGCATTTCACTACATCCTTGTCCTATTGACATAATGATCTCATATGCAAAAACAAATCACTCCCTTACCTCAGCATAACAAATTGAATGTGATACTTGATGCGTGTTCTGAGACTGCTTTCTCCTGCTGCCCAATAGTAAAAGGGTCCTCTTCCCACTATATGCAGCCTGCAAACTCCAGTACAGTTGGGGCTATTGCCAACTGTCACCTGTGAGCCTATCCCTCCCAGCCATGCTTTCTGATTACAGAGTGTGAGTCAAGTATGTCCCTGTAGACTGACAAACTAGACATGAAGGAATTCCTGAGTACATTTAAAAAAAAAAAAAAACAGGCAGCAAATGATTGCCTTTATACAGAGAAAATCTGTACTACTCACCAAGAAGCAAAACCATTGCTAGGTCTGTGTCAGTATACATAACCAAGGCTGACTGTAAAGATCACACTTGCAGTGTAAACAGTATGAACAGAAACATCTTGATATTCAACACATTTTGGGGAGAGCTCCATGTGCTCTGTACCGCCACCTTAAAACAGGTCTTGTGCTTATACTGAAATCTGAACTCCCTGCTAAGTCAAACTGTGCATGCTACGTGTTGGCTTGCATCCTAGCCCAGATTTGGATGGATCTAGCTGGCTTAGCTGATGAGGAAAATCAGCTGGGGACAAGCTTCAGCTTGACCTTTTCCCTCACAGGCAGAGGCGCCTTTCATTGATACAAAAGAGGCAGAAGAAAAAAAAAAAAAAGATTCACAGCTGTGAAGGCAGCAGTCACCCCCAGGAGGTGGGGTGCTCCACTTTGATTCTAACCTATGTCACATCACGTCTACTTCATCTTCTTTGTAAGTATCTGTTAAACAGGTTCAGGACTGGCTATTCTCTGAAGCACACCCGGTACATACAGGTTAACTAATACACTTGGCTGGACCATTTGAAACCAGAAGGTTTTGATCTGATGTCTGCAGACCATTTGCAATGGGTATCTGAAAAGTAATTAAGAGATGCATGGCTGTTTACAGGCTTCCACTACACTGCATTGGCAGAGAGGGACTCTACTTTCACCAGAAAATTTCAGTAGCACATCTGCTGAAGAACCAGGGCTGCACTCCTGACCTGTAGACATGCAAGTCATGAGATGCATCTAATCCTTTTATAGGTACTTAATTGCACGGACTGATGTCAGCCTGGTTTGTGACACCCTTATGCACAGTAAAGAAAGAAGCAACCTGACCAGTGAGAAAGGGGAACAGAAGAGAGCTCACACTCTGTGTCACACTCTATATATAGTATTACTACATAAATATAGTGAATAAGAACCCTAAGCAATTCGTTATTCTGTCACTATCAGAAGCAGTTACATTTGAATTTCTGCTAACAAGCCCAATGTGCATCTGCCAGTTATGTGTAGTTCAGATCATCTGATGCTCATCTGTCCCATGTCCTGTGTGAATTTTTGGCATGAAACCATGCAAACTCTGGTCAGCTGACCCAGAGGTTTCTTCATGTGAAGTTACCTTTATTTTGTCCTGGACACCTGGATTTCTCAGTACTGAATCAGCCTTTCAGTAGACTTTTATTCCCTTTTATTCCAAAAGTATCCATTTCACCCCTGAGAAACAACTGAAGGTCACAGTCCTGAGGCGGTACATCTGCTAAGACACTCATTAATCTTGAAGAGGTATGGTATATGCCTAGCACATACCATACATTGGCATTGTGAAAGAAGGAAATAAAATCGTTCCTTCAGAATATGCGAACAGCTGGTGTTCTACACAGGTTGCTACAGAAAGCATAGCCCACCTTAGCAGTACACTTACAGACAGATCACCATAGAAGTCATCTTCACTTTTCTTACATGGAAAAAAAGATTTGTCCATCTGCTGGATGATATGTCTTCACTGGTCTTCAGCTAGTTCTGTGTGGTATATACAAGTGCACTGTCTTCTGTGAAGGCTCTGCCTAGGTGATAAATTACTGACCCCATGAAATCAGCTGCAAACACTGAAGAATTAATTTCAAATATAGAAAGACTTCACAGGACCTTCGGGGACATGTTCGCTGAATTTTCCTTCAGCAGCTTCTGTATCTACCACAACCATACAATCAGATGTCAGCATTCTTTCTTTGCTCACTACATGACAAAAATCAAATCTTATCTTCATCCTTCCACTACAGTATTTGGTGTGGCAAAAAGTAGCTTCCACCTTTTTAGAACATGAAAACCAGAGAAGTAAAATGCCCCTGCAAACTTTTGAAACTATTGCTGTCTTCATTAGAGAGAAAGTAAAATCTGTGCTTTTAAAAACACCATTTGAAACTTTGAATTTCTTCAAAGACTTTAATTAATTAATTAATTTCTCTGCAGGTCTTTATACCAGAACAAGTGAAGTTAGAAGGAAGCTCATATGTGAACTGGTCACTTCAGTTTTGTCCTCTTAGCCTCCTGTCATTCTTTGTTTGACTGTGTGTGAGTTGAATACAGTCCTAAATCATGTCTTTAATGTTTGGGAGACATGCAACCATCAAGGTTCAGTTGTGCCATCTAATTGTATCTTACAACCTAGGAGTGCCATTTAAACTTCCAGTGCTATGTGTGAGTAAAGAAAGGACAGTTTAGGTTAAAGAACATGATATACATTTGAACTCCAACCGTTTGCTTATACAAAATAGTCCCTTTCATATCAATGAGATGTGCTTGGGAAGTTTTTCTTTCAAATTTCATTTAGGGATGATAGAAACACACTCCCTGCTCCCAAGCACATCTCGATCCATCTGGGGAAAATGTTTAAGCTGCTCAGACTCCAGCCAGGCCCTTTTGTGGATTAAACAGCACAGTGCCCCATCACACGGAAAGCCTCCCTTGATCTTTCTCCCTGTCAAAGACGGCCCAAACCGCTGCCAGGTTGTTCTGCAGTGCCATCTAGTGAGGCAGGCACAGTTCCACAGAGCTCCTCACCGAGCCCGGGCAAGGGTACATAAACATTCCTAAAACACTTTTTATTTTTTCACCAGGGCTTCTCTTTCCTTCTCATATAAACCCCCTCCTGCCTCTTTTGGTGCTCAGAGTCCAGCCAGACCAGCTCTTTTCTCCTAAGGTGAGGCCAAAGTCTTGACTCTGGAGCAGTTTACCAGCTTACCAAGTGTAACACTGCTAAACACACACAGCAACTTCACAGTCTGCTACAGATTCAATGGGTGTAGATGGTTTCTTCTGACCTTCAAGGAAACCTGGAAATATTGAGCTGGGATATGTGTGAATGCAGTCTTCTGTGCTGGAGTGGTGTGCAGGTGGGAAGGAGACAGACATCAGTTGATGAGGAGAATGACCAATTGGGTAAGGGACTTGGGCAGGGAGGTGGGAAGAGGTCAAGGGACACACTGAGGAAGGGAAAGCTGAGGTTGCAAAGGGAATGGAGGTGAGGAGCAAGAGGACCAGAGATGTGGCAGAAGAGAACATGGGGACAGAGCTAAGCAGGGTGTGAGGACCACGTTATGGGTGCCTACTCAGGGAGGGAGGTTGAAGAGAAAGGAATTAAATTAGCAGAAGAGCTTAATAAAGAACAGTAAGACTGTAGCAGCAGTCATAGATGATATAATGAGGCAGTGGGAGACAAAAGCAGTGGAAACACATCTGCTGTGGCTACTCTGGGAAGTTATGACAGAAAATGGAAATGATGAGGCCTGAATAGCAGCACTGAGAAGCTGGGATTAAGCTAGTATCAGGCTGGGACAGGGGTTCGTGGAATTTTACTGAGGATGGAGTGTGTGGCAAGTGGCAAAGGTAAGCATCAAACAATGATTATGCATGTGTCAATATTCCGGTTTTCAGTTGGATTGTTTCAAGATTTAAGAAATTACATGCAAAGTATACATGCAAAGTGCATTCATGCACAAACCTTACACTACTTTATTAATATATAATCTAAACTCTATCTTACTGCAGGATTAAAGATCCAGGTCTGAGCTCTCCAAAATTAGTAACTATTGCATAGGGTTGCCTGTACCTCCTAATTCACCACATGCCTTCTCTCTTCCCTTGAGAGAAGTCAAGAGGGTGCAGTAGGGAACTGTTCCTGCCTTTTTATAGACAGGAGATTGCAGGAGACAATGAGCTCATGGCTAAGGCAGATGAATGATGCCACAGAGTCAGACTTTATCTCTTCCCTTCCCCAGCATGCCCAGGGGACATATCTAGACTTCTAAGACAGACTTTTCTCAAGTGGTGGTCAGTGTGTAATCTTTGCTTTGGGGGTTCCAGACTGGAGATCTCTGAATGTGGTTTGCAGAAAGGCAGAGACATAAAGCTATAAATAGCATCATGAAGAATTCCCACACTGAATCACTGCTCAAGACTATAGCATAAAACCATCCTGTCTGGAGGGCACATACATGCCAAGAAAACCATCAGCTTGCACAATGGCAGTTTATGGCTTTCTTATGTGTTGCCAAACAATTTCCACATGCCCAAGTACAGCTCTACTCTTTCAGAAGGTAGATGTCCCTGTGGTCTGACTGCCATGACTTTTCATGTAGTTTTATGGGGCTAGGAGTCAATGTACTAATAAATGTAGCAGTATGTAAACTGATCTTTTAATAAAACTGCAGTTACTGGGAGGAAAAAAAATCTTTTTCAGATTTCAGAATAGTCTATGTTGCATTTTCCATTTTGCTTGGACAGAAACATGAAGCAGTGGCTGCACTGAGGAAGAAGAAAATAGCCCCTTACAGCCCTTAACTATATCTCCAAGCACCTGAAGAATACCACAATCACTCTCTGTTTTCAGTTCAGTAAAGAAAGAGCTTCATGTGCTTCTAAGTAGCAAAAGGAAAAAAAAAATTCGAAAGGCACAAAAGCCACAATAAACTCATGGGGTATTTTCCATCCTGCGGGGCTGGTTTTTCACTATTTACATTACATAATATACAGCTACTAGAATTACTGTGTTCTAATCCAGAGAAGCTTCCGGAAACCAAATTACTTAGTGGCTAGGCATGAATGCTAATGCCATCATTTGAAACACAGGCTAATAATATAGAAGTTTATTCTACCCAAGGGTATGTATATTCATCATACTTGAGATGTATTCTTCTGTACGATAGATTCAGCTTGATGAGCATATTTACAGAGACTTTCTTCCTAGGATAATTGGACAATTTAGGTTTAGGGAATAGAGACATTTGAAAAGTATCCTAGCACAGTGTAAAACACTCCAGAGATCCGGCTACAAAGAGCTGGGGCCTGAGGAAATGAGCAAAATTCAGAAATGAGAAATGAAATCATCAGTCTCTAATGGGCAAGAGGTCAGCTTGGGTAGGCTGTGGTTTTCACTAAAAGAGCCATGGTCAGCTTAGTTGCCCCTTCCTGCCTACAATATACAGGGCTCAAGATGACTGGTCATTTGCAATGCATGAACTCACCAGACTTCCTTTTGATTTTCCCAAGAAATCCTTCCCATGGAGCAGTAAAGACCTGTCAGTGAGATCTCTAGAGCTTGCAAAGTCTTTACAGCTGACGTGGCATCCAACAGCCTGAAGCACAGCATGAAACCCGTGGACAGTAGACTTTGCTATTGCAATATAACACTTAACTCTTCAGCTTCAAAACATAACTCACCACCCACATAAGAGGTCAAGCATGACACATGTTTATGCAACAGTGGAGATTCACTGCTGCCTGCTCCCAGCTGTCTGTAATGACAAGCCAGTATCTTTACCAGTTCCCAAATATCTCACTAGCTTGTCCTCAATTTAAAATTATGAAAAGATATATTTTTTTTCTCAGAAATATGTTGAAGGTTTCTACTCACAAGCTACCATTAATCTGTTACGCACTACTAGCCAAAACCAGAGACACTGTGTGGACTAGTTTTAGCAGAAAGTCAGGGGTCAGCTTGGATTGCACCACCGAGCTCTTACTTTGTTGTAGCTGCCAGACTGAGCTGTTTTACAAATAAAATAATACTTAAAAAAAACCAAACCAAACCAAAACAAAAAAACAGCTGTATAAAGTCCATTTCCAGAAGAGGTGAGGAGTCCCAGCTTGCAAGAGTTTCCTTTTATGCTATGCCTGGTTTCGACTGACTCTTCATGACAACAGAGGGAGTGTCATAGTGCCTTATCTATCTATCTCCTGCCTGAGAAACTCAGCCTGTCCCTAAAAGGTCTGGTCCCCAAACCACTCTTAGAACATATGAGGAATCTAGGTCAACATGTTTCACATCCAAACTTCTTAGAAGAAAGTCCTTTTTTTGTGTAATCATAAACCTGAGGGAAATGGAAACAGTGATCAGAGCCAAGACACAAGAAATGAAAGCAGCATTTCAGTGGGAGAAGACAGGGAGGAAGCAGGGAGAGGCAATGGGCAGTGCAAGGTGGACTGTAAGGAGTGTCAGCTCCTCCTTGGTTTGGAGGAACAATGAAAAAAATTTTTAAAATGCGGGAAAGTTTTAAAGAGTTTCTTCCAAGTGGGCAATAGCACTAGACTAACAGTCACTAACTCCAGCAGAAGAACAGATCTAGTACTCATGGGCCAAGCATATCCCCCAGCTTCCCAATCGTGGAGATGCAAGTGTCCACTCTGAAACAGGCTATGGATAAAATTGTCAAAGAGGAAACCGGACCTGACATACCAACCAGTGAAAATATCTTTGGAACACTGTGGAGACATGTTCCTGATGAGGCTCTAGTGCTACTTCAAGGGCAAGAATTCCCACAGATTCAAAGACTCCCAAAACCAATTTGGCACTAAGAAGAAAAATAGCACTTTTGCAAAGGCAGAACACATGTAACAGCTTGTTTTGTGTTGGAAAGTGGGCTGTACCAGCAAAGACGGGAGAAGGGGAGACAAGCCTGCTGCAAAACCTCATCATGCATCTCATTACATTCTGAAAGGTAGATTTTTGAATTAAACAAAGAAGCTGATCACAGACTGTGAGTTTAGCAAGTGAGTCTTGTATCAGTAAAAAGCTTTTTTCTAAGATCACCTGTCACCTGAGGAGTCAAATGCCTCAAAGTCTAAGAAGACAATGTTAGCAAACAAAAACACTATCAGCACTAGAATTTCATCAGCTATATTGACAATAAAATTCCAGACAGACAGTAGTTTTATTACACGATGAGTTGTCTCTTAGCATCACATTACTATCTTCTAGATGATTTATGCTGTTCTAGGAAAACTCTGGTGTGCAAAATGTTCAGTCAAAAGACGAGTTCAGTCATCTCTCTCAGCCTGGCATAAACAAAAGTGTTTTATGCCAAATGAACATAACCAGGCAAGCTCTTTGACATTCCTACTGCAACAAGTAATTGTTATTATTCCAGCTTTAGATATGACAATAGCTTTCTTGTCTCCTTATATAAGAAAGGGCCATCATTTGCTTTGGTAGGTCTGGAAGGGAGCAATTTTTACCTCAGAGAAAAATGACTTAATTGAATTGATTTTAGCACACGTGTTTCAGAGTTTGGTCTGCACAACAGTATGCTCATTTAACCTCATGATGAGAATGAATCCTCAGTGCAATAGACTTGTTTTAAAGCAAAATTTTCAATCTACCTTGGGTAGATTGAAGCCTCACCTTGGGTTTTATTGCAGTTATTACTAACTTTTTTGTTAGTAAAGCCAGAGGTTACAAGTGACTCCAGCCTATGTGAGATGTCCAAATAAACAAGGCAAGGGAGAAAAGTAGCAGAGAAGACATTCAGACTCATATGATAACAGTAATGGCAGCCTGGAGCAATAGTGTTGCTACTCCAAAATAATTTGACAGGTTTCATATATATTGTTGTGTCACTACAGCAGAGTCTAGTAACAGGGTATTTCAGTGCACAGGAAATGAATCCTTGGCTGAGCAGCTTCCATTACACAGATTTTTTTTACCTTTCTTCAGAGATGCACTAGCAATTGCACTGCCTAAAGTAGCTCTCTGAAATGCAGCAAGTTTGCCTTTGACTTAATTTTGACATTGATTTGTGGAGGACTTTTTACATCCAAGAGAAGGAAAGAAATAGTAAGACAGAAGGGATTTTTTAACTCTTCAGAGATATTTGTTGTCTAAAGCTGGACTGCTGGAACAAGGCTGTAGAAGGATTAACAAGCTTGGTGTTGCAGAGGTAATCACAGACTTGCAGTCTATCAAGAGCCTGATAGACTTATCTTGAATTATTTTTTAGAACATGTCTACTTGGGGAAGCAACATTTACACATTTCTTCCACGTGAAATTACATTTTTAGGACTGTTCTAGCTGTGACCATCCAAAACTTCCTGTAGTAGCTAATCAGGGAAGTAAGGGGGGATTCACCCTAACATCCATGGGAGCAGGAAAGCTATATTCCTGTCCAAGAACCACAATATGTTTTCTGGTGACAGAAAAATTTACCACAGTTTGTATTTTGCCTGATCTCCAAGGAGACATTCAAATGAGTTATGAGAATATATTGAAACTACTACCACAAAAAAGGTAAAAGTTAAAACATAGATGGTTTAGGTCTTAGCCACCTTTTAACTCCTGGAGATGACTAACCTCCACCTGTCTTCCCCAAGACTATTTGTGACCTTCTCTGGAGCATTTGGTGCTGGCCATGGACGGAAACTATATGTAGTATTACCTGAATTTGGGATGTAGTTCAGTTCAGCAAGGTTTCATTTAGAAATGTCATTAGTTCCTTCAGCTGTGCAGGTATTTGTCAATCATAGAAGGGAGACTGGCCCCTGAAAAAAATACTTCAATCCTCATTTTCTTACATCTGATTTTAACACCCCAGTTTTGAAAGCAGACCATCCAAACACTGGTGCTATTGAAAGAAGAAACATCAGTGCACCAAGTTATCCAATAATCAGAGGAACTGAGAACTCTTCCCCAGAGACAACCTTTGCTGAGAGACACTGCCTACAAGAGTATCTGAGGCTCTAGCCCCAGCTTCAAATGGCATCCACTGACAACAGCAGATCTTCAACTTGAATTAATCCCATCTTCATGCAATACAGAATTTGACCATCAGCAAAGTAAATAACACTAGTCCACCAAAAGAGTCTCTCTTGCAATTATGAGAAATAGATAATACTTCTTAGGAATAAAATGCTTCCTTTCAACAGATATGGGCATAATTGTCCAAGTATGCTTTACCTGGAAGGCACTTTTTATTTTCTTTCTTTTTTTTTTCTTTTTTTTTTTCCTATTTCTGTCAGAACAATACATTTAGATTCTTTAGCCTCTTGTTTTAAGAAAATTGCATGTCTGTGGAAAGTGTCTCAACAAGCTGGAAAGATAGAGTTTCCATCAGCCCAAAGGCACGATAAGGTCTGCAGTTTGCCAAATAAAAGAATTCACTAGAAACAAACCATCTTCATCCTCCAAATGCTAGGTATTTCAAATATCTTGCAAATTCACGTTTCTCTTTCTTTTCTCCTTCCAGGAAAAAAAAAAAAAAAACAAAAACAGAATCCCAGACCCAGTAAGAAAAATATGGCTAAAAGCAGCAGCTATATGTATAATTGAGATCACCCTCTTCCAAGTGAGGCATGAGCACTTGCAGCTGTGGCTGCTTTTACAGCTCACCTGCAGGACTCATCAATATTCCTCTTCCCTCCCAGCTGCCAATGTAGGGCCTCTCTTAAATAGAAGGGCCTCTCCCAAAATAGAGGAGTTAAGGACATGTGCAGAAGGGGAGGAGGCAGAGAGGTTTCTCTGACAGCACTGCAGCCCAGCAGGCTCAATGGGCCTGCCGGAAGCTCCCACAAGTAACCTGTGGTCTTGTATGCCACGGGAGGTACAGGAAAGCATGTGTCCTCCTGCCATGCAGAGAAGCAACCATCTCCCCTTTTACAAATGCCGCCATTGCTATGAAGACAGAGTCTGCTTCTGAAGTACAGGTTTATTCCTGGCTGTAAAGTTGCGTGGCATGATTATAATTTCTATACTATTTCTATACTAGTTAGGTACTTATATATTTTCCCATTACCTTATTAAAATTATCATTCTAGAGGATCTTTTTCACTTTTCTCCTCCTCATGTGCATGATTGTCACAAGCAATCCTATGCAAAATTATGAATGTGTCAGAGGGACTTGAGCATGGAGAAGAAAATCAAAACCAGAACACTTTGCATTCAGACTCATCTTTCTCCAGCAAAAAAAACCCCATAGTGAATACACAGCTTCAAGTCCCTCATACTTAGTCCTACACTGTTACAATCCAAAAGTGGGTGCTCTGCAAATGTCACCTGTGAAAGGAGCATCATAAGTCAGCCCAGAGAATGATATCGGCTTTTTGTTACTTGTCCCCTACAACACACTAGCTCTTCTGCGCAAGTCTGCCTGAGATTTAAACCTCTGAGTTTCCCTGGTAAGGACCAAGTTTGATCTCCCATATGCAGAGATGTGGTGCATAAAAGAGCCACTGCCAGATTGCCTGGTAATAATTTTTTTGTGAGATCGACAATACAGCTTTTTTGCGTATGTGTGTTTATTTCTGTTTGAATCCTTTCAACTGCTGTTTCTAGCAAAACCCACGCAGGATGAGGGTGATCATTTTTCTCACGTGACTGGTGTGTTGTACTTTCTGCAGCTTTCTGATGCAGTTTTTTTTTTTTAGGACTTTAGCCCTTCTTGGTCCCTTTACGTCCCATTGCAAAGGAGAGTAGAGGTTCACTGCTGGATTTCCTACAGGGCGGACAAATTTATTACCACTAATAATATTTTCAGCTACAAAATTAAATCAGCTGAGCAGCCAAAGCTTCTGACTGAAGTAGGAGGATCCCACATTTGGGACTATCCTCTTGCTCTGTGTAACACATCAGCAGTCCCCAGTCAGAATTCAGTCTCCTCTGGCCACGAACTTGAGAGGGGGAGCATGCAGATCACTCCACAGGCTGGCTCCTTGCAGGCGTTTAGGACTCCCCTGACATCTGAGAGCCTACAAGGAGGGCAAGGCAAGGGGGAAAAAACAGTGTGGGAGAAACAAATCTTAGTTCCCTTGACACCATGAGCAGTAAGGAATGGGGGGGGAAGTTGGACCATCTGAGAGGACAACCAGCTGTGTTGGCTCAGGGTGGAAACAGGCTGATACTTGGGGCAGAAACAATTTCCAGGGTAACGTGGCTGTGGTGTCACAGCACGCTGTTGCCCTGTTTTGTTCATCGTGTCTTTCTTTGCTTCCCCTGCAACACTGAGTACTGGCAACTGCTGACAGATGAGGAAGGTTTCCTGCAATGGCAAAAATGGCTAACATTCTTGTTCCCCTCTCCATCATTAATCACTCCCACCTTTTCCCAGGCTGTAGCTCACCAACACTCAAGTTTTGCCCCTCTGGATCTCTTCTGAAAGCAAAAGATTCTTTTTGATTGTGGGGACGTCAGTGGTCACAACCAGAAGGACATCCCACAGATAGCTCAATCTGGTAAGCTGTGGCACTAGAGTGGAAATGAACCTTCTATGATGGGGTAGAGCCAAGGGATCATCTTATGTTGTTTTTATACCAGCAGAAAATTTAACATTTAGCAACACCTGAGATGGGAAATTCTGGTTTTCTCTACCACAGTGTGAGCACAGGACACATCCACTTCAGAAATGTCGTCTTTATGTGCATCTTCCACCAAAAGCCATTTCTGGCAAAGCATGCATTGTCTTGCCACACCACTGGTTCTGGTAGGATTTTAACCTTATGCTTTCATAAATGTCATTAATTGGAATTTTTTTTCTGCCCTCTCAGTTTCAGTACATTTTACATTACTTTTAAATATTTTTAAAATTATCTTTATTGTAGGAGTACACAATGGTTTTAAATAAAACTTTTGTGATGTTATGCAGCAGATGACTGGTCCATTAGAGAATATGGGATATTATTAGTCTGCCAATTAAATGTACC
This sequence comes from Manacus candei, assembly GCF_025592945.1. Lineage (NCBI taxonomy): Eukaryota > Metazoa > Chordata > Aves > Passeriformes > Pipridae > Manacus > Manacus candei. The sequence goes on along the minus strand of NW_026138129.1, from coordinate 276,190 downwards.
CAGTGATGGTTCATCACTTAAGTGAAAAAGAAGCTTTAAGCCAAAGAACATTCACTGTGAAATTCAGGGTGGTTTTCATTTCATTCTTGCCAGAGTGTGAAAGTATTTAAAACCAATTAAAGATCAAGATTTTTAATGGGAGCATTATAGTTTTATTGTGGTCCTGGAAGGAGATAGGAGTCAGGCTAAATCCAGAGTATCAGTAGCAATTCTGGATTAATTCCAACTCCTGTAGATCTTGAGAGTCTATCTGTCTTGAGATGGGTAATGTTCATAGCTTAATCATAGACATTTGCTATTAATATTAATCTGTTTCTTCTTATGACTCAGAGTGCTTTGCTGCCAGAACACAGTGAAAAACCCCAAAAGGCAGTGAAAATGAGTGCATTTATTACATCGAGAAGACATGGAAGGGGGGAATGGTAAACTCATTTTACAAATTGAAGTTATGGCTATTTATTATGAGTCATTTTATTGTTTGTCTCAGTGCATTACCTGGCTGGAATCTCTGCTGAGCTTCATGCTGAGAGATAGCCCATGACCTTGGGATGCTTCCCAGCCCAGGCACAGAGTGCCTCTGGCAGAGACATGCAAATCCTGGGACTGTTTCTATGGTGCTCAGACAGGGCAGTGGGGTCTAGGCAGGAGCCCCAGCTCAGTCCAAGAGCACACAAACAGTGTTCTCATGTCCCTCATGTCTCTGCTTCAAAGGAGAAGATGGCCCAGACTAATACCTTTCAGAATCAAAAAAAGGGAAAAAGAATGAAGCCTCCTACTCCTGCTATAAGCCTCATCATCCTCCCTAGAGAACTATTCCCTCATTTACTTGTTAGGGACAACTCCAGATCTGTCTCTGCAGTAAGCATAAAGGAAAAACGAAAATAAAACTGTTGGACATCAGCAAATAATGTCTCCTTTTCTGGTCATACCTCATTTGAAGGAGCAGTATCTCTCAAGGAAACTGCAAAACATTACAGACATCAGGAGAAGCAAAGGAAAGTCATTTCTACCTTTTAGTGACATAGTGGATTGCCTGAGACTCCGTTTCCCATTCTTCTGAGGTAGGATTTATTTTATTCACCCCAAGGGCAAGGGCACAGCACAGCCACATGCAGCAAGAGAGTTACTGGATGTTGAGCTCTGACAGGATTTCTACAGTGTCTGTTTCTACAGCCTGTTTTCCCCATCCCAAACAGTGATTCCTGAACGTCCTGAAATAAAAAATCTGCCCCCACACCTACACAACCAAAGCTGCCTTCTGTACTCTCTTTCTCAGTTGCTTTCCACCCTGGCCTTTACAGACTTGGAACTTTGATCTCTCCTTCAAGCCTTGTGGAGTGGCAAGTACCGCCTAACTGGAATTTCCTCAGCTGAAGTACTTCTAAGATTAAAACACAAATACTTAAGAAAGAAAAACAAAGAGATCCAAACAAATACCAAAATAAAGGACAGAATCATTCAGATATTACTGAAATATATGCAAATAAAGCAAGTAAATGTGTCCAATTGACTGAAGTGGCCTGTTGGTTACACAACCTTTAAAACAAGGACCAGGCTGAGGATTTCAACACATTTGTTACTCCGAGTCATCAGACTCTCTGGTCAAAGGAGATCACTATCTTCCCTTCTTCTTCATTCCATTGATCATAAACAATTCCTATACATGTTCTCAAATGGTACAAAATAACAGCAATTGGATCTGGTTCTCAGGGAGAGCACAACGCCCCATAATTCTCATTGCTGTCTCCCTCCTGTCAAGTACATTATTTCAGCTTTGCTGCTATGCTGTCTTCTGTTTCTATTTATGTGACTTCTTTTTTTTTCTCACTTAAATCACTCCTTGCATTGATCCAGACATTTGGATATATAAATGAAAGGCCTCAGACACAGAAATAAACTCAAAATATGTTACAATACTTTATTGTTTGTGCAGAATACTAAAAAAAAAAGTCCTCTTCAAGAGCACATGAAATTTGCAGACTCCTTCTGTCTCCATCTTTTAGCTGACTGATTAGGGTTCCCAGAGGGTATCAGGAAAGGCAAGGCTGGGTACTGGAAGTCTGTCGTCCTTGAAGTTAGGCTTTGCACGTGTCAGATCCTTGTGGCTGGGACAGAGAACACCTAGTAACCAAACTTTAGCTCATGGGTCAATCACAAAGTTGCTAAAAATGCTGAAAATGTTTTGATCACAAAGATCATCTGAACCTCTCTTTACTTCCAATTTCTAGATCTCACTGAAACTAGAAATAACATTATTTATTAAATGCCTACATTATATTGATTATCTATAATAGCTATACTTTGAGGTTTTAATACCAAAAAGACTAAAAACATTCACATTGCAATCTGCCTGCAGTTCAAAATTTAGACATGAAAGTGTATGCTGGAAACATACACATGTGAGCACAGGAGTGTGAGCATGCATGCATAGGTGAAGAACTAAAGGCTAACAGACAAGCAGAGAGATAAGCAGTTGAGAACATACTCTGCACATGTTTTCAAATGGATCTGACACCAGTTCAGGCTATAAATTCCTTTATGCTACAAAATGCACATGGACATGAATTATTTTCTTAGTGATCAGCATCTTTTTTTAATTGGAAATGTGCATTATGATGTTAGACTGGCTAAAAAGATCTCATAGCAATTTTTGTGAAGGAGTCAGTCTTTCCTGATTAAAAACCTTGCCTATTGAAATTTTATTTACTGGTTTCAGCCACTGACCCAAATCGGTCTGAGCTCTCTGTCTGATGTGCCTTAAATTTTGGAAGAGGCTAAAAAGAAGTCAATATAGTAGCTTTCTACATTTCTGCTCTGAAAAAAAAATAAACAGCATGCAGTGCCATTACAGTGCTTGCACTGTATGATGCTGATAAAATGCTGCACTTGCTAGCCCCTCTCTGAGGAGGACAGCCAGCCTCATTTTGTGCAAAGTGTTTCATCAGCATCACAGTGTGCCTGGCTTTGCCCATGCCTCCCACAAGGCTCATGGCAAGGATCTCATGTTGTTTCCATCTTCTCACATGCCAGAACTTCCATCTGGACGGTGGGTTTCCTGCAGAAAATGAAATACACATTTCCCAGACACCCTGTTGCAAAGTCAACCAGGACAAGACTGATCACTGTGTCCAGTCTGGGGAATGCAAGTCCAATCCATTCTCAGCCACAGCGCCTAGGTAAGGAATGAGGTGGCTTGCTTGACTATACACCCCGATCTAAAATAGATGCCACCTCCCACTTTTAGGATCAGTGCTCCTTCATGACGTGAGGCTGGAACTGCGTTTGCACTTGTTGCACACCATCATCGCAAGCATTGCATGGCTGAGGTTTCTGTGGCTCTTGCTTTTCAGTGGAATAATTCCTTAAGCCACTGTTGAGATTGGAGACTGTTCACTGTATCTATATACAGCAAGTAATGTAGCCTTTCAAAAGGTTCAGTGTAAAGATTTCTTTACACTACTTCATTTGTATGAGCTCTCCTTGAGCTGCAACTGCCACACCTGCTGTGCTTACAACATACTTTTTCACTTCCTGTGGTGAATCTGAAGATCTGCAGAGGCAGTAATCACGCCATAAGGACACATACATCCATCCGCCCTATATAAGTAATTCCCAAATTCAGATGCATCTCCTGACTGTAGGATCTTTGTTCTGAGTTCGGCTCTATTTCCGCGTCCACAGAACATTTTGTGGTAAAGGAAAGTCTGGAGTAAAGTTATCACCCCAGACCCACTGGATTTATTTTTATTACAGCTTATACAGAGCCACTGATCTGTCAGGCATCCCTCTTCTGAGAAGAGGAGAGAATAGGGATGGCACATGTCCACAGCTCTTACAAACATGAAAGTTGAATGATCAGTTTCCATTTTTCATGGTGTCTCTACAGCAAGAAGGAAAGCAGAAACCTTCATCGCACACATGTATGCAATGAGAGCAGAGGTCAGCTCTGGCAAACAATATATTTTTCCTGCATGAAATAAAACCAGATACAAAGATGGGACTTGTAGTTGCTGCACAAGAGAAACAGTGCTTTCATTATTTGTGGTTGATCAAGATCCACTCACCTGGAGTTCTGACTAACCTTCAGACAGGTTTTCCCCATCTTGACTAGCAAAACAAAACATCACTCCTGAAATGGTCTTCTCACAAGATTCCCAATTCATTTGTGCAAACTCTAGTAGTTTGGATGATTCAAATAAAGGTCATCTGAGCATTCAACTCAAATCAAGGAGTCTTGCCCCACCACACTGTCATCCAGCATTGACCAATCAATGATCACATCAAATTAATTACACTACAGTAGTGGTATTTGCAGGTAGAGCAGTAAAAATCAGGGTTCAAGGGGAGACAATAGGAACTTTCACTCTGAGCAACATGCACATAAAACCTGACTATTTTGGACAAATTTTCTTGGAGGTTTTGTGACTGGTTTGAATTATTTTTTATTTTTTATTTTAGAAAATACTTTCTCAACTTACTGAAACATAAAATATTTTTAATTCATTTTTCAGTAAACTCTAGATTCAAGTGTGTTATTAAAATGGAATTAGGCAATACAAAAAAAAAAATCTGTACTGTGCTCGTTTCAGAAATGTAAAGTGATAAAGATTAAAAAAGCGCAATGCTTTTTAAGTGAAGCACTTGGATGATTACCAAAAAGGAACCACTACATCACTGCAGTTGACAGAAGACACTAAACCTCTGTGCAGCTTCTAGATGTTCAGGTGCTTTCTTCAGTTGCAGAACAGTCTTCGAATATGGATTAAAAATGTTCATTCCAAATTAACTAAGAAGGGGATTATGAACAACCCATTCCTCTTCAGATTGCCTCAAACTGTTCAGCAATATGTAGCACAGAAAGAATCTCATGCAGATCTCTGAGCTTTGGCATGTTCCCTAGTAGCTGTCTGTACCAGGTTCTCTCACATCACCCAAGGCAGAAGAGGTTCAAGGGGCAGAAACTCTCAGCTTTTCTATTTTCCAGGAAAACACAAACTTCTATTTGCACTGTTACCAAAGGTGAACAGACAAAAGAAATTTCATCCCACACTGAACTGAAAACAACCCATGATTTCTACCTGAATTTCTTTAGCTCCATCTGATTTGTGTCTTGATAATATTATGAAGTCTTTTTGGTTTTAGATGTCCATGGTATCTTTCATCCCAGAATCTGTTGTTGTGTGCTCTGAAGGATCAGCCAACAGTGATAGCCATAATGCTATAATGCATAATTCTTCAAAGAATAGCACACACATACCCCTCCAGGATTTTCCTTGAAGAAGTTGCAGCTGGACATTCCTGGTGCATATGATTCGTCAAGTAGACAGAGGTATCTAGAGAAATAAACAAAAGTGTGGATAGTTCACAAATATTTAAAAAAAAAATCTCTTTTGACATTGTTTTGACAGATTTCATTCTGTTTTTCAAATAGGAGATTTGAGGTTGGGGGAAACTTGAAATTTGCCTTTTGTTCTTCCAGCTCTTACAGAACCAAAGAAAACAAATGTAGGGAGGGCTCTGTGATCCAGGAAGGGCTAAGATGTAAACATCCACAGGTTCTGAAAGGGAAATATATTCTAGCTTGTCCATGGCCTGGAAAATAAACATATTTGACTACAGTAGTGCTCAGCAGCTGGTTGTTGGATTAGAGCTGCACAGCTGGAAGCCTACAGTTAAAAAAAGTGTTACCTAGAACACAGCGGTAAACAGAAGGGTTTGCTATTAATGTCTGAGTAGCTGAAAGGTCAAGAAGGAAATACAGGAACAATGAGAGACAACACAAATGTTAACTTGATTATTTACTTTATTAAGTCAGGTAGGAAAGTTTGAACCAGACCTTTGGGTTATTCCTTGCTATAAAGCACATCCACAGTGAATGAAGGAGTTCTCAGCCTTGGAAGCACAATGTGTATGAGAAAAATGCCTTCTGAGACGCTGAGAAAAAGCAATACTCTTCTATATAGAGTTCCTCCTGAGGAATCCTCCAGAATTGGTCCAGTGCATTTGTCTCTGCTTAGGGTTGGATTCAGCCCACCTAGCTTTCACAGAATCATAGAATCAGCCGGGTTGGAAGGGACCTCCGAGATAATCAAGTCCAACCCTTGATCCACTACCACCGTGGTTACTAGACCATGGCACTAAGTGCCACATCCAGTCTTGCCTTAAAAACCTCCACGGACGGAGAATCCACCACTTCCCTGGGCAGCCCATTCCAATGCCTGATTACCCATTCTGTAAAGAAATTCTTTCTAATATCAAACCTAAACCTCCCCTGGTAGAGCTTAAGACCATGCCCTCTTGTCTTACTGATAGTCACCTGGGAGAAGAGACCAACCTCCACCTGGCTACAACCTCCTTTCAGGAAGTTGTAGAGAGTGATGAGGTCTGCCCTGACCTCCTCTTCTCCAGGCTGAACAGCCCCAGCTCCCTCAGCCTCTCCTCATAGGACTTGTGTTCAAGTCCCTTCACCAGCCTCATTGCTCTTCTCTGGACCTGCTCCAGCACCTCAATATCCTTCCTGAACTGAGGGGCCCAGAACTGGACACAGTACTCCAGGTGTGGCCTCTCCAGCACTGAGTACAAGGGAATAATCACTTCCCTGGTCCTGTTTGCCACACTGTTCCTGATCCAGGCCAGGATGCCATTGGCCTTCTTGGCCACCTGGGCACACTGCTGGCTCATGTTCAGCTTCCTGTCAGTCCAATCTCCCAGGTCCCTTTCTGCCTGGCTGCTCTCCAGCCACTCTGTCCCCAGCCTGTAGTGCTGCAGGGGGTTGTTGTGGCCAAAGTGCAGGACCCAGCACTTGGCCTTGTTGAACCTCATCCCGTTGGAATCAGCCCAACTCTCCAACCTATCCAGGTCCCTCTGCAGAGCCCTCTTGCCTTCCATGTGATTGACTCGCCCTCCCAGCTCAGTGCCATCTGCAAATGTGAGTCTCAAAACCATAGCTAAATTATTTAGTTATCTGTACAACTACTGCAGACAATGAAGACTGCTAGACATATTCCCAGAATAGTTAATTTCACTGGTCTTAGCCATCTATCTCTGTCCAAAAAACTCACAAGATGATTTTGCGAGCCATCAGTATCATCAAGTGCTCGATATCTATTTGAGGGCATGGGAATGTTAAATATTCCCTAGGCCATGCCTGGATGCCCAGCACACTTCGTGTGAGCAGGCTGGAGGGAAACAGCAGAAGGTTTGCTGCAGAGTGAGCATGAAGTCTAAGAAAACTGCTATGACAGGTATTCAGAGCTGTGTATAAGTGTTTACAGCGATTTTTCTGTAAGCCTAAATACCATTTCTTGTACAAAGTACAAGTGGCAACCTATACAAACAGATCAGGTTGTTTGTGTTGTCTCCAAAAGAGAGTTAAAAACACTAACTACCTCTCTCTTCCAATACAAAACCAGAAAAAGCACAGATTTTTTCTTTTATTTGTTGATTTGTTTGGCTTTTTCAAATGAAAAGATCATTAAAATTTACTATAAGAAAACTATACAAGAACTAACACATCAACATTCTGGAAATATACAAAAGTGAAGGCACATTGTAGTAACTGCATCCTTTTAAAGACTCTCTGCATTTGTAAAGCCCATTCAGTTATTTTGGTAAGTAAACTGTAGAAGCATCCAGTACACTATATTCAGCTTTATTCACTTGTGGAAAAATCCTTTGGAATGTTATAAGAGTGAAGCCCAAATAGTGCAATAGAAATTTTATCCAACATCCTTCCTATACAATTATATAAATTGATTTTTGAATTCTGTAGGAATACTGTCACTCTATTAAAATCTATCATATTTTTTCCATAAGGGCTATGTTCCAAAGTGCTTATAGCAAATATTCCCGCTTTCTTCTGCAGCAAAAAACCCTCCAGTAAAATATGTGATCTTCTATACATCCATTTGCTAATAACTGATCAATACTAGAGAAGAGAGAAGTTTCCTTTTCTTTGGATTTAATGGTATTTGGAAAGACACCCCCTGCAATCCATCCAACAGTGTTCAGTGATGTGAAAAAGGAGACTAACACATCAGTATTCTGTAATATTGGAAGGGAGACCCCCTTTTGCACTGAATTAATGCCTGGAAAATCTGCTTCCCTCATGCTTTTTCCATGTGATTTGCTGGAGCTCATTCTTGCTCCATTGCTGGGAAGGCCAGGACATATCCCCTGGCAGTTTTTAAAACTTTTATAAACTGGAAAGTATTTTGCTGGCTTGAACTTAGCTTGCCTAGAACCTGTGAAAGATGCTGCTGTTATTGTTGGGGTGTTAGTTGAGTTTAGTCATGTCATTCATTCCTGTTAAATGAACTGGTTTGATTTCATTTTAAAGCTTTACTGTTTATCTCAGGATGTCAATTAATTAATTTCCCAATTACTTACTTGTGTTTCATCCCTTTGGTTCATTCCTGTATGTGGAGAAACTTACTGGGGAGGAAAGGGGAAAAATGTATTGTTCCACCTTGGTTTCCAATTTGTTATTTTTGTCTAGGTGAGAAGGCAAATCTACAGTGATTCAAATACCTTCAAGGTGAGAGAGAGAGATGAGTGTTCTGGTGCCAAGAAAGAAAGACGTTTTGCTGAGCAGAGTCTAGTGTGTGTCTTAACAGCTGAATTTTCAGCATCCTTGAAATCTGAGGAAGCCATGTATGGGGATCTTCAATGTTTCAGGTGAAAAAATACCACCCGGTTTTCTGATTGGAAATTGCACATATTAAATGTTATTCCAGTGGCACATCATGGTTATTTTTCTAAGGTGATGAGCTGGGCCTCCCTGATGTCCTATTGGCCAAAATATTTACTTGAAATCCTAGAAATGTGTGTTTGTTTGTGTGTATGTGTGTGTGTGTCTACAGAAAGTACAGTTGAAGATGAGGCATATTTAACTATCCTTCCATTTCGTGTAAAAATCATGTAAAGATATGAAAATGGGAATCAAGTTGAGATTTAAAGTCATTTACCATTCAGTGCACTGAAACATTTGCCAACAATTCATTCACTTACTTACTTGGCTCTTTGGCTACAAAATTCACTTTGGAAGGACCTAAACAAAGAATGTCACGGAAATGGGAGACCGAGTAAAGACTATATTCCTGTGCTTCTAAGGAAATATATCTTAAGTAAAGTGAACGTAATATTTAGTGTGCCTGGAATGGAGTTTTAAGCTACAGTTTTAAGCTGGTGATTTGTGTACTTTGAACTCTATACTGGAAATAATACCAATTGCTGGTTTGGGTAAGACTAAATCCTGGGATGGCTTTTGTCTCAATGGTTCACTCTTTTAATTAAGAGAAAGTTGTCACATCTGAAAACAATCACAGTGGAAAACTATTTGGGAAGTATAAGTAAGTCTCCTTAAATCAGACCTAAAGTTTACTGGAAGTCATAAAGGACTAGGACAGCATCAGTTTGGGTGTTCCTATCTATCTACCTGCTTATATGGTTACATATATGCAACATTTCACTGCAGATACACAGAACGTGCTATGAAATACCATGGCTAGTTCCTACCATCAGCATGAATAAAGACTTGAATGTAGAAAAAAGCAATCAAACATGTAACACACATTTATCTGTGCTGCAAATTAACTTAAAACTCAGCTAAGGAAGCACCCCTGGGACCTCATCAGGTCATTACACAGAAGAGAAAACAGGTCAGTGCAATCCTGATCCCAAGGCATACCTTGGTCCACGTCAGACTGGAAATACGAATCTGCTCATGAGCAACTCCAATCTGATTGTCAGCTACTCCATGGTTTTCTGCTGTCTCTTCAAAGCATGCAGCAAGTTGTTCCCAAGGCTCCATATTGATGAAGTGCTCTCCCACTGTGCTCCATCAGCTGTTGTCCAACATGAGGGTGCAATATGTGCTCGGTACCTGAGACAACAAAGTACCTCAGGAATGATACATATAAGAAGAACCTTTAGAAAGGTCATTTTAATCTGTGTCAAAACAAAATGCCTGAAAGGGCCATGGCTTGGTGAAGAGAGACTTCAACCGTATTCTTCAAATGTGGCATTTTAAAGAGTCCTGGACCTGAGTTACATGATTCTGATCTCATAAAAACATAGAAAAAGTAGAGTGAATCATGGTGAAATATTTTCAGGCCTGGCCTGAAATAGCCCAGATGAGGGCCAGTGTAGCTGGAATGCATCTCAACAGGGTTTTTTTTCCTCCTCGAAGTGAGCATATGTGCTCAGCTCTGTATATAGCACATGGATGGCAAACCCACAATGCATGGTCAGATAGGCAAGAATACTGGGATGTCTGTGAGGAGAGAAGGGACTCATTGAATTGGCTGAATTTCTGTAGGTGTAAACAGACCTTGCTAAGCAACATAAAGTAACTAATGAGCCATAGTTCAGTGAGAATCACTGGCAAGATGGCATTAGTCTGACTTCATTTTTGTTATGAGATTATAGAAAATAAATAAACTTGTGTACTTCAATTTCAGTACCTTTGCTCTGGGCAGAAATTAACCCTTTTGCTGCTTTATGGGCTTTGCTCCCACACAATGCCCACTCATTTTTTTATCCTGTCTAAAACAGTGCTCCTGGACAACTTTCTCATAACGTTGAAAGGAGAGCAGAAATTCAGGTGGGCAGGGAGAACAGAGTTCAATATTTCCCCCAAAATATGTTGCAGAGTTAGTACCATAGTTTTTTTTACTCTTGGTTTTTGACACACAGTGAGGAATAGAGGATAAGTCTTGAACTTTTCCTTTCATTAGGAACAACCCTGTGAGTGGGAGGTACAGCATACTGTCTTAAAATGGTGCATGTGTGCTTATTGGCAGTAAAATGATCTGTGCTTCAAAATAAATCTATTTATTTCTTGCATGGAAAACTGCACAATATGCAACACTCCCTGATGTTGGCACATGGGCTCTGGCAGACCACCCACACATGTTCTCTGTGATATGTCATCGACAGGACAGAAGTAAAGCCCTGCTGAGATCTGAGGCTATTGATGCACTTCTCAGAGATCACTTTGTGGAGAACGACTAGATTGTCAGCCAGAAAAAGGGTAAATCATGTCTTCACTAGCATAATTCTGAATAACAGAACAAATTCCGCAAGGACAAGTTTCATTTTTCACAGAAATAAGTAAACCCAGCAGTATGTACCTAGTATTTAACAATTCCTTAAAATAACCCTGTCATTAGAAGGTGGCAAATACAGTCTGGTTCTCAGTATTTTTTCCTAGTTCTGACCAAAAATGTCCCTGTGGGCACACCGCACAGAGACCAAAATCCATGAAGTCCCTGTAAATTGTTAAAACAGTAGAAAAAGTGCCAGCTAACACAGCAAAATTTTTAAAATAACAGCACTTCATGAAAATATGTTGTAAGTAGCTTTAAAAACTCTGTTCCTCTTCTGTTGTCAAGAAAGCTGTAAAAATGAAATTTACTTTTCAGATACCCAACATAAGAAAAGAGTAACACAGATGACATTAGTGTCTCATCTGTGCTAGAAAAAAAGAGCAGACACCACGAGCAGAGGTCTGGTATCCCACCATAACCCAATTAAATCCCAATCCAAGGGATATTAAAAACTTACCATTCTCCTATGGAGGGCACTGCACAAAAAAGGAGCCCAAAGCAGATATGATATCAGCTTATACTGTACCCATGGCATCACGGATTGCAATACCCAATTTAAATTTGCATTTCTTCGACACTAGAGGAATGTGTTCTGCAGGAACTCCAAAATACACTCTTGAATACTCAAAAGTGCTTTACGCTAAGGCAAAACGAACCCAGACCCAAAGCTTCATAGCAAGTCTAATGCCTCCCAGGCTCTCAGAACATTCACCTTCAAATCTGTGCACAACCTCCTCTGAAGGGCTTGAAGCACTGGCGATACCAAAATCACATCTTTTCTACCTCCCCCTGAGATTCTGCATCCCTTTCTTCTGACTTTGCCCTTACAAGTAACCACAACCTCAGGTATTAGAACGGACTCCTATTACCATTCACTTCCCAAATCCAATTAGCAAAGCTTATCCATGTGAAAAACCCAGGCCTGCAATTTCCTCATAAGTCTAAATTAGCTGTCAGGCACAACTTTGGCATCTGATTCTCTGTTTAAAAGAAACTAATAGCACTGATTCAGCAATTACCCAACACTCAATAAATACTCTACTGCTTGATGTACCTTTAAGAATAAATTGAGTCTAGTTATGAGGCAATTGACCTGCAAAATGTCTATGCTAAGGGAACCTTCTGAGTTTGAAACATTAGCTAACACTCGATTCAAGCAAAATTTTTGGATATCTCTGAACATCTAACTGACTCCCACCACTCCGTCACTTTAAGAAATTACCACCTGTATAACTGAATCAACATTTTCAGACCCACCAGCCTAGATAGGAATGTTTAATGGCGGCAAGAAAGGACCTTTGGGACTTTTTCTGCTCTCATGCAGAATTTCAGAAGATGCAATTACAAGTGGCCTTGTAACTTCTCCTGTATGACAAAAAGATTAAAATGAATACAGGTGGCTCACAACTCCATTTTCTGTCTCACCCACTGTGTTGGAATATTCTGCAGACATGGATTTAAATGTTGGTGATGAATGTCACCAGCATACAGATCCTTGTCTTCTCAAATATAACTGCATTCTGTTAATGAAAACCAACAGCTGAGGAGCCAAGGATGTGGGAGTAGACATAGGTCCTCTTGCTTGAAATTTTGTTACTAATCTACCACTTCTACTATAATTTACAGAAGAATGAAAAACAAATTTGAGATGATCGTTTAAGGTTTTTCCAGAGTTCACTCACTACCTCCTAGAAAGGATCTGTGTGAAGGGATATGGTCAAGCACCTTCCCCATCAACGTAGGATTAGGTTGGATTTAAAGGCACTCAGGTCCCGCGGCTCTGTTGTGCAGGAGGTCCTTTTCCTCCATTCTTGATACTTTATTCATTCTCAGTACTGTCAAAGGCACCTCTATTTGGGGAAATCATTAGATGAAGAATTCACAAATTCCCTTGATATTTTTATTTGTGTAGAGCTAAACCACATAACTACAGATTCTTATCTTTTCTTGTATGGATTAAATAAAAATTTAGTATTTGCTTTGCCCCAGACTTGAAGGTATTCAAATAGAGCAATCAAGACCCATCTTCTTTTTGACAATCTAAACAGTCAAAGCAGCTTAAATACTGCAATATGAATCATTTCTCCACCTCTTCAACTGTTTCTGGTATTCTTTTTTACAGTCACTCTCTATTTTTTTCATCTTTCATGATGACTGGTTGACAGCAGCATTGATCTTCAGTGTCTGATGAGTTCAAAATAAAATCTGCTACTCTCCTGTCTCCTCAGTTGTATTCCAGTTTCATGTTGCAGATTAATCATTAGCTATAAGTCTACTATGACTCCTTTTCCAGCTACTGTGTTCTCACTTTGGTATAGGACTTCCACTGGCAAATTTTATCTATTTTATATTTTCTCCTCCATCTTATAGATACATTGAAGATTGCCAGCACAACAATGGCTGTGAGATGATTAATTTGATAATAATTCTTCAGTGATGATTACTTGCCGCGGTCCAAAAAGGGGGGGGGAACCGTGGCACTGCATGAGTCCGGGACACAGAAGAGGGATGCAGGTAGAATGCTTTATTCATGCGTGCACTCCGTCTTTTATCAGCTCGGGAGGGGAAAGGGCCAGAACATAGGGCGGAGCATGAGACAGACAAGCAGGGGGACAAACCAGGATAGGGACACGGGCAAAAGAGGGAGGAACGTGGGAGGAACAGGGGAGAGAAGGGGTGAATGGAGGCTGTCCCCTCTCTGCAGCTTCTCCAGCCAATCCGCAGGAAAGCGGACAAGCCTGAACATGCCCAGGAAATACAAATTCTGGGGAAGCATACAATGTGTGTATACATAATAACTATAAAGTCTGTATCATAAAGTCCTTTCAATCACTCTACATCTTTTTCCACTTCTGAGATTTTCCTCATTCTGATTCCTGGTCCTTCACAATTACTCTTTCATTATGTTTTGAGATTCATCTCACACAAAACCCTTAGTCCATTTAAAATGTGTTGCTACTATGCAGTGCTAATTTCAAATACCATGCCATACTAAGCAAATAGCTTTATAAAGACTAAATACACTCCATTATACAGTACATCAAAGATGTTATAACTTTTGTTTCACCATAATTTTTCATGTATTATGCTGTCAGAACTTATAGCCTTGGTTTAAAACCATCATGTGACTTCTGTGTCAATTTAACTATTATTTTACCCAAGACCTAATCCATAGAAAGTACTTTTTTTATCTGAACACAGTGTAGCACTTTTCTTGAATATTGGCAGAGCATTAGCATACTCCAGTTTTCTGGCACATTCTCAGTTTTCAAGGACTTATTTAAAATTAGCATCAGAATGCCAAAGATATTCTCATCTTTAGAATTTCTGGACTTAAGTTACCTGTGTCTGATGACATTAGAATACAATAAAAATATATTGACTTCTGTCTATTTTCTCCTTTTACAGTTTCTGTTGGTTGCATTTTTCCTTTTTAATCCATTCTCTGAGTTTGCCACTGTATCATGGGTGTGGGCCAGAGACATCCTTCTTTTTCTGATGGTGCAAGTAAGTCATGTAGTCAACACAAATCCCTTCAGGGACTAGAAGCACCTCATTTCTAAAAGTACCCTCCTACTCAGCATCCCATAGGGGAGCTGCGTATAGGACACAACAGAGAGCATGTTCCATTGTTTTAATGATGTTAAGGGTACATTTACCTGTCCAAAGTTAAGGTGTGTTAGGATGGAAACGTTCCATTTTTATTTCTTGCCCTGTTAACACTGAAGCTTTTTGTACATAACTATTAGTACAATTTTTTCAGTGTGGTCCACCTGATATACATGTATTAAATGAGTGGTGTACTCACTGCAGGTCTTATATTTGCCTGGTTGAACTGGTTTTTGTTGAGAACTTCATAGAAAGGAGGATCATTTCTTTTCAGCTCTGAAATTGTAAGTCTAATATTGAGAGGAAACAATGACTCTGAGGATCAGAGTCCCAGTCAACTTATGTTATTTATGTTTTTCTTTATTATTTTTAAATGCAACATAATATTTGAAGTAACATCTGCCTGTTTTTTGAGCCTAATTTGTTTTGATTTATGTAGTATGGCTCATCCAAGAGCATCCATTAAATAGAACTTGATTCATACTTCAGATCCTTAAAAATAATAATTTTCATCAATATTATTTTTATTATTTGATTATTCTGATTATTTTGATTATTCTGATTAAAAGATGCTGCGCCATATAGGACTCAGCTTGTGAGATCAGCATATGCCTTCAGTCACAAAAGGAAAACAGTAAAACCCAACCTCCTTGTGAAGGCAAACATGCATTTTCAAGTGACTGTCAGCATAAGGAGAAAGAGCAAGGATGCCTCAGAATGGAAAGAAACTTTCCAAAGAGAAGGGAATCATCTCAGATGTGAGTTATAGAGAAATCCACTAATGAAAACCAACTGTGTCCCTGTAAAGAAACAGCTAGCTGCTCCAAGGGAATACAACAGCACATATGCTGGGGGAGCTGAGTAACAAGGTTGTCTGGAAGCGCTTAAAAAATCCAAGAAGGAAACCAACAATGATGAAAAAGTGATAAAAGATGGGGGGAAATTGTTCACAATGTAAACTGCTGTATTTCAGAACATCATTTGCAAAGCATAATGGTGAGGGTGGTGATGAACACAGTAAAGGACACGTGTCATACTGAAGACGTCTCTGGTGCCCTTTTCCTTGAGTATCTCCATTTGAGCCTGGAATGGTCCCTCTCAGCCACGAAGAAAATTAATGCCATCTTCTTCTAACCCCAAAACTAGTTGTCCTCGATGCATATGCATGTGTTTACAGCTAACATGGGCTTGACCAATGACCTGCAAAATTTGCCCTCTGTATTAAGTAACCAGTGGGAGCAGGTTTGCTTTGTTTAATATGTTGGCCAAACGCAGCCCAAAGCATGGCTTCAGGCACAGGGTGTGACTCTTGGGGATGGTCCTGTGCAGGGCTAAGGGTTGGACTCAATGATCCTTGTGGTTCCCTTCCAGCTCAGCATATTGTGAGATTCTGTGATTCTATGATTCCGTGATTCTGTGATTCTGTGATTCACAGATCTTATTTAGCTCTCTTGTAAATCATATGGCCTCACAAAACCTCCATGCATGGCTGCCTGCTCTATGCTTTGAAAAAGACCAATGTTACTCTTTCTCTCTTGACACTTTTGTCCCTCTTTGGAACCCTTTGGATTTGTGCTCTCAATTCCCATTCCTGTTCTTGCATCCCCCAAGCAGAATTGGCCTTTCTTCTGAGAAATCAGCACCTGGAGACCAGTGTGGCCAACACCTTCACCCTCTCTATCACCTCTGGTAGCACTGCATGCCAGTGGCCCCTTCCTTTTGCTTATGCTTGTCCTGGTTCTGAGCCTGTGCCAGAAGCGTGGTTCTGGGAAGGACCTGGTAGCCACACAGTGCCTGATAGCTTGACAGGGCAATGTCCCCTCTAGCTTTTGGCAGTAGATGCCATGCTCTGCGTGAGCAAAGACAGAGTTTCTTTGTTTCAGGAGCTAAAGACTTGGCAGACAAGATAAAATATCTCAGATAAAGAAGTCTCCATTTGGCTGTTTATGAGATTTCTGAAAGTTTTGGCAAACATAAACCCTCCTCTCAGGACCTGGAAAGCAGTTCCTTCACTTTGTAGTACAACCTGCTTTGTTTCCACAGGTTGCCAGTGACCTAATCACTGTGCAGGCTAGTATAAATCTCTGACCTGGCCTGCACATTACTGCAGCCTGCCAGTTAGTTGTCTGCACTTCATACTCAGCTTTCTGCCTTAGCAGTTGAATATTTTACACTGAAATGAGATTTTACTCGGTGAGCTGGAAAGTTCTCGGCAAATTGATCTGCTACCTTACCTGTAGCCTTACTGTGAGAGCCAAAAGTCAGAGCTGGATTTCTGTCCATCTGATAGATTTTAATTCAGATGATAGCCCAGAAGACATATTGCAATGCTCCTGTGGGTCAGCATGGCTGATTGCAACCGAAAGCAAAGCAGACCTTTCAGTACTTTTTAGACAATCAAATGCTTGCAGATACTCAGTTTGATTAACAGATTAACAGATTAACAGATGCAGCCACGTTCAGTCCAGCTCAGTTTAGAAAAATTACACAACATGTCCTGTTTACAGCTTCAGCTGAATGGAGGCAGGAAAGATAAAAGATTTGCTTTATAAACTGCCGATATGTTGCCTAAACCTGGCTCAGGAAGCAAAATATCAACTGCTGTGGAGCATAGGATTTTTAATTCCTGGACAAACCATCACGGTTGTTTTCCCAGTGACATGGCCAACTCACAGCTGAGATAGCACTGAAGTGAGGCAGCTTGTGAGTCAGCTGGAGAGAGAATAATGAATCTGAGATTCTCCCCAACCATCTACTACAGGTTTGCTGTGTAAATGAAACAGCTCTGCACCTCCACTTCCACCTCTGTGGAGGAACTAAACTGCCACAGTGAGGACAAGTAAAGGACTATTGATTTTCCAGGGCATTCTGAAGGTAGGTAACTGAAAGCATCAGAGCAGGCAGATTAACAGGAACATACTTAGAGAATAAGAACAAAATTTGAAAATTATAATACCTTAATCAGAAACAGTTGAGCATTTCGAAAATATTTTCATAAACTTTAGGATTTTTGTTTATAACACCCATGTTTCCTCCTGGACAGTCAGCAACAGACTAACACAAATGCAGAACTTCATCTAGTACTTATATATTCCTGCTAAAATCCATCTGTAAATTGGACAGGAAGACCCCTAAGTCAGAATAAGTATTCACTGCTTGTGCTGGAAGATGTACAATTTACTGAAATTTAATTTTTCATTCAATCTAAGGACTGAAATAGCTGCAGGTAACTCAGTTTATAAGTCACCTGTGCAATTCACATACTCAAACACACTGGTTTTTTTACACACACAAGTAATGGAAAAAAAAGAAAAAAAACTTTTACAATACCTATATTTAGATAGAAACACTTCAGAATGAATAATAATAATTGAACTGGGACAAAACTTGTGAACAAATTATTGGGTAAATCCTGCTAATCCAATTTTCATTTGAAAATATGCGGCAATGCTTCCACACTGTGCTTCAGGTGTTAAATACACCTGAAGAGGTGGAAATCTGCTGTAAGAAGGACAAAGGTGACTCCAGCTTTTGGGCATAGTGAGATGCAGAGCAGTGCTCTGCAGTCAGGACTCTGGTATAGCCATCCAGACAATAACTCCCACCTCAAAGAAGGAAGCTTGGCACACTACTCCTTCTTAGTAGGAGCTTTCAGCACCTTTTTGAACTTACTAATAGCATGTTTGTCAGACCCTGGTTGTCATTGCTCCCATCCAGGAGGGATATTTGCTCATTCTCTGCCCCCAAGGATCTCAGAGTCCTGCCTGGACCCCTGTACTGATCATATCACTCCTGCCTCTGTGCACCTCCACTCTGGTGGAAAGCAGCAGAGGTCACACATCTGCACTAGGGTCCAGATCCCAGTAAGGGCTGCCTAGGCAGAGGAAACACATAAACAGAACTGTGGAGACCACCCCCATCCTTCCATATCTCAAAAAATAAAAGGTTAGCTAGTTGTCAATCAGGGCTAATTAGAATTATAAAAAAAGATGCAAGACATGAAAAAAAGTTAGCACCAAAGAGGGGTGTCCAAGGAAAGAGAAATAAAAAAATTACTAAAGAAGAAGCCAAAATAGTAAGAGGACACAGGTTTGAAAAGACTGTGCCTAACACCAACAGTATTTCTTAGGATTTGTATGAACCAAAGCAAGCTATTCTCACCTCATTCTTTATTTATTTTCTCATGAAGGAATTAAAAGTCAGAAGAAAAGCATCATGCAAAATAGAATGAAAAAAATACATTTTCAAAGTTGCTGCAAAATGTCAATATCCTGTCCTTCAATCTGGCTTCTTAGATCATCAATGCAACCTGGAGTTCAAACTTACCAATATATTTATGTGTAATTTTCCTAGCAAAGATCCTAAAGACTGCTGGCAGTAATGCATTAAGCTGAGGGGAAAAAAAATCCCATTAGGGTCATATTTGTGTATATGTCTCACTGTTCTTGAAGAGATGTTGCCAGAGAACACAAACGGGGCATCATGAGTCAACAAGCTTTTATATTCTCATAATATCCTTTGAGACTGTGTACTTTCTAGCACAAAGCCATATGTTATATGATCACGGAGAATAAGCATTTAATTGTTAGTTTTATATATGGCCATGATTTTGTTTTGATGGATCAACTGAGCATTGTTTGCATAGCAAGCACCATGGAGTCTACATTTCAAGCCAAGTGGCTAAACAAAGCAGTACTGTTTCCCATATGTTACATGACCTTCATTATCACCCTTCACAACTGGAACTGGAAGTGACAATCTTTCTTTTGCATGCATCGCATTTTGGCATTTCATATTTAAATCTTCACAAAGAACATCATAGCAAAAAAATTCAGCCTTTGAGGACAGAGTCTGGAGAAACAGAGAGCAAAGCTCCTACAGAAGCAGTGAGAGCAGAGCCCCACTATCCCGGTAAGGAGCAACATAAGAATATCCAGATAGCAACACTGACCTATTGTGCTTTGCCTATACTTTGGGGTAAATCCTACATTACATATCAGCTCCAACTGTGCTGTGCAGAATGTTGCCTTTGAGTTTTGACACAGCATACCCAGCCAGCCTGACTACTCAGCGTTGGACTGATTTTCACTACCAAAGTAAAAACAAATCTTTGAATCATCTTGCTATCTGGAGTTCAGACACAAAAGGAATTTAAAGCAGCTAAAACTGTCTAGGAGAGAAATTTCAAACAATGGACAGTAAAACCTGAGGGTAACTCATGCCTCAGCAGGCTGAGTTCAACACACATGATAGGAACAGAACCCACAAGTGCTGGCCTCTAGTTGCCCTGGTTACCTTGAGGCCAGTGAGTTCAACAGACCCAAGAATTTTAACTCTTTGCACCTCTGCATTTGTACTAGTATGACAATTCGCATCACATGAGTACCTCTTTGCTATGAATGTCCCTTACTTGAAAATCATTGAGAACCACAACCCTCACACTTACACGTACTCATCCTATAGATAATATTGGAAATAGAAAATCTATGTGGTAGGAAACTTAAAACACTATCAAGAATATTGTTTCATATTTCCTATTGCATTTGAAACTCATGTCAGTAGAGACCTAATGCTTTTATTTTCCTAACAAAGTAATATTGAAAGTTTTACTTCTTAATTTGGATTTCCAAAGGTTCTCCAGAGACCAAATGGAAGAGATTTAAGGCTGTAGGCTAGAGGGAGTTGAAATATGTTTTTTCTTCCTATTTAAAAAACATGGTAATGGCTATGAATAAATCACTTCTGAATTTCATTGTCAATTGCTAACAAATTTGACTTCTTTGTCCAAGAAGCACATACTAGTCACAAAAACAATTTAACCCAAAGAATTAATATTCAAACCTAACTTACTTCTTGTTTCTGGGATATAAAGAAATTCCTCTCAGCCACACACTGAGCTACCCCGAATAAGAAATGGCACTGAAATTTCTTTATTGAATTTGCAGAAACATGATATGTTTTTCTGCATACTGTATGTCTGTCAGAACTGCCACAACTCTACTCCTTAGGTGGCAGTAATTTTGCGTGTAGCTTTTCAGCTTAGCTGACAAAACCCTTAGGTAGCATTTAGGCCAGAGCAACAAAGTCAAGCTGGAGTCTGACATGCTTTCAAAAGGCTAAGGTTTCAAAAGGATAAGGTCCTCTTATCTTAGCATCACGAGTGTTTCCCAGCCTCCCTGTGACTGATTAATCATGTCAATGCAGCATATTTCATGCCTACCTAGCTCATTATAGAACCACAGTATGACTGAGGTTGTAGATGACCTCAGGAAAGCATCTCATTCACCCCCCCATGCGCATGCAAGGTTCCCTAAAGCACATTGCCCAGTACCTTGACCCACAAGCTTTGGAATGGTTCCTGACTCCTCTCAAGGTAGAGTTCCACGCATTCCATATGCCCAGAATATTCTGAGTTGGAAGGGACCCACAAGGACCATCAAGTCTAACTCTTAAGCAAATATCCCATTCTAGGATAGAACCTGCAACCTTGGCATTATTAGCACCATGCTCTAACCAACTGAGTTAATCTCATCTGTAAAGCAGGACAATTTTCAGACCCTAATGCCTGAATTTTGTTTTCCAGCCCAAAGGAACAGCCTTTGGATTTGCATACAAGAGATTCCTGAGTTAGATCCGGGAGAATGTCCACAGGGCTAGTTCTCCTACCATATTGCCTGGAAACTATGTCTAAGTAGAACTGGGGGACTTGGGATATCTAGCAGACATCCCACAAATCTGTCATAGCCTTATCCCAACTAACACTGCAGGCAGAGACCCTGTGCTTGCACAGAGCATCAGGGCAATGTGTCAATGCTAGGACTGACTTTTCCCAAACACATGGGCTCTCCGGTGAATGAAGCATCACAATGGGCTGATCAAGCTCTGCAAATCCCCTGTGGTCTGCGACCTCCAGGTAGAAATGAGGGAGCAGATTACATAACATAAGTGACAGGTCTTGAATGGCAAGCAACTGATTTTAAAACTGCACTTTCTGCTTTGTTCAGTAAAACAAAGTTAATACAATTTGAAGCTGTGGTTCTGCTACTGAATTTAGGCCTCTTGAATGGAAAGTGATCTGCCGGGTCTAGCAGCTGTCCAGGGGGTTGCACTGAGAAAATATGTTTTTCTCATAGCCTGGAGATCCCATGTAGTTGCTGTGCATTAGGATGCATCCTCAGCTCACTACTTTCACTGGGATTTTGCCAGTTAGTCTAGTCGTAACCTCATCTTCTGATTGAAACCTTTATTAAAATGATAAATGGTTTAACAGACAATGATTTATGAGACAAAAATGTGAAAAATGTAATCTCTTGTTCTTCTGCAAATACACACTGGAAGTGAGATGAGATGAGCAGTGTAGTTTATTCCCAGACTGGAAATTCAGGATTTGAGACCATCTAAGAGAACACTAGTGGAAAGGAAAGCAATTAACTTTTTAAAACAGCATATGGACCAGCAGATTTTTTACTCTGAAAGGGCAGAGTAGCAAGACTTTTTTCTAGGCTAGATTTGCAGACATATCCTGTCAGAGCAAATGGGCACTCTAAGTCCTAGTCTTGAAAACCTGTACATTTCTGGAGTTTGCTGATACAGAACAGCTAACTAGCTGTAGTGGAAATTTTTCCATGGAGAGAATTTTCCATGAGAAAAAGCAGAGGACTGGCTGCTTGTTTGTCAATTCAACCCAACTATACTTTGAACTTCTGGTTTCTCTGTACACATTCTGGTGAATGACCTGTTTGAGGTCTTCACCTCTCTGTTTTTTGCTCAGGCTCTCCAAGTGCATGCCAGGAACCTGAAGGCCTTTGGTTTATAGGTGTCAGAGGCCACTCCAAGGTGAGTAAGCAGCTCACCAGTTCTCCAAGTTTTTCTCCTTTACTGTATGGGTCAGCCCGGCAGTCAAGCAGTGAACTTCACGGCAAGCTCCCTGCCCATCCAGTAATTTTGATTCTCAGGCTTCCACACTCTGCTGTTCCCTGCACTGCTTGGGAAAAACAGCAGTTATTCACTGTCTCCTAGAGCTCACCTAGGACTTTGGGGGTCTCCTTACCAGGTATCTGTCTTGTTGACTAACCACCTTCCCATGATCCATTCTATATTGAACAGCAAGAATGTGGAGACAGGCTGCTTACAAACAAGACAGGGGCAGCAAGGAGAGCAGAGCACTTAATTTTTTCTTTCATTAAGTAGAATTTCCTGGAAATCTCCCCGTGATGGGAAATAAACCCCAAAGTCTGCCCTTTGACATTTTGTCCTCATTTAGAACAAAGCCCTTTTAACAATACAGCAACATTTCCCAAGAAGAGGTTCTCATTTTGTCAGCACCACGGATGGGGCTATTTGTTAGTTCCATCCTTCAGATGGAAGCCAGAGACACATTCCCCCCCTCTCTGAAGTGTGCACACAAAGAAAGGGCGAGGGAAGCAAGAACTAAATGTGACTGGAGCTTTGAATTTCTGCAGAACTCTACTCCTTAAGGAAAAAATGCCAAGGATGAGTTCTGGAGTCTGAGGCATTTCATATGAGGCTTTTTTTACTCAAAATTAAGGCTAGAAGAGTCCTTTTTTAGTGAATGGCAAATTGCAAAAGCAGACGCAGAGGAGGGGTCAAGAGACCAAAGAAAGCTCAGAGTGTCTTTTTCTGACATTACTTTTGAATCCAGACTTCTACATTAAGAAGTTTTTCCAACTGAACATTAGTGAAGGGGGTAGGATTTGTCAGGAAGTGGCTGTAGCAACTAATTTCATTTTATTTATCCTTTTTAGAGAAATATCTCTTTTCTATCACACTGAAGGCCAATTTTATTGGGAAGACTCTTCACTGGGTTACCTGATGTGAGGGTCCCATGAACCTGGAGTCAGTATTATCAGCAAAAAATCCTTTCTATTTTGGCTATAGCTTTTGTTATCACATATGGCCTTGGTAACACCATAAGTCAAAATACATAAAATTAGTCAGTTAACCAGGCTCATTTTCTGGACATCACTTCTTCTGCTCCATTTAGAGAAAATACAAAGAGTATATGTTCCTAGGGAATCTCAGAGAAGGTTGGGAATTGAACACAAATTGGCAACCTACTGGAAAAGAGTTTGGAAAAAGCACTACAAGAGGAAACCTCACCCTTCTCCCAGGCTTCCCTTTGGGAGAAAGCTATTTCCCTTCCTAATTATATTTTATAGGTGTATTCTTAAGTAATGCATTAACTACACAATAAATATGAAATTCGCAGGGATAGTGCTGGGTGTTAGTTCCAGTTGTCATATGTTACTTTCAAATGTTTTTCCAGTCTGTTTGCCAAAGAACTATGAAGGATGATGATGGTGCGTGTGTATATTATGACATATATAATGGGTGTGCAACTTCATTATTCTTAGTGCATGTCTACACTTTGAAGAAAAATGCCTTAAATCTCCAGTTTCCACCACCTCAACTATGTTGCTTTTGCATCATCCTTACAGTCTTTATTTTAATCACTGGATATTAGATTATTCTGCCTTTTCTCAGCATGCAAATCATTTTAGTAGGTGCTTAAAAGTGAGATGATGAAAATGACTATTTCTATTCAGGTATCAACTGGGAATCTGGAAAGTGTAAAAGCATAAATGTTTCTAAAGAAGAATAATAAAAGCACATTGGTATGTCTTTTCAGTGGAACCCGAAATGATTTTTTTACCACTATCTTATTACACAACTTTGTTTTCTTTCAGTATATCTTGCTATCATGAAATAAAAAAATTAAGAAATATAATTTAGTGAATGAAAAAGCCTTTTGATGAGTGAACAAAAAAGGTAATTTTTTGCATTTACTGAATCCCATAGTTACACATCATGCTTCACTTGAATATATGCACTGTTATGACTTCATGGGTGGGAGCAAAGAGGAAGAATGGGTAAAATGAAACATACCAATCTGTCAGATCATCAAACAAAATGGTCTCAGCTAGAGAAGGGAAAAAAGCTCCTTCCAATTGTATTTTTCACACCCCAGGATCACACATGGTGGAAGGTATTTCATTCATTTTTTTCAAATTCTATTTCCTTTCCTCAAGATGTCTTTTTATCTATGATAGTGGAGGGTGTGTTTTATATTCATTAGGTCAAGTTCGCACCTGGTGTAACCCTAGCCAAGCCTGTGGCATTGGGCCAGGAACAATTTCAAACTCTGGTCTCCTTCTTGCTGGGATCATTACCACCTGAAACCGGCATCCTTCCCCAGGGCATGGCTTTCAGATCAGTTAGTCAGCGTGCACAGACATGAGGCAATGCTTTTTGCCCAGGGATTGGTAGCTGCCTGTGATTCCTGTCTATAAATTGGTAAAACGAGACACCTCTGGGCATTGGTGGAAAGTAAACTATACACAGACATCTCTCTTCCAAAATGGGAGCTTAAATGACAAATTTGGGACAGGTGCTGTCCTGAGAAAGAAAAGAGTGCCTCATACAGGCATTTTGGCAGAACCACAGCTACATTAGTATGGGCTGTTACTTTTCACAGCTCACATTAAAAGCTGGCTCTAGGGTAGGTTTGCCCTTACATACTCCACAAACGGCAAATACTCAAACAATATTCCAGTGAACCCTTAATTTGAGCCTGTATTTAAGCTATAGCTGCCATTTCTTATTTACTGTTTCATTTTTGGTTTACTGTGGCTTGAAACAATGGAATGTGTCATGAAGATCCGGCAGTGCATAAGCTTACTCCCTGTGCAGCCCAACTTCCCACATTGAAGTCCCCAAGCAAAAAGATGCTGGGTGATGCTTGTAGATGATTAGAAGTCCTCTTTCATGTAGAGACTAAAAATTTTTGAATTAATGGAGCTTTAAGTCTAATAAAGCTCAGAATTTTGAAAAACTGTCCTATTTTAAAATCAAAAAAAGTCATAGCAAAATCAGGTTAACTTTTATCCTTTGCTTTTTTTGTTATTAATTGCCACATGAAAAGCCTGAAACAATGGGGAAATTGTTTACTTCACATAGTTTTCATTTTTCCTCTGGCTTTAAAAAAATTTTATAATTCTTTTCATCTGTTAATTGAACTGCTCAGAGAAATATTATGCAATAATATCCAAGCTCCCTGTACTTTACATAGCTAATGAGAGAAACAGCAGTCAGGAGCCTCCCGTAGGTCCAGTAGGTTCTTGAAGTGGTGCAATGTAGCCTTTACACGAAAGCTGCATAAAACATTAGAAAATGCTTTCTTGAAGATGAGAGTGGTAGCCTTTTTTTTTCCCCTGTCCCTTTCCAAAGGATGCAAATTCCCTGAGGCTGCATCAACACAGCCAAGCAGCAGCATTTAGTGCTACCTCAATACAAGGACTCTGCTGGGAAGTAAAATCAGAGATTTAACTGATCTTAATTCTATCAGTGCAAATGAGGAACAGCTCTTTGAAAATTAATGCAGAGATTAGGTGTAAAACAATCACGAAGTCATTGTGGCCAACAGAGCTGGTCCAAGTGCCAATTGCCTTTCTCATGGTAGGAACACTGGAACAGGTTACCCAGAGAGGTGGTGGATGCCCCATCCCTGGTAACATCCAAGGTCAGGCTGGATGGGACTCTGAGCGATCTGATCTATTTTAAGATGTTCCTGCTCATTGTAGGAGGGTTGGCCTAGGTTATCTTTAAAGGTCCCTTCCAACTCAAGCTATTCTATAATTCTGTGAACTTCCTTGAACAGTCAGCCCCACATAGTGTTTCAAAGCCCACGCCTTCTGATAAGACTAAGATGTGTACATGACTGTTTGTTTTTTACAGCAGAGGAATAATGCACCTATGCAGAGTCCTTGTCCTTATGAAGGAAAAAGAAATCCGCACTGTGACGTAGTAAAGTAACAATAACACTTACAAAGTAACAATGACACTTACATGTTATTGACCTCAACAACATCAGCAAAAGCTGAAGTGTCCTGACTTCCATGAAAGCAGTAATTTCAGCTAATTGTCTCACTGAATGTTTTCTCACCCTGACCACATCTAGAGTAAGTGCAATAAAATGAACACCTTCTTTGGCAGTGAATATATAACCTAGGAACCAAATCAGCAGGGAATTCACTTCCACCACTCTCTCGAATTCTGTAAATTATCCAATTTACAGAAAATACTAATAATGGAGGTACTGGAGGCTTTTGGGAGCACAGGATCAGAATTGAAAAAATGAGCTGAAATGCAGGATCCAGCAAACACTGAGACAGAGTCCACTCTTAGCAGTACCATGTTCACAAAACCAAGCAGAATTACTCTTGCTTTACTGAAGTGCAGAATTCTGAAGAGCAGAATTTGTCACAAGTAATCATGGGAATGTGGGTGGGTAGAAGTTCAATGTAGACAATTAGGTAAAAAGTAATATCTCCCAGAAAAATATCTTACTGTCCTTAAAAAAGATTGCACTTTTAAACCTGCAAGGATTTCAGGGAAAGCACTCTTTTAGTCTTTAATTTCTGTTTGTCCGTATTTTTGAAATGCTGGTCCTGCATTGAAGAAAGGCATCCTAAATTATGTTCTAAGAGAAATTCCATACTACTTCATTTTTATTTATTAAGCATACTCCAAAATATTTTGAAATATTTTTAAGCATTTTGATTGATATTTTCTTTTTCTGCAATAAAATACCATGAGAAAAATGGATCTATCCATTGTTCAAAAGGGAAAATATGAGTAACAACACAATTTTGAAAAGATAATTGGCTATGATGAAATGAAGAAATAATGGAAGAAAGAAAAGAACAAGTGCCACTCACTACCTCCAGATATTCCAGGAGTATATAACTTCGCACTTAAATGCAACCATCCTTTATAATTGAAAGCAATATAGTCTTGAAGAATACATCCAAAGAGCACTTCTTTCATGGTGTAAAGCAGAGTTCATATGTGGGCTTACTCCTCCTCTCTTCTTGATAGTATAACCCAAACTCGCCCATAGCTCTCATTCTACAAAGAAAACTGAGTAGTACCTCATATTTTGCAAGCCACTTAATCCCAATGAGTTTTTAAAATCCACTTCAAAACAGTGATGGTCACCCTACTGTGCTTTCTGACCTTCAGAGCACCTGAAGGTGCAGTGTAAACTGCTGTGTAAATCCATTTTAAGAATTCTGTGGCATTTGGTAGAAGATGTTCAGCTGGGAAAATCCCTAGCATAACAGCACACAAAAAGTCACGTCAGTCCTCCTCCCAGCATATAGGACATTCAGGGACAGATGACACAGCAAATATTTAATGAAACTAGACTATTCTTCTGCCAATTGTTTTCTTCATGTATTGCTACATATTCCTTCAAAGCAAGACTTTTAATTTTCTAAAGATATTTGCGAGTTATTGTTTTTTCAAAAGCAGTGTGAAAGCATACTCAAAATTCCTCACAATGACCTATTAAATATTTACACTTACAACTGTCTGTGTCAATTTTTTATTGGTGAGACATGCTATCCACCTTAGCTAACCAGGAACATTTCCTATCTGCTTTTGGGACTGTCTAATTTCTAATAGTCATGTATTTATGACAGAAACTGAACATATAAACAGTCAGATTTGCCTGTTAAAAAACAAAGGTATAGATAGTGCTTCTGTGGATACACTCTTCTGTTGAAGACTAATCTTTTATTACTGTACCTCTTTAGCAATTAAGTATAACCTCCTGTGTCTTTCTATCAAAGAGACCTCAGAAGAAAAACTTAGTGATGATAAAAATTCTAAATATAATATTACAAGATGGTAACACTATCCTCCTAGTTACCATTAGAAAACCTGCTTTCAAGCATTTAATTTTGCCAAACTTGAAGTGTGTCAGCTGAAGTTTTCCATCCTCAAAACCACAAGCATTCAAGCATTTATGAGGAATCCAGGGGGGAATTTTCCTTTTTTTTTTTTTTGTGAATTTCCATTTGAAAAGCTTTAGTGCCTGTTTGGAAGGGCAAATTCTCTCTTTCCCCTGAGGGAAAAAGGGGTCAACAAATTCTTGGGTTGTGGAAGAGCTGCACATCTGCAAGGGCTGAACAGATGAAGGTCTCTATTCATCATGGATTGATAATGCTGTGGTCACGGTCAAAACACTTCAAAGGGCTTTTCTGTCCAGGAAAAGTCCTTGATGAAAGTAAACAGAAAGCACCATACAGCTGAGTCTCACTTAATGGAAAGAGAGATAATCCATTAGATTTGGAAGAAGAGCTCCTCCTGCAGAGATCAAACTAGCCCAGGAATAAGAGGGGTTTGGGGTATATATACTGGCTGACGCGGGACTGAGAGCAGTTAGTCCTAGAAGGTAGGATCTCTAGAAAATGGAAGTCTTTCCCTTTTATTTCAGTTCCATGGAGATTGTGACAACCTCCATGCTTGCAGCAAGCAAGTTTTTCTACGTGTCCTCTACCTTAAACCTGAGAATGTTACTCTTCTGTTTAAAAAATGTGGTTCCTTAAAAAAACCAGTAATAATTACAGTTCACACCTCCTCAGCAGATGTTTCAACCTCCCTGAAGAGTCAGTCACTAGTAAGTTGCAACCCATGGCTTAGAAACACTTTACCTGCTAATACAGCTATGGACCATGCTGTTCTTCTGTATTTGAATACTGACTCTTTGATGTGGAGTCCAGAGCACACAGATGAGAAAGTAAGGTAACTGAAGGTTGAAAAAGACCATCCTGAGAATCCCTGTGGTGGAAATAAATATTTAAATCTTGCAGAAAATTTGTGAATGTAGTGTACCAGTATGAAGCTGCAGCATAGAAGGTAATGTCTTGGTTAATCTGATTTTGAACTGAACAAGTATTAGAAAGTATTGAAGTGGGTTATTCCACATTTTCTTTGATCATACCAAACCTGATTCTGATATTCAGAGTCCTGCAGGGTATGATCTGGCTGCACTACACTCCTTTAGTTATTTATGAGACCATTGTGTTCTGGAGAATATCTGGATACGATACATACTGATAGTATATGATTTTACTCAACAAAAAACTGCTAAAGCCTTTACCAAAGAGCATTATGGAAACTAAACAACTTACAGAAATAACTTTATCTATTTATATTAAATATTTTATGCATAAATTAGAGGTGTCTATTAAATATAATATTCTTTCCAGTATTGAAAGTGATCTGACCATACTGATTGTTGTTAAAGTGGGAATGGTAATTTCAGTTTTTCCCTTTTTTTTAAAGAAAACTGATTAATAAATTCTCTTCTGGCAAATTTAACTGAAAAGGTAGCACAATTTTGTAAGCAAAAGAAAAAATCTGTGTTGTTTCACCAGTCACATACATGCTCTCTGTTTTTACCTAGAGTCAACGAACATTGAGAGTGTCTAGTTTTTTAAAAAAAAAAACAGTTGTCTAAAAAAATCTTTTCTAATATCGAGACAAATAAACTAGGAAAAATACAAGACATTAACATTTTTCCCATTATTTTATTCTCATATTACCTTAACATTTCTGAAAATATTTAACAATTATTTAAAAGACAGAAATAATTTCTTCTAAAGAGAAGATATTTGTCACATATTCCCTAATAAATTTACAGAATGTAGCGTAAATAGTAAGCCAGTAAAACTCTGCTTTCAAACAACAGCTATGCTGACTCCAGTAACCCCAAAGAAGTATAACAGAAGGACTCCCATGGCATTTCAGAAAGATATACAGTCCTTCTTTCTTTCAAATTAATTTAAAAATTTTGTCACAGACAGATCAAGCTTTAAAAATGTAACACTTGTTATTTTGCTTGCATTTTCAGTCTAAAGTAGTCTCAGTCTAGCAAAGCACTACAGAATACATCTAACTATAAACATTCAGTAAGTCCTTTGAAAGCCACTTCTGAGGTGATTTGCTAGAATGAAGTCAGAATGAGTAGACTCCTTCTTTTCTTGATCTTCTGTACTTATTATTGCAATAAAGGTAACAGACTGTACAACAGAAAAACTTTGGGAACAGCTTGAGGAACTTGCAGAAAATGAAATCAGAAGAAAATTGTAGTTTAGAGGGAACGTCATGCCACTTGCTTAAGGCCAATTAGCAGTCTTCTTTCTCTCAGCAAGTTGTTATTCTCAGAGTACCACGGCCAAAGCCCCACAGGTTGGCAAGTATCAGGGTAGAAACAACTGGAGTCTACCATCCAAGGTGGCTGTGGTGAGCTGCAGTTCAAAAGAAAAGAACATATGGCTTTAATAAAGATCTTTCCAGTGAGAACAGTTTGCTTTAGAGTAACAAACCAAATGAAGATCATTAAGATATTTCTTTTATGTTAAGATGTCCAGGATTCATTTCCAAAAAAAGGAGCAACTTAACCTATAGACTCTTCTCAACGAAGCTAATCTGAAAATTCCATTTTACTTAGATTTTTCTTTTCCAACTATTTTCAAATTTGTGTCAACATCCGCTAACACATCAACAGTCTGTAAAACTGAAGCATATGTTTAAACCACATAGAAAGTCAAACAGACTTCAATGTGTATGACTCAAGAAGAGAGTATGGAAGAAATAAGAAAGAGCTGGAATAAATGAAAATGGAAAATACTGTGAATTAAATCAGGCATACCAACAAATGCAGTTTTCTAATTTTTATTGGTGTTAAATGTAGAATAAGAATTTCCTTTGCAAGAAAGTATGTTGAAAAACTTCTGTGAAGACGCAAGTCTCGAATACATGCATAAAGAGCCTTCAACTGCATTTAGCTTTCTTTTACCAGTCTCAGATCTTGATTATAAAATAAGAGAAAATACTATTTTCTGCAATTACTTCTACCAACAAGCACTTGAAAACCTGCTGTACCTCAGAAAGGGATGATCTACAAACTGTACCACTTATTTTCCATGAAAATTTCAAGATGCTTAGTCCTTGCATATTAGAATTTACAGTTATTCATACCAGCGATAAAAGTCTGAATAGCAGGAACCAAACATGCATCTCATTCTCCAACCAGTTCATTTAGTTAACTTTGCACATCCTCATTTTTCTTGATTTGTTCTTTCTTTAATGCTTTTAATAATTTGTTTTATTCCTTTGGATGAAGAGCCTCTGTGGTCAATAAGTTATCTTCTTGGGTTTGTATTCCCTCCTTCAACATCTCCAATGATCAATTCTTCTAATCTCTCATAACTCTTATCTCCCAAGACCATGACTGTTGTTCTCTTATTTTCTTCTTTCTCACTCTCATTTATGTAACATAAAAGTATAGACTACCAAAACCTGTCAGATTTAATTCCTCCAGCTCTATTTTTTACAGCTATCCAAGACTATTACATATCTCCAAAGACTTCTAGTATCTCCTTATCTACCTCTGTAACTTATTATTGTGTTGTTGTTTAACCCCAGATGGCATCTGAGCATTGTGCAGCTGCTTACCTCCTCCATCCACTCGCAGTGGGATGGGGGAATCAGAAAAGAACAAGTGAGAAAATTCATGGGTTGAGATAAAGATAGTTTAATGGGAAGGAAAAGGAAGAAAAGACATAATGATAAAATAATTATAAGATACAAGTGATTCACAATGCTCACCACTCACTGACCAATGCCTAGCTAGTTCTCAAGCAGATGCACCAGGTCAGCTTTCCCCCAGTTTATATACTGAGCATGACATCTTATGGTATGGAATATCCCTTTGGCCAGTTTGAGCCATCTGCTCTGGCTGTGTCCCCTCCCAACCTTCTCACTGGTGGGGCATGAGCAGCTGAAAAATTCTTGACTT
This sequence comes from Manacus candei, assembly GCF_025592945.1. Lineage (NCBI taxonomy): Eukaryota > Metazoa > Chordata > Aves > Passeriformes > Pipridae > Manacus > Manacus candei. The sequence continues at coordinate 243,805 of NW_026138129.1, read as the reverse complement.
GTTATAAACACTATTTAGCAACAACTAAAACAGTGTGCTATCAACACTATTCTCATACTAAATCTAAAGCACATCAGCTACTAGGAAGAAAAATAACTCTATCACAGCTAAAACCAGGACATATTGTAAAGATGACATATCTATAAAATATCTAAATAATGTATCCTTTCTAAATTTCCGTAGCCATTTATCTTGTGGAAGAAAAACAAAAAAATAAAATGCTTTTATTATTATTTCATGTTATCAAAAGAGAAATGATCTTACCTGAGAAATCAGAGATGAATTCTATTCTATACTGAGGATTCATTATTACAGGAGATAATACAGAAACCTTGTTTAGCTTTCAATTTAAAACAAAATAATTTTAAACAAACTGAAGTTTTACAAGACCCAAGGAGGTCATCTTGTCCATCTTCACGCTCTAGGTGCAACCACTGGAAACATTAGAAGAGTTTAGCTATGGCTTTGTTTGACTAAATGTTGAAAATTTTCAAGAAAATTTCACAACTCATTCCAGTTTTGCACTGCCCTTCCTTAATATCCAACCTGAACCTCAAAAACTGCAATGTGTGGTCAATCCTCCGATCATATTCTCTGACAGTACTGAAACACGGCTTGGCTGCCACCTGCTAAATGTATTTGCTACACTGCTATTACATTCTTCCAGAGTCCTTCTGTTTTCACTAATCAGAAAAAATTATCTTTCTACTCCATTTAACCACCTCCACAATTTTGGCAGCACCATATCAATAATTAGACTGTTAAAACAACACTCATAATCAAAAAAATTGCCTAATTATTAAAGAAATATTTTATAAAAAAATAGAGTTTTCAATGGGCTTAATGAGTCATTAGCATTCTGAGTTCTTTAAATATTGGTGTGGATTTTTTTCCTTCTCAGACTCAGGTCCCCTTGGGTTACATCTAGACATTATATGGGTTAATGTAAACTAGCTCTGCTCTAGTCCAATGGATTGAAAGTCTGTGAGCACACTGAGTGCATCCCTGGAGTTCATTTTCTGGTTTGGTTTTATGAGAGACAAGCCCAAAATGCATTCTCACAAACCATACAGCAGTGAGAAGTGAAGGGGGATAAATAGGGATAACTTGTTGAATCACTTCAAAAGCACATTTCTGCTCTTGAATCTTGCATTGGTTTCACAACTAGCAACAATCAAGAGCAACAGTAAAAGGAGACACTGTGGAAATGGCTTTTATTATATTTTTCCTGTTCAGAAAGTGGTGCCTAAGGCAATGCTTTTATTTGGAGCAGAAGAATAGATAAACTGGAGCAAAGAGCTGGAGCTATGGTCTGTCTTGGTATCTTCAGAAGTGCTATAAACAAATACCTATGAAAGAGTGAGATAGTCTTTCCTAGGGGGTCTAACCTAGTGCTAGGTTAACGGTTATACTCCATGAATTTAAGGGTCTTTTCCAAACAAAATGACTCTATGGTTCTATGACTTTCTGAAACAAATACATTTTCTACATATTTACTGATGTAGTCAAGGGTTGACTCCGGTGACCACCCTCAGCATGAAACAGTCATTCCTAGCATCTAAAATCTGATCTCTTCATTCATCCTGATATGGAAGAGTAATGGACCTTCCTGCCCTCACTGATCTATCATAACACAGACAGTGTTGCCATCCTGGTCTTGTTTTTAGGGTATAAATTCACTGCTGTATTCTTCCTATACAGGACTGGAATTTCAGTCTCTACAGGACTCATTACTTGTTGAGGTTTATTAATTTGTCTCTCTTCTATGCTGTCATTAACATAAAGCATATCTCCACTGCTAGCAAGATGTGGTCTGTGTTCCCTGTACACTTTGCAATCATGTACTGGAGTGCCTCACTGATTACCCTTCTTCCATCAAATTTGTGATAAGCCTAACAGATCATCCAGGCTGCTTTTGCCCAGTGCTGACCACTCTGTTTTCCCATTTTATTTCTTATTATCTGTGCAAATGTATCAGTAGTTCTTTTTTTGGAAGCCTTTTTCTACCTGACTATTTTTAGCCTCTGACATACCTGTGATGCTACAGAAATTCTGCATCTTGATCTTTTCCAGAAGTGTCATCCCAAACTCGACCTTCAGTTTTAAAACCTTAGTTCCATTATGACTCAGACTGAATTAATCTTTTCTGGATATATGTTCCTGGAACGTCCTGGTGAGTTTCCCTAATGTATCATATTTTTAAATGCATTACCCACTTCAGCACCTGCATCTCTTTGTTGTCAGACTTCAGTAAATATTATTTATGTGCTCAATAAAAGCAAAATTCTCATCTGTATTTAACATGACGTTTTTATAGGCAACTAAAACTAGTAACTCCCAGCAACTCTTTTGATGTGTTAAAATTCCTTGACCAAAATATAATATATCAATCTTAAATCCATCTTAATGTTTCTATACTAATATTCCAAAATCTTTTTCACGTATATATGATATTGATGAAGAAAACCTGAAGGAATAAGCCACCCCAAATAAATGCAAACTCCTATAATGGATCTGATTTGTTTGACTTAGTCTTCTCAAACATAGGTAGAAATCTGTGTAAGTATATAATAATCTTCAAGCAGCAAGACAAAAAAAAAAAAACAAACAACAAATTAAAGACCCTAATCTAAAAGAATATAATCTACTTCATAGTCTTCTGCCACTAGAGCTAATGAAGAAACAAATACATGAGAGAAGGTAGTTATATCTTTATGCCACTCCCCATAGAAATGCAAATGCTTTGAGTATAAATGTGATGCAGGACAGGGTTTTAGGGAAAGCTCTGTATATTTTCCAGCTTTAAGATACAAACCAATGCTTGTTAAGTCCAACAAATTTTGTTTTAAGTTTCCTCTAACTTCAAGGGGCTTTAAATAATATCTTAAAACTGGAACAACACACTAATTTAGCTACTCTTTACAACTCACAGCAATCCAAAGAATCTCTTTTCACTACTTGCTGCTATACTCTTAGTGACAACATAAACAGGCCCCCAAATGCTGTTTTTCTTTTAAAAGTCCATATTAAATATTTCCATTCCAGAAAGCATGCCAGTTTGGCAGTAGACTCTCATGTGTGAAGAACACTAGGACAAAGTGTTATTTGACAGGAGAACTACTGGGAAGGTGTCTCAAACAAAATTTATACCATGAACCTAAATAAATTATTTTCTCCTTTCTTTAGTGTGATCTTTGCTCACTACATATGTTGCCTTTCTCCAAACTTTTCAATTTTTAATGACATCATTATATTAGCTTGGGCTTTACAACATCATACCTGTTTTTATGTCAAAAACTATTATTAATTTTGTTGTTGATTTCACTAGAAGCAGAAAGATGAAGAGTAAAAGAATAGTCACTTTAAAACGTCCAGACACCTTTGCAGTAAAAAATGAACTTAGGAAAGGACTCAATAAACACAGTTGCATTCTTTTACCAATCTTACCTTAATTAGAGGTATCATGCTAATCACCTAACACTATTTCAATTTTATTTCTGTCACAAATAAAATACATTCTATTCCTATGCCTCATTACAATTGTTAATTCTTCTTTCAATTTTTTCTTTCAATTACATCATCAATAAGAAATTAAGAACATACCATGAACATTTCCTCTTCTATTATAACCTTGCTTTACTGCCCTATTGGTAAAATCATGCCATACATTAACAATGCATGTTTATATGGGCATTTATGTTCATATCCATACATACACAGACTTTATGTTTACTTTCTTCAAACTTTAAAAGTAGTTTTATGTACTGATTGTGTTTCAGATAAAGAATACCTCAGAGCCTTTCTTACTGAACCCACAAAGGTTCAGGAAGCTGCATTTAAACAAGAGTGCTATGTTAGTATTACCATGTCTTTATAAATACACATCAATTAACATATACAAACACACAACACAATTTAAAATACAGCTGGCTTGCCTCAGGATATTACACTGAAGAAATCTAAAATGTCTTACTTTGCTGGTTCATGTACATAAAAATAGTATAAGGAATAAACTTATCCATTGTTAGAGTAACTCAACCTAAACCTACAATTGGTTCTAAATCTACAGTATCTAAACAGCCTGTAAGATGTTTATCCCCACATTTGGGATTCCCTTGGAGAGTTCATACTCAGAGTCAGCGTTTCTTTGCTTTCTGACAAAAAAGCTGAAAAATTTCCATATTCCTGCATGAAGCCCTGCTCCCACTGGAGTTGAGAGGAAAGTCACCAGCAACTACAAGGAGCTGGAAATAACCTCTAGGAGTTTGTGGTTTATACCACCAACAATGATTACCACTTCTGCTTTAGGTATTCATATTGACTGCTACATCTGTTTTGTAGTCACAAAAAGAGACTTACAGAACTTAAAAATCCTGAGGAGATTGAGATGTGGAATAGGAATGCTACAAAAATATTTTGAATTGTAAGAACAATGAAAGTCTTAGGAACAGATTCTCTTTGCTGACCAGATTTTAAACTGGATAATTCTACTGGCTTGCATGTTTTAACTTCACTTTTCCATTGTTTTGACTGACATATTTGTCAGTTACATCTCAGTTGCAAATAGTCCTTCTACCACAAAATTTGACCATGCAACTAATTCTTTAGATGGTGTAGTGGGTTGACCCTGGCCAGATGCCAGGTACCCACTAAAGCCACTCTCTCGCTCTCCCTCTGCAGCTGGACAGAGGAGAGAAAAAAACCAGTTAAGGATTCATGAGTTGAGAGAAAACTGGGAGAGGTCACTTACTGATCACCTTCACAGGCAAAATGGACTCAAAGTGGGGATAGTACTTAAATTTATTACTAACAGGATAAGAGCAAAGGAGTGAGAAATAAAACAATCTTAAAAGCACCTTCCCACCACCCCTCCTTCCTTCCATGTTTTCCTCCTCCCTCCCAGTGGTGCAGGGGGATAGGGAATGGAAGTTATGGTCAGTTGTTGCTTCTGCTGCTGCTGCTCAGGGAGAGGAGTCCTTCCCCTGCTCTCTTGGGGTCCCTCCCACGGGAGACAGTCCTTGTTGGACCTCTCCGGCATGAGTCCATCCCTCGGATGGAAGCAGTTTTCTTCCCAAACTGCTGTCCTGTGGGTCACTCCTCCATGGGGTGCAGTCCTTCATGAATGAGCTGTACCAACATGGATCCCCCACAGCGGCCACAAGTCCCACCCGGGAAAACCTGCTCCAGCGTGGGCTCCCCTCTCCATGGGCTGCAGGTCTCCGGCAGGACCCTGCTCCATCTTGGGTTTCCCACGGGGTCACAGACTCCTTCGTGCATCCACCTGCTCCGGCATGGGCTCCTCCATGGGTTGCAGGTGGGTCTCTGCACCCCGATGGTCCTCCATGGGCTGCAGGGGCACAGCTGCTCCACCATGGTCTGCATCACAGGCTGCAGGAGCCACAGCTCTGGCGCCTGGAGCACCTCCTGCCCCTCCTTCTGCACTGACCTTGGTGCTTTGTTGTTCACATGTTCTCGCTCCGCTCTTCCCTGGCTGGAATTCTTTCTGTGCAACAACCTTCTATTCTTAAATATGTTATCACAGAGGCATTACTATCACTCCTGATTGGCTTGGTCTTGGTCAGTGGCAGGAAGCCCGTCCTGGAGCTGGCTGGCATCGGCTCCATCAGACATGGGAAGCTTCTTGCAGCTTCTAACAGAAGCCATCTGTGTAGCTGTCTCCTCATTACCAAAACCTAGCCACAGAAACCCACTACAGCTCTCCATAAAACACCACAAGGAAAGGTACACACCTCAGAATGGAATCCATAAGAGCAGCATGCTGAGTAGGGAGCTATTTGCCAACACATCCAACAAAGAAATGATGAAATCAGAGGTATGCCTTCCATCCTTTCCCAGGATTTGGCTCCTTACCATGAACTAGGCAGTGGGAAGCTACCTCCACTCAGGATTCACAGTCTAGAACACTTTCCTTAAAATGGTTGTTTATGGCCTGCATTGTTGTAACTATTGGCTGAATACTGCAATTCACAAGGGATTTTTTTTTTAGTTTCTGAATATTTTATTCAATATTCACTTCAGAGATACAGAGATATAGAGATATAGATATACAAAGGTACTCCAAACAGCAAACTCTTTTAGACAAGGACCTCCACAATTTTGGGTACTATCAAAAAATTGATACCATGTAAGAGAAACTCATGCTAGGAAGGGAAACTCCAGTATGTGTTATGGCATGTGGCTGCAGTTATGGGCAGGAGTTGGCAGAGTCGTTCATCTCCAGATGAACTAAATAATAACCTGCACTGACATTTCCCCACAAAGTGAGTATAGGACATGGAATGAAAAGAACATTCTAGATGAAGAAATGTTGATCTGTTTCATGTATCATCAAGATCCATTCTGCAATTAAAAGTTTCTCTGTCCCTGCTCTTCCAATTAGAAATTGTTCCAGGTCCCCACTCATTTGACTATTAGGCAGGAAAATAGAAAAGAGGTTTTCAGTTTTTCCATGATTGTAGTTTCTAAGGAATACTTTTTGAAAGTTTCATGGATGGAATAAGGATTCTACTAAGAATTCCACATTCTACAATATTTCACTATTTCATGATTTCAGGCAATTCTCCCTTCCGTATAGTTCCGTAGCTCAAGTTCTGTACAGCAGACACAAATTAGCACAGATCAGAGGACAGTTGCTTATCTGGTTGCTCATTTTTTCAGCCACATATCCAGACATATCTCTCACCTATTCCACTTTAAATGTGTGGCACTGTAATAAAGCAGTTGTCATAATTACAGCATATTGAAGGCCATCTTGGAGCAGTCAGGTTATTGTCAGTTTGCCCAGAGAGATTGTGGAGTCTCCATTCTTGAAGATATCCAAAAGCTGACTGGTCATGGGCCTGACCAACCTGCTGAGCAGGTCCTGCTTGAGCAAGGGTGTTGGACTGGATGACCTCCACCAATCTCTTCCAACCTCAACCATTCTGTAATTCTGTGATACTAGACTGGTGAAGCAGGGATCTGAAGATACTGCATGATGAACAACAACAAAGAGTGCAATGCCGTACAGTACGTTATTTGCCTCAATCATTATTATATAAGAAAGAAGGTGCCAAGATTAGTCAAACATCGGTAGAATTAAGTGAAATCCATTTAAATTTTCAAAAATTAAAATATATAATTGGTGGTATTTTTAATACATTTTTAATGCAGAAAACACTTTTACTATATTCTTACAATAGCAATTTTTGATAGTCTGCAAAATACACTTGGAACTCACATGGCTGGACAAATGATCAGGAATGTTTTCCAGATCATTTGCTTTAATGATGGGTTTGAAACAACTTAAATGTAATCTCAGACATTCTTCAAAAGCCTGCCACAATCTCTGAGGCTACTAATGTTTGCATGACATCATTTTCCTTACAATCCTGTGTCTTCACTCAGTAACTAAAAAACTGAGGGAAACATGAAAAAGAGTTTTACTAGGATCCTACTCAGGTGTATAATTTCAAATTCCACTTCAAAATCTGGACATTAGCTCACAGCAAAATACACTAAAAAAACAAAATTCTTTCATGCAAACCTAGCCACACAAGCATAGTTAGGCAGTCCCTTTCAAAGTAGTAGTTTTATACCCCTAATTATCCTTGAACCACCAGAGAAATGGATTTTCCTTCCTAAAACTGAAGTTCGTATCAGAATTTAACAGGCCCACGTTTCTTCTTTTATTAGTCCACACTCACATTTACTTAGAGTATAATGCTTTTTTTCCCCCAAAAGCCAGATATTCTCATGCAATTTCCATATTTAAAATAGTCAATTCATCATGTATCACAAAAGACAGACAGCTATCCAAAGAGTAAACCTTCTGTATGAAGGTACTTCTATTACTTCTTGCATTCAACATTCTCAAAGCAAAAAGCAAGAGTAAAAAGAAATTTTCAACATGTTTCATCTTGAGTAGTGTCATTTCTATCCCCATATGGTATTTACAAAATTTCTCCAAGTGGCACAAAGTCTGTACAAAAACTTTAAGAAAGAGCAACATTTTTTTTCCAAGTAGTGTTAAGTGCTGACCACATATGCAAAAAGCAGCATTATGAAGTCATTTGTGCCTGGCAGATCTAGACCCAATAGAAAATAACTTCAAATGGATGTATTTCTTCAGGGTACCTAAATATACAGTTCAAATCGTCACAATAATTTAAAAGATCTTAAAATATAAAAAGACCTCTTATTCACAGAAAATCTCTCAGATTGGTTGTTTAAAAGAAAGGGGTATAAAAGCAGACAGATCATAAAAAAAATTTGCAATTACCACAGTGGCTGGAGAAAACCTAAATTCTGCTGCATTTTAGTTTAATTCTGCTGCATTTTAGTTTAATTCTGGGTTAACAATTTAAATAAAGAAAATAAACAATTATTAGTTACTGATCTTCTTATATGTTTATACCAAAAAAATTGCTGAGACATAGTAAGTCTGTTTAAATATATATTGTTTTTCTAAAAATACAATAAATGTAATTTTTAAAATGCATTAAATTAACGGAAATGTTAAAAAAAATCAGTTCTGCTCTACTCTGCAAAATGCAGTATGATCTTTTTATGTGAGTTAAATTTTCTAAAGCCTCTCTATATTTACTAATGACTTTTAGGCAGACTAATACCCATATATTTTGAAATTTATTAAAGTTAATGTACATAGATTAAATAAAAATAATTTCAGATGTCTGTCTGTGGATCTGGCCTAAAATGGTTGGAAATAAGGAAATTTATATTTACATCTTCCATAATATTTGTATGTAACAAAGTTTAACCTGAAATTAAAATATAACCTTATACATGAACTGCAGAATTGTACCTTCCTGACCAAGGTAATGGAAATGTGATTTCATAAAAAATCATTGCACTAGTACTATATTATCATTTTCCCAAAGAATGAAACAGGTTCCACTGTGTCAAAAATACGTCTGCAAAATAATTTATTTTTTAAATCATGTTTTAATTTATTTTCTATCATATCATTGGCAAGTATGTAGATTCCTATATATATTTTTTACTATCACCATACAAAATATGAAAGGACCTAAATATGCACCCTGATAAATATTCCCTCTAGCTAGCAACACAGTGAACACACAATTTCAATAATATTCTAATTTTCAGAGTACCGAATATTGACCAATTTCAGTTAACTTTTCAAAATTGTAAATATGGAGAAATATTCTCCAGGAAAAAATGCAACACCAAATTGCATTTGGAGCAAAATCAATTACTAAAATAATATACACTCACAAAATACTCAGAACACTGAAGACTAACCAGAGTTAGTTTCCTGGAACTTCTTAGCTCACAAAAGAAAAACAGTAGAGAAATTAGATTAATAGCTTTCTTATAATGTGTTTTTCCTAAGTGTATGATTTGTACAGCCAAATGAGAAGTTTAAATGTAGCATGTCAAATAACAAGTTCATTCAGTGTGCTGTACCTCAAATATACATATAAAAACATTTGCATTAAGTAATTGGGGGGGGAGGAGGAGGATTGGTTAGACTCAATACATTATGTTTAAACCCAAGCTTTAAAACGACTGTAAGTCTTATAAGGAGCAGTCTTCCATTTATATCATCACAGAAACAAAAACAAAGAACTTTCAAGGCATGAAACTTAGGGCATGTCTGTACTGTGAAATGGACCATGGTGTGGTTATCCTTGAGTCAACAGGGAATCAAGGCAATATGTCCAAATGGTTTAGCACAGTGCTATGCAGTCTTACTTGTGTGAGCTCATTGCCTGTGGCTACAGGCAATGTAGCCACATTAGTTTGGTGCAACCTTGTGAGTTAGTAAGGATGGCAAGAGTCATTAGCTCATCTACAGTGCTGGAATAAAACAGTTTAACCATCCCAGGCCACAAACTGGCTTGTCAGAATTCCACTGATGAGTTTAAGTCTGGTGTGACTACAACAAGGCTGGATCCCTCATGCACACCTACATAAATATCACAGAACCACGGAATCACAGCATGGGTAAGGTTTGAAGGGACCACTGTGGGTCACCTGGTCCAACCTCCCTGCTCAAGCAGGGTCATCCTAGAGCATATGGCACAGGATTGTGTACAGACAGTTCTGGAATATTTCCAGAGAGGGAGACTCCACAACCTCTCTGGGCAATCTCTTCCAGTGTTTGATCACCCACATAATAAAGAAGTTCTTTCTCATATTCACATGGAACTTCCTGTGCATAAGTTTCTGGCCGCTGCCTCTTGTCCTATTGATTGGCACCACTGAGAAGAGCCTGATTCCAGGCTCTTCAGATACCTATAGATATTGGTGATGTCCCCTCTCAGTCATCTCTTCTCAAGACTGAACAGGCCCAGCTCCCTCAGCCTGTCTTTGTAAGAGAGATACTCCAGTCCCTTAATTATCTTTGAAGCCCTCCATTGGAACTGCTCCAGGAGCTCCATGTCTCTTGTACTGAGGACCTCAGAACTGGACACAGCACTCCAGATGTGGCCTCACCAGGGCTAAGTAGAGGGGCAGGATCACTTCCCTTGACCTGTTGGTAATGCTTTTCCTAATGCACCCCAGGATACCATTGCATTGGCATTCTTGGCCACAAGAAAACACTACTGGCTCGTGGACAGCTTGTTGTCCACCAGGACCCCCAGGGCTTTCTCCTCAGAGCTGCTTTCCAGTAGGTCAGCCCCAAGCCTTTACTGATGCATGGGGTTATTTCTCCCCAGGTGAAGGATCCTGCATTTGCTTTTGTTGAAGTTCAGATGGTTTCTCTGTGCCCATCTCTCCAACCTGATGAGGTCCCTCTGAAGGGCTGCACAGCTCTCTGGGGTATCGGCCACTCCTCCCAGCTTTGTGCCACATCAAACTTGCTGAGGAGGCATCTGCCTCTTCATCCAAGTCATTGATGGATGGGTTAAACAATACTGGGCCCAGTACCAAACTTGAAGGACACCACTAGTGACAGACCTTCAGCAAGAGACTGTGGCACTGATTACGACCCTCTGGCATCTTCTGTTCAGCCAGACCTCAATCTGCCGCACTGTCCACTCATCCAGTCCCCACTTCCTGAGTCTGCCTGTGAGGATGTTGTGAGATATGGTGTCAAAAGCCTTGCCGAAGTCGAGGTAGACAATATCCCTTCATCCATCCAGGCATTTGTTTCATCACAGAAGACCATGAGGTTGGTCAAGCATGATTTATCTTTTGTGAATCCATGCTGACTACTCTTGATCATATTCTTGTTATGTATATGGAGAGAGATGGTCTCTAGAAAAAGGCATTTCATCACCTTTCCAAGAATTGAGGTGAGGTTGCCTGGACAGTAGTTCACTGGGTCATCCTTCTTGCCATTTTTGAAAACGGTGACATTTGCTTTCTTCCAGTTGTCAGGCACCTATCCTGATTGTCGCATCTCAAACTCATGTTGCATCTCATGAGCAGCCTTGCTTATGGTGTCTGCAGCTCTCTCAGCACTCACCAATGCATCCAGTTATGGCCCGTGGACTCAGCTGCACGTTAAGTTTGCCTAGGTGTTCTCTAACCCAATCCTCCTTGATGAAGGAAAAGTCTTCCTTCCAACATTCCTTTACCCTGGACTCCTTGGTCAAGAGGGGTGGGGCTGGGGTGCCTCTGCTCTAGTATTGAGGATAAAGGGAAGCCATGTCCACTGCACTACATATTTTCAGGTTCCCTTACGTTATTAATTATGCACCAAGTAAATTTGCTTTAACCCTCAGAGTTATACAATATTCCTTGGAACATATTTATAAAGTTTGTCTGGAAGATTCATTCCAATCCATTAAACAAGTCTGTCACCAAAGTTCAAGACTGCACTGGTAAGCAGAGCAGGTCCTGAAGTCACAACTTATCTCTACCATGCGTGGGAAGTAATTTTCTTGGAAACATGCTGCGTTGTTTTCCTCTGTATTTACTAAAGGAAAACAGCTTGGAAAAGTAGAAACAAAACAAAGTGTATTCAAGCCTCAAATAATGACAAAAGATAGATCCAACGGGGAACATTAAATTGGTTCTGAAGCAGAAAAGTTGGCATCTTCCTACAGGGGGTCCTGTTAGCAGAAGATCTAGCAATATAGGAAAAATATCAAAAGGTCGATTATGCGACTTCTAGGAGAAGATAAAGAAGTCAACAGCGAAAGAAAAATTACAGAATTAAAATGTCCACTCAAGCAACATAAACCAAAACCCAGTAACTAATATAGAACATGAACATGCTGAATAAAACTAAAGCACTACATCAGAAGAACTTTACCTCTGTGGAATAGTTAAGAAGAGAGGTAGTACATTCTCTAAGAGTTTCAAACAGTAAATAATGAAAAATTAGGAAAGTGTCCCAAGGTATTGCAGAGGCTATAAAAGCCTGGGATCTTGTTACTGCTGAGGTTTGTGGGTCAGTTTTTAATTTTATCCTTATACATCTAAGTCCATCAAGTTAATTAGCAGATACAGAGATGTGCATGAAAACTTAGGGAAATCAGTTGCACCCACCTGTGTGAAATACTTACACAGAAAATAATTACAAAAATCTTTCTTCAGATTTTCAAGATGTTAACATTTTCTTGAATAAGTTCTGAAAAAAAAACCCTTTCCACAACAAGCTATGTTAGTTTCTGTATTTGGGTTCCTAATTTATTATGTTATATAACATCATGACTGTGGCTCTAAGTACTACTCCAGTAGACTTTGCTACTATTTGTTATTTCATGACAACCTCCAGACACGACACTGCTCCAAATGAAACAGAGGGCTGTTTCCACTAATGCCAATCAGAGAAAGGTCTATAGTTTCAATCCTGTACTTTGAGCACACAAACACAAAACAACTTGTATTTTGAAATCACTGTCAAACTAAGTACAACTACAATGACAAACCTTTAAACAAAGTTCCCTATTTAGAAAGAGATCCTGTCCCCAAATATCAAGATTTTTCACCATACTGTATAATGTCCTATTTAGGCTAATCAAACCTCAAGTTCTTGGCCTAAAAAGCAGACTCCACAGCCAAATAAAATAGCACTGTGGATCAGTCTATAAACACTTGATGAAAAATTGTCAAACCCAGAGTTTTCAATCCTGTGAGTATATTGTATATAATAAAGGATTGAAATTCCTTGTATAATTAATTAAGCTATTTTCCAGTTTTTCTATAATTTTAACAGGTATTGGAAAGTGGTTCTGGTATAAATTAATAATATGCTATATCTTTTAAAAATAAAATACTTACTAAAACAATTTAAAAATATATTTTTTAAAGTTATAAGTCTGGAAAATTGGATCTACTCAGAAAAGTATGTGTGACACTACAACTACAGTCCATCTTTATGTTCAGTGATCCAGAAAATGCTCTTCATATTACATGCAAATAATAACAAGATAATCGACTGCTGCATAACACAAATCTCCCATATTGCTATCAGAGCAAACTTTATTTGTTTAATTGTTGTTTATTATTATTCTTGTTGATGATGTTAATAACAATATAAATAATTTTAATAATGTAATAATAATATAATTATTTCTTATTCTCGGTGAAGTGTATTACATTTCTAATGTCACTGTCTTGCAAGTACAAGTCATATCCCTTTTTTATTCACTTCATTTTTTTTTTTTTAGTATTTTTTCATTACTCTTTCTTGTTTTGAGAAATTTTTACCTTATGCAAATAAATGTCAGTTCTATCCTTTAGTGCAACTTTAAAGCTTTGCACTAAAATGGTGTGAACAAACAGTTATTCTTTTTCTGTCTTTCCTTCTGGATTTTGTTCTACTTCTGTTTCTCTTTTATTATGCTTGGTGAGTTTAATTGTATACAATTATTTTACATAATGTTTTAGCACTCTGATGTGATAAATTGATAATACTTCTTTTAAAGATTAAGTTTTACTCAAATCACTGTCAAATATATTCCAATATATTCCAAAGAACAAGCTTGTGATCTAGATATATTTTTCTCTGTAGTTTTTCCTGAGTAAGACCTCTCCTTTAAGTCATACACAGATAAGAAACAGGGGTAAATCTTATTATATTTTTACCCAGTAGATGTATTTCCTTCAGGAACAAAAGAATTTGCAAATGGAAACAAATAATCTTTTCTTCATTTTTTAAAGTGCCAGTACAAAGTCAAGAACATTAAACTGTCAAGGTCTGAAAGGCATGCACAGTGCTAATGCCTCACCTTTTAAAGCTACTTTTTGAATAAACATAAGCAATCATAATAATAATATGTTCCATATAAATGTAAGGTAGGATGGTGCAATTAGCCTTCTAAGAATCTAGTATTTCAATTCATATGGGAGAATATAAAGTTTAACTATTTTGGCATGTAAATATCTAAACATTAATGCTATAAGCTAACATGAGTAAAAATTGTATCCATAAAGCAAATCTTTTCCCTTGGTTGTTTTTACAGTTGAAAAAGTCAGAACTTAAAGGTGTTGTGAGACTGATGGATCACTTTGAAAGAGCATATCCTTGAGGTGCCATCATTCCTATGAAATTTAGTCCATAAAGAATACTATATTGCCCTACACAGCTAATAAAGAAACTTTTTTAAGAGACTCAAACTGATGTCAGTTAGAATTGAGAGGAAAGCGTTCTAAAGACCTTTAAAGAAAATTCTACTCCATCCTCTTCCCCAAAAGCATGAGTTTCACAGCACTTTGCATGAAGATATATATTACCAAAAAAGATTAAATAAAGAACCTTTGTAGAGATTTCTGCACATTCTACAAAACATTATCTCTTCTACATTTATGAGTACAGATCTCAAAGACAAGTTCTACTGGAGATATCAGGAATTGAAATAGGAATATCCCTGCCCTAATGATAGAATAAGTTTGTTTGGTATGTATACAGATCCAGGGGCAATCTGGCTAACTGTGCTGCTTCAGCTGAGCAGATGAACTGAAAAGGTCTAACTTCAGGAACTGTCAGCAAGCATTTCAATTATGATTCTGATAATTTTCTTTCTCTGTTCTTGGTGAGGTTACTACCTTGGCTAAATAATGCTTCTTTTCTAGCATGAAATTTCATGTCTGTAATTCCCACGGTTTCTTTCCTAACCGGCTTTATTTTTCCACAGTATTTTCCGACTTCTGCCTTCCTTTTCTTTTCCCCTACTGCAGCGTTTCCTTGTCAGTTGAGATATTTCTCTTCTGTTCTCCTTCCCTTTCTTCAGAGGCCCAATCTCACATATTAACTTATTTCCTTTATTCTCTCCATTAACATATCAATGTCATCTGACTCTTCCTTCTTCCAATGTAAACATTCCTTAGCTTCTGTGTCCTTAAAAGGCCTGCTGTTGTCCACATTTGTTTCCCCAGTTACAGATCATCTCTCATTTACTTAATAAAAAAGCATATGCTGTTTGCAGTCAGGTTTGGTGGGTTTTTTTCCAGTTTTCTTGCCAAATGTACCTTTTGTCTTTGATTTTCACTGAAATGATGCCTGACATTCTCTCTAATGATCTCTTCCTAGGCATATGTGACAATAAATACGTCATCCTGACTTGCTTCCATGCATCAAGCTGCCTTCAATAAAGCTGACAGTGCTTTTCCTGGATTTTAGCTCTGTCTTGGCTTCCTTGATTCTTCTCTGTTCTGATTACCTTTTATCAGTCCTTCAGAAGAGAATTCTTATTTCCCAGTCAGTTTCCAACAAAATTTCAGAAAAGCCTGCCCTTACTTTTCTCTTATCCTGCTTCCTCACATCTTAACTTCAGATAATGTCAAGTTAGTATTTCTCTAAGCATGACTCACAGTTAAACCTCTCTTCCAGACCGATCTCCATACCAGTCTAATGATTCACCATTATTTCAAGTTCAACAAGATTAGAACAAGGATCCTTATTTCTCTTTCACTGTGATTTTTTCTCAAACCTTCTCCATCATTGTAGACAGTAACTTGTTACTGGGACAGAAAAATTGAAGATTACCTACAACTTAAATTTCCTTCTACATCATCACCTCTAGGTTATGTGTTAGTCCTAAAAATTCTTCCTGCTTCAGATCTCAAGGGTATGGTCTTCCAGATTCATTTAAACAGCTAAAATATTTATCTAAGTCTGCATAAAGAATGCAACAATGTCCTTTTACCTGAGCTTGTTAATTGCTTTTATCCTTCCTTTCTTTCACTATAGTCACCCCGATTCAAAATAAAACTGTGACTATGCCACCACCTTCCCTTCTTTTTTTCACTGCAGTAGACCTAAAGCAATCATTTTCACTACCAAATTTCCAAAGTTTGTTTCTGCATCCAGCTTTGAGCATCTAAGCATTATGTGCTTACACAGGAGCACAACTCATCTGCATTAAACAGAACTTCAGTAAGTAATTCCTTAGCCAGCTCTTCCATTTAAAAGAACCAAACAGTTGCTGTGGGATGCTGCAGTGTTTATTAGTACTTCAAAGATATATTTTTACTTGCATGGATAAAAATCCATCTAATTGTTTCAAAACTAAATTAACAGTTACAATGGGAAAATCAAAAAGATTATGTTTGTGTGACAAAGCAAATTACTTCTGAAAAGTTTATAAACATATTTGTAATAATCTTTGAGGTTTACTGTTATGGTAGTATAAAGTAAAAGAACGTAAGGTACACTGTTAATCTTCCAGAGTATTATAACTTGAAGGTTATTAATAGAAAATGTCCATGTTTGATACAGTTCTTTCACAAAACAATCAAAGATTCAGTACAGACTTACAGATGGAGAAATTCTTATATGTTTATTCTCAGCAACATAAGGAAGCCTCACAGGCAAGTGGAAAAAAATAACTGTGATTTAAAAATTCAGACAGACAGCTACTATTCTTTAGTATCACAATTCTTAAAATTTAAAAGATTTACTGTTTTCAAAATATTTCATATATAGCTATATATAACATATAATCTATATAACCTCCCAGTTAAAAAAAAGACAATATTACATCAACTAGAATAATATGACTCGCGTGTGCCCAAAAAATAGTTTCAAATGGGCATTCAATAAAAATTGCTAATGTCAAGCACAGATTAAGCTTCTTTGGAATGTGGGATGTTTAGCTTTGGGCATGCTGAATGTTGGACTGATGTGAAATTCCAATGCTCACAGTTAGCCACACATTGACTGTAGAATTCCTCTATAGCACAAGATAATCTATAATTAAGTCAGGGTATGCAATCTCTGAATGCTGTAACAAGAAACTTGCTGAATCAAGCAGACACACAATGGATGCTCATGTAGTCATTTCTTTAAAAGATATTCTTCCCTTGTTGCAAACTCTCTGGCTCATCTGTTGGAGGTTTAGAAAATTCCCTAGTGCTTATCCCAAAGAAATACATCCTTAAAAAATGTCTAGAATTCAGTCAAAACAGATAATTCTGTTCATTTTTCTTCCACGTGGTTTCCTGTGTTTTCTTCTCCTTGCACAGTTTCCTTACCTACATTTAATTCACTCTCATCAACCTACTTCCTTCCCACTTCCACTCCACTGCTGACTTGGCACCCATGCAGTTTCCAAAGGGCACAGTCTCCTTGTAGATCAAATGCTGTGCAGAAGACTAGATGGTGACTATATTTCTGGCAATGTCACTGCCCTGTCAATACTTTTGACAACCACCCAGTTCTTGACATATAACACTTTCTTAAGAAAATTGGCAACTTGTGAGTTTTCCCTTATCATAATTTTTACATAGAAAGTCCTAAAAAAACCCCAAACCAGCAAAGAGAGAAGTAACAGTTTGGTTTTGCTACAAATACTTTTATGACGGATCTTATTCTGTTACTTGATATAAGGCAAAGAACAAAATTACAGTGTGTTGATATCATCAGGCTACCACTCATTATTCATCCTCAGCATTCACAGTCCATTAGTATGAGGCAGAGACATATGAGCTATTCTGCAGATATTTCCCTTTCTGAAAAATCTGTTAGCATGAGATCTTTTAAAACCTGCTACTGAACTGGTAAGAGATTTCACCAGCAGTTCTTAGAGCACAATATTGCACCTTTCTATCAAAGGCAAGATTAATATTAAGCTGATTTTCAATAGGGACAGTTACCATCAGGATCTGTATTGTTAACTAAGCCAATATATACTTTCTTTCCAACTGTATTTGGGAGTATTTGCAATGACTTACAAAAGTAAGCCAAAATGGCATATCGTCATTACTGAATTTCCAAAGCAAATGCAAAGCAAAGTAATCTTCAGGCCAAGGTTATGTATTGTCAAGCACAGCCACCTACCAATAAGAGATTCCCTAAAATTACAGTGGAGCAGCTTGGATAAGGACACATGGAAATCAAAAACTGCTGTCAACAGTTCCGCAAGATTTAATTATCCTCACATGGTATCAGATCATATACGGGATCGAGCTGTGTAAAAATATTTTTTCAGCTGTACTGACAGGAAGAGATTGCTGCCTGAATTGACTCCCACTGAGAAATATTCAAACACATGTGAAAGCACAAATAGATAATTAATTTGCTTTCATTTACTGCAATCCCATGAAAGACTTCTTTGCCATTACCTATAAGAAAAAAAGATTTTTATTTTGCCCGATGAATTAATTAACTTTTTAAAAATATCTGCATTTCTTAAATAGCATGAAGGAATAAATGTCTTCAACAACAAGTAACAATGTTTATAGCATCACAGTTATAAGCAGGTTGTAATGGCAGGCACAAATGGTTTAATGTACATAAGTATGAAAGCTAAACAATTTTCCTCATGTGCTTAAATCTACAGGAATGATTTCACCATAGATCAGGCTAACACTTTCAGGATCTGAGATGGAACTGGGCCATTAATAAGGTATATAACAGGTTTTTTTCCTCCATACTACTAGTGCCCCTCCTACAAAGAACATTAGTTTACAAGACTGCATTCCCAACTCCTCTTTCACCATCTTCAGAGACACATATTTTTGCTGACTAGAGACATTTAAATGCCAGGTAAGAATTCCGAACATGGCTGACCCTCTGTAGTTTGGCAATATTAGTTAGACCTGAAGCATTCTTCAGAATAGGATGGTAAATTATAGGTTTTCTGGTGATCTCTACTAGCATTTGTACATATGGAAAGTCTTACTTATTTGTGTGCTGAAAAACAATTATGTGAATTCAAAATCTAAAAGGGACAGTTTACTCTTTTCATCAGCACTAGTATACAAAGGAGCAACCATATCATCCAATAAATCAATTGTGAGATCAAACTGTTATGAGGCAACAGTTGGTTTCAGATTCACATTATGAATTTTGGAAACAAAACCAAGAGCCAATTTTTCTGAATTCTTCACCAAGCAAAACTGCAGTATTCAAACAGGTTGTCAAATTAGAGCTTGCAAATTCCATGATCGATGTTGATCTTGAAACAAACTTTTAGTTCTGAAGCCTAAACTATTACAGATTTCTAAACAGCAAATAACAAAAAAAAAAAAAAGGCTAATTACAGCTAAAAAAAAGATGTCATCAGTCTGTTTCTATTCTCATACTATCAGAGAAGTAGGGAAATAAAAACAAATGGAGTTGTTACTGATTTCAATAACTGAAGAGACTGGCTTATGTGCTTGCATAACTAACTATGAAATTACCAATAGCTTACTTTTAACTGATCTTAAAGCTATTTTGTGTGTCAGAATAATCAATACTAATCCAGTGTAGTTTATTGTTTCTTTGTGATCCTTTTTTTTCCCCAAAAATTAAGCAGTGTAAAGATTCATGTCAGGTTTATTGCACATATACAACATAATGCAGTAGAGAACTGCAACAGTGTTCTTCTCATAAACCAATGGAAAATACTTTGTGAAGATATGAGATCCTTCATATGATTTTAGCATCTATTTCATGTTGCTGAAGAATTTGTGTTTTTCAAGACAGACACACACAAGTGCAAATTGTCTTTTTGCTCACTTTTTACTTTAAAAATAAGAAAATACTTTTTTCTTGAGAGCTGAGAAGAAAAACATGTGTTAATAATTTGCCCAAAAAGCAGAAAACATCAGAAATTAATAACCGACATGCTAAAATGAAAACATTCGCAAAATTCTAGTATGATTCAACCCTAATAGCTGTTTATAGCAACATGCTTTTTCTGGTTTTTCTTCATTTTTTCCACTTAAAACAATTGGTTTTGCTATTACAGGATTTGCATTTTATAAAAAGAAAGACATAAGACTGCATTTAATGAAGAATAAGCATATACTACCCAGACTGGAAAGAAAAAAAAATGGCTACTTTGCTGATTTGTCATGGCTAAATTTCAGTTTGCCATCTCTGATATAAATAGGTTAACATAAAACACTAAGAACTGATAAATGCACTGGCAGATGGAGAATACATGGAAGGCACTGAAACCATTAGTGACAGCACCACTGATTTTTAAACAAAGGGAGCTGTATTATTGGAGGTAGGGTCATTCTTAAGTAATAGTCAACAAAAAAGAAACTCTGCTGTAATAACGAGGTAATCTAAGTGATTCACATCCATACTAGGCAAACATAATTCAGATTAACATTTCCCTACAGCACTTTGGCACACAAATTCCTTTCAGCTTGGTTTGGAAAAATTCTATGGCTTGGCAAGAGAGCAGCACAAGAGTGCAACTGTATACAGTATTGTGTAGTAAAACTATATTCTTTTCAGAAGAATGCAACTATATTAATTAATGTAAAGATATTACAAGATGTGTAATCAGATATTCTGATCTTTCACTACTTTACCACAATCCAGTAGCCACACCTGCCTCTATAGTTACAAACTGAGTTGTAAACTCTGATTTTCTTCACTGAAAAATAGAAAGCCAGTTAACGAAAGTATGCCTAAAAATGAGACTGTGACCAGTGAGACTGTTTCATATGAAGTTATTATGTATGCAGAATCTTCTTTTTCTACAATGCCTCCTTCCCATAAGAGTGGCTGTCACAAGGTTAGCCATGCTTAGCAGAATTAAACAAAGAACATATCTATAAACAGAGAGCACTACTTCCATTCAAGCCACAGTGTCTTCCTGAAACTGTCCCTCCCAGGAAACTCTTGGACCACCCATGATACATGCTATTTAGGAGCTATTTGTTATTGGTGGACTCTGCCTGACTGTCAACGTATTATGACCACCCATTGTGGGCTTGCTTGAGGAATTTGACTCAGGCCATTCAACAACAGTAAAAGCCTCCATAAGCTGAGCTAAAGGACTAAAAGCTCAAACACTGAATAAAATATCTAACAAGTTAATAAATGATAACTAAATAACTGACTTAAGAGCAGGTTCCAATTCTATCTTCAAAAAGGATCTCTAAGCTCTCAGAAGCCTAAATCACTTGAGTGTTTTTATATCCTACTATTTAGTCCATAAGCCAATATCTGTAGCAGATACCTCAGACTCTTCTGCATGAAATCCTGGAAAAGTACAAAACCAGATTCATTAATATGGGCCGATGTTTTTGCAATCTACTTTTATTTCCAGTCTCCAATATCACTATTAATAAAGAGCCACTGTTGTCTTGCGAGCATCTCTGTCATGAACATTGCTATATGATCTAGCTACACTCCAAAATTCTATTTCCTACAGAGTATTGTCCCTCCCACCTACCGTATAAATCTCAGTCACTTTAACATTCTGTTTTAACTGTAGCAGTATTTATTTTTATTTTTAAATCTTTCCAATTTTTAAATCTAGAAATATAGTGGAAATGAAAATGGAAGGATGCACATTGCATATGGTTTGAATATCATCCATTAATGCCTTGTAACTTAAATTTAGCTCTTAGGAAGCCTTGCATTCTACATCTTGAGTATAACTCTGATGGACCATCTCATTTGTTCTCCTTTTGAACTGTAAGGTCATACTTAGTGTCCATCAGGCACAAAACAGCAAACATTTAATAAACCAAATAATGTCAGAAATAAAGGTATTCATAGCTAAGTTGGAAGGCTCTTTGCCATCTAATATATAATATTTTACTAAATTAAAGTAAGTGATTTTCAATACTGCTTTTTAGACTCTACTCATTGGCACCACTTCTTTGGAACCACTGCACATTTAAACTCCAAAAATAACTCAATGCAACAGGAGATGTTTACAGAAGTGGGAGCTTAGAAACTATGGCAGTTTTTCACTTCAGCTGTAAGCACTGTGACAGGTTGGCCAGCTGCAGTGATGTCAATCAAATGGATTCCAGACCTGATATAATACAGTTTATTTACAAAACCCTTTATTGAAAAAAAAATAAAAATTTCTTGCTTCGTTACAGTTTCCCATGTAATGTAATAGGTTAATGAAAAGCCTCTCCCTGTTCTAGTACAAGTCTTAACTATGTAATTAAATAAATACATTAACATTTGTTTTCTTTAAATTGCTCCTGAAGAACAGCCTCTTTTCCTTCAGACTCCATCATGGTCTCCTTTGTTTGCATTCCCTTCTTGAAGAGGCCAGAAATGCTAGCTAATTTTATTACCTCTCCTTGCATGCAAACAGGAGATAATATGACTCATTTCATTGTACAAAACTCCATCACATTGGTCAATTTTAATTTATTGGTTATATGTTAGGCAGATTTTCCTGGAAGTTTAACAGAGATTTGCCTTTTAAAATAATGTAGCTGGAAGAAGTATTTCTGCCATTCTAACAAACCCCACAGTTCCATAACACACAACCTCATCATTCAATCTGAATGACCTAGGTAACAACTGGTTTTAGTAATTCGACCTTGCTTCATTTTTGTAAAGGTTTTCTTTTCTTCTGGATAGTACTCATCCTCTGTGGCTGAGCAATTTATAATGTGTATATGTGGCTGGATGATATAGCTTGGGACTCAAAATACAATTTTTTCATGAATAATTTCACCATATATCTATATACCTACAGAAAGAAAGTTCATTTTATTGCTAGGTAATCCACCTTTTCCTCAGGAAACTATTTTTCAGATCATAGCAAATTCAAATGCCAAACCATGGTCTTAAATGACATATTGCATATTTAAATATTTTCAAGAGAAAAGGATATTCTGTTTAAAAATAATAAAGGCATATAACTCACACTTAAAGTAAGCAGAATCATATTTATTTCATACAGACCTTTGTATCTTGAAATATTGCACTTAACTTTCATGAAGGACCTTATTATTTATAAAATGTTTTAAAGCTCTGTTTTCATATCTAAAGTAAAAGTAACAGGAGCTGTTTGAGTCATGGGATAGCAGTGCTTGCATAACACTTGGTAAGTCAATGGGAAAACTAGCTAAACCTGCCAGACTAGCAGCTTCCCAATGGAGAGTGTATCATATTCTGCAGTGCAAACAAAACATTTTGAAGTTGAGTCATTCATAGACAGAATTTGTTCCAACTTTCAAATATAGAGTAAGTCTGAAATTTGGAAAGCAAAAGTATTTGAAGTGAAAAACACTTCTCTTGATAAGTATGCCAACATTTCAGGTACTAGCTGGAACCTATACGAAACTTTCAGATCACTACTAGATTACAAACAAAATAAAAGGTAGTCCATGTTCATACGTCACACTAAAACAATATTCTGCAAGGCAGAGAAGGGATTTTGGAAATCCTAATGAATTTTTTAATGAATCACACCTTGGGTGTTCCTCATTAGGTACTTTTTAAGCTTAAGATGAGAACTAATACATATTTCTCTAAAATGGCCCAATGAAAAAGTGATTTTTCCAAAACAACATTTTTTTGTAACAATTGTTACTTGGCATGGCAGGCATTTATAGTAATCTATTGTTATAATTAATGTATTCCTACAGACTTTTGGACTGCTTCTTAAGCAAAACCAAAGAAAGATATTTCTCAATTTTGTATCAGACTTCATATTAAAATAGTCCTGAAAATAAAATGGAAGGAATTCAACTTCTAGTTAGAATCGTAGGAGAAAATGTTATGGTCTCCAGATACAATAAAATGCTGCCAGACATATTATGTCGTTTAGTTTACAGTACATCTTCTTGGAAGTCCTCAAGATTCATCTGCTGGCTCTATGTGTATTATTCTTAAGAAATTCTAATAGAAATATGTACCCTTGAAAGAGCAGCATTTATGTCATACTCTGTATAAACAGTAATCTTACTTCATGCCTTTTCTTAGAATGATAGCTCTATGATTTCCGTTTCCCTTTTTATTATTACACTATTTATTATATTTGGCACTACCCATTGATCTGAAAAAATCTTTAATATAGGAAGGTTAGCTGATAACTGGAATCAGATGTTGTTTTTCACCACTGCAGGTTTCTCACTCCCAGTGTTGTGTCCAAATTCCAAAGTGGGTAATTATCTGCTTTACAAAGGCTCCTATACTACACTCATTATAACTCAAACCTAAAATTTTAATTGTAAAAAACATAATCTCATTTTGCAATGGCACATATTACATTTCAGCATAAACTATTTTAAACCAGTGAAGACCAACTGGTGACTTTTCAGGACTACTGCTGAGACAGAGCTAGTAAAGGCTAATGGACTCAAACTGCCTACAGGTGATCAGCATCTGCACCAGAATCCCTTGCCTACAATAAAATGTTTCATATTATATCCAATTTTTCACTGCCTGCAGAATGCCAGACGTTACAGAACCAAAGGGGAAAATGGTGGGGAAAGGCTGGATTTCAAAATTTTGAACTAAGTAGATACACAGGAACAATTCTCCTTGCAGAGTCCATCACTCATCCTGGGTAATAGGCTATCAGCATATCAATAATTTTTCTTTCAACATTTTTACTAGTGATAGTGGTCCTACTAATTTGCACCTTATCCATGAAGTTTCTGATGCTAAAATATCTCCAGCAAATCTCAATAGTCTGAAAGGCCCCTCTTTAATTTTTTTTCAAATGCTTAAAAGGAGAGAAAACCCAAAACGCAAACCAACAAAAAACTCAAAGGTAAGTGAAAACAGAAGTGCATGATGGAAGATAGATAACAAGAAGGTTCCTTAAATCCTTTGATGATCCACACAGTTTATGCCTGAGAAAGCCATACTTAGACTTGTGCTGCAACTCAGGAACCCTCCTATCACATAATTACAATGCAAGGTCTATATTCCTAAGAAATACTGTTGAATTTATGGCCACGAGTTCTGAGTACATACTATGAGAACATGGATGATTCTGGCTTGACTTTAAGCAAGGAAAAAAAAATCTATTTCTGCTGAATATATAAATTTATAATTTGAGATTTAAAACTATGAGCACTTTATCTGGTTTTGGATACCCTAATGCAAAGCCTTTACCTGAAATTTATGTCAGCATAGTAATAAGAAACAAGATTCATATTTCACTAGGCAGTTTTTAAGACCTGTGTTAGTAAAAGATGCACAAGAAAATAATTATATTTTCCACTTCATTTCCATTTCAAGAATTCATATTTTATTAAATTGCTAAATTCGAAAGTAAAAAAAAATAACATATTTTAAATGTATTAATAAAAGTGTTCTCTCTAATCAAGGTAAAAATTTCTTTAGAAATAAAAACACCAATCTTTTTTTAAAAAGTTTTTCTGGCTCTAACAATTCAATGTAGAATTTCACAGATTTCACACTCTAACAGAAAAGTGCTTCTTTCATTATTTTTAAATGCATTATTTATATGTCTAGTTATGATGGATATGGTACACACACATGGTAAATACATACACCCATTCAGACAAATATGGCTAGATACTTCTTTAGGATTTAGCTATCCTCGTCGTTTCTCAAAGACTCTGCATCACAGCAATTGTACTTCCCTTGAGCAAGTAATTTTCTAAATGAAAGCTTGTGTTTCAACTTGTTAATAAGCAAAAGGCTTCACTTTGTCCCAAAAATTCTAAATAAAAAGTATAGCTCTTTCTTCTTCAAATGTTTTTGAGGCAAAAATAATTCCTTTACTTCAGTAAGACACAATGATGGCAAAAAGGCACAAAAAAAGAGTTAACAATGGTTCACCTGGTATACCTTGTCCTGTTCGCTCTACCTGTTTTGCTAGAAGAACATTTTAGGAGCACTGGTTTATATCATGTGCTGTTCTCCTTGCTGAACCAAAGTCCTTATTACAGAAAGAATAGGAGTAGTATACACAATGTAACAAATTAGGTAAACTAGACATTCAAATGACATATAGAAGGCCCAGAGCCAGGATTTTTCAAGCTTGAAGAATTCAGGTCACCTAACTTGAAGAGGTCAAATCGAGGAAGACATCCATGGCAGCCACCAGAGGGATGAAGGCTGGAGGAGAAGACCCCCGCAGTAGAAGACTGCACGTCTGGAAAGATTCCGCCCAGAGACTAGCCTACTTATTAAAATATATGTTAAATGATGTAACCATGTATCTAAAGTGCTTGCTTTTGCACTTTCAGGTCGAGCAAGTTTGTCCGGCACGAGCTGGGTTGCTCCCAGCGTTGAATAAACAAATACCTTAATGTTTAAAGATGCAAAAGTCCCTGAGCAGTTAATCATGCCGAGGTTTTTCGGCATCACAAGAAACAGTCTTCAGGAAAGGAAAGTCTATGGGGTCATGCCAACAGAAAAATTGGCTTGTAAAATAATTTTTATCGTAAGTAGTTCATCATAATTAATAAATAGACTTTAACACATTATTGAGATTCAGAAAAGACCACTAAATGATAAGATTTGACATGTCTACATTAGTTGTGAAAAAAATGAATAATCTGAAGATTGTGAGACAGTGTTAATTCTCATGAGCATTGGCTCTGAAACAGATTCAGAAAGACAAAATGAAACAAATAAAAATCCTGTTTCTACTTGTAATCTTTGTGACATGTGTCCTTGAAAGTGGGTTTAGAGCTGAAAAAGCCCTTGCATTTCAGGCAAGTGGCAGTCTCATCATTATTCAATTCACAGTGAGCACAAGGAATAGAATAGAATAGAATAGAATAGAATAGAATAGAATAGAATAGAATAGAATAGAATAGAATAGAATAGAATAGAAGTTATGCCTCACAAGCTATGACCTAGCATGAGGGGTCATCCAGGAGAGCAACAATCTGCAGTGCAGGTCCCAGGCCCACCAAGGAAATAAGGTCAGAAACAGACACATCTACAACATTGCTCAGGAAGGGACTGAGGGTCCCAGCTGTGCTGAGACACATCCCCTGGGCCCTTCACAGGAGATAATGTTGGTGGAGGTCCCAGGGAATGCCAGACCCAGCCACTGAGACCTACAAGCACTCCCTGGCACCTGCACAGCTCATATGCTCTCCTTTAGAAAATGATGGTTGACTACTTTGGAGAGAGAGTATTGGGCCAGATGGACCTTCGCTCTGGTGAGTACTACTGTTCTCAGATTCTTTTGTTTTAGCATTTTTCCCACAGAAAACAGCTCAGGCATTTCTAAAATTTATTACAAGGAGAAAAAATATCCACAGGGAAATGAACAGGTATTGCTCAGCTCAAAAACATTTGCAACCATTTAGTTCAGGAGCACACTCTGCTTCAGATTGAGGGTTTAATCATTGAGCCTTACTAGTGTCAGAGATGCAGGGGCTTGACATCCTCTTTTCACAGGAAAACTGGAAACCCAGCTAAACTGGAAGACTTCCAAAAAACACACTTCATATATGCTTTTTGCAAATTTGTTCAGTTGGTCAAATCGTTGCAAGAAGATTCACAGCTCTCACACCCATCAGAAGGTACACGCTTTCTTTCCACAAAGGGATAGAGCCAATGCCTAGGCTGCGACATGATTAGCCATTCAGTGCCCTCTACTAATGCAGGTCTTGGAAGAAATATCAGAGATCTCTTCAGCATGTGCTGCTAGGGAAAGGAGGAGATAGCAGGATGTGGGAACAAGTTGAGCCAGTAGCACCTGCATTCAGTTCATTAGGATCAAAAAGAAGCGTTTTGGCCTTGACTGGTGTTTTTGATAAAGAAAGCGCAGTGTTCTCAAAGTGAAAACCACTTTGAACAGTCTGCATGATAGTGTGTGTTTCTCTCTCGTGTCTGAACACAGCCACGTGATGCAAAGTGAATGTGTGGGATCAAGGCGCGGGTTTAGGATGATCCTGGCAATTTTGGTTAACTAAAAGACACATACCAGGTGCTGTTTATGAGGGAACCCTAATAAAAGGGGAACGCCAGAAAGATTGAGGGACAAATCCTGAAATCTAACTCTGTGTGGTGTGCAGCCTCATTTCTTTCAGCGCCCATAATCTCCATAGCAGAAACAGAATTCAGATTTGAATTTGAAATTGAATTATAATTAAAATTAAATAGAACAGAATTCAGCTGGAAGAGATCTATAAGGATCACCTAGTACAACTGCCTGACCATTTTAGGGCTGACCAAAAATTAAAGCATGATATTAAAGCACAGGACATTGACCGCCTCTCCAGGAAGCCTGTTTCAGTGTTTCACTGTAAAGAAATGTTTCATCACATCACGTCCAAAGCCCCCTGATGGATGCATCTTTGAGCCATTTCCACATACCCTGTCACTGGATACCAGGGAAAAGACTCTTCATGTCCCCTCCTCAAGAAGCTGTAGAGAGCAATGAGGTCACTTCTTAGCCTCTTTTCTCCAATCTAGACAAGCTCAAAGTCCTTAGCTGCTCCTCATGGGATTTGGGGTCCTCCTATTATGGAGTGACTGCAACAGTCAACAAGGGAAAACTGCCTGTTGTCATCTACCCAGACTTATGTAAGACCTTAGACATGGTCCCACATGGCATCCTTATCTCCAAATTGGATATACACGGATTTGAAGGGTGAATTATTCATTGAATAAGGAATCATCTGAATGGGCACAGCCAGAGAATTGTGGTCAATGGCTGTATGTCTAGGTGGTGGCCAGTGATGAATGGTGTCTCTCAGGTCTCCATCTTGGGACTGGTGCTCTCTAATAACTTTATCAATTAAAAGACAGTGGGATTGAGTGCACCCTCAGCAAGTTTACAGATGACACAAAGCTGAGTGGTGCTGATGACTCAACAGAAGGAAGGGATGCCATCCACGGGGACCTGGGAAAACTTGGTAAGTGGGCCCACGAGAACCCAATGAGGTTCAATGAGTCCAACAGCAAGGTACTGGACTTGGCTCGAGGAAATCCCAGCTGTAAGTATGAACTAGAAGAAGAACTCATTGAGAGTAGCCCTGTGGAGAAGGACTTGAGGATTCCTGCAGATGAAAAGCTGAACATGAGACAACAGTGTGTGCTCATAGCCCAGAAGGCCAACTACATCCCGGGCTGCATCAAAAGAAGTGTGGCCATCAGGTCAAGGGATACGATTCTCCAGTTTTACTCTGCTCTTGTGAGACCCCACCTGGAGTACTGCACCCAGCTCCGGGCTTCTCAGCACAAGAAAGATGTGGACCTGTTGAAGTATGTCCACAAAATGATCAGAGGAGTGGGCACCTCTCCTAAGACAAGCAGAGAGTTGAGGTTGTTCAACCTGGAGAAGAGAAGGCTCCAGGAAGACCTTACTGTGTTCTTTCTGCACTTGAAAGGGGTTTATAAACAAGGAGAGTGTCTTTTACACAGGAAGATAGTGACAGGACATGGGGGAAATGGTTTTAAACTAAGAGAAGAGAGATTTAGATTAGATGTTTGGAAGAAATTCTTTACTTGGAGGGTAGTTAAGCACTGAAACAAGTTGCCCAGGGAGGTTGTGGTTGCCCCATCCCTGGAAAGGTTCAAGATCACATTGGATAAAGCCCCTGAGCAACCTGGTCTAGTGGGTGGTATCCCTTCCCAGGGCAGGGTCCTTGAAAATAGATGGTATTTAATGTCCCTCCCACCCCAAGACATTCTATGCTTCAGGTTAAAGAATGATGCACATACTGAGGTGACATTTTAAGATAGTCTTCATCATTGTCATTTGTCTTGCTCTAGATCTAACTTCCCTCTTTAAAGAACAATGTAGGTCATCCACTTCCTGGTCAGAGAAGAAAAACGTAGCAGCAGAATCAGAATCATTCTCTACAGACATTAGCAGAGAAGGTGAAATGAAGGTAGCAAATGCTGGAATAAGTCCCAAATGTGGGTTTGTAGTGTGGTGTGGTATGGCACTGTATGGTATGGCATGGCATGGTATGGTATATCAGTGGGGAATCATCTATTTCTTTCTAGAAATGTTCTTACATTAGTAAGTAACTAGCTGGATAGAATACAGCTACTATTCTGTAAAAAAACGTGTCACAGTGTGTCTCAGCTACTGTGATATTCCAGACAAAGTAGATACAATGTGAATGACTTATGAAAAAGCATAGATGAACCAATCCCTTCAGATGACAATGCCAACATTCTAATGCATGCATTACCATAATTTTTAAACACATCAAATACCACTCTTCAGAAGCACAGTGGTTGGGTGATTGTGGATGTTGAATGCTTCTATGAGATAAGGAAAAGGGGCACAGGATCCCTTTATCAACAGGTACTCTTGCCTGCCTACTCCAGCACACACCATAGGCCTGAAAGGAAGAAGGCAAAACAGAAGTCCCTCTCAGCTGCCAGATCAGCTCACAGGGAAAACTTGTTAGGGAGGGCAGCATCAAGCACTTCTGAGGCTGCTGTACTTTATGCAGTGGACTGGAAGAAAAGAGGTACAAAAGGCAGCTTTAAAGAATTCTGCTTTCCACTTTCCCCTACTATGCTCTACACAGTTCAGATACAGCCAGGAGCTCAGCCAAAATGTTTGGCGTGGCTATATCATACTCCATCAGACAGCTGGAATCACTTTATGTTGCTATTTTAATTTAAGACAGAAGTTGAGTCTGTTTTTCTTTTCATATTTAATCTGTTAGCTAAGACTTAGCTTTCCCTTTTCCAAAAGCTCATTCAGAATGCACTTTATTTCACACTTCATTTTCCTTGTATTTCATCTAAATATGTTTTTAATGTCTGAATTCTGATTTGTTATACATCCACTACACGTTTGTATCATGATTGCCAATTGATTTGGCTTTAAATTTCCCAAAGATCATGTAAGAAGAGAGAATCTTCTTGGAATACAAATGCTGGATTCTTAATTGAAGTGGGAGAAGAAGCTTTGTACCTGTTTCACATGAAAAGCTCAGGAATTTTAGAACTGAATCTTCCTCCAGAATGGTTTTTAGTATCAGCAAATGTTCAACTGCATTCTGTGAATACTGTTTGTTGAGTGAGTTAAATACATGATAGCAACACTTTTTAAGATGGCAAGAAAAAGAAATAAGATACCTTGACAGCTTCCTAGAGAGCTATGTAAGATAATTAAATTCTAATTCTTATAGAATAACTTCTGTATAAAAAACGTAGCTGAACAAACTCCTAAACATTAGTCCTTTAGTTTTTCCTATTTGGCAAAGTTTCCTCATTTCAGCTTGCCTGGACAGAGGAGGAGACTGTATTTTGTGAAAGCACACTTCACAAAATATTTTTCTACATGCCCCTTCATGGAGCATGAAAAGTAGACACTCACTTGCTTATTCCTTTCAATATTGCATTATTGGCTCCTGAAGACAGTTGTGTAGTGTGTGAAGGGAGCAAGAGAGGTTGATTTCGTCTGGAAAATTCCCCTTACATTCTTTGAAAAGCAGTTTTTTTTCTTAGGCATTGAGTACACTGATTCTCAGAACTGTTAGGTCAAGAGTAACCTCTGGTTCTCAGCAACTCTGAAAACCAGTCCACGGGCATCTCCTTTTCCTATCTTTTTCAGAAAAAAACGCTTAACTAGAAGTGTAGAAACTGTAAGTCTTAACCTTGCAGCTATCATCTCTTACTTCTCTCCTCAGGGCTTTCATTCCCTCCCTCTAGGTACTCTCTTCATGTCTCCAATATCATCACTTCCCCATACATATGTTCTTTCCCTCCAGTTCTTAGAGTTGTCTCCAGCACTCCCTCTTCACTCTTGCTTTCTATCTGACAGGTTCCAAGAACCTGTCTGTTCTCCAAATTATCCCTATCCCTACAGTCAGTGTCTTTCCTTCCCACTCCCAGCCAATTCTCTCTCTTTCCAATCCACAGGGAATCCTGCCTAGATACTGGTAAACAGAATTCACATTGAACAGCTCAGTAACCAATTGTTTCGTACCACCTATTTCAACCTAGTAGTGCCATTCAGTAAAATATCTACTTGTAAGAAATGCCATAAAGATTTTATGACAAATGTGCTATGAGTTGGGAAGCTTGCCTCTGCAAGCATATTCCTCTAAAATCATGTGGTGTACAGCTGTTGTTTGCTGGCAACACAGTTAGAATGGCTGGAGTATCCAGTGAGTAAACTGAATTGTATCATCCTCTCTAGCTTATAGAGGCTTTTTCTTTTTCTTTTAAAATCTGCCATCCTTCTTCAGAGTTGTCATACATACTTGAAAGAATTTCTTTGGTATAAACAATTTTTTTCCACAACAACATCAAACTCCTATTTTACTATATCATTACACAGCATTATTGAGGTTTGTTAGAAACTGCAAAAGAAGTTATCTTTCAGCTATAAACAGAGACCTACACGTGCAGTAATGAACTCTAAGTCTTAATTCTCAGGGATTGGAATAAACTCAGTAGGACTATCTGCTGTGTCTCCACAGGCTCAACTGCCCTTGTAGCTGGAGTGTGGTACAACCCAGAGCTCTATGTTCTTTGTCATCAAAGCAGTTTTTAAAATGACAAGGGCCAAGATTTGCAAATGTAACCAGAGAATTAAAGGCAGTAGCCAAACATGGCACTGTAGGAAATCAAGCCTACATTGAGAATCTCCCAAAGGCACCTAAAGCTGAAGTTCCTTTTTTTCCCCCAAGCCACTTAGACTAGCACTTCTGTGCTTTGGCTCCATTTCTAAATCCATTTAACTGTTGAAAGTTTGGAAGTTGAATGGTTATGCAATTCTCTACATCTGAAGACTATCTCAAAATTTTTAACAAGTTGTAGGCTTGTAAACTACACAGCTACATCAGTCAATGATGGCAAATAATTTTTTTAAAAACTTACATAAAAAACCTTAAAGATTTTCCTCACTGTCACAATGATTTGTTTGCTCAACGATACTCCAGCTGTTGTTACCTTTTGAAATGATCTTTTCACCCCAGCTTCTCCCTCTCACAAGTCTTAGAGTCTTATAAGAAAAAGAAAGGGCACATGCAGCTGCCTTGGACTACTTTACATGAATACTACTTTGCTCAGTACCAATTACAAGTTGATCAAATTGGAACAGCCCATGAAAGATTAATACTAATTGCATTAACTGCCATCACTTTTTTTTCAATTAATACCATGATAATAAATCTTAAATCTCAGGATAAAAGAAGAAGGATATTGTAATAAAATATAAATAAAATTTCATCAGACTGATACTTCGATAACTTGGAAAAATTAAACTAATATGTTCATTAAATTTAAGAAATATCCACTCCAAATTCTCATTCAATTCACTGAGTGGCTGAGGTCCCTTGGTCTGTTCAGCCTGGAGAAGGGAAGACTAAGGGGAGATCTCATTGCAGTCTACAACATCCTCATGAGAGGAAGAAGAGGGGCAGGCACTGATCTCTTCTCTGTGGTGACCAGTGAAGAACCCAAGAGAATGGCCTGAAGTTGTTTCAAGGGAGGTTTAGGTTGGATATTAGAAAGAGCTCCTTCACCCAGAGAGTGGTTGGGCACTGGAACAGGCTCTCCAGGGAAGTGGTCACAGTGACAAGCCTGACAGAGTTCAAGAAGTGTTTTGGTGATACTCTCAGGCCCATGGTGTGACTCTTGGGAATGGTCCTGTGCAGGACTGAGGGCTGAACTCAATGATTCCAACTCAGCATATTCTGTGATTCTGTGAGATTACACATCTGTGAGTACACAGATTTAGCTAACAGTTCAAGAAGACAAGGAGAAAAATACATTCAAACTCAGAAATCCCATATATGAAGTCAGCAGCAGACTCTTTTTTTTTCTTTTTAATACAACTATCTTTTTTGGCTGGATGTTGGTAAAGGAAATATCTTCTTACCAGACAAAAACTGCTGAACAGTCTTTGACAGTCTTCATACAAAGACTACATTACTGCACACTACTGCTTGTAAAGAAAACTTGTGAAATTTCTTCCTCAGCAGATTAAACTAGTATAAGAAAAGAGAACAGGTTTGTGAAATGAGTAAAGAGTTGCAGAGTTGCTATTGAGGTACATGAGAACATGCTGGAAAAATATTAAATAGTCTCTCTCTTTCTTCTGATTTGTCACCCAAATTTAATCACACTCTGCATCAGAAGGTTCTCAGCCAAGCCAGTTGACTGACTGCATATGTAGCCCCAGCACATCAAAGGGATGAGCTACTTCTCAATATATCAGTAGGGTGGTAGCAATGCATGCTGATTTCAAAGTCATGATTCTGTCATGAAAAAGAACTGCTATCACAGTATATACTAACACCCAACTTCACAAAACCCACTAAAAACCAGCAGACAACAACGGTGTCCCCGTTTGCTTTTATCCTGCTTGAAAAACATTTCAAAGATTATTTAACATTCCCATATTTGGAAGATAAGACTTCTACTGTTTTTTACTTTAGACTGGCTCAAATGTGTTATAGTTAATAACTATAGTTATTATAGTTAAACACTATAACACTCCTTAATGTATATTCCCTAAAATAAATTGAAATTCTATTAGTGGTTATAGTAAGAGAACCACTTTTCCCTACATAAGTTTTGAACAATGTCTGAAAAACAGGAAATGACAGTAAGGAGTAAAAACTGAGAAATCATCTTGAAAATTAAAATAAATGAAAAGTTTCTATCTTATTTCCCTTCTCCAGCTTTCATAGTAATAATTTTATAAATCATTCCAGAGTACCATATGATGAAAGCAACTATGCCCCCATCAATAAAAAAAAAAAAAACCACTATTATACCCATTCAGGGTTTTTCCTCTCTTTTCTAGAAGAACATTTATGCAAGTGAGAGTTATAAAATTGGTTGGAACAAGCTACCTCATGGACAGGTGCTGGGCAAGCAACGACAGAACAGGAGCGCTGCCAGTACACTGCAACCTCACTTTTGGTTGCATCTTTCCACAGTAGAAAGCTTAGCCATAATGTTTGAATTTCACTCATCGGTCACTTTCTTTTTTCTCCCCTTTCTCCTTCCCCTACCAGTATATCCCTTTGAATGCAATGGGGCTTTGTGCAGTAGCTATTCAGGACCTAATATAACTCTTAATTGTTTTCATTCAGATATTGGATGAAACAAGAATAGAGTCAGTTTTAAATCCCTAACTAGTGGTAGCAGTAGGTATAAAAGTCTTCCAGTATTGGAAACTCTGGATGCCTAATACAAAGTCTCTCTTTCAAGGTTCATCCTTTTCTGATTCATTTGTGGTTTTCTTCTTTTCCACTATACAAGCTTATCATTGCATTGCTTAGTTTTTTCTTCTAGTGCCTTTGAATGTAACTTCATGCTAAATTCTATATTGGAAAGCCCAGGTAACTTTATTTTTTTTTTGTTCTGTGACTCCCCCAAAAATACTTACTCAGGAAGCATTTTGAAGTGCTTACTATGCACAGTGACTTGGGTAATCAAATTTATATTTTATCTGTAATACATTAAAGGAACAGGTTTTACACATGTCTTGCTTTTTAGTAAAATGTTCCTGATAATATCAGCTTCAAAATCTTCCCCCAGAACCATATTTGTGGGGAGATTCATTAGCTGGTTGAAATCCAACAGATCTTATTTCTCAGGAAAGAGCTCTTCAAGAAAAGGATTTGTGGCCCGTGAACTTCAGATTTGGCTCTTAAACTGCCCATGTGATGTTTCGTAAAGTTCAGAATTTGTACCCCAAGGCACACTCTGAGAGCAGACTGGCTTGGAGCCACAGCCAATGTTTATTTTACACCATTTATGGATTCTTTCCCCCTTGATCAACAGCTGATTTGCCTGAACTTAGTTATTTCAAAGCCTTGTTCCATAATATTGCTAGCCACTAGACTTTTAACAGATGAACTCTAATAAGACATTTCCCACCAAGCTGCATTCCAACAGCTGCACCACAGATCAAGGTGCTGCCAGACTCCAGTCAGGTCTACTCTTTTAGTATATAACACCTTTTTGCAGAAATGTGTTCAGTGCTAAACCTTTTATTAGTCTTCATCTGGGTGTAAAATTTAATAAAACATACCATTTGGTTGAATATAGTATTGCTGAATCCCAAACCAAGAAATACATAATGTTCACCACAAGATAGTGATCAACAATTTAGCAGTTCAAACAACATATACACAACGAATAACACTTCCAGGAAGACTAAAATCACTAAAAAGCTATAACATTTATTAAAAAATGGAAGGAGATACATAAATGTGACAATAGTCCTGAATGTAAAGAAATTTTACTTACACATAAATATTTTTAATAGTAGCACGCATAGCCAGTGGTGAGGAGATAGTGAGTAAACAGGAGCTACTGTGTACTCTTTTATGTATATATAGTGATCATTGCTGTGTCTTTTAAGTAAGGAAAAAAGTAGAAAGTATAACATTTCAATGCAGATTCAATATATTAAAACAAAGAAGGAAAATCCATAGG
Organism: Manacus candei; assembly: GCF_025592945.1. NCBI lineage: Eukaryota > Metazoa > Chordata > Aves > Passeriformes > Pipridae > Manacus > Manacus candei. Next base: position 207,348 of record NW_026138129.1, on the reverse strand, counting down.
ATTAAAAACAGTATACACATGACAAACAAGCTGCAGGGAAGCTTGGGTGTCAAGATAAAACTTAGCAAAGTCCTTTGTATATAATGCTGCACTATAACTAAACCATTACATTGAAATATAATGCTGTTAGCATAGTATTAATGATCAGTGAAAAAATAGAACCTGTTATTGCATAATGCCTAACTTTTTTGGAGTACTTTTTATCTATAGAGATCTGAAAGGCTCAAAGCACAACATTAACAGTTTTTCAAAATATTGTGATAAAGCTATTTCAATATTTATTCTGACACAGCACACTTAAAATAATGTTGCTTTCTAAATCTTTCAGGCCTTTGAGTAATGACAGCAGGCCTGAACCCCTTGTCACATTCCAGTCCCTGCTTATTTTTCCCTTACATACTCTGAATTAGTAGTCTATTCAGGTAATTTGATGTGGATGTACATTTTCCCAACCTTCAACAGGCTCAATATAGTTCCCAGGCCAGAAGTCTTCTTTATAGGCCCTTTGTCAGAGCATTTGTCTCTAGAATGAGGCATTTTGCGTGAGTTTATAATTGACACAATAACCACACTATAGCTGGAAGTAGATGAACAGCCTTACATATGCACAGCATATTGGCAATTTAAAAAAAGAGCAGTAAAAATCAAGATTACAGTGAGGAGTTTTTTGGAAATTTTGTAACTTTAAAATTACAAAGTTACAAGATTTTACGTGTTTTAATTACAGAGGAAAAAAAAGCAATGACTTACCTGTGGAGATGAAGGACTAAAGGTGACATTGATGACAGATTCTGTGTGTCTCCCCAATTTATGTAAGAAAGTGCTTGAACGCATTTCATATATGTAAGCCTAAAAAAAATGAGACCATATTTTCACTATAAAAAGATTTATCGTGTTCTAGAAGCACTAAAGTGTAGTATAGGAAGGCTAAATATTCAGCCTACAGAGAAGTTAGAAAATTTTAATCATAGCTAAAATGATATAAAAATCATCATCTTAGAATTGTTTTCTAGAATTTGGGATAATTTAGCAAATGCTTAAGTTAAATGAAAAAAAAAGTATTTAGAGAGAATATTTAGAATCTTTTCCCCACAAATAACTAAACATTAGGTATATTTCAAGTAGGAAGGTAAAACAATGACCCTCTTAAAATATATTTTAAATGGTGTTCTTTGGAATTCAAATCCCTTCTTTTAAGTAGAATCTAAGACCTTTCTAAATTTGGAAACTCCTCTGTTAAAATAAATGTTTCGTTTTCAACACAGATCTTTTCAGTTTTTAATTGAACAGTATAGAATTCAATAACAATTCAATAATATTACAAATGATGCAGGTATCATCAATGAGCAAAAATATACTGCCTGCCTTTGTTTCTCGAAATAAAAAGGGGAAAAGAACCTTCCAAGAAGAAAATTAAATTTTTACTGGTACAGCCTCAAATAATGAAACAGTGTAAATGCAACACTGCATCAAGAAACCAATCCAAAACTCAGTGAAAGTCATAAGCATACTGACACTATGAAAATGATCACATTGTGATTCTAAATTAGCATTATCTTACTTTAAAAAAAAGGTTTGAAAATAAATCCAGGAGTATAAGTCCTCCACATAAGAAATACTTGTGAAAGTCATGTGCAGACACATAGGATTGTTTTAGACTGTTCCTTATCTAGTAAAATAACAATTGTTTGCAGGATACACTAGGCATACACAAGGTATATTAAACAGACACATAACATATGTAGATTTATTTGGTACATTATAAATAAAATGTGTATCTCAAAAGATAGAATGAATTGTAAAGCGTGAAAAAATATTCAAATGATAATCCAAACTTTACAGTTTCAATAAAAAAAAATTAAAGTCTCATTGTCTTTACCAAAACTCTGCAGTTAATGAATGTGGAATTTAGAACTCAGCCTGACAAACTAAACCAAACTGTGTGTAGATGCTATTACAACAGTGTATCACTCTGTGACTTAAGTTTTTTGCTGATAGGACCCTAAAATAAGTTAAATCATTCAGACTCAAGGCAGCTGAGCTTCCTCTAGCAGACAGCAAATGGCAAGGTATATGTCCAAAAAACTTACAGACTCAAATGACAGTCTTCCCAATACATGAAAGGACTCATGGACCAATGTAGGTCCTGAAAGACTTGTAATGTTCTACTCAGAAAAGAAATCTTATGATTCAACACCTAAGATTCTGTAGTCCTAACCAGCACTGAAGCAACACTGCATTGTCCTCAGTGTCAAGTATTCCATTCATAACCAAATTCACTGCTATGCAAACCAAGAAGCCAAATGTAAATCTACTTAATTGTATCCACTTTATAAACCTCACATATCCTGGATTCTGCCCAGGATATGGAATTAAAACCACCTCCTGGCACAAATGGAGTACCTAAATACAGACAGAAATGTAGGTATGAATTTTTAAACTCTGGATCTTAGGTAGCATTCCACACAGATATTGCCATGCTAACTGGGAAAGTAGCATTGTCTCCAGCAATGTGGTAAAATCATTCTGTCCTTCCTAAATGGATACAGCAAATGCTTGTTAATTGCAAATCCTGCCTTAAAAAGTAAGACCTTTCTCCCTACTTTAAAACAACTCAGGAAACTAGTTATAATAATGAGTAGTATGAAAGTAGTAATTGTTTGTTTGTTTTAAAACACATGGTCATAACACAGCTACTGTGACTTCCACCACTTGGGACATGATCAGTTCACAAGGGAACAGATACGTAAGGGGAATCCAAACAAGACAAAAGTGATAGAATGACACAAAGGAAAGCATTCTGATGTGTCTGTAGACATGAAAGTATTTGCTCTAATAGGAAGTACAAGACCACGTATTAGTAAAATCAGTCTGTACACAGGACTACTCAAGTTCTTGCTGTCACCATACAGAAACTGAAGAACAGCTCTTTATAAGTACCTCCAGTTCCAGTACCTCCAGATTCATCTTTTATTGATATAAAAGAATAAAGAGGCAGTGTTGGTTATTTACATTCTCCTTCCTACATCGTGGCTTTCCATTCTTCACTCTGATGATACTATACCATGACTCAAACGGTATCAAAATTATCAGATGTTGACACGTATGTGATATCTCAGTACCTGTAACATTGTGCTCTCTTCTTCTTAGCCAAGCTTTGCCACACTTTATATCAGACAGCCCTATTTGTCCAGATAGGGTTGGACACAGAGTGCTAGAAATTACCTTTGTACTCCAGCAAAGAAGAGGTGTAGTAGAGACTGCAGTCAGGTTGTACACCGCAGTTCCAGAGCAGAATACAACAGCCATGCTCACAAAATTAATTGGAATATGCATGTCTCAAGAAAATGAGAGATAAGATGGTACAGAAATCCATATTCCAGGGAGATTCCAGAAAGGAAAGGAGTGCACTGAGTGAGAGGTGAGCAAGAAGTATTACAAGCTGCACTGCACTCTCGAGAACTGGATGCTCCTCCGCATTTAACTAACTAAAGAAAGAGTATTTGTGAGAACAGGGAGAAATCATTCTTACCAAACAGCCCTCCAAAATCTTGAGGATCTCTTGTCAAAATGGTTCAATGGTATCAAAATATTCAGTACTGTCATGACAGTTTGAAGTGTTTGAATCATAAAAGAGTCAAATCCTATTCCTCATAGTTATTGAGCACATCTATCCCCTTTAGAACTGTGGGAATGACCAAAACAGGACAAATAAGTTGTGTTTTTTAACAAACTGCAGAACTTCATTAGATATAAGAACTTAACCGGAATAGAACTGCACTGGAGATCAAATGAAAATTCAGCTTGGTACATACTGTAAGTTATCTGGACTCTGCACAACTGACACATGGGTAGCTAGTAAAATAGGTTTACAAAACTTCTACTGCAAGCAATTATTTCTCTTCACAAGTTAATTACTCTGCAATTGCATCAGTTCTTCTCCATATACTCAGACCAGTCTTTGGCAGAAAGGTATAGGCAGCAGACAGGACTATGCTTTCTATCACTCACCATATTTTCTCTTTCTGGCTTCAAATTGCTTTACTGCTACTTCTCCTGTTCAATTCTATTCTCCTTCCCTTTATCAGAAGGCGGCACAAAGAAGAGGTAAAGTCAATGACAGCAAGAGTCAAGAGCACAAAATGCTCTGATTCACGGATCTACAATGCCTTCCAACAATTTCTAAGCTAAGAAGAAACATGCTCTATTTTTTAACCAAGAGAACCTATCACAGAGAGACATGGTTAGTGAAGCTGAAATTTTTCCATCATAATCCAGTAGCTTACAGAACTTTGCCAAAATTATCCAATAAAAATTAATTTTCCATTCCAGGTTCTCAGTTTAATTCAGGAAGGACCACATTCATTTTGGCTAAATCTTTATGTTCCCATTCCACTCTGTAAAATACATGTGATAATATTTCACTATTTTTTTGAAGACAAATCCAAAGTTTGTGAAGCCCAGGTATTCTAGTAATTTTTACTCTTCCACACAGTTTCTAAATCAACCATTTGGCTCATAGTTTTATTTCAAAAAATGCTATGAAGCATTTGTGCAGTTTCAGTAGAATGCAGCAAGCGTGTATTTGGCGGTCTAATCACACTTCTCAAACTAAAAAGCATTCAAACTCTTACCCCTCACCTTTCAAGAAATTATTCTAAGCCCTGAGCTACAGATTAGGCTGGGATGCAGCACTCTTCTAAATTGTCACATTGTATAAGAAGATTCACTGAGCCAGAGAAAAGTAGTGACAAGCAATTACAGGTAGAACCCCATCTGTAGCCAACCACCAAAGCATTTGAAGACATGGAAAAGACCTTTACTCTGACCTTTACTACAAAGACTAAGTTCATACTGAACAGCTGCTAAACAAAACACACAGAACATGGCTGGGAATGCAACCTGCCCATTGTACTTCATTCTTACAATTCTATCCTAATGGAACTAGTGGTAAACATCTTTCTGATACTGTACTTCTAGTCCTATAAATCTTAAATATTTAGGTGTCACAGTTCAACTTCAACAGAAAAAGGGTCACAGTCTCTAGCTACATCCAAGAATAGTTCATTATGTTGTGGCAGCTATCATCTTCTCTTCTAATAACTGTGATTTAAGGGAAAGTAATAATAATTTTCAATCTGAGTAATTTTGACATGTAACACAATGAAATGTGATTAAAAGAAAAACATCATCACATAAAACTGTATAAAACCAGCTTCTGTTAAAGTAACTCTAGTCACAGATAATTAAACTAGGTAATGATAGCCTAAATTCTGAGAATAAAAGTTAGCTTGGTTCAAGAGTGAAAATAAACTTTTTGGTACATTCATTTTTAACTTCAATAGTTAAACAAAAAAAAAAAAAAAAACCAAACCAAAAAGAATTGTGTTTTAACAGAAATAACATTCATAAGAAGAGAAATAATTCCAGTATAAACATTCTTCTACCATAGTCTGCCATAATTTTAGTTTTACTGTATTTCCTGGTGTCATTCAAATTCTTTTGCTATTCTATACTTAACAGATTTTCTTCTCTACAGAAAAAAAAAAAAGCCCCCAAAAAATGGTTAGTAACCGAGTTATAAATGATATCATAACATTAGCCATAGAATTAAAAAACCCTTGAAAATATGAAATCAAGGACAGAGAAAGAACAGATTTTCAGCAAACCAAATGTAACAAAAAAAGAAAACAAAACAGTCTAGGAAGTACTCAGCAATACACAAAATACATATGTGCATATAATCTGTTGTAGACTTTAGCCAAAGTCAATCCCTTTTTTATATATTAAGACCAATTTCTTCTAATAAAAATACTGATTCAGTAGATATTGGTATTTCCTTTCCATTTCTTGCTAAGGGTCAGCCAAAAGTAAAAATAATTTACCTGTACCCATTAGCTTCCAAACAAGTTTCCTGCACCCATAACCACATACTTACTTGTATTTCCTTTCACTTGTTGTTTGAAGAAAATTTGGAGTAGTCAGTTTTCATTAACCCAGAGTGTGACAGTGTATTTAGCACCTTACAAGAGTATATAAGCTTGTGCTTTCTTCTTCAGATTTGTACCAAGAGACAGAAAAGAAGAGTGAAGGCCCCTCCTTGAGTGGAGGAATTCATATCCAAATGGAAAACTACTTTTTTCTACTACATTGGTAGAGTGTGCTAAATAAATTGACTCTTTATCTGCAAAGTTTCACTATAAATTCTTTCCTCTGTTTTCTCACATGCTATCTTCAAAGGAAACTTGTTCCCATCTGTTCCCACTGCTCCCTAATCCAATCCATGGCCACGTGCATTTGTGTCAAACTACTTATACTCCTAGCCCCTCCTGGGATGGGAAAGAGGGGGAAGCAAATCAGAAACAGAAACACTGAAGAATAACACAAAAATTCTCCTTGTTATCAGCTTTTGGACAGGGATCAGAAAAGCAACACCAGCTTCCAGGAAAACCCTTTGTAACTGCTGTGGCCTCAAACTGGAGTACATAGTTTACAAACAGATCACAGAAAGAAACCCCACTAGCAAAAACCAAAAAGATATTGATGTCTAGGATGCCTAATTTGGCCATAAGCAAATAGAGAATTTTTTTCTTCACAGGTTTTGCATAGATCGGTCAAAGTCATCCCTCTTCTGTGACTATTTTTTCTAATCTTTCAAATGAGCTACAGAGGATAGAAGTGTTAAAGCCCCTTGATGGAAAAATAAATAAATAATCTTACTTATGATTTCATAAAAGATATCTGCATTTATTAATAAGGCTTTATTCTTCATTTGTCACCATCAGTGCCATCAAACTTGATGCATAATCTCAGAGTTTATGATATAATTGCTTGATTTGAACTCCATTGTCCCCTGTTTATACTGGGGCACATATCCCATTGAACCATGTATTTTTCCTCAATCTCAAGCTGAAAAAGCTCCTGAAATACTTATACTAAAGAAAAAAAAACAATCAGCCTGAAGCAGACACCCAACATGGAAAGTTTCAGCCCAAAATGTTCTCAGTTATAAGCAAACAAAACCAGAATTATAGTGGAAAGTGTTAGACTACCTTAACTATAGGTATCAGTGCCAAATCCACACATAATAAAAAAGATTTCACAAGTATCCTAAGCACTGATTAATGCTCTTCAGTCCCAAGATTTCTTACATATTTGCCACATGGTTACATGGAAAGTTTAATCAAGCCTGGCATCAAAATGTTGAGTACAGTATGGTCCCTCAGAGTCCCTTCCCCTTTTAATGCCACTTATGGAGGCTGTCTTTGTGCTAGTCACAGAAAATTACCCACTATAGTAAGATTCCAGTTTCCATATGAGTTCCTTTGACATAACTACAAAAAGAGTACCAGTGAACATTAAAAATGCTCTTTATTATTAATAGTCAATATTATCAAGGTCAGTCATCTTTCAGGTTGCAGAAGATACTTTTTAGATATATCAATCTGATGGCAGTTGTAGCTAACACATTTTGAATTTTCCTCACTAAAAAAAGATTACAGAAACCGTATCTCTGACTTGCCTCTGTAAGCCACCCTTCTCTGAAGCATCCAAATTGTAATTTTTGCCCATTTTAGTTTCTATTTCATTTGCCAATTTCAAGGCCTTAAATATATGATTGTTTTCATTTGTCTGCCTAAGAAATTTATGTAGTACCAAAACTATTGTATTTAGGTTGCTTTTACTTTTACAATATAGGTAGTATTGTCAGAGTGCAGAATTATTAATTGAAGATTTTGTTATAAGAAAATTTACCTCACCTCTCATTATGAAATATCATGGTTGGATCACACTCGCTTTCAAAATGGCTCTTTTCTGACTGCTGTTAAGATGCCTTCTCTATAGCAAGTCTACCAATAATCACATTCCCTGTTTATGTACTGGTGTTGACTGTTTGACAAAAGTACTGAAAGATTCAGATGGTACAGAGGATCTTTAATCAGATTTTTGTGCATAACAGGGAATTTTAGTACCTTTAGAAAGAATTACCCCATCTTAATAAATTTGCAAGCAAAATGCAATCAACTGGTAGGATTACAGTCATATGTACCAATGATACACAAAATTCAACTACTGTCAGAGTTGTAGACCAAGAGCTGCACGTATAGAAAACGTAAGCCCTGTGGGTTCAAAACTATACATATCCACTTTTAGCACCTCACTGCTGCATACATTCCAAAATGAACCTTTGGTATTCATATCTACTTTGACTTCGTGTTTTGCCTACATTTGAACACATGTTATTTTCTATAAAGTTAGTTTTCTTTAGCAAAAAGGCTAATTTCTCATACTTCCTCTCAGCTCTCAAAAACATTACCAAACTGAAATGTTAACACAGTAACACACTACAGAGTAACGAAATTCAGTTTGACTGGAAAAAAAAAAAGGTGTTTTGTACTAGTTAAATAACAACACATATATAGCCAGCAGAAAATCATCCACTTCTCTTAAGTGCCAGTCTGATTTTGTGGTGGTCAGGTCTGAGGTGCAGCAGCCTAGACAAAGCAATAGTCCAAACTGACCAAAAAGCACACAAGAGCAATTAATCTACTCATATTCACATAATTCCACGGTTCATAAAATAACCTACCAAGACTACAATTTTCAGTCTTCTTCAAAGATACACCCAAAGAGGCAGTGAAGTAACAGCATACCCAAAATCATGGCTGTATTAATAAGAAAGCACTATTTATCTCTTGACTCCTAGGACAATCAGCCTAAGGGCCAACTACACTACCAAAGAATTCAAGAAACTCAGATTCAAGAGCAACACAAATTTTTGTTCTTCTTTGGAAGAGATAGATTTTCTCTAGCAATAGCTGACAGAGAGGCAGTCTCAGTCTCTGTCATTCATTCTCTGCTGTCATTATTCTCTGGATTTTGTTCTGCCAAACAATGTCATTCCTGCCTTTTCCACAGTAAACATCACTAATGGTATTTTCTCCAGATGTTTTCTCTTAAAGCCTATCTTAGTTAAACAGTTTGGACACATAAAATAAAACTTGAGCAATATATAATTGGGATACCAATGACACTGAAAACCAAAATACTTCAGATAGTTGCTACTACTGCCTCATAGAATACATTCTGTTCTGCAAGCCCTCTGGTATGAAGTGTAGACCACAACAATAAATACTATACAATAGCACTATCACACATTTCTAAAAGTAATTTTCCAGTAAAGCAGTAAAAAAATTTCTCTTATTGTTTTCAAGCCAAATGTTAAAGCATACTCTATTGTATCAAAAATACCTAATTGAAGCATCAGTGATGCCTCCAAGATACACTCCTAAGAGATATAGAACTAAACATTCTAAGTTGTTAACAGATCCTATCTCTTATATTTGCATTCAACCCTACCAGAATATCTTTCCTAACCCCTTGCCTTTTCCCTCATCTGTAGTCTTTCACCTTCTATTCATTCGTACCAGAAAGTTCTAGCAAACTGGAGTCTCAAAGGGAGAACAAACAACAGCATTATTTTATCATTTACATTTTGGCACTCTTGAGGTGTTTCTTCTTTGATATCTAGACCATTTTTTGCAATCCTGGAACTAATCTGATGAAATTTTAAATTTTATCACACCACAGACACACAAGGATGGAAATATTTCATATAAATGAGATCAGATCAACTAATCACAGAAATAACAAACTGAGATAGGCCACATTTAAATTCTTCTCTTAAAGCTAAAAGGAGAGAAGAAACATATCAATGCTAATCTCCATTTCATAAGTCAGAACTGAGCCACAGAAAGACCAATGTGACTAATACTATATTTATGGGAATTAAGAAATATAACATAAACGTCTATGGAAATGATTACATTAAGAAGTAGTGCAGTGCAAGATGTACAGAACAAAACAGTGTTGGCAACCCAACTTCCAAATGTATTTTTCTGGTAGCAAAACACTAGAATATATTGCTCAGTAGGACTGATATTCTATTGTGCAAGAAGACTGATATTCTATTTGGAATATCAACCTCTGTAGCTATTTAAAATCAAGGTGTCAACTGTAAACAAATTCTACAGTTGGTGTTGTGCCTGATGCAGAATCTTATATCAGAAAACAACCAAGTCTGCACACAATATCAGGTCTGGGTTTGCATTCAGACACCACTCACAGGTTTGCAGAACTCTTTGGATATGCCCCCGACCAGAATCACTTTCCAGCATCATTTGCATAATAGGAATTTACTCTAAAAACAATTTTGAAAAAAAACAATTAGCGGATCAAGTAGTGAGGTTATGTATAATCATGAAATTGCTTTATCCTGTCTTCTGTTACACCTTTGGGTATTGATGCCCCCTGGGTATGAAGAAACAATCTTCCTACTCTAACTTTGGTGCCTTCACAGTCAAAAGGCATAAATTTAAACTTGGATTTAAAATTTCAAAGACAATGCAGTAGGCAGTGGGCAAAATCCTAGACTTTGTGGAAAGTGTAAATGAAAGGGAAGACAATGTCATATATTACCCATGTATTTTTGTTATTGATTTTATTGATGTAGCAACCTGTTATGCTGAAAAACTTCTGGGTTTGTAGTATGGGTCAATCCATGTTAACTGTGAACCCAGGCTTTGAGATTTGACAGGGACAGAGAGTTTTATTTCAGAAAATTCCATTTCAGCACTACGGTCAAAATGGGCCTCTTAGAGCCTACAGTTCAAAGAGAGTTAGAAAGAATGAGTCTGAAAACAATTAAAGAGCCAAAAAATATGTTTTTCTGCATTCCCTACTTCATTTCTGGAAACTTGAAATTTATTCAGAGAGCCCTAAGGTTTTCAAAGACAAAAATTAAGAACCTAATTAGACATGAAGTAAAACACCCAACTGTAACTACATGGAGCACAGAAGAAAATTAGTTATTTTTATTATAAAAAGTAGCATTTCACACTCTCCAGATATTTTTTGGTTTTTTACACTAAGATTTCTTTAGTCAACAAATGTTTAGGTAAACATTTTTGTACAGAGCCCAGTAAAATGGAAATCTAAACCCAATTTAGAGTATATTTGTCCAACATCCTTAATAGTGTTGTTTGATAGTCAGAAACTTTAAACTGTCCCCTTGTAAAATGGCTAGAAATTAAAATATTAGGTATATTCAGTTGAGAAAAAGTCAACCAATTTCACTTGTAACCCTAGACTATTTAAAATGAAGAGAAAATCTGATGTTAGAAATGTTAACTTTCTATATTTTCTAATCATGATTAATTATGTAAAGGAAAATCACTGTTCAAAACCAGGATACTGATTACCCACTTTGATCAGACTGTCAGGTCCTATATATGTCTTGATAAAAGTTCTCTTAAAGAAGTTGGAGTAATCAGTTAGGGAAACACTTTCAACCCTCAATTTACAGTTTCTACAAATCTCACACTAACACACACGAAAGCAGTTCAAATAAAACCAAGTGGCTACTTCACCCACACAGAAGCTAAACCAAGCTCTTCTTATATAAAATAGGTTATACACTTTCTAAGCAGAGAAAAAGGCAGACAGAATTTTCATCTCTTTATCTTACAATAACGTATTTTGGTTTCCTGTTTCTATGACATGAAGGAATGTGATTTTGTTATTAATCAATGTAGACAACGTATTTCTCTCTGTCAAATACTCCTGATATTGTGAAATATAAAAGGCAGTTTAAGATTAATGTCTCTCAATTATATTCCAATTATGCCTCTTTTGGCTTTAAAATCAATCACATTTGTTAACCACAGAGTGCAAGATTTGCACTTGATAAAGTAAACTCCAAGATGATTGAAGATACAGTTACTGCTCAGTGGAAAGTTACGTAACTTATTTCCAGAATGCGCTTTGTATCCACAGTGCTGATTTTTTATGCAGCTTTTTTAATTCCAATGGACATTCATTCATACAATCTGCAAAACTATGTGACTTCTTGATTCTATCAAAACTGTCCCAGTTGCACATTAGCCCATCTGTCAGGATGTTTTTAATTGAACCATATGAATGGGTTATTCAATGCCACATTCAATTTTCTGTTTCAAAAGGAAACACAAAAGTGTATTCAGTCTCAACACTTCAAAAGGAAGCCTCCTAAAAATGCCCAAAACCTGCATTTTGTCCTAACAGTACAGTGTAAGCATGACTCCAAAACTTGACCCAGTTTTCCTAAGGGGACAAGAAGGACATAGGATGCAAATTATGCAAAAAATTCTAACCCAGGAGCCACACTAGAAAGTATTGGCTGGCACTGTGCCCACCAGGGACTGCATGCTGAGTGGAGCAGGATGCACTCTAGCTATTCAGCTTTATTTGATGACCCACTTGTGCCAAGACTTTGGAGTAAGGGTAAAATCATGCTGTCTTTCTTTTTTGTATCAGCATTAATTCCAAACAAATACCTTAACACAAAAGAGAAGAGAACAGGTCTTGTGACTGCATCTCTTTTTATACAATTCGAAAGCAGCCTTAATTAGTAATCTCAAATAAATATATTTGTATCATGTACATTATGAGCTGAGATGAATATTAGATGTGTTTGTTTCACAGACAAAACAAAAAGCCCTTCTTTTGTATTGCAATTTGCATTTTGAAATGCAATTTACAAGAAACTTGAAAAGTATATTTTATCATGGAAATGTCAAGAACACACTACCTGTTGCCAGACATCCAGAAATCTGCCAGTAAAATCTCCAACCTTCATACATGATTTGAGCCAGTATTTCAAAACAAGCCACAACAGTAAATTCCTCTCATTCTGAATTTGACCAGAAACTGTGTCACGTTTTGATGACTCACATAGAAATACCTAGAAGAAAGTTAAAACTTCCCTACCCAGCTGTATTGAAAGGTTGTGTTTGCAACAAACCCAATTCAACTTTGGTTTCAAATGCCCATAGTACAAGTTAGCAATCATCTATCTCTTAGCAAACACTGTGGAAAACATTCTGCCAACAATGTAGGCACAACCGAATTAAAATTAGGTGCATACTCAAAAAGGTAGCAATACACATTTACTCAGGATTCTTTTCTAAGTGTAATAATTTAAAGATGGTTGACATTGAAAAGAGAACCTGTCTGGGGAGAAAACACACACCAAGGGTGTGGAAAGTTCTAATTCCAGTTGAATGACTTCTCATTCATTATTCAGCTGACTGGTTCCTAAGAAATCCATGAAAAAAGATTTACCACCCTGTATTTGGGAGTTTAAGTAAATTAATATGTAGTTGCTACATGGTTCCTAGTGGTCAGATATGTATAAAACAGATAAAGCTGTGCTACAGGAATGTGCTACATTCTCCTCATCTTTGATGACACATGACAATTCAGAGTCAAGCATTATGAAAACCTGTAGAAAGAAGCTTTTAACAATTACTTGGAGCACTAAGATGTAGCTGTGCAGGGATTTTTCAGACAAAAAGATCATGAATCATATGTAACTGCTACATATGAATTAATTACATGAAAGTATCGTAGACCTCAGTTTCACACATTAAAATGAATCCTAGAAACACACTTAAAAAGACTCTTTTATATACGAGTAGTTCCTATAGTTTACAAGGAAAATAAGCAAAAACATTACTTACATATTTGTCATCGGATCCACTGGCTATAAATCGTCCACAAGGAGATACTGCAATTCCGCACGGATAGCAGCGGCTACTGTGCCCTTCAAAACGACGTTCACACCTACAGAGAAATTTCAGTGTTGTTAACACTAAGTAAAAATTACATTTTTTACTGCCATTTTCATGACACCCCACTGAAATCTCATCCGTTTTCCTTAGTCTACAAATTGACTAAGGCAAATTCACAAATTAAGTTTTAAATATCTCTGCAGTAGGTTTTGAAAAAACTGAAAGACATTAAAGAACATTAATGACTAAAAATAAAAAGAACACACAAAACTACCCCAGGACAATGACCAAACACATGCTTTGGCCTTGTTTATTTTACAGAGGTAGAAACATCATCAGTAATTAGAAATTAGGAGTTGTAATGCCTATCATTAAGCTACCCTAGGTAGCCATCTCAGAAGGGAAAGCTGAACTCCTGCATTAAGAGGAAGCTGTTGTGGAAGTCTGCTCTGTAAAGATTTAGAAATCTTCCTCAAGTAATTTATATCAAATGAAGATATGGTATGTGGAATCATAACATAAATAATTATTGCTTGCTTTTCTTACAACCAAATCTGGATATTTAAACTTTGTTTTATTTTATATGGTAATTCAAGAAAGGCAATATCAAAATGACATTCCAAACTGATAAATCGAGCTATATCTAGCCTATAACTGTAAATAAATTCTTACCTATTTGCATTAATACAGTCTAAAGGAAGAAATGCATTTAAATCTAATACAAAGAATTAATTTCCTGCTTTTCATGCTAATATTGCAAAAAGCATTGTGGAGTAGGTTTTTGGTAGCTGAGCACACTTGGACCATTTAATAATGAAAATGTTTTTAATGAGATGAAGATTAATATCCATCTAAAAAAAATACATGGTTGTAAAGAACTGTGATAGCTTTGCAGTCAATACAAAACTAAGGGGAAAAAAAGTACTATTTAGAGTTTCTTCAATATTAAAACACATTTTAGTACAAGTTTCAACCCCATTTAGAACTGTCATTTACATATGTAGACCTCATTTCAGAGGTTTATTTTTATACCCATGAGGTATAAAACAGACTTATAATAACCTGTGTTCTTCTTTTGCCTTTATTATGAATGCTGTCAACCTACTTTTTTGTTACAAAACAAATTCACATACTTCATTATAATGCAGCTGTCACATATTCTTTTTTTTTTTTAACGTATGCTAGGTCCAGGAACAAATTTGAAACACTAAAATCTCCTGCCAACATCTGTGATATACACTTTTTCCTGGCCAGTGAAAGTACAGAAGCTATGTAAATTCAATTGACTGAACCTACATGCAGAAAGCTCTATATTTTTACACCACATTGTTCTGTTGTAGACACACATGTATGTGTAAGAATGCATTAAATGCCAAGTTGGTTTCATTCACCCATGTGAAACAGGCATAATTAAACAAAAACATTACTTTGTGACTTATCCAACTGCTATTACTTACTAAAGCATAAAAGAGACACTTTCGAATGCGTGAAAATACAAAATTTTACAGAGCCTAACTCCAAACTTTATAGGATGTATATGGTTGAATTTCTGTATAACAAAGCTACTGATACAAAGAGACATTTTGAGCTTACAGTAACCAGACTTTTCACATCAAACTAGTTCTACCCTAAAACTGCTGTAAATAACCCAATTTAAGAGTATACTACAGTTAAAGAAAAGCAACTTATAAAGGCAGTCAATTACTCTGACTGAGATGTAAAAACATTTTTCAACTTCAGTTTTCTCTCATGAATACTCAGAGACTTTCAATAAGCAATGGCCACATTGTGAATTTGGTCTATTGAATAACCTGCCTCTGTTCAAGCTTCCTATTGACAGTAAAGGGGAATACTAGCTACCTCAGTCTCCTTTCATATCCAGCATTCTAACACATATGACTCCAAAGGTTAGGCAATGGAGGACACATCATAGAACATATATTTGATTTATACTTTCAAAAAGCTTTACTTTTTGGGAAGTAACCTGAAAGAAAACAGGAAGGGCAGCCTATGCTTCCCATGCCGCAGCTTTCACAGAATCACATAATGACTGAGGTTGGAAGGCATCTCTGGAGGTCATCTTGTCCAGTTACTCTGCTCACCTACAGTCAGTTCCCAATGTCTGTGTCTGGATGGGTTTTGAATATCTTCAAGGTGTGAAACTCCACAACCTCACTGGCAAACCTGTGCCAGAGCTCAGTCGCTGGAAATGGTTTCCAGAGTTAGTTGTTCTGTCACCTTTCCAGGGATCAAGGTCTCTCAGTTCCCTTGGATCTCCTTCATGCCATTTTTGAAGATGGGAGTGACATTTACTTTCCTTCAGTCTTCAGGCACCTCTCTTGATCATCATGATCTTTCCAAGATAACTGACAGTGGCCTGACAATGACATCAGCCATTGGAGAGCTGAAGGAAGACCTTAAAGAAGACAGAGCTAGACTCTTTCCAGTGGTGCTCAGTGATGGGAAAAGAGACAATGGGCAAAAACTGAAATACAAGAGGTTCTTTATGAACACTAGGAGACACTTGTTTACTTCCCCACTTTTTTGTGAGGGTGAATGAGCACAGGCTGCCAGAGGAGGTTATGGTGTCTCCTTCCTTGGATATATTCAAGAGTCATTTGGACATAATGCTGGGCAACTGACTCCAGGTGACTCTGCTTGAAGCAGGGTGGATGGACAAGGTGACTTCCAAAGGTGCCTTCCAACCACAATCATGATGCAATACTGTGATCAACAGCAAAGGCACTATTGTAACTTTGAGGACATCTTTCTTTCAAATATCCTAGACAGAGAGAAATAAAACATAATCCTGATATGTCTGCTGTTCCCCTTTATGGTCAGATGTGGCATTGCAAGATTTTGCCCTCAGTTAGGCTTCTATCAAATATTATTCATAGTGTAGAGTAAATCTGTCCCAAAAATCAGCCTTAATCATGTTTTTTCTTGTCTCAGACAGAGTCCCAGTTGCACTGCTTACAAATTTCAGGGAGATTTTTCTTTTCCTTCTGAGTACCTTTTAATAGAAAATTTGAAGAAAAAGTTTATTTTTAATCTTATACTTGTAAGATACATCAGAATCCTATGAAAGAAATTTTCTCCTGAGAAAAATAAACAAAATTTATATATCCATTGTCCTTCCTGAACGTGTCTTCAGGATGAGCATTCTTCCTTAAGTAAAGCACTGGTCATCTGGACTACTTCTAAGTCTTTAACACCTCATTCTCAGGGGCTGTAAAAGATAACTTCATCAATGGGGTGTTTCTGCTTCACAGAAAAGTCTGCTAATAAAATGCTGCAAACCACTTCCTTTCAAAAGAATTTGACTCCTCTGTATTTGTGACCGATAACTCAATTGCTTCACTTATAAATGGATACATAAAACTAGCAGTATTCCAAGGTTTTCACTGATCTTTTCTCTGCTATACCACAGCAATATAAAGCAATGTCTGAGTCATAGGACAGTGCCTCTTTCCTTGTGCTAGTACAGCCAAAGTAATAACCCATACCCTGGATTCTATTCTCTTAATGGTTTTCCTGTTCAACTTTTTCTTTATATCAGGATATATGTTCTATTACAAGTTTTGCTACTTCCTCACCCCCTCAAAATCCCGTTCTAAAAAGACATTAAAAAAAATTATTCTAAACTTTCCACAGAGTTCAGTAGAATCTTTGTTATGCAATCTATTAGCTCCAGATAACTCCAAGTATCACAGCAATGGAAAAAAATGGACAAAAAAATCCTAGAATAAAGAGAGAGATGCTATGTGTATTCTTTTAGGGGGTTTCTTCTTTCAGGCTTTTTTATACTTTTTTTTTTTTTAAGTAGTAACAGGTGGTGATCAAAATTATTTTGGATATTGCAGGCTTTACGTGGCCAGCTGGCATGCTGTCCAGCCTCCTAAGAATGCTTTTCTGGTCAGAGTTTTTCAGAGGTTACCATGACAAACATCTGGTAATTGCATGGGACAGCAAACAGCCAAGTTTTCCCTACGTTCTCCATTGTACATCTTTTAGTCTACATTCCAAAATATGTATCTTTTTATGTTGCAAAAAAATTTGGAGAATATTAGAAAAAAATGAAATATATTATTTGTCTTTATAAGCAAAAGATGCTGGAATGGTGTGTGTCTTGATGAATAAGGGGATACTTCCACAAATAAGTCTATTTAATTCTACTTGATTTGTTTAAAAAAAAAACAACCTGCAAACCAACATTGTCTTTTGTTTTTTCTAACCCCTTCTCCTTGTATTCTATTACTTGTTCCCAGTGCTCTGGTATTTGTTTAGAGACCCTTCAGTACCAACAGATCCACTGAGGTTCTGCAGAATCCAAGTATAACTTGACAGTAGCAGTAGCTACCTTAGATGTACTATACATATGGGTTTCATTTTAAACACAAACCAAATCCTTCAAGTGGGAGCTCAGCATATTTTCACCCTAGCCTCCAGCAGGGACTACATGTTGCCCATCCTCTATACTTTCATGCATCTCCACTCTCAAACTTGGAGGAACTCCAGCCACTGCTTTATCCCTCAGAATCCATATAACTAGACACAAAAGCTCTAAGGAAAAAAAATACGATAAATCATGAGATCCTCACATTCAGAAGAAACCAAGTAATCAAATTCTGAGTATGTGTATATATGTATTTTGTTTAGGATGATGTCAAGCAGTTAGTTCACAGTGGAGATGCAAACTAAAAAGTATCTCAAAATTGAAGTATCTCATTCAAACTGCAATTCTGACCCTAAGGCTCTCAAAGTGCAATTGTGAGAAAATGTATGAGTTCCATGTGGCTGTGGGAATTCTTCTAAAATATGTTGCACAGGATCATAAAACTAGTTGCAGATTTTACCTTAATGTCTAAAACTATCTTTTATACAATTGGCTAATCCTTTGAGAGGCTGAAAGAAGGTGAAACTGATTTTCCCTGGGATCATACATCAAAGCATTATCAGGCAGTTGAGTATTCTGCAGAAGCAATTCAGTATGTGCAAGTAGTCCAATAGTCCTCAAATTTTCACTGTGGTCCAATATGCACCCACTGCCTTTTTTTTTTTTTTTTTTTCAGAAATTGATGAGAAATGGCTACTTCAGCAGCAAACAGCATTAGAGCAGCTGAACTTCTGTTTCTCAACTGATCAGAGCGTGAGTCAGAGCAGGCTGCTCCTGTCACTTAAGATGTTAGTGTGGCAGGATTTGGGAGCTACTCCTAACACCTTGTCCCTGCTATTCTCATTACCTTCAATATTCTACAGTAATCAACAGTAATCCAGCAGCTACCACATCTACCTCCTCACACCTACCATGGCAGCATCCTAGACCTCTAAACTGGGCTGTACTAACTTTTCCCTGCTTTCTCCATTTCTGGGTAGATAACAATCACATCTGACAGCACAGCACAGCTGTCCCATTCCTGCCTTCTAAATTAATTTTCAATTTCATCTTATTCAATACTACATCAGTTCCCCCAGTAAGTTTTCCATACCTATATTTCTACGGCAAGTAAAGAACACACACTGACATCATGGCTGAGGTTGGCAGGTAGCTCTGGAGGTCATCTTATACAACCTCACTTGACCACATAGAGCCAGTGTGGCTTCACCAATGCTAAACAGAGGGGAGCCATCACCTCCCACAATCTGCTGGCAACACTCTTCCTGATGCAGCCCAGGACATCATTAGCTTTGTTGGCCACAAAGGCACATGTTCTAGTTCATGTTCCCCTTGGTGGCCTTTTCTGCAAAGCTGTTTTCCATCTAGTTGCCCCCCTTAGCATATATTGGTGCCTGGAGGTTGCATTTGGTGCCAGGGGGACTTTGCACTTCCCCTTGCTGAACTTCATGAGGCTCCTGTCAGCCCAGTTCTACAGACTGTTGAGGCCATTGTAGATGGCAGCACAACACTCCACTGTATCAGACACTCCTCCTAGTTTTGTGTCACTTGATTCACTCTGCTTTATCATTCAGATAGTTAATTTAGATGTTGAACAGGACTGGAACCAGTAGTGATCCCTGGAGTATGCTGCTAATTACTGGCCTCCAACTAGACTTCATGTGACTTATCATCACCCAGTGAGGTTCCCATTTGGACAGTTTTCAACCCTTCTGTAACAGGGAAAGTTTGAAAGGATGCTGAAACTGAAACCATACACTGTTGAAAGCTCAACAAAAAACAGTATTTATTACCAAGAGGTGGCCAACAAAACGAGAAACCCAAGAGAGAGGAAGGAGGAGAAAAATAAGCCCTCAGTACGATTTCCCCAGTCACCCAGGTGTTGCTTATGAAGTTATCTTACTGACCCAGAATGCCTAGAATTATCCATAGCAGAACCGGCATTCTCAGAGGGTCGGCAGGCTCACAAGATAATGGGCATCCCCACAAAAGGCAACGTTGTCCTTTGATGTGACGCTTGCATCCCCCCCCACATGAGCTCTCTGCTTTTTATACAATTAATTGGTGACATCCACCTGGGCAGTGTTGCCAGCACCGCCCAGCTAGAGGCCTTCAGTCCCACCCCCCGTTACACAAGTGGTATCTCTTCTGCACATGCATGGGTACCCTGAAATTCCTCCCACGTTTGTGCAGGGGGTCTTTTCTAAATGAGTCTGGAAGCGTACTTTATCCTCCTCCTCTTCACTTTCTTCTTCAAATGCCCTTGGAGGACAGTCAATCGTGAGGTACCAAGTGATTTCAGTTTATACACGATGCTTGCTTCAAGGATGAAGTTCTCATTTATCAGTGCTTGTTTTCTCATAACTTGGCAGGAAAAGAACAAACTTTCACAAGTGGCTGGGCCAAAGCAGCAGCATCTAATTAAGCACAAATACACCTTCTCACTGTCTGCTTCTGTAGTCCATACTTCATCAGCTTCTCTATGAGGATCTTATGGGAGACAGTGTGAAAAGCCTTACTGAAGTCACAGTAGACAATATCCACTGCTCTCCCTCATCTACCAAGCCAGTAATTTTATAACAGATGTTTATCGAATTAGTCAATCATGACTTCTTGAATCCATGCTGTTTACTCAAGATAAATGCACTGTCATTTATGCTCCTGGAAACTGTTTCCACAATTAACTTCTCCATCATCTTCCCACGGATTGAGGTGACACTGACTAGCCTATAGTTCTGTGGGTCCTCCTTCTTGCCCTTTCTGAAGGCCCTTTTCATCAGAAATTTATAGGAACTACGTCTTCTTGGTTAGCTAGAGATAGGAATGATTACTGAATGGATACTGTAAGGCAACATATAAAACCCCCTAAGCTGCAGTCATAAAGACAACTTGTGCCTTGTTTCATCTCATATTCTGCCAAAAGCTGAATTTGTTAGATTAAAAACTCTGCTTTTGATGCAGGTGTTCGTCCTTCAAATGGAAGGCAGTAGCCGATAAGAGCAGAGTATTTTTTTGATGTCTTAGGACATGAAAAGACCTGAGCAGCTCTTCATTCACCCAAAATATTTTTCTATCTCTCTTACTATCCCTTTCAGAAGTGGAAGAAATTCAAGTTAGGAGTATTGCTTAGAACATTAAGCAGCTTTTGCATTCCAATTAACTACATGGATCACATGTTTGATAATTACCAGGAACAACTTAGCAGCTTTTTTTTTCTGAGCAGAAACAAGATAAAAGCATTCATCTGTGTGCTTTTTGCAGACCCATGTACATTGTGTGAAAAATAAATATAATGGTGACTATGCCTCTCAGAGTACAGCAAGAGCAGGGCTGCTACAGGGGAAAATTGCTGCAAAGGGAAAATGAGTGAGAAGCCAATGGTAGTCATGGCACAGTCTCATCACTGACCAGGGCACTGTCCCACTGTATTTGGATAGGGTAGGCAAAGTAGTGTGCTGGTAACACTGACAGCATCAGCAGAAGTGAGATGATGAACGAGATCCAGAGTCCCTCCCAGTAGTCCAGTCAGAAGCAGCAGGAGATGGAGTCAGATACAGGGTTGGAGGCAATGCTGCTACATGGATCTGCTGGAGACAGAACTCAAAGCGAACTACCTACAAGGTAGGTCAATATCTATGCAGGAAACAAGGCTAGAGGCAGGACTTGAGACAGGTACACTGACAACATAGAATCTTGGAACATTCTGAATTGGAAGGGACATTGAGTCCAACTCCTGGCCCTGCACAGGACCATCCCCAAGAGTCAGATCGTGTGCCTGAGAGCATTGTCCAAATGCTTCTTGCACTCTGGCAGGCTTGGTGCCGTGACCACTTCCCCGGGGAACCTGTTCCAGTGCCCACCACCCTCTGAGTGAAGAACCTTTTTCCAATATCCAACCTTAACCTCCCCTGACACAACTTTAGGTCATTCCCTTGAGTCCTGTCACTGGTCACCACAGAGAAGAGATCAGTGTCTGCCCCTCCTCTTCCCTTCACAAGGAAGTTGTAGACTGCAATGAGGTCTCCCCTCAGTCTCCTCTTCTCCAGGCTGAAAAGACCAAGTGACCTCAGCCTTTCTTCATACGGCTTCCTCTCAAGGCCCTTCACCATCTTTGTTACCCTCTTTTGGATGTTCTCTCAGAGCTTAATATCTTTCTTACATTGCAGTGCCCAAAACTGCCACAGTATTCAAGGTGAGGCCACACCAGTGCAGAGCAGAGCAGGACAATCCCCTCCCTCAAACTGCTGGCGATGCTTTGCCTGATGCACCCCAGGACACGGTTGGCCCTCCTGGATGCCAAAGCACTGCTGACTCATATTCAGCTTGCCATCGACCAGGACACTCAGGTCCCTTTCCAATTACTCATACAAAGAAAGATGAAGTTTTACTGTATTATGGCTTTAGCCATAATTTACTGATGAGCAAGGAAGAGCCACATCAGTGCCTAAAAGCTTTACAGAAGATCTGAAATCCACCTTGGGGAGGAAAAGTTTACATTACTTCACATTCTGGAACCTCTCTTTAGGAAAGCAACTCTTTGGAATGAATCATGCAAGGGAAGCTGCAGAAATCTGAACTCACTGTTTGTCTCAATATCAGCCATTCATGAAGATATGGGTATTTATGAAACTTTGCTAGTGAATGTAAGCTGGTGCTACTAAGTGTTTAGTCAATATTCTAAATGCATTTAACAAAGTGAAAAGGGCAACATTTTGAATTTATAGTTTCTTCCTAACATAACAAATGAAAGAAATTTCCTTTCTTCTGGACATTTAATGCACAGAATTGTCTAATCTTTAAGTGGGAGGAAGTGAGAAATTGAATGGATCAGATAGGTAAAGCAGAATTAAAAATCGTCATATGAAATAAGAGTCTACAATATTTCATCACAAAGAACACTTCAACTCCTTCAAAAAATGTAAGAATGCATTAACCTTTTGTACCTTCTAAACATAAAATATTTGCCTGAGTCTTTCTTGGGAATCCTGAAGCTGGTAATCAGATTCCATGCAGTCTAACCCCTGTGTTCACTGCTTTCACAAGAGAAAGCAATTTTACTTGTTCTGCAAGTAGCCATTCTTTTAGAAAGATAGGCTTAAATTGCTCTTCAAAATGTCTTGGAAGTTGGTCAAAGGTCATTATCTTACCCTAAAGCATGTATTCATAAGGCCTCATAGTTCATTATCCTAACCTGGAAGAAGAGTAGCCATAATCAGTTCTTCTTCCCAAAAAAAAACTATTCCTCTTGTTTCTTTATTCCTAAGTCTGCTTTGTAGATTGTCTGGAGCTTTTCTTCTCTTAGCTATAGTTATAAACAAGGAGCATGCAGGAGAAGTATAAAAATATTCAACAGATTCAGATGAAACTTTACAAACCCGTGCATTTCAAAGTAAATGAAGCAGGAGTTTGAGTAAATCCAAAAGCCACTGGCAGTGTCCAAGATTCCCTCATTTATTGGCAAGATGACCTGGCTGTGTGAGGTTGGCTGGCAACATCAGAAAGTTAAAATGCCTTTTCTTGTACCACCTTCAGAGGAACCCATAAGACTTTCTGGCACTCTCTGAAGCAATTTTGGAATGCCTCCAGATTATCAACAGTGAAAGAGACAGACAGATTCACAGCTTTATCCAGAAAAGATGATGAAAATTGAAGTTGCAAAATACTCTCACCAACTTTAAGAACAAAAGAAAAGATAAGTTAAATGAATTTTCAATGGGAAAAAAAGTGTAGTTTGATAACAGAGACTGAACAGAAAAATTCTTGTGGATTCAGAACAAAAATATCAATATATTCAAAACTTATTAAGCTGTAGGCCAGGTTAATATGTCTGAAGATTTAATCTAAGCAAAGATCAAAAAAGAACCTGAGCATCCTGCTACGACTCCTCAGTCAATTGTGAGAAAAGGAATGCATGTTATAAAAATAAAAAAAGCAACAATACTCAAAGAAACTGAATAAAATAACCCCTACGAGTCTTAGGGAAATTGTGTAGAGTTAATCTGCAAATTATTTCCCATGCTTTCAACAGCAGTTTGAAAAGCACTGTACTGGAGGGTTTTTCTTCCCTATATTTAATGAGAAATTGGTACTTTACTGTATTATTACATAAAATAACAATGGATAGACTTCTTAAGGGGAAGAAGCAGATAAAATAAAAGCAAAATTTTCACTGTGGATGTCTAGGGCAGATATGTAGAACAAAATTAACAAACAGTAAAGGTGAGATCTTGCAGTTAGTGTTACTATCCACAAGACTGCAAATAGTATAAATGAGAAGGTGGACTTACCTTTGCTATATTTCAAGAACACTGGACAAAGATTTCACTAAAGGGACCCTATTCTGGCAAACCCAAAGCAGAAACAGAGAGGTCATTCCAGGGGGACCATTTAAAACACAGTTGCTGATGCATCAACTTTACAAGTCAACAACTTTAAGAGATTAAAGGTACTGGCCCACCATAAGATTGTTCAGGAACTAATCTCTCCTGTAAGTACTCAACAGTGCAAGGGATGGACTGGATTTGATTGGACAAGACCTATGAACCAAAAAAATAAGCAAAAGTGTTCAGTCTGAGTAACTATAGTAGACCTAACACTTGAGCAGAGACTTGTTCCAAGTTTAGATAGAGCTTTCCAAACTGAGACATTTTAAATTTATTTATGTGAAAAACACCTGGTGAACACATAGGAAAAACTGAAGAGTTTCCCTCATGAGAACTCAAGAAGAGATTTAAAAATATAGAAGACTCGGTCTCTGGTCTGAGCAATGACAGAAAATTTCATTTTAAAAAATTGTTTGTTTTTTTTTTCTTGAAAGTTGCTAGTAATGATTCATTTTCTCTATTTCTTCTCCACAACAGTTAATACCATTGATCACTGTCTAATGTGTAACAAATACACGCATATACATAACACCTAATAAACACTCTTAAAATATCTGTTGTTAAGGACTTGAATCACTTTTTTGAAGTTTGGCTAATAGAACACAGCGGACACTAGAATACACTGACTTAGCCAAATTAAATATAGAGCAATAACATACATAAATTAGTCCCTTCTTCCCAAGACATACTCATTTAATTGGTTGCCCAGATTTTACACTAACTATTTTACCGTTCACCTACCTTACTTATACTAGTATTTAGAAACAAAGAGATAGATAAGTGATCTGTGAAAAGCTTGCTACTGTTTCATTACTCTTCAGCAACACAGTTTGAGCAGCTTATTAGAAAAACATAAGAAGGTAACAGATTCCAATCCCCAGCAGTCTCTAGTTTCATTACTTCTGGCATTCAGTGCAACTAATACAGAAATGCTCTTGGAAAGAACATACATGCCCCCTGCAGATTTAACATATTCTTACCATAGAAAGATAGAAATAAATTAAAGGCTCATTCAGCACTGCCCAGATAGAAAATTCAGTACTAGAAAAATTATATTACATCTTTCAATAAATATAGGTTTACATTCACAGAAAACAAATATGAAATTATTCTTCAGAGCTTTAACATCCTCCTGTTCAAACCCCTCTTCTTTTACACAGAATTCTTTTAGCCTGCACAAGCCCCAAGTATTTATTTTCATGAGCAATGTTCCCTCCCTGACACACTATTCCTTTGTCCCACAGCTTTCCCCAGTATAACACTGCCACGTGTTTAGAAATTCTGAGCTTATGATAATGTATTATGCAAATTTATAGCACTACATCCATGATTTGTAGTAATATTGTTACAATTGCGTTTATATTTTAAAAGACGGATCATAAATTTTACCTCTTTTAGCGGTAATGACACGCTCTTTTGGAAATACCATTAGCATTCAGTTCAGTATACTATTATAGACACACAATTAGATCTACAAAGGTAAGTTAACATGGGTGATAAATTTTAAATATTTAATGGTTTCCACATATTATAACTATAATTGAGGAATGAGCATTCTGTTTGGTCTCTTAAAATTAGTAAATTTCAATCAGCCTTTCATTCTTTTCTTAAAGGCCTGACTGTAGACCTTATTCCACATCCAGGTTTCTACTGGTATAGCACAGCAAGTATGACAAGATAAACCATGGCTTTTTATTCCAAGGTACCTAATTCATTCTTACCTCAGTGTTCTTAAATCCCACAGTTTGATGCCATCACCTGCAGCTGTGGTCATGAAAAGGTTGTAAGCTTCAGGTTGCTGAGTGCTGAAGGATGATCCCTGTAAAATAGTAAATCAGTTTCAGGTAAGTATTCTCATGGTGTTTTATAGATAGTTTTACGAT
Source organism: Manacus candei (assembly GCF_025592945.1). Taxonomy (NCBI): domain Eukaryota; kingdom Metazoa; phylum Chordata; class Aves; order Passeriformes; family Pipridae; genus Manacus; species Manacus candei. The sequence goes on along the minus strand of NW_026138129.1, from coordinate 181,076 downwards.
TTATAGAATCATAGAAGATCTTGAGTTGGAATAGATTTATAGGGATCATGGAAGCCAGATCCCTGCTCCCTGCAGAACTACATCATATGACTAAGAGCATCGTCCAGATGCTCCTTGAACTCTTACAGGTTTTGTGCCAGGACCACTTCCCTGAGGAGTCTGGTCCAGTGACCAACCATGCTCTCGGTGAAGAATTCAGTCCACTTAAGAAATAAACAGTAAATGTTTGTTAGGTTATGTGAGAATAGTTTGTTTGCACATACACAAAGGAGTGAAGAGGAAAGGTGGCATGTGGAGGAAGTCCCATAACCCAGTCAGAGAAATGGAGCACTGCCTCAACTCCTCTCAGCACTGTCCCAGGACAGCCATAAGCCCTTTGGTCCAGGGGTGACACCCACCATAATGAAAGAAAGGGAGAGGCTCTCTGGGTCATCTGGGGATTACTAAATATTAGGGTATGGGATCCATGATGTAACATAGGGGAAGATCTTTTTGTGATTGCACAAGACATTATGGGAAGTTTAGGGGAGGTAATAAGGGCAGTGAAAAGGGAGGGATCAAAGATTAGTTCAACAATTAACTATAAGACATGTGAGCTAAGTGGGCACACTTTCCATTGACTTCATTATCAACCGCATTTATTCATAACAGGACTAATTTTGGATTTGTACATTTAAAATAATTAAACCCAGTCTAAAACCTATGATTTTTTAACATCCATGTTGGCAAATCCCAGTCATTTTGCTGGCTACAAACATCTTTCTCCAGGGAACTAAATATAAACAGTTAAAACTTTTTCTTTCTTTTCCTTACCATTCACATTCTTGATTTGGCTGAATACATCACAGAAACCTCAAGGTAATTTCCTGCAATCACTGTTTGACTGCCAGGAATCTTCTATTTGTTATGAAAGCTGGTGTATAGCTTGCTCTAACAGATGAATTAAAATGCACTGTGCAACAGGCTTCCCAACAAAGTCTACACATTCTCACATTTAGCTGTGTATAACTATAAAAAAAAAAGAGTAATGCAAAAGACAAAGACAGTAGTTGTCCAAAGGATAGCATTCATTAAAAGTTACAGAGCACCCTTTCTTCTTGTGCTTTTGGAACTTTTACTCACCACCCCTCGCTTCAGCCAGCAAAGATCACAGAGCTAAATATGAAAACTTCTACAGACACATACACATTTACTTTGGGCACTTCTCCTTTACTATAGAATACACTAAGTAATGAACTAGGTAAGAAGTGTAATACGTTTGTTCCTTCCCTGCCCTGACAACATTTTCTCAGTAATACACTTTACCAATACATAGCTATACTTGTATCTTCAAAATATATATGCTACTGAATACCGATTATAGAAGACAAGAAAATATGTACTAGTTGGGATAATATATAAGCTGAATTTCACTTATCACTTTGTGTTTTTATAGTCCTTAATTTATGATAATCTATTATTTAGGAGAATCTGATGCCAAAAGTAGCATATTCCCCCACACTCTAGAAACTATATTCTTTCATTCTGATAGACAAATCACTTGCCTCTGCCCCATCATCTTGCTTATCCACTACTGTAATCCCTTCTCAGCTTCTCTCTAGACTAACTATATGGCAACTTACACATAAAATTTGGCCTCAAGGACATGGTTCAACAGAATCCCTACTTCTTTCACTAATTCCATATGAGCACCATTCATGTCATCCAAATAGTACAGCTGGCTCATGCTAAAGGCACCGATCAATAGATGTCTCAGAAAGCACTCCATATCTTCCAGGCAAGCACATACCTTTAGACAGCATTGTAACTATGGTTAGGAAGAAGTTAACTAACTGAAATTTCTGAGTTGCCTATTAATTTTTTCAGACTTCATATCGGGTACATTTCCTAATTAATGAACCAAAGAATTTTGAAATAAAAGGGTCTGAGCAGAAAACTGAAAACTTGCTGTTTCTGTGAAAATTACTATAAATGTGCTAGTAGAGCATAATACCATCCAAACGTTTGTGGCTTGCAACGATAGAGTCCTGTCCAGAGAATATTTTTTTGCAGCATTATAAATGTATTATTAACACTAAAGCCCTGAATCTCTGTGGCCTGATCTCAAATTGCCATCTGTTTCTGTATCTCAGATGTTCCTAAACTCTATGATGGGAACATGATTTTGATATTTCAATCAATTCCTTTTACCATGTCTCTTAAAAGTTAGTATGCAAAGCAATGGAATGATATAATAAGCTTAACCAAGTACATTGCAGGCTGAGATGAATTTTACACACTGGTAATTCTTGTAATCTCTAGAACAGATCAAAGGGACAATTTAAAATCAAAGTAATTACAATGCATATTATATGTACTTGCTTACAGCTGCCTCTGTCCAAAACCAAAAATAACAGAATGTCATGCTGAACTCCCAGGTTTCTAGGATATCCTATGTACTTAATAATTTGCTAATAGGTTTCTCCCACACTTAATTGGAACATACCTTCCCTAATGTAGAATTTATATATGTGTATTTATGTGTGTGTATCTATCTATCTATCTATCTATCTATCTATCTATCTATCTATATATATATATACTGCAATCACTAACGAGTATTCAGTCCACAGGAAGAAATTAGGAATAGTCCAAAGGAAAGCCTTCATAAATTTTGAGGTGTAGGCACTAGATCTTTAGCATCAATTGTTTCACTCCACAGATCTGCTTCTATGGCATCAACTCTTATCATTAGCTAACCTTAGATTCCAATGGGGTTCAAACTTTAAACAGGATGTAGTTTGCACACAGCATTCTGCATGTTTTTATAAGTTTATAATATATTTTAACATATCATCTTAATGAAAATGCAGAGTTATATTTACTCTAATAGCTTTAAACTATCCAATGTAATAAAATAATGGTGTGTAATTTTCCTCTTGACTTATCTAAAGTATTAATTTTATATAATTAAAAAAAAGAGAACCTTGATGTACCATTTTCCCCCAAAATTATCAATTTTCTTTGCTATACCACATACCTCTTGGTTTTTTTCCCAAGTGAATACTTGCCTGCAGCCTTAAAGTTTTTCTTGATTAAATAATCTGAAGGCATTAAGCTGACCAAGCAAAAAGAAAAGCCAGAACCTTAAGCCTATATGTGTTACAAACAGTACTGAAATAGTTAGCACAATTTTAAGTGTTTTTCCAGATCGCATCTATAAGGAAAACCCACAAAGAGTTCTACAACAGTAATAATAAGGAACTGTTTTAAATCCACGGAAGCAAGGACTTTCCAACTGGGAGAGAAGAACCACATTCAACCAGACCTAAAACAGTTGGCATTCCAGAATGTACGGTACCATAAAAACTCCAAACACTCAAATCAATCTTTAAGGAAAAAAAAGAGCAAGGATAAGAGGGTTTTAGCCATCTATTCCATTGCAGTACTGAGAATTTTTTTTGTTGCTGTTTCTGAAGTTTCAGAATAAATCAGACAATGTCAGATTGAACTTTAGAGGAGAACAGTTACATAAGGAAAAGTTTTTGCTGAACTACAGTATTACATTCTAGCAAAAGTAAGGCAAAGGGTAATAAACACTTCTCTAATAGCAAGCTTGCTCAGTCATTCTCACTGCTCTCTCCTTTATGCTAGAGAACAAATGAAATCTGTATGCCTTTATCACACAGACTCATGTCCTTGCCCACTCTCCCCAACACATAAAAAACTATTACTATCTGTTATATTTTTACCCTCTAATTTTTTAGTTCATGGTGTTGTAGTGGTACTTCAAATAAAATTCAATAAAGTATATACCTTATTTTGGTAGATCTGATGGACTGATCTAGTATGAACTTCTGGTATCACTGCTGTGCTGCAGCCTGCATTGAGGTCAAAAATTTCCAATGCTCGGTTACTGCCAGCTGTAAGTACGATATCTGTTCAGATCTCTGTGTTAAAGTTAAACTGATCTAAAGGAACAAAAGCACATAGATAAAAATAAAGATAAATATATAATATCAAAACTCTGTTGTATTTATTGCCCTATGAGCAGCACCAAAAATGTTACAGCACTAAAAATTTATATCCAAGGAGGAAGTTCAACATCACAAAAAATTACAGCTTTTCTACTGTAATAGAAAAGGAGTAGTAAACAATCAGATGCTACTTACTGATGTCCATGTCATTAAGTCCAAAGAACTACAAAAAAACCCAAAATACAAAGGATACAAGAGTAAAAATCATTTACTGCTGAAAGGCTGGTAATCTCCACTGTTGAAGCCATGGGGAATTTCTGTATCAGTTTGCAAACACTCTTCTGTTTGTATCTGCAAAGAATATCAAATGAATGCTAGCATTAATGAAATAAGTTAGGATTTGTGATCACCAGTAAACTCCCACTGGAATCCCAAAGAAAATCAAAACGCTTTCTTTCATTATTAAAAATTAAAGCCACAGATCTTTTGACTTATTGTTGAACTCTATTAAAAAACTTGGTAACCAAAATTATTTAGATGAAAAGAAACATGATATTCATATACATACGATTGATCTTCCATCAACATGAAAGACTAAAATAATCCCGTATGTATACTGAAAATGTTGAACAGAAAAAAAATCTGTGAAGTACCCATGTTCAACAAGCAGTCCACTAGCTTCAGTATAGCATTTAATGTGCTAATCATAGGGCAATCAGAAAGAAAACGAGGAGCAAACAGTGAGGAAAGAATAATTTCCACTTAGGCAGGAGCAGAACCAGGGGTTGATCACACACTACCAAAGAAATTTTGCTTCCCAAAATACACAGAACTCTTTAAGGTCATGTGGGTTATCTGCCTAGGTAGCATTTCACATAAAAAGAAAAAAAGCCAACAGTAAACTGAGATTCATAATGCATTTGCTACATGTCCTATACATGTTCAATTCAAGTCAATTAAAATTAAGCCAGGCATTGTGGACACGCTGAACTGGACACTACATAACTTCTTGTCTCTTAGAGATTAAAGTTCATATAAGCAATTTAGGTTACCTTTTTATTGCTTTAGTAATATCTCCATAAGCTAAGAATTAACAGGCAACACAGAAAATAGGTAATCAGGTTATGGAAGAAAGATATTACGTGTTTCTGTCTGACTATTTAACATTTCAGTGAAATTTCACCTACCAGGTTCATGCCTAAATCCAGGAAAGCACTCCTATTCAAAAACATATTTAAGCTTGAGCTCAGTATGCTTTTCTGTTCAGCAACAACACTACCAAGGAAATAGACCAGTTTTTCCCATCTAAGGATGCAACCCAATACTGTTCAATATCATGAACAGATAGGACATGCCATTCACAATATCAACTAAGACTTCAGTGCTGTAGCCCTAATTCTTTTTGTCCTTCCACTCAGAACAAAGATATTTTGCTATTAGCTTCTACAATCTGTTCAGTTTTTTTTCTTCTGTAATACTTTTGCCCCCCAGCCCACATCATCACCAACAAAATCCCAGACCAAACAGTACAAGTACTTTCATTTGTCTGTTAAAGAGAAATTGTACTCACCGTTTGAGGTCATCCTTGGTTGTGTCTAGATGGAAATTTAATAGATGAAATTCAGCTCCACAACACAGTAATATAAATGTATCTAAAAAATAAAACTGCGCAAAGCGTACAGTCTTATTGAAGTTTTCTTTACCCTGAAATGAAAAGGAATTTATTAAGAATGTATTCAAACACAACAAATACTTTTTGTCTGAGATTCCTGGTGTTAAGGCAGAGTCTCCCTGTTATCCTGATCAAAGGCCAAGAGTTTAATGTACTGTAGTGATCCTTCCTAATTTTGACATCTATTAATCTAAAAATAGTTTTCATTCTGCATAAATTAGTTGGCAGTAAATTTAATAGAATCTGTAGTCAACTGAACCTAATAGAATCTAACTTCATACTCTAAACTTCTATTTGAATTGGGGAGTAGACTACAAAGTCAAGCAGAGCTGAGCCAGTGAAAACAGAATATACAGAGCAGACAATAAAACCAAAACTTTCAGACATGCCCACTAGTTTTTTTCTATCAAGGCTGATTTTTTTTCTTTTTGTAAATTATGAAGAGAAAAACTTCATTTGAAGTTAACAGAGATCACCCAGATATTAGTTGGAGTCACCACTCAGTAGCTCTAAAAATTAGGTTGTATGTTCCTTCTATAGAGCTCTTAAAATGAAAGTAGATGAAAGTCTAAAACAGTGTCCTCTGTGTCCAAACCAGTGGAAGTTTCTAATTACCATAATTAAGGCAGGTTCCTTATTGCAGACTGACCAGACCCTTAAAGTTCTGTCTTCTGATGCAGAAACTAACCACTTCTTGTTATGACTCCAGCCAACAGAGTTAACTGCACCATCATGACCTAATAAAAATAATAATGAAAATATCATAAAGCTCATTTCTTGCGTTCACACATTTGTCCAGAGTTAACTGTATTAATATAATTACGCACAATATTATAATACATTTTAAGTATAGACTTCAAATGGTCGGATTAAAACTGCAACAGTGTGAATTTTTCTTCCACCAAAAAAACACAGGAAAATGTCTTTCATTAATAATCAGACAATGATAATTCTGACTTTAATTTCTCAAAGTCATTGGAAGAGCATTTTCAAGAAAGATCCTTGAAATTAAGTTTAAGCAAAGATACAGTATTACTCAAAAGAGAATCTGAGTATTATATTATAATGAAATTTTATATTAAACATGATCTGGAAATCCCTTAAGACCTTACAAATAGTTGAAATTCTTTATTTTGTTCACTAGCTTTTTATTACTGAGCTAGCTGGTTTTGTAAAAACATAATGAACACACCACTTCAACAGCTTCTGCAGGGCTGTCTCATTAGATTAAAAAATGTAACTGTTTGTTTAAAAATTATAGTTTAAAGCATTATAATGTCCAGTCAATAGATTTTTGTTATTAACTTTTGCATTTTTGCATTTTGCATCTACTAGAAAGAGACTTTATATTTGGTGTGACATAGTTAAAAACAAGATTGTAAACTTACAAAGAAAGAACTCAAAAGCCAGAAACATTATGTGAAAGCCAAAATTATTAATTTGATCTAAAATTATATTGATGCTGATCAAAAAGGTCAAGAAAGGACATATTTCAATCAAACTTAATAAATTTTGACCCATATTATTCTAATTTGTCAGATGAAGTTTGATGAATTTCATCTAGCCTTAAAACATTCAAAGTTCTGCTGCTGCCCCCTTGTGTACATTTTCTCTTTAATCAACTGAAGTTTTACATAAAAAAATAGATTGCTTTAAATTGTAGGAAGGTAATTCAATTTATCTCAGCGACTGAGATCTTCCATGATCACATATGTCTGTAAAAAGCTTATAAGTGAGATATTTTAATTCCCAGTTACGAAACACCTGTAGAATTTTCACCAGAGAACTGCATAGGTAGTGTATAAAAACACTGCTCTTGATTGCAGATTATATAACTTGCATTATGAATTTGCTCAAATTAGAAGAAAAATTTTTTTCAAAGTTTATGAACTTGCTATTGTTGAAGAAAAAGACCTCATTACTCTGCCCATAAATCATATTATCATCAATTTCCTCACACAAGAAGGAGAATATCAGCGATATTGCCTCCTTAATGCCACAGTTTCTTTCACTAAATACAATGAATATTACTCAAAAAGAAAACTAGTTTTCAAAAATCAGTTTTCAGAGTTATTTATTAAAAATAATTTTCTAAAATAACTTAAAATAGTCTATTTTTAATACTTGTTAGGGTCTGCAAGTAAGAAACAGTCACCTTCCATTGTGAACTTTCACAGAAAATTAATTCAGCAAGACTAATTTAAAGTCATAGCATTCAATGTTATTAAAACTTTAACAGATAGTTCTTGTAGAAATTCAGAAAAAAATTGATTTTTAAGACTCGTTTAAAAATGCATGTGTTCACACATGCACACACTTCTGTAGATATGGATTTCTCCACAGGAATAGCCCCTCTTTTTTTAAATAATTGTTCTTTAGAAGGTTGGAGTTGCAAACCAAACACATCTTTTGCCAAGTCATCACAGTCAACTTTTTGGCTAATTACAATATACTACTCCAATATACACATGCATAATCATTGCAATACATCGCCTTTTTTGTTTCTATTTAATTATTGCACTATTCATACACAATGGACATTGCAAAATATATATATATATATATATATGATGATAGATTGCTACTTACCTCCCAAAAAGCTGAGAAATGGGAGAATCTGGTAGTCAGTTTAATTCTAAACAAAATTAAGCAATCAGAGAAATAATTCTAAACCTTGAATCATCAGTACTCCCTCTCCCTTGTTCTTCTCTAGGTGATGTAAGTGGAATCTTTTAGTTAAGATGCCATTCTAGATCAAACTCAATCATACACTATATCTTTAATAATATAATTCATAAATTTACCTGAAAAAACATTATATGTATCGGTGAGATTGGAATTGAATATCAGTACAGTTTTGTCAGCCAGGCCACAAGCCAGCATCTCTCCATCCCCTATGAAGAAAAGTGTCTAATTATTTACGTTTGAAAGCAACAAGGACCTAATATGCTGTTTCTTTGATTCATAAAAACTCACATATGTCACTACAACAAAACACAAACCAGATATTCATTTCATATGTTTAACACGTATTTTGTATGAACAGCACAAATTCATGTTGGAGAATTGGTTGGAATTTGTATGCAATTGATTTCTTGTCTTGACATATTCCCTAAATGGTTTTCATCACAAGGCAGAAATTCACTTTTCACAAAAAGTATGCTACAAAATTTAAATGCAGAAAATTTTAGCAGTCATTTAAATCTATTTTCTTACTCTCCTTTTTTATATCTTCCTATTGAAGTTATATCACTTTTTATATATTAGAATAAAAAAAATGCAGAATAGTCATTCTGGATCACTTCTTACAGATGATGAACTTCCTCCATAAGGTAATCCTAAAAACTATCCAAGTGAAGTTAGATTGTTTACTTATATTGGTAATCAGCAGAGGCACACAATGAAAGGATAGACTCTCTAAGGTCTACATTAATGGCAGAGATTTGTGAAATTCACCTGTTCACTTAAAAGTTTTCATTGAAAAAAATTAAAGAGTAAATAAATGAACCAATTGGATAAAACAAGGGAAGGTGGAGCAAGAGAAGACAGCACAGGGAGAGATTAAGAAAACGAAGAACAGAATTCAAATTAATGTTACTAGGTTCACTATAAGCAGTGTTCTTAAGGAGGTGTCATCTGAGTGCCCCCTTCTTAAATCTCCAGAGCATCTTTACAAAGAGAGATGGAATAAAAGTCATGCTTGATTTCACCAACATTAGGCACTGCTATCCAGTGTCCAGGTACCATCCACATAGCAAGTTCAGAATACTATATTCCACAACACATTTTTCCCCACATTATGGCAATATAAACAGATAAGAGATCCATATTTCTAATCTCTGATAGTCACGTACTAAAAGTGAATTTTAAGTGAGAAACACAATGGGGTTGACATATTTGCTAAGAAGAGGTATATCAGAATCCTTTTTTTCTGTTACCAGTGACTATATGCACCATTATACTCAACTGACAAAGAATTAGTCTTCAGTAAACACCTCACAAACACATTGCTCTTCACAAACTTGAAGATATGAAGTCTTTGGGGTAAAATGCAGTGCTCTTCTGCAGATTTCTCCCACTTTTCTTAAAGTTTTGACAGCATGGATTTTCAGCATAAGGGTTGATTGATAAGTATATCAGGTATGCATATAAGGTAAGCCATAGGCACACACAAAGAATTAACAACATATAAACATTCTTGTGCATAAAGAATGAGAGACAATAATTTTGCATAGAATCTTGGAGGCTTGTTTATTGGAATATCATCTCAAATCCTGAATGAAAGTTTATATTAAGAGAGCAACAAGTCTTAATTTTTAAATCTTAAGTCTTACTTAATTTTGCCATTTAATTTCCTTTCTGCTATGTTTGGAGATGCTAATAAATGTTAATTATTATGACTCATAGTTTACAAAGACTACTGTAGGGATTGTTCCAAGGTGGAACTCAAAGTTGCAAATTTGCAGCCGAAAATATATTGTAAAACTAGGAACCATCTGGTCAATACAGACTACAACAGTAACAGAACCCCTCCTTACAAGGTTACAATAATACAATTTTTTTACTCCAAGAAAAAAAAAATCTTTACTATTTTTGCTAAACTATGGTTGTTTAAGCCTGTGTGTGTATGCATGTCTGGGCAAGAGACAAGAGACAAGGACAAAGACAGAGAAAGATGTTTCTTCCTCACAGTAATAGAAGATTTAGACTTAAAATGTACTATTAAAACTGTAGTGATGATTTTCTTTGCTAAAAAGGAACTTTTAATTTTAAGTGCAAAAAACTTTCCTAGAAATAAGCTCTCTGCAACCAATTTCTTTCAGGAGCCTTAAATAACAACTTCTTCCCATTCTCTAAGGAGCAGAGAGATGGCTGGAATATATTTTAGAAAAGTTACTGATTGCATCTAATTGCTTTTTTCCTTGAGGATGAAAGTTGTACTTGTCATCAAAATACTTATATAAAGATATAAATAATACTTTTATGAAGATATATATTTTTAAATACTTTGAAAATATTGTGGCTTGCATGGTGTACACTGACATAATTATATACTTGGTAAAATGCTTCAGTGCTAATATAAGGAGTAGTTTCTGCTTAATCATATTTACATTGGAACTGACTTAACCCTATTGCAAGAGTCATTTATCCAAAGCAGTTAAGAAAAATGCCCTTCTTTGGATTACCCAGAAGAATTCCTTTTTTATATTTCAACATAGAAAAACTGAATAATATTTATATAAGAAATATGAGTATTCTGAGTCTTTTGAAACTCAACTTACAATACACCCTAATGACAGTAAATGTCTCAGAAAATAAATTCTTTAGGGAAAGAACTACTCATTTTCAAGTTGTAGTGGGAAAGTCATAGAATAAATTCAAAAGGAAAAGACATAAAATCAGAAATAGAATCCTACTGCATTCATGTTAACAGCTTGAATGGTTTTTCAAGACAAAAATTATGATCAAACAGTATGTGGTACTGCCAGAAAGTTTTCTGGGAATTTATCTAGTGATTCCACAGTCTTTATAAACTATGCCACACAAATTTTGGTTTTCTTTCTGCACACTGACAGAACGGCACATTTTACAAAGCCTGTACTTACCAGAATACTGAATACAAAAAATTGGAGTTGGCTTACAAGTAACAGATATCTGTTTCTCATATTTGATTGGAGGATCCCTGTCCAATGGATATTCTTTATTTTTACTTCAAAGAAGGAAAAAAGAAAGAAAGCAGTACATTTTCATTTCAGTTATGAAATAAATGTTCTTTGGGAACTATTATAAACACCACTATATAAATATTTCCTGGAAAACTTATGTTAAATTCAAGGTAAGAGCCAAATGAATTTTAAATTGTCATACTTAAATTACCCTGATCACTGTTATGAATTCATGAGATCAAGAATTAACATAGACCTGTAAAAAAAATCAAGTTTCTTAAGTTGCATAGCTATCTAACAAAAGTATTTTAAAAATGCAAACTCTACCTTCTTGTGACAAAAAGCAATACTAACTAAAAAAAAAAGGCAATTTAACTAAGAAAAAAACTACACACACACACACAAAACTTACAGTACTTAGTAGCTTAACCTATCATAAAACAGTATAAACAAGAAAAGAAATTATCTGAAGTGCTCATGTAAAAGCTTACCTATGTGTGCAAGGATTAAAAAAACTTAATCTTGAGCTATTAAGTGGTTTTTCTTAATGCTCTAACAGCTCTTTTTAAATTTGAAAAATGATGGCATTAATCATTCTTTACTTTTATGTTTCTACTACATAGACAAAAAGACTATATAATAGTAAAGAGAAAAAATGGGTGCAATATCCTCATTTAACATTCCACAAAAATTAACATGAAAGTGCCAGCTCTAAAAAAAACATCTGTTGTTTGAGTCCACAGTGATGAAGATTCCACTTTGGAATGGTCAATTTGCACCATTATCTATATTCTGTTTAAATCCATTAAATCCTTGTATTAGCTTAAGATAATATGATTTTAGGGGTGAACAAGGCACATGATATGAAATCACTATGTCTCTCTGTGCCACATTCAGCTATTTTTCTGACTGGAACTGCAGCTTAAGAACATTCTGGGACTTTACTTCCAACCATATTTAGCATCTGTTCCCCTTTCTATTTTCTAAGAAAATAGATATGTATATTTTCTTTTATATGAAACACTCAAATTTAAGTGATAGTCTGATAATCCCAATCACTTGCTGCAGTCATTTTATATCAAATTTACAAAGCCTTTTAGTTCCAGAGATACACTTAACTAAAAAATTCAAATGAAAGTAACAGAGACAAATGATATTTTCAATAGAACTCTAATTATCCTCATTTTAATTTGTTCCTCCTCTAACGGAGTTACTAGATTACTTACCATTTACAACTGGCCTTCCACTTTGATACTTCTTTTTTATTCAGGTTAGTATTAGGAGAAAACATGGTCTTTCTATGAGAAAGAAAATAGACTCTTCTAGATGAAACATTAAACATTGCATGAGAAAAACAGCTTATTTAAAACAAAAGCAATCCTACTTCCTTCTTACTATTTATGTCTACTGGTAATGTCAGTAGGTAAGAGAATGTACTCTTTGATGACAATATAGATTTCTAACGATCTAATGCCTGAGTTTGCACTTTAATTTCTGTGAGTTGTTTGTTGAATAATGCACTCCAAAGGACAAAATCCATTCAAATAAAGTTCTCAGACAATTCTTTCTGCAAGCTGAAGAAACAAGTGTAATCAGATGAAAGAGTCAGGATGCCTAATATGGATTTCAAAAGGAAGTTGAACAATAACCAGAAGCTGTAAAAATTCTGTTTTGCAATATATTTTTCAATTCTTTTGTTTGATAACATCATAACTGTTTTTCACAGGTGATTAATTTCATAGTCATAAGACTACATGGCTCTACTATGTGAAAAAATATCACACATCAATAAAACAGGCAAAATAGTAATATATCTACTCACCGTGGTGCTGCTGTATATCCTGATGATTTAATTTTATTATGGAAGACCAATGGCTTATCTTTCACTGTGCTTTTCACTCCTATAATAATTTAATTTACATTAAAATGGGGGAGTTAACATTATATTTTTACAGTTAAGGTAGATAGGCTAGTCCAGTATAAATATTGGATGTCTCCTTATGTTACAAAACACATTTCTGACCAACCACTCTAGAATAATGATTACCGAGAAAGGAAAGAAATATGAACTGTTGCATTGTATAGCATCCCTTCTCCAAAAATATGAATGACTAAGAACTTCTTTAAACTTTGAAGTAGTAAGAATATTGTTCTGAATCACTTTTTTCATCATTCATTCACAAATGTGTTTTTTGGCTGCCTATTTTATGCTTAGACTTTGTATGCACTATCTATAATGTATTCACACCTTATATTTGGAATATAAAAATCATCTAAAGATCATTAACAAACTGACTGATGGCTATATGTAAGTATTTGTGCTTCTATGGGTCTTAGGTCATTGGTACTTGTCTGTATGCACACTGCCATACTAAGAAGCCTGAAGGGCAGCCTACAGTCCCAAACTGAATATGAGTATTTCATATCAGCAGAAACAAACAAAACAAATAAATGCTGTGAAGGGGGAAATCCTGTTGATATTCCCAGAGAAAAACTTCAGATGCATTGGGAGTGATCTCATGGATACATTTAGCTATGCTGAGGATGGAATTCCCTTCAACTCCCACTGTCCTTTCTCTTTATGTAGCAATGAGGCAGAAGAAGGTCCTTCCTGAGAAGCTCCCAATGCCACTTGCCTGAAGAGACCAAAGGATTTCCTTACAGCATTTATCTGATCATGAAATGTCAACAAAGGTAGCACAGGTGCCAGTGCTGGGTGTCCAAAGCAGCCTGGAATTCTAGCTAAAACACTGTAGATGCATTCTCAGAATATCATAAACCACTAAAGACATAACCTTTGACATTCTAACAGGTCCAAAAATAGATTATTTCTACATGTCTACAGTTACCAGCATTTTTACACCCTTCTTAAGTAAAAGCTGATGACAAAAACATTTTGTAAGTATTTTTTGGACTTTGCTTTATTGTTGCTAACTAAAGAAAAGCTATCAGTGCTTCAACAGCAATTGGAAGTCAGATCTCTTTCTTTAAACAGTAGGACATTGAGACAAAAATTAACTTCCTAAACTTGCAGATATTGACAAAAGACTATCCAGGACAACAAAATTTACCAAAACAGGTAACCAAAGTTAAGAAAGAAATGACAAATTATACAGAAAGATACATTGCATGATATTGAAAAAGAATGACTTATGAAAATATAAACATTCTACACTCTAACACTTAAAATACACAGCAAATTCTCAGAGAACTGCTTTTGAAAGAAGAAAAATACTTATTAACATCATTTTCAACTAGAATACATACGTAGGATATGAAATAATGTTAGTAGTATAAAATTCTTCCTACTAAAGTAAAAATATAATGTAATGTATATTTAAAACAGAAATAAATATATTGATTGTATTAGGCACAAGCAAGTTGAAAGTCAGTTACTTTTATTAAAAATATAACTTTATTAATTAATTTCAAGATTGGTTTATACTTACCAAGTGTTTTACTAGAAGGTTCTTTCCTGTTTTTCTTTAAACCTTTAAGCAATGGAGAATTTGTCAATAAAGAACACCTAAGTTATAAAACCAAGAACAAAACTTGATCAATGCAATGGACAAAAGTATCAGACTAGGAAAAGCTGTCAGAATTCCCTTTTAGCTATTTTTCTGCATGTGGGCATGTATATGTGCAACAACAGCAATGACATTTTAATAAAAACAAACAAGGCATAGTGGATTAGTTATTAGCTCAGATACCCAGCAGCACAGGTAAGACTTGGCCCTGACTGGATTCACAGATGATTGCATTTACATGTTAGATCCTATTTCATGTTGACTTGATTTTATTATAAGCACTGAAATGTGCACTTCGGTGTATATTGCAGGTTTTTTGTTGTCTTTAAGATGTCAGTATTTTCTCATAAATCATTTACAGGGACTTAAAGGACAAGAAGGTGGTAGTCAGCAGGAATTCACCAAGGGTGAACTTGATAAACTTCTATGATAAAATGAGTGGCTCAGTAGATGAGGAGAGAGCAGTGGATATTGTCTACTTTGACTTCAGTAAGGCTTTTCACACTGTTCCCCATAAGGTTCTCATAGAGAAGCTGATGAAGTATGGGCTGGGTGAGCCTACACTGAGGTGGACTGAAAACCAGATAACTAGCAGAGTACATCAGGGGTCAATATTGGGCCCAATTCCATTCAACATCTGCATTAATAATCTGGATGAAGGAGCAGAGTGTACCCGCACCATGTTTTCTAATGACACAAAACTGAGAGGAGTGTCTTTAAGAGCAGAAAATTGTGCTGCCATCCAGAGAGACATTTACAGTCTGGAGAAAACGGGCTGACAGCAACCTTGTGAAGTTCATCAAGGTGAAATGCAAAGTCCTGCACCAGAGGAGGAACAACCCTATGCAGCTGTAAAGCAGAGTCCAGCACCCACTGACAAGACAAGAGGCAATGCACAAAAAATGAAACACAGGAGAGTCTGTCTGAACACCAGGAAATACTTTTGTACTGTGAGGATTACTGAGCACTGGCACAGGCTACCCAGAGAGCCTGTGGTGTCTCCCTACTTGGAGATATCCAAAAGTTGTTTGGAAGTTGTGGTGGTTTCAGCCACCTGGCCCCACCCCCTGAGGCTGGACATGATTAATCCCAAGTAAGCTTCTGACGTAGAACCAATGGAGAGCTGGGTTTCGCCCCTGTGAAATTAACATATCACAACAACTGGGGAGGGAAGCTGTTGGCGTAGCTGGAAAATCGGGCAGCCGTGTAAGTGCCGAGGGGAGTCCCCCTCGAGTTCGGGGGAGCCCCTGGGCCCCCGCTGCCCTGGCACAGCCAGGGCTGCGGGAGTTTTTCGCCGTTTCCCCCCCCACTGCCAGCGGGGGCGGCGGCACAGCCCCGAGCGGCCAGGCACGGCACTGGAGTGAGAGAGAAACTCCCCAGGAGTTTCCCAGCCGGCCTCACCGCCTTCCCCCACCGCGGGGGGGGTGGTGGTGAGGAGCTGGCTGGGCCCTGCAGCAGCCCCGGAGTAGCCCGGGACAGGCTGGTGCGGCGGTGATGGCCCGGGGCCGTCCAACCCTGGCCCTGAGTAAGGCCCTGTGAAGAAGTGGTGACAGCAACGCACAGAACAGAGCAGAGCAGGCCTAGAATATGGCATAGAGCCAACCGAGCAGGTTTTTCTAAGAGACTCTAATGAAATTTCGGGGTATATAAAAGACTGAGCAAAACCTAGAAAAATCCTGCGACCTGGTGAGACGAGAATAGATCCAGCGTGGAGGAGTCCTTAAACCTTACCCCCCCAGGAGGAAGCCCGCGGGATAGGAAAAAAGTCTCAGAAACTTTAATTCCTTGACTGTGGCGAAGACCTGGTGAGACGAGAGTTCCCTCGAAACCCAGGAGGATCTGCTCGACAGAGGCAAAACTCCAAAACTCCATTTGAGAAAGAGAGACTTTAACTATCGCCCTGAAAACTTCTCCTGAACTTATGTGGGAGGGTCTAGGGGTGGTAGAAATTGTGTTAGTGCTGTGTATCTATTTATTCTTTAGTTTAAGTTTCTTTAGTTATAGTTTTCATACTTAAGATTATATATATATATATGTATATATGTATTATGTTTATTGTGTTAGTAATTTTAATATAATTCCCTTCCCCCATGCTGAATTGTGTCTGTCTGAAAACTTCTCTACTCCCAGACAAATTGTGGGAAAGCTTGGAAATTGGATTTTTGGGGTGAAACCACCACAGATGCGGTGCTGGCCAATGGACTCCAAGTGGATCTGTTTGAACAAGGTAGTTGGACAAGGTGACCTGCAGAGGTGCCTTCCAAACTGAACCATTCTGTGATTCTGTGATTTCTCACACTCTATACAACTAAAGTATGACAGGAAAAGAAGTAAAATAAAACCATGTCAACAAATAGCATTGTACAATACCATGTGATGCACCTTAATTGCCAGGTAAACAAATGCCCAATCCAACACAGAGAAAAAAACCATTGAATTATTCTGTACCTGGCAATAACTGATAGACTGTTCTCATTTCCACATGGGAGAAAAACATTGTTCTGAGTTCTCACCAATGTAGCAAGGTTAACTTCCAACACAGCAATCATATCTTCAAACATTGAGGTGATCAAGCACAAAACCTGCAGCAATTATGCCATAAAATAATACTCTGTTTACAAGCTCCAACAACAAAGCATTTATAATGGAAAACCACTTTCTGTCATTTATGAAAATTAGTCAAAAATAGCCATGGATTTGGTCCTGAAGAGCATTAAGTAGTAAAGAGTGGTTAATACTGTCTTTCAAAACTATGCTTATGTTGCTTAAATAAGTGTCTTAACAGTCTTACATACATAATAGAGAGAGGAATTCCAACTTCTACACTGGACATATTTCTGCAGTAACAGTTGTGAGACAAGAAGTACACAACAGTTGTGAGACAAGAAGAAAGACTGGTTTCAGCAACATGAACAAAACATTCAAAGAGCTGAATTTAAAATAAAATCCTTCTCTAAAGCAAGACACTGCTTTGTTAAGTATACAGAAAGGCCTAGATTAAACTCAGTTCTGTAGGAAACCTGCAACATCAGAAATGGAGTATACAGACCAGAATGCCTTCCAGTTCTTTAAATCACTTTTAATGACTTTCCACAACTCAAATAGTTTTGACAGTCTTCTTAGAAGGATTCAAAAGTAGTTCATCCTAACATTTGTTTGAGAAACAAGGTATAACAATGCTTATATCTTTTTTTCCCCTAAAAGATTGCCTCTCCTTCCCCAGTGGTCATTCTTAACATTCAAGATACACACCAAACACTATAAAAATTCACCTTCTCCTTATTAATCCCTATAGACTATATATAAGCTGTGAGAGCTTTAAAACTATCCAGCTATTAAAACTAGTAGATCTCGTACAGTAGAACCAGTCCTCTCCAAAGAAATTACTGTGTAATTCACACCAAGTAAAACAAATGTGCACATTAATCTCTAAAAAAACATATAATTACTAGCTGTTGGAAATACTGGAAGTGTAAGCATTCATTAAATCAGTGCTTGCTGTATACTCACCTTTCCATTAACTGTCTTCTTTGTCAGTGCACATGATCTGGCAAACCGAATGCTGAGGTCACTGTAATCTTTACCAAAGAGAACACAGAGCTATAAAATTGTATTTGCATTTCAGAAGAAAAACCTAACATCCCCAAGACAGAAAAAAAAAATTACTCATACTAATTTGACATTAACCTAATCCACTGTCTTCAGAATATATCCTTCTAGCCTACCCTCACATTATTAAGTAGGAGTAGAATAACATTCCTCGTATTTAACACTCATGAACTGCAAAATTGAATAAAAATTAATTGCCAGTCACTACACAGATCTAGTGCCAACATGTTTTCTGAGAAAATCAGGTCCAGGAAACCATATAAAAATTAACTGGAAGAAAGCTATTTTTAAAGAAACAGTTTTAATTGTATTCTGCTATTTCACAAACTGATTCTTGTACTATTTATGTCAGATAATGAAAGCAATCACATTATAGTGTAGTCAAATATCTCACAGAACATACCTTTGTAAGACAAAAAAGCTTCTAATTCAAAGTTTACCAAATTAATTATTAACAAGCCAGTAGAGGTTCCTATCCAAAAATAGCTAGTATTAAGGGCAGAATACCTATTAAAAAAAGGAGAAAAATATCTCTGAGTAGCATAGAGAAGCTTTTTTATTACCACACAACACACAGCAAATAGCATTTTTAATACTTGTTACCCCGTCCCAGGACAACAATAATAAACCCCATCAAAATAAAGATTTTTCATTTACAGCATATTTTTTTTTAAATCTGTAGCTCAAAGTAAAAACTTTCAAACAAAATTGGTGAAGTTTTGAAAACCAAGAACAGAACACAGCCCTTGATTTTACATAAGTGCTTATGGCAAGTCTAAAACAACAGAGGAAATACTTTTCTTCAAAAATTACTGTGGTTTGTAAGAGCTGGGAGATGTTGTAAAAGCACTGTATACACAAAGAGTAAATTCAAGCCACGAGGCAAATCCACATATAGTCTTACTTTTACCACTTCCACATGAACACTCAAAAAACAGTGAAATTCAAGGTATGTTTGTACATAATTAAAGTATAAGAGAATCTTAAAGTCAGCACAAACTAAGAGGAAAAAAAAAAAACCAGCCAAGCCTGGAATGTCTGTCTCAGTCTGTGCTTAGTGGCAGCAGTACTGCAGTTAGGTAATGAAATCCAGCTTTTGGAATCACCACAGAGTAAATCAACTGGTTACAATTTCAGTCAACACCCTCACAGAAGAAAAATGTTATCAAGCATAAGATGATTGTAACAAAATAACAGTTGTCATTTTCAAAGAACTAAAAATGTTTTGATGCCAGAATATATAAAAATTGACATCAACATCTTAATAAATTTTCCAGATAGGAGTGAGTAGACTTATTAGTTTTATTTGTAAAGTCAGACCACAAGAGTTAAAATAAGGGAATGAAAAAGTATAAAACTGAAACTTGGTATGAAAATACTCACCACAGTGGCTTAATACCTTTTTTAATTAAAAACAAAATAAAAGAAACAAACAAAAAAAACCCCTCCAAACACATACAGTCAAATAGTTTAAAAAGACCTGAATAGACAGTTTATAAGCAGAACAAAACCTTCAACTGTGATGTGAGAACTAAAAGAACAAATAATTCTTAGATGTACAATGTGAAGCAGTAACAGGTGGGTATTGGAAAGCAACGTTATTTCAATTCAGAAAATTGTTTCAAATAACCTGTTACTGTAGATTCATTTCAGGCAACCATGTTTCAAAAGGAGATTGAAAAAGAAATGTTAAAATTTTAAAAATGTTACACAAAACATGCCTTATACAATGTACAAACTATTTCATCCAGAAGTGCAGAGGTAATTTGTTCATGAGCTAGAATTTGCTATCCAAGGAGGGAACTTGATAGTGGCGGACCCTGGACTATAAGATTAAAAAACACACTTAAAGGTAATAACGGTGCACAAAAAGAGGGTAACTCAGATTAGAAGTAAAATGGAATTAGTCAGTTCCTGGAACAGCTTAACTACGGACATGGTGGATTCTTTATCACCAGAAAACTAGTAATATTGAAAGATGTGCTGTAGTTCAAATAAAACCTATGGTTTTTATGCAGATAAAATTTTGATAATTTGAGAGTGATATTATACAAGCAATAAGACTAACTGTAATAATGCATCACATGGCCTTAAAGTGTTATCATTACATTAAAGTATGTCTGAGATGTGCATCTTAAAAATCACCACTTCCTTCCTCTCAGTGGTAGTATTTCTGAAAATGCAGGTATCCTGAAAATAATTGTTAATAATTACTTAATTTGGACATAAAGACAACCAAAATTATCCAGGACTTCTGGATATTTTTCTTCTTTGTTTACCAGAAGTTGTTTATATATCTAACCAGAGTTTAATCAGTTACATCTGTAAAACCCACCATAGGGTAAAGGTCAGGACAAGAGTTTCCTAAAACATGATATGGCTGAGAAATTTATCCAAATGACAATTACAAATAACAAAAAAACCCAAGCTGTTCTATAAGACACTTCTTGTGGCAGTGTCCTGAACAGATCCCTGGGTGCCTGATAATATGGATAAATTTCTCTTCAGGAAAGAAATGTAATGTAAGAATTCATTCATGGAAGGAGTAAAAACATCATGTTCTGAAATCTCCATCTCTAGTACAGAAGTTTGACTGGAGCAGGTTTATGTAGTTCAAAAGTTATTAAATTTGGAATGCAAACTGACAAGCATGCAGTGACAGCATAAGATTTATTTCTTCAGGAAAGCAAACTCAAAATACATTTGGTTTCTTAATTACTTTTTAATTCATCTTCCCTGATCAACTGGTATCAATAGATGTTAAAATGGATATTCCAAAGACATTTTTATAAAATTATTTTTCAGAATAACAACCAATTTTAACTTTGTGTGTATTATCTTCCTAAGAGTAGGCCATCAAAACTTGCAGATCACTAAAAATATTATTTTCCTACTGCATTTTCTAAAAAATAGTAAGTTGCAGTAAAAACAATCCAAGAACCAATAGGAACTCCTAGGAATAAATTCAAGCCAAATACTAGGTGGTTTTTAAAGGACTTACATCTTTTCTTCATTATGGAAACATACTGAAAAGTCACAATGTTCAATTAAGAGAACAGGCAATGATGTTTCCACTGATCCTTCTGGTCTCATGTTCTCTGTTTTGCAAACCTTGGAATCATTTTGCCCTTCACCTAAGAAAGACAATCAACAATACTAGCTATCAAAAACAATAAAATAAGGGAAACAGATAGGATTTAAGAGAGAATTGGAAGTAGTGAGGTAGCATGAACTAAGACCACACTCAAGAAACTTCTATTTCAAAAGATGGATACATCCTAGCCCTCTTGAAATTTCTTTCCTGATTCTTATGTGCTTTCTTCAAATGTCTTATTTCAAACACCTAGAGATAAAATCCAAAGAGCCTACTTATGGACTGAAAAGGATTTTGCAGAATTTAGGTGTTTTCATCTCAAAAAAGTGACACCGAAAGCCATATATCCTTAAATATGCTGGGGATCCACTTAGCCTGAAAATTCCCTTGACACTAAAATTACAGTGCAATCCAAAAACAAGGTGAAAATCCACTTCAGTTTCATCTTCCCAAGGAGTCTCCAACCCATCATAAATGTGCATTCACCACTAAGAACTACTAGCATTAAATTCAGCATTAGGCACAGATATTACATCGCTGTCTTCCAAACATAACAGTGACATCCATATATTTTAAACAATAACAAGAAATGTTGCAGTCTTCCTCCTTAGGTTAGGAGCTTAGAATTATGGAAGCTGGACCACTAGGCAAGTAAGTCATTGATTCAGAAAAAGAGCAAGCAAGGGAAAGCAGATGTCCCTTTCCCTAAGAAAGCTCTGTCTTGCTTGCCTTTAGAAGGACCTCAACCCACTTCAGCCGGTGTGCAAGTAGTCTGAGTACCTGATCCTCAGGGATCCAAGGAGGATCCGAGAATCCTCAAGGGACCACATGCCTAAGAGGTGTAAAATGTTCCAATAGTTCTCTTGTTTTGCCTTGGAGTCAGGGACCACGAGAGGTAACCCTCTCCCTGGTGTGCCCAACCCCTGGGCACTCTGTGGCAGGCAGGCCGAGCAGGTGGGTGGCACACCACGATCACGCGCCATTCACATGCCCACCATGCGGCAACCACACGGCAAACGTGCCCATCACAGGACAGTCAGGTGCTCAGCACACCTGTTGCTACTACAGTTGCACTGCTCACAGTGCCCAGGGCAGGTAGCCCTAAAGGACTTACAGAATTCTGAGGAAGAATCAGAACTGGATAAGGGAATGCAGACACAGCCACAGCAGTGCTGAGGGGATGGGTGTCTGCACTGGCACTGCCCGTGGGAAGACAGTTACCTCTCCTGGCACCAATGATGTTACCTGCTCGTGGTGACCTGAGGCAGGACAAGAGAACTATCAAATCAGTTTGCTATCAGGGAATCACCCTGCTGAGGCTACCAGTGCAGCCTTTAAAGACTCAGAAGTACTCTGTGTTATACCACTAGAAATACCATAGCCAGAGAAAAATGATATCATGGAGGGACTGGTATGGAAAAAGAAAAAATAAATAAATAAAAAAAAAAAAAGTAAAAAAAATAAAGAGATTCCTAGAAACTTCAAAGGTAACTGAGAAATGTTGTTCCATTTAGACAAGGGATTAATTCTGAGGCATTGGTTCTGTTCTCACTGAAGTCTTGGGCAATGAGTTCAGTAAAAAACAAATTACTTACTAGTGCACATCATGTAACATTTTATAAGCAAATGCATTGGCCAAGATTTTATTACAGACATACATGTGTAATTCTTTCCAGATAGGCCAATACCCAACTACATATCAGCTTCAGTAAGAATTCCATGCCATAGTCTGAGACTCATAATTCTATCACTTACATTAAAATCTTACGGGGTGTAAAAAGCACACACTCAGTAGCCACTAACAACTATAAAGCATCCTAGAAGCACTGTGCTACCTATTTCTTTTCCAGATTTCCACGTTTTATTACAGAATTTCTCTTGTTCTTTCTTTAAGTTGATATGTGTTACACAACGATAATTATGATCACTGATTAAACTGAAGATCCAAAGCTGCAAGAAAAAAAAAGCAATTGCAATAACCCTTTGACACTAAATATAAAGCTTACATTAATACAGACTAAAGATCCAGTATTTAAAACCTTTGATGTAACTAATGAACTTCTTTGAACTGCACATCAAATTCCCACATGTTTATGTGTTTGAAAAAAACTCCTCATAGACTATTTCCCACAACTAAAAATCACAGGTAACGTGCATGTCATTGCTCACTGGGTCATGTAGGTGAATTTCGTTTATACCTTTCTCTTTTAAGACAAAGGTGTAGTTAAATCTTTAATTGTCTTAAGAATTCACTGAACAGTAATCATGAAGGAAAACAGTTGAAAAATCTCATAAAAATATATAACTAACATTAAAGAGGTGAAATGCATATTCACAGTTATTACATTTGTATTAGAATTCCAACATGCTGAAATCATAGTCCTATTTTTCACATTTTTTCTTTTAAAACAGGTATATTTATAGCCTCTCAGCATACTCTTCTTACATAATCACTGACTGTGCTCTTAAAAACTTTCCTGGTTTTCAGGAAAAAGTTTGTTTTGTAATAGAAGTCTTATATACTATATATGGTTTATGGTCAAAGAATTGAATTATGATTGCTAAAATAACCACTGCAACACTTCAAAACTTGTATGCCGTTTGTGAAGCTTTTTTATAGACAGAAACATTAATAATAGTTGACTGTTTTGACATAGAGACTAAGTTTAATGGGCAATTCTTACCTGTCCCTCAGCACATCCAGTGACAAGTTGTTTGTTTTCTTCATCAATTAGCAGACTTAGCAAAGGAAACGCTGCTTGGAAAAAAAAAGTATTTGATTGAAATACATTTAGTTAAAACACATGATTCAAAATTGAATACCTCCTATTCATAAAAATAGGGGAAAAAACCTTACTGCACTTCTTACAGTTGCACAGTGATTTGTGTGCCTTAGTCTTTGTGCTGCTAAGGGCTTTTCACTTGAGGGTTTGCGAACTGCCTTTTACCCAAGCTGCCGTGGCATGGTTTTCAGAACCCCTGTGGTCAGTAGCTTTCCCTTGTTTCAACCATGCAGTTGGTTTCATGGTCTTGCACCTGCAAACACTGACATTGTGCTCATGGCAGGTTTTCAAGCTAAACAATTGCCACAGGCAAATGGGGGGATTCATTGCTTCTCCCTCTCCTTTCCTAATGTGTGTTTTTAGCTTTTAGTTTACATGAGGTCCTTCAACAAAACGTTATGCACAAAGCTTAACAACCAGCTCCATGCAACTCACACCCCCAGTGTGCGCTCCAGTCACCACTAACAGCACCACAAGCAGGAACAACCAAAGGGAAGTTCTGAGTAGGTCCTGTTGAAACCTGTACGGTTCCTGTAGGAAAAGTGCTTTGAAGGAGGGGTCCCCGCTACACCAGAGACAATGCTTCCCCTCCTCCTCTTCTCTCCTTTTGCTCGTCTTTCCACAAAACAAGCTTTCATCTTTAAAGTCAATATATACCATCAACTGCAGACACTGTTAATAAACCTACATATGGTGTAGTATTTCTTTTTATGTCATGCACAAAACTTGAAGGAAAGCAAGCACACAGTACTCCGATAGTGGAATTCTGCCTACAAAACGAGAGAGAGCTCCATTCGTGTATCTCAGTAAGTGGCACGTTACATACACATCCTGTACAAAAAGAGTTGTTTATGAAAGTACACTAAAACTATCCACTAGGAAGTTCACTTTAAAGGAACATACAGCTACTATTGGCTTTAAAGGATAATATGTTTACCGCTCCCTAGTCTTCTAGAATTATTTTCACTAAATCAACAAAAAACTTCTACAATAATGATAGACTACTCTTTAGAGAGAAGAGGTTTTTGCTAAGAAAAAATACATATAAAAATAGAAAACTTACCTGTTATTATTCCCGACTGATATATTAATTGGCCGGTAGAATAGTCCCACACCTTTGAATAAAAAAAAGACGTAGATAGGTATCTACTTAGGTCTCTAAGGAAACACAACCTTTAACGGCCATCACGTGGTGAAAACAGAGAAATGCAGCCATTGAAAGTGATGTCCTTAGATAAGGATTTTTTTCAGCACTTGTTTCCAAGTACAAAGGGCTTTGTTTAATTGATAAGCATCCATGGTGTAAAAGGTGAAACTCACATAATATGATTACATGAAGTAATTAGAAGTACTTGTTATCATCTTTGCTTAGTTTGATATCTTAGTGATTTTAGCTAAATTAATGAAAATACATACATTAATGCACCAGAAAAGAAAAAAAGAGGAAAGGAAGGGGAGAAGGGAGGGGAGAGAGGGGAGGGACCCACAACCTTTGATATTTATTTTAGCCTGTAGAAAAAATTTTGGGCTACATTTAGAGTCATACTGAGGACAATCAGTAGTAGATTAAAATGTATGCAATCATGGTACCTATCCCAATATGTCCTAGAAAATACATCTGGGTTCACTCAGGCTTCTTTTTCCCCTTACTGTCTAAGTTGTCTTACAATTGTCATCACACACAGCAGCAGCAATCCATGGTGTCATCATATAAAATGTCGTCTGTCAAAAATCCTACCAATATGCAATAACCCAGCCATTGCATACAATAACCCAAGCCGATATTCCCAAAAGGGAAAATTCAAATCAATGTCAGCAGACTCACAGTGAAATGTTTTGATTCAGTTTAGCGTACCTAAAACACTTCAGCTACAGTGAAACTAATCAAAATATTTTATTTTCTTTCTATGTGCTAGATGATAATAATCACCAAAGTTAACAATTCATGTGGAAAGTTTTGAATATACAAAATCTGCATTGTTCTTTTAAAAAAGAGAAATTAATTTTTACAATAATTTTTACAATAATTCCTAGCATCTCTAAGAACCATGTCCTTCTCTCTATAAAGTCAAAGATGTTTTTTGCTTTATCCTCACAAAATATTTCAAGGTGAACAAAATTACTTCACATATTCACTAAATTATTCTTTTTAAAGTTTATCTATGCAATTTCCTTGCCTTAAAGGTTCTGTCTTCTGACACTGATATGAGCATGCTTTTCTCCCATGTGCAAAACTCAGTAGCAGTCACTGGAGCCAGGTGGCCATCCAACTTAGCTAGTATAGTTTCATTCTGTGATTAGTCAGTCAAAAACAAAAACACATTAGATTTCAAACTAAAATTGACTATTAAGTAAATATTTTAATAATAACTGTTGCTAAACATTGTCAGACTTGTTTTCAAAGTATAACTCAATAAGATTTTTCTCATGGAAACTGCAGCCCTGTATATCATCCTGCTGACAAAGCCACTACACATTACATTTGGTTCTTCAGAATGAATGATATAGGAATATTTTTTCAGATGACCTAAGAATGTTTTCTTCTTCTAAGTTATTGAGATATTCTTTCACTTCAGCTTTTTTAATCTAGTTTTCTATTTGGTATGTGTTGCATTATCAAGCATCTGTTCACACTTATTTTATGAGAGAAAATGAACAATTTTGCTTAATTATACTAACATTTCTGTATCATGATTTTATTTGAAAGTGAATCAGTTAATGAAATACTAGCACCATGGCTACAGAGAATGGTATCTCACCTTTGCACTTAACATGTAGATCCGATTTCCAGCACATACTGCCACTTGTTGATCATCTGGGCTAAATCTTACATGAAGCACCATTCCCAAAAGAGTTCTTATAACAAGTCCATGAGGTGTAAACCCTGCAGCAATTGTATTGTTAATGATACTCAATGAAATATAAAATTCTGGTGCAGTGAGATTTTTAGAAACTTTGCATAGAAGTTATCTAACCATAGAAGCTGTCCCAGTTTCTGTCAGGAAGATGTACAGAACAACACACTGTTTAATTACACCAGGCTATTGAAAAGCACAGAACTATGCACCATCAGAATTCCTCCATCTGCCTTGTTGCATAGACATGATCTGGTACTCTTTGAGATATTAAAAATTCCCATCAAGTTATGCTTCCATTGAAGATTGCCACAGACAGGATTTTTGGAGTAGGGTGATGTGCCCATGGAACCCAGCAGAGCCACATTAATTTTGGACGTAAGAAATCCTGACTGAAGCACAGCAAGACAGGGTTTTGAAAAATACTTCTTGATACTTTTTTTCTCCTCTTTCATTATTTCTCTACTTTCCAATCTATTTAAGCTTGAAGAGGGGTTAGAACTGCTCCCTAGAATCTAACTTCGTTGGTTGAGGCTCCAAACCTATATGGTGGTCAGGATACTAAAACTCCTGCTTTCTGTGTGTTATGTCAGCATAACTCTCTTTCACTGACACACTTTCCTCACAAATCAGATACTTGCATTGCTCACACACACGTGACAACGGTGTTCCAGAGACAGGAGAGGCAAGACCAGAAAAGGCGGGATGCGAAACACTAGTTCCACAGATGTTCCAGAAAAGGTAGAATTTAGTTATTTTGGCATTGCATGTTTAATTATGCAGTGCTGCTATGATTATTTTTTTTCTGTCCATTTTGTTCCACAGCGGCAGAACGTCACTGTCTTCGCAGTGCTTCCCTGCGTTTCCCCCGAGGTTGATGGCAGGCGCTTGTTCCCGCACAGCACCTTGGTCAGCTCCCGGGGCTGCCCCGGCGGGGCCGCCGCCGCCGCCGCCCGCCTGCAGTCCCCGGCCCCCGGCCCAGCACAGTATCACCGAGGAAGAAGGGAAACAGAGAAATAAAGCACAGATATCGCTGTTGGGGCTGCTGGATCTGAGTGGTTGAGGTGTGCTTCTCAGAAATAACAATCTTGCTACATAAGGAACAGCGGGAGAAAAGCAGATGTTGGGGATGGTCTTCGAGGTGGCCACTGCTCAATCTGGCTGGGTATTGGTCTGAGTGATTGGTGGTGAATGATTCCCTTTGTATCACTTCCTTTATATATATGTTATATAGAGACCCCGAGATTAGCTCAGTTGGTTAGAGTGTGGTGTTGATAACCCCAAAGTTGTGAGTTTGATCCCTAGACAGGCCTTTCACTTAAGACTTGGACTCAATGATCCTTGTGGGTTCCTTCCAACTATGATTCTTCAGCCACTCCTAAGGATATATATTATATAAATAACACGCTACCTTCTTGCACCTTCTGTGTACATTCATCAAGATTCCACACTATCACACGTTCATGAGAGGCAGAGCAGACAAGAGGTGGATTGATGTTATTTCCGAATGACAATGCAGAAATCGAGTAATGATGCCCTGACAAAAATAATGACTGACAAATGTAGATAAAGAAGAGTTAAATTAATCACTTCAAACAAAGGTTATGAACAATACAAAACTACAAATGGATAATATGCATGCAGTCAACAAAACACTAACTAGTTTTTATTTATTGTTTCAAAATCACTTAATCAACTACAATGTAGCTATACTGGGCTTGTCTGGGATGGAAATAACTTTTTGCATAGCAGCACAGTGGTTTGGATTTTGTGACAAAAACAGTGATGATAATACAGCAGTGTTTTGGCTGTTGCCAAACACTGCTTGCACAGCATGAAGGCCTTCTCTTTCTCACCACTTTTTCTCAGTTTCCCCATCTCAATAATAGGTTGAAGATGCACAAGAAGCTGTAAGGGGACACAGTCAGGACAACTCTTCTGAACCAGCAAAGGCATATTCCCGACCCTATGATGTGCTCAGCAACAAAACTGGACTACTGCGTGAAGAAGGTGTTGAGGGCCTGGGGGATTGTCTTGTAAGCTGGCTTTTGCTTGAAGCCTGTACTGGGATTGGTGTGCTTATAGGAGGTGGTAAATGACTGCCTTCGTATGGCTTCTTTCTTTGTCTTCCCTTCACTCATTAAACTATCTTTAACTCAACCTGTGACTTTTTCCTCATTTTCGCCCATCCCATACTCTCCCCACCCCGCTGGGAAGGAGTGATCAGGACACTGTGTGATGGTTTAGCTGCCAGCCACATCAACCCACCACAACAGCTTATATTACTCTTATCACAATAACAAAGCTCACAACAAATGCTAATATCTTTCCAGCATTAAAGTGAAGCCTGACCCTTCTACATTACCCTCAGATATTTTATTTATATCTCCCTTACAAGCCTTAGTTTAAAGTAGAAGACTATGCAGGGATATATTGCGGCTTTACCTGAGCAGTGGCTGTGTTCCAGATGCATAACTCATTGCCATTCACAGGGAAAGCACAGTGGTGGTGACTGCACGCCAGCTGAACAAGGGGCTCGGGCAGTTTGGCTTTAAACAAGCGCTTTTCACAGACAACGTCAGGATCGCAGCTTCCTCCAGAGGAACAACGGGCCCCGGCGCTTTCCATCCTGAGGCTGGGAACGGACCGCCGGGGCCGGCTTCTCCTCTCCGGCTGCGCCCTGCCCGCGGGGGCCGAGGTTCACAGGGGCCGGGGCGGAGGACCCTCCCGCGGGGAGCCGGAGAGCCCCGCCCGGCCGGGCCCCCCCGCCTCCCGCCGGGCCCGGCGCGGCCCGTCACCAGGGCAGCGGCGCCGCCGACGGGTGGCCGGGCGGGACAGCCCTCGCTGGCCGCGGAGCGCGGCGGGCCCGCGGCGGCACCGGGGGTCCCCCGGCCTGCGCAACGGGCCCCGCGGCCGGCGACAGCCGCCCGGGACTGCTCCCTCGCTCTCCAGACGTGGCGGTTCTCCGCAGCCGTGCCCTGGGCTGCGCAGAAAGCAGTGTGGCCGGCAGGTCCGGGGTAGAGATTGCCCCACTCGACTCCGCTCTAGCGGGACCCCAGCTGGAGCATCCAGCACGAGACAGGCAGGACGTGTTGAGCCGGTCTGTAAGGACAGATGCCAACACCTCTCCTGTCAGAAGACAGGATGAAAGAGCTGGGGTTTTCACAGAATCAGAATCGGTCAGGTTAGAAGGCACCACAGTGGGTCATCTGGTCCAACCTCCCTGCTCAAGCAAGGTCATCCTAGAGCACATGGCACAGGATTGTGTCCAGGTAGTTCTTGAATATCTCCAGTGAGGGAGACTCCACAACCTCTTTGGGCAATCTATTGCAGTGCACGGTTACTCGCGCAGCAAAGTTCTTCCTCACATTCAGGTGGAACTTTTTCAGCCTGGAAAAGAGAAGGCTCCAGGAACACATTATAGTAGTCTCCCAATATATACAGGGGGAATGTAAGAAAGACAGAGAGAAACTTTTTACCAAGGCCTGTAGTGTCAGGACAAGGGGCAATGGCGTTACACTAAGAGAGGGTGGATTTGGATTGGACATAAGGAGCAAACTTTTTACAGCACAGGTGGTGAGGCATTGGAACAGGTTTCCCAGAGAAGCTATGGATATCCTGCCACTGAAAGGGTTCAAGGCCAGGTTCAATGACGCTTTGACCAACTTGGTCTACTAGAAGGTGTCCCTGCCCACAGCATGGGGTTTGGACTAAGTGATTGTTAAAGGTCCTTTCCAACCAAATTCTTTCAGTGGTTCTGTGATGCAGAGGGCACAGCACAGACCAACCCATGACAGCACATGAAGTAGCATCACCAAGAAAAAAACCAAACCTTTTGCTCTCACCAAGTTTGTGGATGATGCCAAATGGGGAGGAGCAGTCAGAAAGCAGATGATGAGAATTTTTTGGAGTCCAACAAGAGTAAGTGAAGTCCTGCATTTGGCACAGAGTAACTCCATGCAAGAGGACAAGCTGAAGGATGGCTGTCTAGGAAGGGGCTCCACAGAAAGGATCCAAAGATTTTGCTGGAGAAGCTGAATATGAACCACCACTGTGCCCTTGCAGCAGAAGCAGGCAACAGCATCCTGGGCTGTGTTAGTAATAGAGAGTAGCCAGCAGGTCCTAGGAGTGCTTTTCCCCCTCTATTTGGCACCTGGAAGGCCACATCTGCAGTGCTGTGTCCAGTTTTGGGGTTTTTTTGGTAAAAGAAAGATATTGACATACTAGAGCAATTCTAGCAGGGGGCAAGAAAGATGGTCAGGATGTGGAGAAGGTGATGTACACAGAGAGGCTGAGAGAACTGGGCCTCTTCAGCCTGAAAAAAGGCAGCTGAGACCTTATTGTTGCCTATAACTACAAAATTGTAGGATACAGGGAAGACAGAGATAGACTTTTCTCAGAGGCGCTCAGCGATAAGCTGAAACTTGTGAAAATCCAATTGGATGTCAGCAATTTTTTTTTAATACCATGATGGTGGTTGAATATGAGAACAAGTTTCTTAAGAGTCTCTATCCCTGGAGTTGTCCAGGAGTCAAATGGACATGGTTCTGAGCAACCAGATTTAATTAGAACTGTTTTGAACAGGAAGTTGGACTGGAGGACTTTGGAGACCCCTTTCAACCCCCAGGTTATGATTTTATGATCAAGTGTGTGATCTGCACCAACTTAAACCATTTTGATGTAGATCAATCTGTGGACTCAATATCTACCTCAATTGCATTTCAAACAGATACTTTCTACAGGAACATCTTATTGTGTCTATAATTAGGACTATGAGCATTTTTGCCCTATATGGGCATCTAATATATATATATATTATCATTGAGAAAACAATCTCCTTGTGTTACTTTTGCCTGGAGAAAGTACCAGTCCAAATTCTCTTTTGTGTCTGCATGTGAATTTGGGTAAAGCCACTGTATTGAGCACCAGCTGCACAGAGGTAACTCAATGCACTGCACATGACAGTGATTTTCTGAACTGTGACTCATGGCTGGAAATACTAGAGAACATTTTATTGCTGGTGACAATTTTTCATAAGTGATACAGTCATGAATGTGTTATGACAGTTTAGTCATCAGTAAAGAAAGACAAACACTGACACAGAAAAAAAGGTGTTGTTCTGCCAGGCAAACAACCCCCATGAGTATTAAAGAACTTGTTCTGAAATATGTTGTGTCTCTGTAACTGCTTCTAGGCAGTTTAGTATGTTTAGTATGCTTTTTTACAATTTTCACCATAATTCATTTGCATCTTTAATGCTTATAGATATAATACTTCCAACATCTTACTGTCCGTAACAAGTAGGGAACTAGTAGCAATCCAAGGAAGTATCAGAGACCTTGAACTGATTTCTTGACTGATCCAACAGCAGTTAGATCACCAACTGCTTTCCTGCAGCTGAACCCTGAGCCAGTAACATCAATCTGATGGAGTCCAATTCAGACCATCACTGCTTTTCACCCTTCCAGTAGGTGCTGTTGCTTCTCAGTGGCCAAGATGCCGCTCATCCAGCACCATAACAGGCAGCAGATTTCTGCCCTGTTGGAACAAGGCAACAGTTTTATGAGAACATTAATGATGTCTGAGTGTGCAAAGAGAATTTTTTACCTCACCACACCCCCATGAAACACCTCCTGGTGATGCCCTGTTTCTACGCAAAACAATGCCTAAAGGATCTTGGCTCCAGCACATTCCCACATCCTGGGTACCCACCCATGTCAATTGGAACTGACAGCCACGTGGAAAATGAGAGACTGTTGCAATTTTAGGGCATTTTAGGGAAATAGTAGTCCTTTACCATATGATGCTTTTGTGTCCAACAGCATATTTCTACTGGTCTCAGTATTCAATCATTGTAAGAAGAACTTTAAAAATTAGGTTTAGCAGCTTTAATATTTTAATGTTTTAAGCAGTAGTCTGTTTATAAGATTGAAATTGATTTTTGAAAAGATGAAATTTATGAGAATCTGCATCTGGCAGGTTTATGCAGCCCATTTGTTTGAGGTAGGAATGAACAGAACAAGTTACGTGGGTTTTATGAAATTGGAGGGCTTTGAAGACAGAACATTAACTCAGTTAATACAAGGCCCCCGGGGTACATACACAGATTCTCTTGAATCTTCCAGAAAACAAAGCACTTCACGCAGATTTTTTTTTCATTTCAATCCTTCATTCTTGCTTATGATTTTAAAAAGCTCAGCCAGGTCAAGGTATCTGTCGAAATCAACGAAATCAAGGGGTATTCAGTAGGACAATAGACAACAGGCAGAAACTGATGCACAGGAAGTTCCACCTCGATGTGAGGAAGACCATTACCGTTTGGGTAACTGCACATCAGAACAGATTGCCCAGAGAAGTTGTAGTTTACCTCACTGGAAATATTCAAGAACCGTCTGGATGCAATTCTGTGCCATGTACTCTGGGATGACCCTGCTTGAGCAGGGAGGTTGGACCAGATGACCCACTGTGGTCCTTCTCAACCTGACCCATTCTGTGATTCTGTGAGAAGTAATATTTTGTTTTAATTTTTTTTCTCTCTTCGCAGTGTTCTTCTGTTCCCTGATCTCAGACCAGGTTTAGGCCGACAGCCAAACAAATTGTCACTAACTCCTGCAGGGACACACATGCCCTGGCAAACACATTACGTCCCATTTCAGTGCAGCTAAAGTTAATTTCTCCAATTTTAGGCTTTCGTTGTGGCGCAGCACACCGCCCGCATTCGGACACCGGCGGTGTGTCCCCGCCCGCCCGCTCCGGCCCTTCATTGAGGAGCCCCGCGTGGCCCCGCCCCGCCGCCAGCTCTCGCGATAGCAGGGCGGCGGCCGGTGCCCGAGGCGGGCCGGGAGCGCCGGCGGTACTGGCGGTGATCGGGGGGCGGCGCGGAGGCTCCACCTGCCCCCAGCGACCCCCGCCCGCTGCCCCGGGCCGCGCTCGCCGGGGCGCACCCGAGCGGCCCCCGGAGCGCGCAAGGGGGCGCGGCGTCCCGCCCTGCCCGCCGGCTCCTCAGCGCCAGCCTCCTCCCGGCCGCCGCGCTGCCCAGGGGCGGGCCCCCGCCCCGGGGAGGGGCTTCCCCGCGGCGCCCCGGCCGCGCTGCGCTGCCGCACGTCCTCGGAGCCCTCGCTGCTCTTCCTCGCCTTGGCCGCGGCCTCGCCGTCGCCGGAGCCCCGCGGCAGGTCGGAGGTGAGCCGTGCCCGAGCCCCTGGCCGGCGGGGTGACGCCGAGACCACCGCCGGGGCCGCCCCGCGCCCCCCGGAGCCGCCGCTGCCCCCGGAGGGTGTCCCGCCCGCGGGGAGGCGGGGGCGAGCCGGGGCGGGCAGAGGTGCTCGTTCCTGGCTCTGTCCAAGGTCTCCTGGAATCGCCACTCCTCCCGAGCGCTGCGCCAGCGCCAGGACGCTTTCGTTCGTCCCTAGATAACTTTTAATTATTTTCTGCTCAGATGTGGAGGTCCTCCTGTGCCTCCGCTCAGATATTTCATCGCTACTTTGATGTAAAAGTGGTAGAGAGTAAGCTCCCTGATACGGGGAGACAAAAGACTGTCCTTTCCTGTCGCTGGTGAGGGAGTTTTGTGAGTCTGGCAGGTTCTGCGAATGCTGCGCCTCCGTCTTTTGTGCTGGCTTTGCAGAATTGTGGCTTTGCAGTAGAGAGGCCTCTGGGGCAGAAAACTTGGAATTACAGAAATAGTTGTACATTTTTTTCCCCGTAGATCTGTTTAATAGTAAGACCTCTAAGGTTTAAGTGACATCTCAGTGGAAGTAATGCAGTTGGTTTAGGTCCTAGCTGGTACAAAGCAACTTACAGGCAGCTTTCACGTTTAAGATATTTGTAGTGTCCTTATGGAAGGAATGAGGGGATGAGAATCTTCCTCTTAAACTTGAACGTGTGTAGGATTGTGGTTCCTGTGATTTGCACGCCAGATTCGGTCAGCTATATACTTTGGAAGGGAGGTTGCTGCTTTGCATGCACAGACTGACCACAGCTGTTCAGAGGACTGCAGTGTGGCAGGCACGCTCAGGCAGCCCAGCTGGGACTGTGCAGCAAGGAGGGAAAAGGGTATAAGAGCCTTGATCTTGCAGCAGTCATTTTCATCTTCCCCTTGCCCCAGTACTTTCAGCCTTCTCTTCTGTAAGCAAGTGCTGTAAAGGGCTGGGTGTTTGTAGGGTAACAAAATCTTGAAAGTAAATGCCTTTTTTTCAGGGACAATAAGCTGAATTTGGCCCTGGAAACAAGCCACACAGCAGAATCATAAATTAATGTATTACCTAATTAGATAATGTTTTTCTTTCTAACTCCATTCCCAGTGCAAGTCAGAATGCCTACTGCTTCATGTGCACATCCAGATTTACACCTTTACTGTCTTTTGAAGTTGAGGTGAGAGGATGGGAGAAACAAATAGGATGTCCTAAATACCTTATAAAATGTTAAGCTTCTCCAAGCATGTAAAAGCTTTTTTTTTAACTGTTTTGTTTTAGTTTTTTTTAAACTGAAGTTAAAATAATTATTGGGTTTCATCCCTTCTGGTTAGGTATGCAGGTAGAATGAAACTGAAGTCTCTGTGTCAGTTCTGTATGAAAGAGCACTGGCTTGATTAATTTCTGTTTAACTTTACGGAATCCAGGCCATTTTCAATCCGATTTAGAACTCTGAATCTTAGCACTAGTTTTTGTTACTATTAAAAAATAAAAGTTAATGAAGACACTTAATTGAAGTTGTTTAACTTGGTACGGGCTAGAGAGGATTTATAAAAATCCAAAATTAAAAAAAAAAATCAATTCCTGCCAAGAAGGGATATACTAAAATCTGATTTGTGTTTTGTATTCACAAGGTAGCAAACGGGACACAGGAAGAGTCCAAGTACAACTTAAGACCATGGCAGCACACTGGAGAAAAGTCCTGATAATATGTGTGACAGCTCAAGTACTACTTGTAAATGCCTTTGAGGAAGAGGATGTACCTGAGGAATGGATTCTTCTTCATGTTGTTCAAGGTCAGATTGGAGCTGGAAACTACAGCTATTTGAGACTAAATCACGAGGGAAAGATAGTCCTTCAGATGCGAAGTTTAAAAGGTGACGCAGACTTGTATGTATCTGATGTGACACTTCACCCCAGCTTTGACGAGTACGAGTTACAGTCTGTAACCTGTGGCCAGGACATGGTCCACGTGCCTGCACACTTCCGCCGCCCTGTGGGAATAGGGATTTACGGCCATCCCTCTCACCTGGAGAGCGAGTTTGAAATGAAAGTGTACTACGATCGAACAGTTGTACAGTACCCATTTGGTGAGGCTTCTTATAACCCTGAGGAGATGGAGGCAAACCAGAAATACTCACAGTCTACAGAAGATGAATCTCAGGATGAGGAGTCTGTTTTCTGGACTATACTTATTGGAATTTTGAAATTAATACTTGAAATTCTTTTTTAAATTGATACACACTGGACTAAGTCACACTTCAGCCTGTGAAATTGAGTATCAATGACATGCTGTAATATTTAATACTCTTTGTTATGTTTCCTGAAGAGGTATTCAGGTTACATTTCCTAAACCAGAAAGGAGGCGGGGAGAAAAAGCCATATTTAATTTTATATTGTAAATCCTCCCCTATATGTAAAATGAGCAACAAGCACAGTATTTGCAGTGCTCTTCAGAGATCAGGGCTTAAAAATGAATGTATAGTTGGGATCTTGTTAACTTCACTTTTAAATAGGTGCTTAGAAAGATCAACTCCAATTCAGTATTTTCTATTGTTTTTTATAAAGAAAAATTAAATAAACTCCTGTACTTCAGTCCCCCCCCAAATATCCTCAATTTAGAGCATATTTAAAAATAAAACCTGCTGCTTTTCAAGCAAGTATCTCCACTAAAACTAACTAGCAATGGGTTTGAGTGTATTCATCAAGTTGAGGAGCCTAGGGCAAAGGAAGGAGAAAACAATCACCTAAGGGGATAGGTGGTCTGTATTTTGGCTGTGTGTGCTCTGCATCACGTCAACCATCTGTCAAGCAGAGATCTATCCAGTCACTCATCGCCACTGCAAATCCATGACCTGAATGAAGTGCATGTTGCTTCTTTGCTGTTACTGTAGTGAGAGGGAGCCTTCAGCTGTTGTTACTTGTCAGTATGACATTTCCATGTCTCGTTAAAAACAACACAGCATATAGTATCTCGAACTTGAGGGGTGCTTTCTTACACTTCCCTTTATAGCTTTTTGTGATTGATCTCTTTTTTTTAGCACATCTTTATGCATAAGTCATTAGCTTGCAAAGAAAATTTCTGCTGAAAGGAATTTGCAGTACACTGTAAGAAGGTCATGTCATACCCACTCTTCCTCTAAAGTTACTTTTCCCAGAAATATTTTTTCTTTGGTTGAGTCTTTCAAAATAACCAGTTGCTATGCAAGTAGAGTATATTTAAAATGCTCTGTAGTTTTCTTTTCATGGAGCTTACTGATGAGTGCACTAAAATAAACAGGTAGATTACTATAATTTTATACAAGTGGTGGATGTACAATTTAAATTTCATTACTGAAAGACTTCTCTTTCAGAGTGGAAATTTGGTTTGTCCATCTCAACATCTGACAGGACATGATTAGTGACATGTATCACAAAGAAATAATTATACAGACAAATTTAAAAGTTTATTTGGTAAAACGAAAAAAAAAAGTGGTATTGTTCCTCTAAGAGTGGTTGATTAAATAGCACCAGAGTATCACTTCAGTTTGTGCATTTAAGTTTTGGAGAGCAAGTTTTTGGGGTTTTTTTAGCCCTCTTTGCTGTTTTTCCCCCTTCTTCCTCCTCTTCTGGGTACAGGAGGGTCTTTTTGACAACAATCACAAATCCAGCGACCTAAGAAAAGAAAGTTATCAATTATTGGGAAACTAAGTTTGTTACTCATCTAATTATGCACCTTTCATTATTCTAATAGGTGCTTACCTATTTGCAGTACTTCCTTTAATGCAAAAAAACAGTGCGTTTCTTTAAAATTAAGCATCTTTTCTATAAAGCAGCATATACAATTCATGCTCCCTTGCAGACCCCTTACATGTAACCACTGGCTACAGAAATCCTTATGGACCTCAAGAAGTGTCAGCACTGCTAAGGAGGTGGTTATTAGATAAGACTTGACAAACAGTGCTCAAGCTTGCCAGTTATATTTTCAGGTGAATGACTATAGTTCAAGGTTATGGGAAGTTAACCAGAGCAGAAATGAATGGCAGTTGGGGAGGCATTTAACTGTTTATATTACAACAGCTGGAATCATAAAGGCTGCCTTGGTAATTTTACAGGATTTTAGACATATGATTTATTTTGTTTACATTCTTAAGTCAGCCTGAAAGTGAAATCAACCACAGAACCTGTACTAAAGTGACAGCTAGCACCAGTGCTTCCCTAAATGGGACTGTACAGCATTTTTGAAGTACTGTACAGGGCATACTGTCACTGCCACAGAATACTTATTCATAAACTTACTTACCATGGATTTAGTATTACATGTAAAGCAACAATAGCACCTGTTATTTTCTTTCTACAGCCTTGAGTTAGCGAGATGATATGAGTGACTGGGTAATTTAAAGGTACAGGCTGCCTGCCTGCCATAGAGGTACTTCAGTTGGAGCTTTGATGTTTAAGTAAAAAAGGGAAGGAAAGGGTTTAAAGAGGTGTTTACAAATATTGAAACTACTTTTGAATTTAGAAGCTGAAACAGCTGCACCAACAATTAATGTGAAAGCTACGCACTAGCAATATGCAGCAATACAGTCTCTTTTACAAGTTTCTTTCATTAAAAGAGGTAATTACACTCAGTGTTCTATGGATATGGAAAAAAAATAGTTCTGAGTGAGCCTGTTTGGTTTATGTTGTAAAAGCCCATTATATTTCCTATACAGGAATTGCCAGGTTAAACTGTGCACAACCAAATATACAGAAATAAAGCATATTAAAAAAATCAGGTTCTACAGTATGAATGCTTTCCTACAGTACTTCTTACTGCTACCCTTCACACTTGTTTTAAACTATTCTTTCAAAAGCAGTGCATGGATTAATGCTGAGAGAGAGCACCCAGGACTCAGAGGAGGTGTGAAGGGAACAAGTAACTCTTACTTTATTACCTGAAGGGATAGCGTCAAGCCCCACACAAAAAGTGTGATAACCACGGTCACATACGTCACAGAACATCATTTCTTCTTCATGGTGAGGCTGCCCACATATAATGCACGTTTTACACTCCATACATTGCCAAGGATAAGTCTTAATCATAGCAACAAGCTCCGGGGTCATATCAAGGCAAGAAGGGTGGCCTAGATTAAAACCAGTATTATTACTTTTATGTCTGAAATGAAATTTAAAATTAGTTACACTCTTTGCTTTTACCGAAGCTGAAGCTTAGCTCACCTCCTGGTGAGATCCCACAGTGTGCTAGTACGTACAGCATGGAAGAGAGATGGAGTCTTAATGAAGGACAGAAAAGGCAACTGAACTGTTGCTGCACATGTGTAGGACACTCAATATGTCCACAAAAAGATCTGTCAAACAAACTCCCTTAGGAATCCACTGAGTGTATGCAGATACTTACCACTGTTGTCACACTGGGAGCAATGTATAAGAGCTTCAGCTTTTCCTTTCTTGTTGGAGTCCTTACCCTTCAGACAAATTCCACATATAGCATTTGGAATGACCTTTGGCTGGAAGGGTAGAAGAGGGCTATAAATTTATTCCAGAAGAATTTACAGATTCAACAGGAAATGTCATCTATCTCCTTAACTATTAAAATTAATAAACTGTTAGGATGTGTGAACCTTAAAACACGTGACAATAACTGACAAGCAGCGGCACTGAAAAAAAAATCATAGATTAAGTACATAAAATTTTCCATTTGTCATACATAGTGAGTTATATATAAATCAAACTGTATCAAAATCATGTACTTGCTTCTTCCCATGAATTCATCAGCTGACATGCTCCTCAATGTAAACTAAACATGACAGGATGAAAAATTTCACTAAGTTTTTTCCAATATAGAACACTACATTATGAACTTCCATGTGGATTTCCTGTTTATGGAGGAAATTATATACAATTTATTTGCATTACATTTGTCCCTAAATAGAGAAAATTAATTACAAAAGCAATAAACTTGATTTTTTTCTACCTAGCTTCAAATTATCTGGTTAGCTATGCCATACAGAGCTCTCTCTTTTACTATTCCTTCTTGTATCCACTCATAATAACTATAAGAAACAGAGCCTTGCATTTAACTACAGATTTACATGCATAATTTTTCTAAGTGATCATGTGGAATGTGTCTGGGTCCATGAGATCCATTTAAAAGGTAAGAGAAATAGCAGGCTGTTACAATGGGGAACATGTGTGTCTATTCTGTGTCCCAACTCCAGAGATACACCAACAGTTTTACCTCACTGAGGAAGAAGTACGGCATTACAAATTTCAGAAACATGGCAGTAGTTGTGTTGTTGAGCTTTGACCACTGCATAACGACATTAGTGACAAATGTAGTTTACACTTAATGCAGTGCTCACTGATGTTAAACTGATTAATGCCAGTGTTTTAAAAACAATGGTGCTGCGTAGACACAGCTAGTAGAGAGAGCTGAAGGCATATCCTCTTCTAAACAGCTTGTCAGTAAGCAAGAAGGATCCCAGTCAACTACCAAACACACATCGGAAGAATGCGGTTTAAAGTAAATTTAAAAAGTGAAAACACAAATATATACATATATTTAAAAATAATTACTGAAATCTTTTGCAATACAAACTTATCTTAAAATGTGTTTATTTCTCAAGCCAGTTTTTCCTGGCACCTAGTGAGATAATTAAAATCTCGATTCACTTTTAGAGTAGTCAGGATACAATGCTTCAAGTTTTCTGAAGTTTTCAATCTGATTTTTATGTCAAAATATGGCTACAGCCTACTTCAAATTGTCTGATCTAAAGAGTTTTATTCAAGAAAGCAAACTACCACACCAGATGTTTATAGGTAACTTCCTTCAAAAGATGACAGAGGCATTCATAGACACTTTTTTTTGCTTATTTATTTTAAAAAAGCAAAGTCAACCTGTTTTATACATAAATATAATAAAACAATAAAAGAAGTCTAACATTCACAAACATCTCTACAAAATAATAAATATAATGGAGGCAAAAACACATACAAACTCTTTTACTGTTAACTATACTATGTGTCCTACATATATACCTTTATACCCTGCTCCTCCCAACAAAAGTGGCACATGCTTAAACCTCATCAGCGTGGCAGCATTTACCCTTCTATTGTTTAGGCTATATTCTATTTTTTTTTAATTGTGTTTCAATCTATTTCTAGGAAAACCAAGCCTTTCTAGAATAGCAAGTTCTAATCAGACTTCTAGCTTTGTATTTTTCTAGATTTGTATTTTACTGCCTTTAATATACAACAGCACACTCCCTTGGTTCTCCAGGCAAACTAAAGTGAGCACTGTACCTCTGTTAGGGTATGTGCAGTTCACACTCTGATACACGTAACTCTCAAGATAGACATTGATGTAGATGCATTTATTAACAATGCTTCCATCTAGTCTTACTTCACTAAATTGTATTCATTAGATACTGTGCATATTAGGGGGCATGAAAATCACAGCCTAGTAGTAATGAAGTTCCAACAGTATGGAAGTATATTTACAAAAAAAAAAAAAAAAAGACTATTTATATTTCAAACCAGCTCAATTCTACCACCATAAATGGCTTTTAGAAATGCTATAAAAAACATCTGTCAAACACTAAATGGGAATTTACAATATCCCATTTCATTAGGAGTAAATTTTGCTTTCTATACCCTCATCTTATTGGGATAAGGATGGGAGAGAAAATGAATGCAAGGTCAAAACAACGACTGCCTGTTCTGTAAGTTTTCACTTCCACGCTGCTGTGCTGCAGCTCTCAAAGTCAGCTTTCCAACTACACCATTCTTATAACGTGCTATTCTGAATGCAAAGCATTACATTTTCATATGCAGTGACCCAAAACGGAAGTGTTGCAAAATATAGATTCTCAATACATTTCAGTTTTATGTGCAAAAAATCTGTACTTTTAACAGTACCCTGTGTGTGCAATTGTAGTAGTCAGTCCTGCAGCAACAAAGACTCGCTACTTGTAACATGACAAAAATGTAAAACACATGCTAATTGTTCTTTGTTAAAGAACTGACAATAAAAAAGACGCCATATAAAATACAATATTTTTTTACTCAAAAATAACTCAGTGGAAATGTATGGAATCCTTTAATACTAATAATGTGGCTATTAATTATACATATGTATGCTGATGCCATAGCAATTATCCTTCAATTTTAACTACATGTAACCAAAAAATTAACTGTTCTACAAAAATAGTCCAATATTAGAGAACAATACAGAACAAAAGTATTATAAAGACTTAGAATTCACAGGGAAAACATTTTAAATTAGTTAAGCCTTCAGCTCAAAGTGCCTTAACATTTAGGCACATACGGTAGGTATATAGTTATCTGGTATTTTTATAGACTCACAAACAAGAATCATTCTGTCTTACCAGTTAAAACAGCTCATGTAATTTGGCTTATCGCCAGCTTTCAAACATTCCCACAAAAAAGAAAGCCAATCCTCTCACCCTTCCAACACAACATCACCACCTCTGACTTATCAGATGGCTGATGCAGGCAGGGTATGCTGACATTGCAAAGATCTGGCACTGTAAGTTTACAGCAAGACCTTGTTACTAACAGAATTGGTGATTTTGAATCAATAAATAATTGTTACATGAATCCATT
Organism: Manacus candei; assembly: GCF_025592945.1. Taxonomy (NCBI): domain Eukaryota; kingdom Metazoa; phylum Chordata; class Aves; order Passeriformes; family Pipridae; genus Manacus; species Manacus candei. Next base: position 138,120 of record NW_026138129.1, on the reverse strand, counting down.
TTCAAAATGCAATGCTGTATACTACCATTGCTCTTCTGCAATTAGAAGTTCAGAACTTTGATGAAAGTTCTGCTCCATTAATTCTCTCTTTATGCATTCATAAGGCCATTAAATAGACTGGACTAATTAAAGACTTGAGCATCTCACAGCTAGACGAAACTTCTGTAAATCAGTGGCACACAATCTCTAATGTCAAGTTAAACAAAGCTAAAGCAAAATTTCAGGTTCCATCTTTGGATTTCATGTTCATGGGAATATGAATATGCATTTCGTGTCTACAACATCTTGCAAAGTTACATATAAAAAAATATACATATGGTAATCACAGTCTAAATCTCCATAGTTCACATATTTCTTAGTAAGTTCCTGAAAAGAGAAAATGCAACTGGAGCTTGCTGTCTGCTATGAACTTGTAAAGATAGTGTATGTAGAGAAAATTTATCAAAGCTGTCCAATTCTTGCTGGAAATTAGCTTCTTGATGTAAGTTATAGTTTATTTACTATTAACTTGGTAAATACAGATAGTAAATATTTATAAATATAAAATGCAAGCCATCAACAGCTCACCTTTGCTGAGACTGTGTCTCCGCATGTACAAACCTGTCACTGACAAAAGTGTTCCTTGTCCTGTAAGTCTCAACAAGTATTCCTGACTGTTAAATAATCAACCCTACCTTAACGTAGTGTATTCCCTCTCTGTGGGTCTATTCCTGCTCCCACATAAGTGGAAAATTCTTATTTCTCTCAGTGGAAGAGGACTAGATAATTATGTGCTTTGAAAGTGTTACAGGATTATTCAGATCCTTTCTCAGTATGCAGAATAATAACATATAAATAATGCATGTCAATTCCCATTTCTCCTGAAAAGTATTTTTATTTTAACGTTAATCTTATTTTTACCTTAATCTTATTTTTATCTTAATTTCTGAAATTATTGCACAGGAATACTGGGGATTTGGGTCTTAGGTTCGGCAATCACTGCTTGACAGCTGAAATGTCTTAACATCCTCACAAAGTTTTTAGCTTAGATAAAAGTATATTGCCCACGAATGTTTCTACATAGTAAAAACTACATAAAAAGCTATTTTCCATATACTGTTAAAGTGGTTATATAGTGTTGCCTATACAACTGTAGTAAGCTTTTTGCCTTCCATGTTATACATCGTAACATCGCAGGATAAAAGGCTATATTTAAAATTAATGTCACAACAACATGTTCAGCCATACAGCTGCACTTTACAGCACTGGTCTCTTGGTGCACTGCTAACTAAACAGTAGGGAAAAAAACGGATAGTGAATGACAGTTTTAAACTGACACATATTTTTGACTGCTGTGTTAAGGCAGATAGAAAGATGTAGATTTCCAATGCGAAATCCACAATGGGTTTTTCTAGTGTTACTGCCTAGGAATCCAAGGAGTTAACAGAAAAGAGAGGCCACTGTACAGTTAGGGAACAGAAAGCCCCACATGAAATACAAGCAAAAAGGAAATAAGGAAGCGAACAGATGGAGCACACAACAGGAGAACAGCGAGTGAAGTACAGCAAGCAGAAGTTCCATATTATTGAAAAAACCAAATACTTCAGGGAGAGGCTGGTGAGTAAAGTTCAGTCAGGGGCTTTTTTCTTCCACCTTGTACCCAGGAACTGATTTGGGTAATACAGAACGTTTGGAACCATCTTTTCTTGGAGTAGCACTTTTGTCTCTTGTTTTTTGTCTTCCCTGAAAAGAATCCTCCTGGTTGTCTGTGGCGCAATCACCTTCAGATACATTGCCAGACGAATTGTCCTATAATAAAAATACCATAGCTATATTTTTTTATTTTTTGGATAGACAGACAAGTCTTTTGTATGCCCCTTAGAGCCAACTAAGGTAAGAGAAGGGTACATCATTCCTTCTGCAAAAGCATAGGGTTTATCACAATCTAGAACACCTTTGCTCACAACATTCATTATCTATTTTTTCTCATGCTAAGAGATTGGCATCAGCAACAGCAGTCCTGTTTTCCAGTTGGTCTTGGCACCAGTGTGGAGAGCACAACAGTGTAATTCCTTGAACCGTTTTCCATTAAGTCAGCAAGAAATCCATTATATGCAAGATGCTGTTTACAAAGTAAAGGGCCAGCAAAAAGTTAAAAGTGCCCTTGTCATGCATTTAAAGTGTACTACCAAACAGCACTGCCTTGAATTTAATATGTGAAGGGTTTTTTTCTGCCACCCTCATCTACTATTTTCACCAGGAGCAATCTAAATATTTAATTTGGACTGCAGCAGAAGAATGCCATCAAGAGCAAAACACATTTCCATATTTAATACAGAACCAAACAACAGGATTTACGTTGCAGTTAAAGGTTTGGTTTTTTTTGAGGAATGAGGAGGCAAGAAAGAGGAGAAGAGTTTCAAAGAGGGTGAGAGATCAATGTAAGCATAATAAAGAGCAGCAGCACAAGACTTTTCTCAGAAAAGTGTTAATAAAGGCTTCCAAAAAAGCTCCAGAAGGAAGCAGCATGATTATTCACATTTATTACAATAAAACCCAAGAGGCCAAATAACAATGGTGCCCTACAGTAAAACATCCTCTGTACAAACATAATAGTAATCAGCCTAAAACTAAAACAGACATAGGGCAAATGGAGGGGTATAACACCAAAGCCAATCAAACTATGTGGCAACAAGAAATGCTCTGTTTCACCATTATTTTAGGGGAAGGGTTATTTAGGACAGACCCATTAAAACACTACAGAAAAGGAAAACTGCTACCAACTTCAAACAATGGGGAGGGTGAAAAAGGAAAAAGTATAAAGCCTACTGTAGGACTCAGCAGGGAGATCTGACAGATGGTAGGTAGCCCAAAACTTAGAGGCCTGACAACAGCCACCTCCGTGTTCAACAGATGTTTTTCCTGAACTATATGCCCATCCTCAATGACTAGCAAAGAACCCCTGCTTCCACAGCCAAACCCATTTCACAGGAATCTGATTATAAATTTTGCACATTTTTCTACACTTTTCAAACTAAAGGACATTTTTCCTTCTCCATTCTGTCACTAAAAAAGACTTCTGAACTTCTATGAAAAATCAAAGGATAGTCTGCTTGGCCCAGTTACTTTTCTTTACCATTAACACGAATGACTGTCAGTGGAAACGGAAACTGGGAAAAAATGGTTAAAGACCAACTTTAAAACAGCTGGAGTGTGATTAAACCAAAATTTTGAGTTGACATTTAACATGCTAACTTTATATCATTTCTTCTAAAAAAAATGCAAGCAGAAGCAGTGTATTAGTAGCCCTCTCTCCTCTGTTAATCTACAAGCTGACCTCTTCCTTTCTTCTTTAGTTATGAGTATCTTTACAAAATTCAAACAAAATAAATATTTACATGGCAAAACTTAGAATTATACATACCCACCATCAAACATGTTCATCAATCAAGCTAGAAACTGGTAAATGCACCTGTGACATTCCATTGCTGTTAAAAGTAGGGTTAAACCTCTGGAAAGTGGTTGTCACCAACATACAAACTACACCAATGGTTCAGCTGCACTCAACTCATTTGAAGCTCAGCTGCTCTCGAGCATTTAAAACACTATCAAGGTAGGTATGTGGAAGTTTTCCTTAACTTTCAGCTAACGCTTAATTTTGCATTTGCGTAAGTAGAGAGAACATAAATATCTGTTTAAAGATGTATTGTTAAGCAAAAAAACCAGCACTTTTTACCCTCGTTTTAAATTGAAATAAGGTCATTGTTTCTGTACTGAGTACTTCCTGCTCCTATGTCACAAAAAGTTATGAGATTATAAACACCTCTGCTTTAGGGACAGATTCTGTGGGACTCTAAACAGCAGAATATACAGTGTTCGTTCTCTTCAGAAATGCTAGCAACAACTTCCCCTTGGGGAAAGGGGCACAATGAAGAGCTGCATTGGGAAGTTTCTGCAAGATTTCTTAAAAAAAAAAATGAAAAATATTAAAAGAAAGGGCCTGAAATTTCAAGTATTTGTTCCACTTACTTTAAAAATGGATCAAAGTGGAAAGCTGGAGAGCAGTGTGATAAATTAAAATACCAAAATGGTCCTCCTTTCATTTTGGAGATGTTGAAAGGTTCTACTAAGAAACTAGTGAAACTAACAAAAGTGAAGGGAAAGTATTATTTTGTTCAAGAATACTTTCAGCTTATCTCACCGAATTGCCTTTGGTTTTCCGTTTTTCATCACCTCGCCCTTCCTCTGCATCATCTGAATCTCCATCACTGTCCAATGCAGGCAGCTCTGGATCCAAAGGAGGTTCATATAGAGCTGTGTTCAATGGCAAGTAACGAAGTTCATCTGGAGAGTATCTAAAGTTAAATAAATAAAATTAATTAATTCACGTGTACTTGATGCAAAAATATTAAATCATGCAGTATACCAGAATGTCAATAAGAAAGAGTAAGAAACACTTCTTTTTTTTCAGGAAGGCACATAAAGATGTGAAGTTCTGAAAACACAGGAAACATACTAATTTGTCCTCCCAAATAGTACCATCTAGTACTTGTCTTCTTTGTAGAGCAGAAATTCAGAGAACACAGGAGAGTGTATTTGCAATGTTCCATAACTGTGTAAGGGACCATGGAACCACTACGAATTTTTAACCAACCCATGCTACTATGCCCAACAGACCATACATTTTGTTTATAAATGTACAGTGCCCACATAGCATGTGTAGAGTTTTAACCCAGGGCACACAAATACATCCAAAGATAAGGAAAGAACACAGCTGTACATCTGAATTCCTTAATTATTGAAGGAGAATGGAAAAATACATATAAAAATATAATTTCAGAAGAATGTGAAGATCTAATCACATTGCTTATAGCCAGATACAGCTTAACATCCATATTCTACCCTTTTTCTTTTTAACTTAAAGACTAAGAAAAAAGTAAAAGTCGTCTTACTGCTGATGACAAGCATTGTAAGAAATAGGATACTATTCTGATGTACATTTTGAAAGGTTGTGTCTTTCACTGAGACGGATAAGCAGTTTCACTTGCAGCTTAAAAGTGCAAAATAAACATGATATAGAGTAATTTTAATTCAATTAGTTTAATAAAATTGAAGTCCTTCAAGACCACACACTGGAACAAGCAAGGCACTTGCAGATGAAGAGTTTCTCTAAAAAAAACGAAGCATGTACAGAATGAATACCATCTCTGTTGTACAATGGTAAGACTTTGACAAAATCTTCAAATCAGTTCGTATCTGTTCAATGGTAGCATGCCACTAGTAAGATCTTAAATTTATGTAAACCGTCAAGGACACATTTTTCATGAAATGTAAAGATCCAGCTTGCAATGTCTTTCTTTCTCACAAATCCAACATCCAATTTATCCCACAAGACCAATCAACATTTTTTTTTAAATTTAAGGGTTTCAAAAAATTTAAAAAAGGACAGCAAGACTGTCACAGAGAAAACATGTGATCACAAGCCAGCACTACAACACTTTGACACAGAAATATTAATCTTGGTAATGCAGAAGCAGATGATAAGTAAATATGTGAGGGTGGCAGGAGTGAAATCAATGTCTCCTTTTACCATGGTAAATATTTGAGCAGGACAAATCCTAGGCACTGCAATACATCAGGGTAGACAGTACTCTTGCAGTCATTAGTGACTGCTGTTGACAGAAAATGTCACACTATGCATCTTCCAAGATTAGCAAGTGTCTCAAACATAAAATTAAATCAAAACCTTACAGTAAAGACACTGAAATGTTTTCCATCTGCTACATGTAGAGAAAAGAGGTAAGTGCAAGAGAATTGGCAGTTGGCATGCTTTTAAAATACCTTTTGTAGTACTCCTGGAACTGGCCGGGTATGAGAGCCACTGGATAAGGACTAACCTTTGTTCTCTCTGTAGGTAAGATTTTGTATTTTCCTTGAGGCACCTGGATAATCTGCATTGTTTAATATAAAACAATGACATTTTTGTTTCACATACAAAATGTTGAGTCTTTCTCACCAACTATTCCCCCAAATATTTCTTAACTAGTCAGTTTTATTGAACTGGGAGAGCTACCTGAGTTCTTCCATGAGAAATTCAATTCATTAAAACAGAAGAGGTCCCACTCACAAAACAGTATTATTTATTAAATCCAATCCCTAAGTATCTAGTGAACTGAATGAACATTATGTAAGACTACTTCAAACAGTGTATTAGGAAAAATAATTTTAATATTAAAATCTAGCAATTGAAACAGTAAACATTAACTTTTGTGCGTGGCATCCTTAGCAGGAATTATCACTGTTGGCCCATACTGGTTGAAAGAACACATACATCTAAGTCTGAAACCAGACTGCAGTATAAAAAATTCCATTAATAAAACAAATACAAGGAAAGGAGAAGCATACATAGAAGCCTTTCTTCCCTCAGAAGGAAATAAAATTAATTATCCACTATCTTGCCTCTAACATGGGTCAATACCAGAAAGATGTAAAATTTCCACAATAGCCTGCCATGTAATAATTTGCAGAGAAAATTTTTGCTGCCTGTAAAGAAGCAGAACACTACTGCTTCAAAATGCCAGCTAATTTTTTTTAATCAGTCACAGAGGCATATAATACATGCAATACAAAAATAATGTAACATCTAATGAAAAAAAGGGCATAACACTGACAGTAACACTCTTTCAAAGAATAAATAGTTTTCTTTTTTACTTCAGGTATTGTTCTGGCAAAATTTTGGACGTATTCCAAAGAAGAATTAGCCATTTATATGTATAGATATAATAGCAACAGAAGCTTCTTAGTAACCTAAACAACTCTCTTAGTTTTATTCTTCTACCATCAGATTAAAGACATAATAATAAAATAACACTGATATTTTTAGAGCTTCCTCAGACAAGTATTTTCAAGTTAAAAATGTTTTCAGATTAAATATATTTGAGATTATTTTTGGCACTATTACCCATTTAAGAGTAAAACTGTGTAAGTCTCTACATGACTGAAACAATAATCAAAAACCTTGATAGAAGTTAAAATGGTACGAAAACCAACTTTACTAAAACAAGTAAGGAGCTACCTGTTAACATTGGTAAGAAATTTAAATCTGCCTACATGAGTCTGTAAATCAAAATAGGCTCTTCTTTCTTCCATCCGCTCTCGGTTTAAATTGCTGTTGAATTCTGCAGCTTTCTTGGCAGCTTTTTTAATGTATTCTGGAACTTTACTGGCTTCTACTTTCTGTGTGTTCTGCTGCTGCATTTGCTGGAATAAAAACAATTTTATTAATCCGCATACATTTCACTATCAGTTTGAGAACAGCCTTTTCTCACTCTCAGTGTTACAGATGTGGTTCACTTATATGCTAATTACTTACAGAGTACTCTTTATAATGATCTGTTATTCGCTGACGTTCTTTCTCTTGCAGTATAACAGAATACTCAGCATGTTTGGCAGGGTATTCCTTAATCATAAGATCAATTACTTCATCACTACGCAAAGCCGTTAGACCTAAAATAGATAAAAGCAATAATGATGCTGTCTGGCAAAAGCAACTGTAGGTTATTTATATCCCACAATAACCAACTCAAGTTTCTGAGCAGCTAAAGACAACAACCTACTTTGCCTGTACCCAATGAGCCAAGGCTCATGTCATTTCTTCCTTACAGCTACAGACCCCTTCAGGTTGACTTAACCACCTACTTAGAACTCCACAGCGAGGCAGAACCTTTGTTCTAGATGGGACCTAGTAAACTGTTAGTTTCAGTTTCCAACACTGATCAAATCAAATCTTAGTTCCATTAACCTGCAGAACCTTTACTGAAATTACAAGGTTAACATAACGTCTCATACAAATCAAGAAAGAATCACCATGAGGGCAATTCACAGCAGCAAACTGACTCCTGACTCCCAACTAAAGCATCTGAAGTTCATAAGTCAGAACTCCTCAGTTTGCAGCCACAACACAGAGTTCTTCTTTTACAAGTTCCAATACAACTAATCTCCAAACACAGACAATGGAATGGAATGACTTATGTTACTATCACTGGTTATAAATATAACCTTAAAAATATGGATAGTTGACTCAGCACACATCTCTGTTGAATATATGAGACAGAATATAACATTTTACTTCTATTAATAAAAAGTAGATATGATCTCATCTGTATAGTCAAGTTAAATAAATACAGAGGTGGCAGGTGAGAAATAAAGGTGGTATAGCAAAGATTGTTAGTATTTAAAATGCCATTAAATTACATATTAACCCATGATATACAGAAAAAAATGTGGCAGGCATCATTTAAACTCTAACATGTCCAAGCCACATATATTAGCAGGGTAAGAAAAATATTCTTCAAGTTCTTTCAATGTAAGCCTCAAATACATCATTCCATTTCAAGTACATTAAAGTGCCTTAATATACACTCTTGTCTCTAATATAGAAGTGAGACCATTTAAGACCTCCAACCAATGCAGCAAAAGAAGACTGATATACTTTTTATTTGAAAAATTATGGTTGTCTCTTTCTTAGGAGAAAAAGGTTCTAGAAGTTAATTTACCAGCTAGCAAAATCCCTTCTAAGTAATTAGATCCAAAATATACTTTTTTATAATAAATCTGGAATATTGATACTTCATGGCCAATTTACCAAATTAATAATAAACCAGTTTTAATTTCAGAATTTATGTTTTCAGTTGAGAGTGATGCAATTCTTCTCCACCAAATTGAACCTTCTTTTTCTGTGTGTCATAGTTTTTATACTGTAACAAGGACTCTTAATAATTTGTTTTCTTACCAAGTGTGCATTGAGTCTCTGTGATAACATTTAGTTCTCTGAGGTAGAGTTTCTCCTTGTGAGACAGATCTCGCCTTTCTAAATCTCCAAAGAAAACAAGAAAGAGCAATAAAACTGTGTGCAGTTACTCAAACTCCTCCATAAACACTGTCAAAGTATTTTGAGAATTTTGTTTCCAGGCAGCTAGTCTGTATTATACTACTACTTCAACAAATACTGTGATTTTATAAAATAATTTTAAATTAAATACACAGTGTAGGGACATAGTCAATTTTCTTGAGTACCCTGCAGTTATGATATACAGAAAACTAAAGAAAACTGATATATGAATTTAGATGCAGTAATTATTAACAAGCATTAAAAGCACAGTCTTTTTAAATTTTACTATGCCTTTTAAAAATAAATTCTATGATAGAAGTTCCAGATTTAACAATTCTGAATAATGAAGGCTCAAATACTAGAACCTCCACAATTAGTTTTAAAATTCTTCCACAATGTAGGAAAGTTGCCACAATTCAGGAAACAGAATATATAGTTAAATAGTAAGAAATGACCGACAAAATACTTAAAAATAAAATTGAGGTAATTTTCAAAAGGTACTTGCTGATCTAATAATCCCCAAATCAGACTTTTTCACAAATTTTTAGTGGCAATACCAAAAAATCTTATATTATTTCAAAAATCATAGGATACACTTGCAATACACCAGTAACAATAATAAAAAGTACAACATATATAATCCAGTATGCTTTTGCTAGGTCTTTTTTTAAACAGTTGGCTCATGCTATAATCAAAGAGACACAGACTGCATCTGTTTAAAGACACAATTTTGTAGAAGAAAAACTTTAAAAATAAATACCTGGATATTTTCTTTTAAAGGAAGTTACACCCAAATATTCACTGACTTGCTCCTGTAGCATATAGTATTCTCCTGTTTCATCTGGTGGCCATTTGTATTCTATCAAATTTTCAGCAGGAAAATAACTATATCTAAATATAAGAACAATGTTAGAACAAATCACAAGAATCCTTAAGAGTAATACTTACATTTCAAAAAATTCAATAATTCCTATTTATATGTCAATAAACAGTAACTATGAAGTTGGACAAGCGCTTCAGAACACTTCATCTTGTTAACCCATTTCAAAGTCACTTTGTTACACCCAGTAACTTTGTTACACCCAACTTCACATACCATTCATCAAATAACCACTTTAAATATCCAAATAACCATTCATCAGCATGCTAAGAGACAGAACATAAACGAAGTGATATCCATTACAGTGGAGAGGATACCAGGAAAAGAAACTACTACAGTGTCAAAATTCATTCAAGAAGCATGCAATGTTTTAAAAACATGTCAGCTATGTTTCTGATTTTGTATCGGATGCAGCACTTTTTGTAGCATTTTAAAATAAAATGCCTTAAAGTATGCTGGGAGCAAAAGACAGTCAGCTATTAATAGAACATCGCCTCAATTCAGAAAGAAGAATGTATGAAGGATGTGAAAGTAAAGAAAAAAGAGCTTTACTTAAGCATATTGAACAATACAGTAAAACTTGCAATAAAAAAAGTGAGAATTGTAAAAAATGGTATTACCCAAGGTCTTGACTAGAAGTTTCACAGCTCCGAGAACTGTCCCCTGAGCCCATACGCCGTCTTTTGGATGGTTGGCTGCCATCATTGGAATTTTCTTCTGTGTCATCCTGAAATGCAAATGAAGGTGAATATTAAAAAACTAAGAGTATTCAGCAGAGGGTGTAAAACACCAAAAAATATTGCAAAGTAATCCACAATTTAAATATACCTGAACTACTGAGCTGTTCTATGTACTCTTAACAAAAAACTCATAGGACAACTTATGCAGCAAATTATTCTTTGCTATAAACCAGCTGCATAAGACATGCTGGCACAGAAGCAGAGTTAGGTGGTTCCTCAGCTGTTGCATTGGCGGACTGAATAGACAGAGCTGTAGCTCTGACCACCAATAATTCCTGATGTAAACTATCTCTGGAACTTAATCAGACTAGCTCTCAAAAACTGCAAATGCAGAACAAAAATACCAAACCCTTGCTGAGAGCTGATGCTTAAAAATCAGGGAAAATATAATTGAAAGCAATGCAGGAGTTTATAGGCATACTGTTAAAATTAAAGGAATGGTATACAGTTTACAAAAAGTATCATTACAGCAAGGAGCAAAGACTTGTGTTTTGTGAGGAAAAAAAAATGAAAGAAAAAACTCAACTTCATATTGCAACAGATATAGAACAAAGCTATTACAAGGGAACACTCAGAAGTTACAGGTGTACAGATTTCAGGAGATCTATATAAAGGAAGGGAATGAAGGGTGAAGAAGAGAAAAAAGGACCAAAACAAAACATAGAGTTCTATAAAATCTAGAAGACCAGTGACTCAGTTGATCTTGAATTTTTCACTGCTTTGTTGTCCAACAATGCTATACAACTCCTACCTGCATCATCAACAACTCTCAAAGCATTTAGTGACCAACCCTGTCTGATCAAAACTGAGATACAAAAAGCAGAAAACTCCAAGTAAATTGCCTATTGTAACAGGTAGTAGAGTCAAAAACAAGACAGTTTTTTAAAGTAGTTGAATCTCTAAAGTGGAGCACCGTGAAAGAATCGCATTTTATAACTTCCATGAAAAGTTTAAGCAAGAAGAATTAACCTGTCAGAAATAAATGGATCAAGCCCAATTATACTTACTTACTTAATAATGCCAAGAATGATTATTAGGTTTATGTTTGCTAATGTCTTTCATTCTAGTAGGCTTTACATATTATAGGACTTGAAATATCAATTTAGAAATATTCCAGCAAATGAGAATACATTACTTTGGTTAGGTAGCATTTCACAATGCTATAATCAAGACAGGCCATTGGGGAAAAGAATTTGTCTCCTGTATTTTTGGTTTATTTCTCGTTTTTCTCAATTCTTCACAGATTTTCTTTCTTGTTAAGGAGCAAGAAGAATATCTTTGACACAATAATAAAAAGTGGAAAGCAAAATATAATTAAACTGTTTTCTTAATGCAGCCATCCTTAAAGAATTAGGCATGCAGCATCTCCACTCGTATTACTAGTAACGCCATTTCCTAGCATTGCTGTATAAACTCAGGTAGACAAACCAAGCAGCAGTCCCCAATCAAAACAATCCTGCGCTATTTTTTGACTCAGCTATGTCTCATCAGCAGTTCATCCCTACTTCCCACACAGAATACTAATGCACTCCAAACCTTCTGAACTGCTAGACAGGACCAAAGCAATGCTCTGCTATACCAAAACCACCAAGAGACTTCAAAACATCTTTAAAAGATAGATCTCAACCTGACAGTTTGGTGGAAGTGCCTCATATCAATTTCTACTTTCACTTCGTAATTTTTCTTTTATTAAATCTTGTAGTGTTAAAACAATGAGTACCCATACCACAGTAGAGATGAATGTCCTCCGCTTACAATTTTGCTTACTTATTTGATAAAACTTCAGCAAATTTAATCACACAAGCTCATGAGTAAGTTTGTTGCAGAGGACTTAGCAGAAGTGAAAACACTGGCAGTGCGATCTAAGACACGCTGCTGTTCAACGACTCCTACTGTTCAAAAAAAAAAAAAAGAAAAGAAAAAAAAAAGAAAAAGGGGATAGTTCTGCGGCTTTCTTTACATGACAAGTCAAACGATGCCAAAAAAACGTCCCTTCCTCCCCTAAAATTTCCTTAGCAAAGGTGACGTTCCGAACTCCTGGTAAGTCTATTAATTATAAGACCGACGTAACGATCCTTTATTACTCGACTGGGAAGCCTGAACTACCCGAGATGTGTTTCAAAGAGCGATGTGTTTCGATCTGCGCCGCGAGCACTCGGCGCCACAAGTGCCCGCGGTTCCTGGGACGCGCCGGTGTAGCCCGGCGGGGCCAACGCGGAACTGCCCGCGGCCGAACCCAAACTTTCCCGGCTGCGGCGCTACCGCGCCGCCCCCGGAAAGGCGCCGAAGGACTTTTCGGAAGCAGGGTGGCCCCGGGCACCCGGCCCCGGCCCCGCGCCCTCAGCCGAACTTCGGGCGCCGGAGGCCGCCCGGCTCCCCCGGCGGGCGTGAGGCGAGCCCGGGGCGGGCGGGTAGGGGGGGTTTCAGCGCCCAGGCGGGGGAGCCGCGCGAGGCCTCCCGTCGAGGCGGCTGTAGCGCCGCAGCCCCACGGCCGCCGCCGCCCGCTCTCACCTTGAGGGACTGCGCGCCGGGCGTGGCGGGGTCGCTGTCGCAGAGGCGCGGGGACAGCACGGCCGCCATGGCCGCCGCCGGCTGGGCCAGGAGCAGCGCCGCCGCCGCCGCGCGACCGGGCCTCGCGCCGCGCCCGCCGGCCCCGCCCCCCCGCGCCCTGCGGGGGGCGACAGCGGCCCCTACCGGCCAGCGCGCGCACGGACGCGGCGGCTCCTGCTCCGCCCCCCTCCGGGCAGCCCGCGGCGACCCCGGCCCGCGCCGCCGGACCGGCACCCGGACCGGACCGGCGCCACCGCGCGGGACCGTCGCCGGGCACCCGCCGCCGCCGCCGCTGCTGCCGCCGCCGCCACGCCCTCCTCCTCCTGCTCCTGCCGCCGCCGCTCGGGCGGCCGCGCGGCCCGGCCGCGAGCGCGAAGCCGAGCCGCCTCGGTAGCGCTTGGGCAGCAGCGCGGGGCGGAGGGGCAGCATCGCCCCGGGGGGGTGGTCAGCGCTGAGCGCGGGAGCTGGCACCCAGGAGGGCCGGGCTGCTCCGCTCCGCCGCCAGGCTCCCGTCTCCGGGAACGTCAGCCGGGGACGAGCTACGTTTGTGAACCATCAGCCCCCGCAGGAGGGGGGTACGGGGGGCGGGGGGCGCACTCGGAGGAGCCGCCACGAGCGCGCTCGCCCCTGCGAGGAGGGAGGGCGGGCGCGTGCGGCCGTTCCCCGCCGCTGCGCGGTCGTGCCGAGGCGGCTGCGCGCGGGGCAGCGCCGCGCCCCGCTCCCGGTCCCGCTCTCGCCGGAGGCGAAGCACAGCCCTCCCTCCTCGCCACCGGGAAAGACCCTCGTCCCCCCAGCGCGGGGGCCGGGGCGGCGCGCGCGCCCGCCCGCCCGCGCGCAGCCGGGCCCCGTGGGCGCGCACGGCCCCCACGCCGGCGAACAAAGCGCACGGCCGCGCCCCGGCCCGGCGCCGCCCCCGCACACTGGCTCCCCCGCACACTGGCTCCCCCGCACACTGGCTCCCCCGCACACTGGCTCCCCCGCACCGCGGGTGGGCGCCCACCCCGGGCCGCTCACCGCCCCTCGCGGCGCGCCCGTGCGCGGCTCCAAACGCGCTCGGACCCAAGCTGGGCCAAGCGGCAGGTGAGAAGAGCACGGCCGCCCCGTCCGCGTTTGTTCTCAGCTCCCAGCGATACAACTGACATGGAGGAGGCACCAACCCTCGACTTCCATACACGGCAGGTCCAAAAACTGATGTCTACACAGTTCACAGATTTGCCTGCGCCTTATTTATCAAAATACAATCACTGCTGCCCTTGCCAGTTATTATGGGCCAGTTACCCTCGTTACTGAGCCCATCGTCAGTGCCACTGCAAGCCCCTAGACTGAAGTGCAGTACCTGTCCACCAACCTGAACCCGAGACCCAAGCTTAAGGCCTGGGCAACCTACTGACTAAACTTTCACTTCATTCAAGGCAAGACTGGAAATTTGCACAAGTTTCTAGGACTGCAAAAGTTTCCAGGCAGACTGGCATTTGATCATAGATAAACTAGGTAAAAAATGAATACTGTCTCTTTTTACAAATAACATGCTTTTAAGAAAACTGATACCTGCAATTTCATATAAACATTCGTTAACAGTCCTAGGCACACAACAGACAAGCAACATTCAAAATTTTCCAATGTTTGGCCTTAACACCAGCTGCTTTCACTTCCACAGCAGAGCATTAAACAGATGAAACCCATATGTACTCATGTACATATGTTCCAAAGTTTTTTTTGGGGGGGGTTGGTTTTTTTCTTAACAGAGAAAAAAAGAAGAAAATTCTCTCAACTGTATGTCAGTTTCAATGTGCCAACAGCAATAGGATAAAAATAAATACTAAAATAATGATGCTCTGAAAATTTGCAAATGTACCATGTACTGTGATGCACGAATCCATCTGTGGCTTTCAAAGTATTAGTCGTAATAACAAGCCATTACCAAAGCCAGTGCAATAAATGTTTCAGTTTCACATTTAGCTGAAACCCAATTGTCTCTTTGAACATCCCAGAGGCATCTGCTGGCAACCTAAAGGGAAAAAAGAGAAAAAGCTATTTGTGAATATATATATATACAGCACAGGTTTACTATTTATTTTTTAAAGAACACACAGCATTATCTAAATGCTAATCTAATCGTATTATGAGAGTTACAACTAGTAACAACAATGCAAAAGTTGAGTGAAAATTAACAATTCCTATTCGATGTTAAATACATGTTCTTGCTTCACAGTAAAGCTCCCACCGATAGATCCAAAAATCTCTACACCAACCTCCAATTCTCTCTCGTGTTCACTTGTTGCACTTTAGCATA
The DNA here is from genome assembly GCF_025592945.1 of Manacus candei. Lineage (NCBI taxonomy): Eukaryota > Metazoa > Chordata > Aves > Passeriformes > Pipridae > Manacus > Manacus candei. Next base: position 122,788 of record NW_026138129.1, on the reverse strand, counting down.
CTGTTAAGAGCACCCCTTAAAAAGCAGTAGAACATGTCTATGTGAATAGACATTAGTTTTGGGAACATATCGAACTAAGAAGTCACGTCCCCCACTCCTCCACCTCCAGCTTAGTCCAATCTTGTGACCATTTACTGGGCTCTCAGCTTTTTTGACAAAATTGTTTTCAGAGCTAAACTCTGTGAACTGATGGCTGGAATAAACATATTCCTTGGGAGAAAAAAGTTGACTTGGACCACTTCACTAATCTGTTTGCACCTTATTGTTTTCAATTTGCAAAACATATTATGAATAATGTTCACTTACAATCATTGCCTGATCTGTCTTTTCCACAATTAGCACTGATACCACATATTTATAACGGTCAAAGCCAAATCCCTTCACAGCCTTTAATATTTCTTCTGAGATTGAAGCACACAAGGAGGGACTAGAAACTCCATCGTAGTTGGCTTGTTGAAGTTTACTCTATCAAAAACAATTTCGAAAGATCTTAGTTTTCATCCTGGTAGCCTTTTGCAAAAAAACCTTTTACAGTCATTTTCATTACAAGAATATGAGAAGAACTAATGAGTAGAATAGTCAATATAGATGATACTCCCAAACAGCAAAGGATGCGCTACTTTCACGCTAAAATGTTTTATCTGTTTTTTTGAAAGGGACACACATTTGATGGCCAATTGTCCAGCCAATCTCAATTTAACAATGACGACTGTATTCTCTTCTATCATTTGGGCTCAGTTCACAGGAAAAGAGTGCTACAAACACCAGTTCCAAATATCCAAGGCATGTCTTCCAGACAGCAAAATTAAAAAGAGCTGGTTATAACTATTCAAAAGTATCACTAACAGCTACGTATTATCTCCACAGATTGTTTTCTTTCATTTTTGCTTAATTTTTGTATGTAGCAGTCTGACGATTAAGAACACCACGTATATTTTAGGCAGGTCATGTGATATTAGCAGAACTAGTAGAATTCCACAAACTTGAGGTCATGATCTTTGGCTAACTGGATATTTTGCAGATTAGGGTACTTTGAACTGGGCTGTAGCTCAATTTGATTTCAAAAAAGGCAAGCGTTTAAGAAGATTCAGCTCCACGTAAACAGCACCTAACAAGCTCGGCAGCGACCTTGCAGAGGCCCTTCTGCACTTTGCCAAAACAGAGCACATTCACAAATGTATTTCTGTGGCAAAACTCAAAGACTGCAGAGATTTATGCATATGCTTAAGTTCATGCAATTTACCTTGTTCCATAAGTACCTTTGCAAGACAAGCTACTTTTGCAATAAAATCAGACAACTAATTTAAAAAATACTGTACCGTTAGTATTTGTTGAGCTTTGTCTCTTACTAAACAATCCCGAAATTTATTACGTGACTCCAGTCTGTATGTGTTAGTGCTTTTTGTCTTTGCCTTTTCTTCCACTGGAGCCACACTTGAATCTTCAGAAAGAGATCGCGTCTGTTTTCCTTTCATCTGAACAAAATAATCAGAAAGTCCACATCACATGTCAATATTTTCAAATTTAACAGTCTTTAAATAATACTTTATGGTGTACAGTTAAGAGGGGAAAAAACTCCAACAATTAGTCTAGGAATACGTTAACAAAAAACCCACAGAAAGCTAGAAACTGGTTATCTTCTGGCTCTTTTAACACTACTACTGCTTTGACTAAAAAAAAGATGGTTGACTTCCGTTCCCTTTTGACTTCTTTTCCAGCAAAATGCAACTGAAGTTTGCATTTAAACTCAATCAATCAGACACACTATATTAGTAGCCTGAATCCACTCCATTTTCCAAGTAAAAATACATAGCTATTAACAGGTCCATCCAAGACTGTTAACCACAAGTTCAAGCTTTTAATTCAAACAGCCTACACAACACCCAAAATATGTACTTGGTTCATTCACTACTTGATTTTATTTATCCTCATTCCTTGTGAAATTACTAAACTAATGGCTTATGTATTGATGACATAATTTGCTCTTAAAAAAAAAAAGAGGGAAAAAAAAAGGAAAAAATAAGCTCCAGTCTGCAAATTATTGTAATTTTGCTTGAAACTTAAATGCAGATTTCTGAAGATCCAGTTTTCTCCCCATTCAGTTGTATATTATCTCTTCAACAAGCAAAACAAAATTTGTCCCTCTATGAATGCAAACAGCAATTCTGATGTTGCAGATAAAAGATGTCACCTGCTGTCCTCCAGGGCTGGCTTAAAACAGAACTGTAAAATGATAATAAGACAGAGACAGAAAAGCACAAGGAATCAAAGAGACCATAACAAATGCTACAGGCAATGGTCTTCCATACTAGCTACCTCCTCATGAACCACTTTCACATTTTGCCAACTCTTCAGTCTCTTGCTCCACTTCTTGACTACAGCTAGAATTTAGACAAGAGTAAATCATCAGTTCCTTCCCAGAAGGGCAGAAAACAGCTCAAAGGTGAATTAACATCACAAAACAAGGCTTACATTAAGAATACGGGAAAAAAAAATCATACACTTGTGGATAATATGAAAGTGTAAAGGAAATTATTTGAAGAGATGTGTTACTCAGGGGCTCACAAATCTTTCAGTCCAAGGAGTTTAAGAATAAGGGAAGAAATGCAGTTTCTTTTCTATGAAATCACTTACATGTTAGCCTTGTCAACGCTGTGGACACTACTGACATGTCTCCTCTAGTTCCTTAAAACTAGTGATTTTTGCATCCTTAGTCCTAATTGCCTGCAGGTGTTTGTTGATACCACACCAACACTGCAAACTCTGAACAGCACTTACTCTAAAAATGTATGGAGCAAACACATTTGCACTTAGGCTGTAGACACTACATTCTAACTGCAAACTCAGGTCTCAAATGACTACCACCCTGACATGCTTGTCATAGGTCTCCTAACAGAAGAAAAACCACCAAAGTCTTCCAGCTGAGCTGCTCAAATGAACACTCCGATTCACGTGAGTAGAAAACAACCTGTGAAAAAGGTCACAACCCAAACAGCAATTCTTTGCTAACACGGTTCAGCTCGAGTCACAAGATTTTCAGGCCACTTCAATTACAGATGGAAGAAAACTCATGTCTATAGCACATGACTTCTAATAATGCTCCTACTTAAAAGTTTACCTGCTAGTATTAGTGACAGAAGTTTTCATAATCGTTTGTAAAAAGCCATTTACTAATGAGGCAACCAAAAACCTTATTGATTTCTCTAAACAAACAGCTAGTCAATAAACCTACTTCTGTATACCACAGTACAAACACTATGATTTCAAGTTTTAGCACAACGTTGCAATTACATTTCTATATAATATTTGCACCTCTGTGAAAAAATGTCTCTAAAATTCAAGAACTGACTTTACTTTTGATTACTTGACCAACAAAAGCCTGTCCTTATATTACTGGCCTACTACTACATTGGCTTAACCTTGGACATGTGAAAATAAGTATGCTGAGAGAAAAAACCTTTTGCTATTTGAAAGAAATGCTGTTACTAAGCCTGTTTAAAAAAAATAGCTGTTAAAAGAAACAAGAAACAGTTCTTGTTTATTTCTTCAAAAGGGGTGCTGCTCTAAGTTAAAAGTTGTGCCCTCAAGTTGGAAAGACTGCACCACCAAAGGGAGGACCATCCTTTCCTTCCCTTTACCTTTGAAACAGCTGGGCCTCCCAGTGCCTCAGCCAGCACGCCAGCTGCAAGGCAGGTGTGAACATGACACCTGGCCAAGTAGAAAGGGGACGAGCTATCCCAAGCCAGACGCCAGTCAAGCGGGAGCAGTCATCCTACAACTTTTCACAAGATCACAGACAACTTTTAACCTCACACCGAGCCCCACGTTCTCCCACGCACTGTACCGCCCTTCCGAAGGACATCTTTCCCTCCCAGCTGAAGCGCTGCAGGCCCGGACCGGCGTCCCCGCCTCAGCCGGGCATCGCTTCGTGCCCGCTGCCCCCGCACCACTCCCTGCCCGGGGGGCCGCCAGCCCCCGGCAGCTCAACCCCCGGCACTCCCTCTCGCCCTGCCGGCCGCTCACTTCGTCTTTATCGGCCAAGCCCTGGCGCCGCTTTCCTCCCTCCGTGGGGGCGGCGGGCTTCATCCCCTCGGAGCGCTTATCCGTGGCTTCCCCCGCCGCGCTGGGAGCCGGGTGCGGAGCGGCCGCGGGGCCCTTCCCGCGCGGCCCGGGCGTGACGCAGCGCGGGCGGGGCCGGCGGTAACGGAGGTACCGGAGGTAGCGGCGCCATGGCGGGGGCGGCTCCGGCAGCGGGACCGGGGGCTCGGGGCTGGGGTGGCCGCCGCCCTCAGGGCTGCGGACGGGCCCTTCTGGGCCTCGGGCAATGCTGCGGCCGGAAGGCGGCGCGGCGGGGAGGAGAGAGGGGGAGGCAGGAGGAGGCAGCCCTGCCCAGCTTCTGCCAGTGCAAGCGTGGGGCTTGATGACCTCTCCCTTCACAGATCACAGCCCTGCCCCACGCTCGGCCTGTTTTAGATAAATAATAATAATAAAGGGTGGCTGCGTTAGTGCAGGATTTGCTCTGGCCTCTTGTCCCTGACAGTGAAACGGAGGGGGGAGGGAAGGACAAGTTGAAGGTCTGAATGATATTTTATCGACGTTTCAGATTATTTATTTTTATTTTTTTTTTAATAGAAGAGAGGTACTCCTGGTGGCAGCTAACACGGATTCCCGATAGGAACTGTTACCCTTACTCCGTGCCAATACCCATATAAATATCTCATCTCTCCTTGAAGACATGAATACAGGAATTACATATCATGAGGGTCTATTCTGCCACCTAATTAAAGAGAAAAAAATTTTTTTAATTTAATGCAATTTTTTTTATTTGTTGTGGTACTTCATTTTCAAACAATTTCTTGTCTGTTTCATTAATGAGAAAGCATGACTTTTGGGGGTTTTTCTTTACTAAATCAGAAGCATTTTCTTCATTTTTAGCATGGGGCGTTATATTCTTGCAAATTTTTTAGTTGAAAGTGTGCTAATGAATCAGTTTGTCTTTCTGTATAGAATAATGTGGAAATAACATTAATGCTTAGATTGTAGCTAACATTGCTACAATGGGGAGGAATTCACATGTTCCTCCCCTACCCCCCTCCAAGGATTTTGCTGGTCGTAAGGACTGGAGCTCTTGATTGTACTTGAAATAGCATCAGTTTCTCTGCAAACTCAGAGATTAGACAGAACATCTATGTATAAACTGCTTCAGTCTATCTTGTTATCAGTTCAGTAGATAGCCACTCTGAAATCATCCTGGCACTATGAAAATAGAGCAGTTCTACCCCTCAGTTTTCCCAGGGTGTTTCTGGTCGAGAGTTCCTTTCATCATATGCATAATGAAACTTGTATTGCAAACCTTAACAACTTGTTTACAGATGCGGTATTACTGTCTATCTGTGCTGATGGGTATGTTTTAATAATTTTCTTTGTCTCGTGCCTTCTTGATAGAAGAATTATTTTTGTTTGTGTGTGTTTGTTCTAGATGGCGTTGTCAGACTCGGTCACTACTTGTCTTTCTCAGCCTGTGCATTATGCAATTTGCAAACTTGGATTTGAGAAGAAAGACACATATGATATTAACAATATTTTATCTGGAAATGGTGAAGTGTGTTGGCAAGCTGTTACAGAGCATGTGTGTTACCTTGAATCAGGTTGGTGTTTACCTGCTGTAGTAGTGATGATACATTTAAGACTGATGCAGAATTTCAGTACCACACAATATGATAGCAATTCTAGCTGAGTTACAACATTTTGCTACTGTACAGCATTAGCTTTGCTACTGATTTAGAGTATGTACAGTTAATATCTACAAAGAGCTTTAAATTTTTCATCCACATTTGGTATTTGGCTTTTGCTGGCTCCTAAGGTTCATGTAATCTGTAGCTGCTACTTTGCCTTCATCTTGGTTCCCAGTTTAATGTGCCTGTAACATAAGGGTTCAGTCCTGCTTCTTTCCAACCTCATAATTGCTGCCTTCTGTGTTCTTTATATTCCTTTTGCAGTAAACTTAAAACACTCAGGGGCCATCAGTATTCCTACTGTTGCTTCTGGTTTTGTTTCCCCAACTCTAGCTTGTACAGAAGTACCATTTGGTTTCTCTTCTGTATGTAGAATAGTTCATAGCTGTTTTTTAACCAAAGAAAACATTTATACCCTGATGAACTCACTGAATTTTAATTTACCAAATTGCATCATGCAAGCTCTGTTATTAATTTCCAGACGTAGTTAAAGTGACACATGTTTTTGCCTCTAGGACTATCTCTCAGTAAATGACAAGAATTCATTTTCCAATAAAAAGTGTCCCACCAAAAAGAATCAGTGATACCACTCTGTAAGGTACCATATCCATCTGCATTCTTTAAAGGGTGTAAGTGGTGCAACTGGACTGAGCCTACTGAGCCTGCATTAGCTTCCAACTCGATTATGTGGAATTTCTGTAGAAATTCTAGTGGATTCTTCCCATTTCAACAAATGCAGAACATTAATGATTCTATTTACTTCCATATTTTCTTGTGTTTAGGCTTTGTTGTTTTTTTTTAATTTTGGTTAGTTGGTTTTGTTTTGTTTTATTTGGAGAAGATGCTCAATCTTACCTGATTTTGCACTGCAGCTTTACTTTTCAATATCTGTGTTTTAGACAGTAAATTGTAGTGTATTAATTGTGCTAGAAAAGTCTGGATTAAATTCTCTGTGCTAAAGATGTACACAAGCTCGAGCAGGTTTTATTCCTTATGAGTTTTAAAATATTGGACCTTTGGAAAGATCGGTACACTAATCACCTTCTCTTTTTCAATTTAAGATCAAAGTGTGGATTATATCAAAAGCATACGATCATTAGGACCTGTATGTGAGTCTGTTAATGTGCACTTCAAATCTCTGACCAAGGAGCAATTCGTAATTCAGTATGCATCGTGGTTGCACTGGACAAACTGCACAGAGGTATAGAAATTTCTGTTAACAGTTTGTATTTTGGCATATGAATCCTTTGTGGAAGTTTAATGTAAGAACAAAAAAGAGATATCCGTGAACCAAAATGTTTAGAATTTGTGACTGATTGTCCGTCTCTGTTATGTGGTTGCTTGTAGTTTCCCTGACTTTGTAATTATATTTTATATTAGAGAACATGAGGTGCTTTGGGCCTGTTCTAACATAAGATCATAGGATTTTGTTTTTCTAATAATCTGTGCCTAACTTTACCTTATAAAGTTATTGTGGATAATTTTTATATATGTAGGGCACTACGTATCAAGAGGTGCTCTAGGGAAATTTCTCTCCAGGCATCTATATTTTTATCTCCTTGGCACAGTTTTCTTTCTACATTTGTATAGCAACTATCTCAGAGGAATATTTAAGTTTCTCTGTGCTTTTTAAAATTTGATTTTTCCTTCTGAATATTTAACACAACATTCTTCCTCTCCTCAATCATACAGGTATTTCTTGAAGTGTTTGATGTTTTACAATATGCACAAACTACAGAAGTTGCTCTTGGCTTAATGAAACTAACATCATGCTTGGAGCGAGCCTTGGGTGATGTAAGTGCCAAGATGTGGAGTCTGTTACAGATTTGGCTTCTTATAAGATGGGAATGAGCTCTTGGATTTAATTGTGTATTGAAAAAGTGAAATTAGCCTGTACTGTAGTAGTACACTAATAGTCCAGGTGCACTTTGAGTCAGACAGAGGTTCTTTTCTGGATCCAGTTGTGCTGGGGAAGCACATCTGGGGCTCCTTCACCTGTGCTGGTAGCACCGCTTGTGTGAGTGCTGTTACTAACCAATTTAATTAAAAAAGAAAAGAGTTTGATTAATCAATAGGTCTTTTCTACTTTGATTTATTTAACTGAAACAGGGAGCAACGTAGCTTCCACAAAAGATCTGATGGTATAGTAACTTCTCTGAGGAGTGGCATGCAGGTGGAAAAATGGCTTGCTAAATAACTTTTTTCCTGGGGAGAAGGGAGCAATGGCTATTCAAAGAGTGTTTGCTGCTGGGCTATCTTAGGCACAGATAAGTTAAAATAGCTGGTTGTTAAATATCTATGAGGAGCTCTAGAGAAGGAAATGACAGAGAAAGAACAATGGACTAACAGACAAATTTGCCCAAGAAGGGGGCTTGGTAAATTTAAAGTAACAAAAAATTACCAAAAATTGGAAAAAGCTGTCAGGGAGAATACAAAGAACAGAAGGCATGATAGCAGCTGAAAATAGAGATGCTGAGATGCTGAGATGCCCAACAAGGATAAAACCTAGTTTAAGGAACGGCCTGAATCAGAAGACAAACCACAAGTCTCCTCCCTTTAAAACTGACAGACCCTGTAGATTTCTAGGGTAAGAATGAAATATTGTGTCCTTGGTAGAGTTTATTCCCATAATTATGTTCTTGTTGTGCTTTACTGTTTTTTTGTGGTTTGGGGTTTTTTTGGAAGAGAAGAGCAGTACATGTACAGACACTGTAAAAAGCCTAACTATGGAAACATTAAGAAGGATATTCACTCCTTTCTGATATGTTACCTAAATTTTAACTTGTTACGAAATTACAGAATTTAAAACCTTTTTAAGGACTTGCTGTATTTTGTTTGATTAGTGTTTTTACAATCATCGTCATCATCATCATCATGGCCAGGCTTTGCAAACAAAGATTTGGGAAGGGCTCTACCCACATTTGCTACAAGCGCACTGGTGGCTAAAAAGGCCAATGCGAGATAGGCATGTCCAGTTGCAAAAGGCACAGCAGAAAAACTCCTTAGGTGGTATTGACAAGACACGATTCTTTCTATATTGTCTTTTCTCCTCGAGAGTGATCCTGTGTGCGTTTTCAAAGGAAGCAGCAGCGTTATAGATGGTGTGTCTCCAGACCTCTTGATTGGAGGCCAATGATGATGATGATGTTTTTACAATAATGAAAATGGTTACTGGGTGAAATAGTCAAGTTATATGTTTGAAATACAAAGAAGTACACTAAATTATTTATGTTATCTGTTCTGCTTTTTTTTTTTTTTTAATAGGTATATTTACTTAAGGGTAACGATTGCCCTTTCCTTCTAAGAGACTTGCTTGCATCTAAGCAGCTAGCAGTTATCTTTGGACAAGCTGTTGTAAGTGCACACTTTTGAAATAAGTAATAAATATTGAGCTGGTTTTCTTCTGGCCAAATGGCAGGTGTCCAAGCATAGCCTTTACTTGTACTGAAGAAGAGGTTGCAAATTCTGTGTATCGTAGATTTATTTTCATTTTATACATGTTACCGTCTGGGGGTTATATGATTCAAAGAAAAAATTAATATTGTAAAAGAAAGAGTTTTAAAGGCAAGATCATAAGTTCTTATTTCCCTTTCTGTATGAAAAACCTACATATGTAAAATTTCACATACCTGGCAGGTGACAAGCAGAGTTCATCTGCCTCATTCTGAGTTACACCATTTGAAAATTCACATCATGCACTGGCTGTTTCTGATAAACTGTGTTGCTCTTGACCACCAATGTAATAACATGCTTTATAACATTTACCATATCAGAATTTTTCAAAATAGAGGAAACTAATTTGCAAAAAAAAAAAAAAAATCCACAAAAATTTGATGATATTTGCACTCTTGTGTAAACAGAGTAGATGGATCTTCCACATGCAGTCTTACAAGAGCACATTCTTTCTTAGAACAAAATATTGGGTGTGAACTGCAGAAGCCTGTGTTGTTAGCCAGTCTAGTAGTGTAACAAAAACTATTTCTTGAATTTTGATGGCATATGGAATACTTAAATTCTTACAATTGAAAAATAAGCCACTTTCCCATTTTGTTTGATAGTGATCTGGGAATACAACTTTGAATGCAAATTCTATATTTTATGCTAATTTGCATTAAATTATGTGAACTTATACTACAAGAAGTAAGAGCTATACTTTATCTCATTTTTTTGGCTGTCATAACTGCTTGGAATGTCCAATAACTAGTTTTGTTTGTCCCATATTATATTCTATAGCCTGTACAAATAAGATGAACAATTTCCTTTCAGAGAATGCTGGGAATTGCAAACAATGAGTTTCTGTCACTGTGACAAACTGTGGCCAGTCATGTTGAAAGTAGATATTATAGTTTCTCAATAACTTCTGAAGTTTTCTGTTAGGGAAAGATAATAAAATTAAGAAAGATAATAAATAAATAATATATTTCTTCATGCAGTAATTATTTTGTTTATTAATTAGATGAATGTACTGAGGATATTCATTGGCTCTCCATATGGTCTGAATCTTCGTAATGTTTTGTGGCATGGATTTGCATCCCCACAAGAAATTCCTGCCAAGTAAGTTACCAAAAAATATCTCATTTTCTTAACAGTCAGACTTGCAAGTTCTTGAAAAGTGGACGGTAAAACTTACTTCTCTCATGGGGAAAAAAAAATAAATTGTCCAAAGGCCTCTGTCAGTATTCTGACAGATTTCTCCTGCTGCTGTTTCTTCTCTGGAAATGGATTTCTGTAGAATACTTCAGCCATTATTAGGACCAGTGTTTTTTGTACTGTTAAGTTAAGTAAGAAAACTTAACTTTTTTTTTGAAATTCTGTCAGGGCAGTGAGGAATAACTTGGAACAAAAGACACAGGAATAGGGTAGAAGGAGGAGCAACAGCAGCCAATGGAGAATACAGCGATGCTTTTTTCCTGATTCTAGTCTTTAATTTTTTTTCATGCTTGTGAACATAATTAGTTATTAAGTGCCCCTGCTCACGTGGGGAGTGTAGGTTTTGGGTGTTCTTTGAAAGAGTGAAAAAAACCCTTTATCCCTAACTCAGAAATGTTGATCTTTACAGAAGATTTCTTTGTATAAGCTTTTCTAATATATTATGTTATTCTCCCTAGATATTGTGCTATGCTGCTTTTTTTAACTGCAGGGTTGGGTCAGTTGTTGCAGACTTATCTTCTGCAAAATAACTGCATTTTACTACATCGACCTTGTGTGATCTTCGTTAGCTTAGAGGAACTTGATGTATTTCCAGGCAAGTATTTAAATATTAGCAAGTTTTTTATTATATATTTGCTATTGTTTGATTGTTCAAAAGCGCTGTTGAAAATAATGCATCTTCTAGAGTTCCAAGATTAAATCTTGACTAAGATACCTGTATATACTGTCATTAGATGAATCAGTCATGATTGTAGGACAGCTTTTTAATAGGTAGGCAGTTGCACTGACTATTTAATCAAAAAATACTGTGTTCTAAAATAATTGTAATACGTTGAAATATGAAACATGACTGCTTCTAAAAGACTTCAACTGTATACTCCATTTTTTGATTATGAGAGTTCATTTCATCTAACGGTGGTCTAGTTTGCCTTTACAAAATCTAACTTCTTCCAGAAACAATGGGTTCCAGCTGCAAGGGTCCCAGCAGGAGTGCCCTCAGTCTTACAGGGAAGATAGTGCTGAAACACAGTAAAGGATGATGGCACATCTTCAGTATACTAATGCTTTTCTCAGGGAAACACTTGAAGTCCGATTAAAACTGTCTCATCTCCCTGTCTTCAGACCTTATTTTGTTTATTCCTACTATTTTTAAGGCAACAGCAGCATATGGGAAGTCTTGGTGTCAGTGGTCATCGTGGTCGATTTGTGCTATATAATCTGTTTGCCAGTGGAACATCCATCCATGGAACTGAGACAGGGCTTTTGGGAACCAAATCAAGCTGATAACATCCCAATAATGTTGTAGTATAAATGCTATAACTTGATTTGATTTAAAAAATGCTAAGTGCAATCAAGTCCCACTTACCATTTTAATCTTTCTTTTGGATAAGACATTTATAATGTGAATGCATATATATGAGTTTCATTACGTGGTAGCATTGAAGTATGAAGTGTTAATTTACTATGCTACGTGTCAACACAGAAAATTAATAAAGTAGAAACAATGTGCTCATGTTCAAATATTCATGCTGCTGTACTGATTTTGAGTGAATAGAAATGATTAATTTATATTACACTTTTTAAAAGTATTTGAAGTAGATGGAAAACAACTCCACAGAATCTAGGTCCAGTTGCTGTGTAGTGTTTTAATCTCAATAAAAAGCAAACATGACTTTTTAACTGTTTTTACTCTGTAATTTTATATTATCACCACAAATGCAATCTTATATACTCAAATTCTGATCCTAAATATGGCTACTGTTGTACCTGCAAAGTTAAAATAAATTGGATAACTTTAAATCTCCCTTTACAAATGTTGAAATAGTATTATATTTTCAGTGAAATATTAAGAATGCATTAGTAAACTGGAGATTATATGTAGTTTTTCAATGTTGTTTTGTTAACTTGTAGATCTCAATAATGAAACACTTTCCATAGCTGAAGAGCTTGTAAAACTGTCCAGTTTTGTGTTAAAAACAACGTTACCATTTTGGATCGCTGCTTTAACAGCTTTCAAGCAAAGCAGGTAAGTCAAATTTTTTAAATTATTTTTTAATAGAATTTATTCTATATAGAATAATATATTCTATATTTATAATCTGCATTCACAGATTCCAAAGCTTTTTACTAAGTCTGTTACTTAACTTATGCCAACATATCATTAGGCATTGTTATGGTGATCCCTCAGAAAGTTTCTCAACTTATGACTTTGTTTTGTGCCAAATAAGGTTATAAACTATATTTTGAACCCTAAAAAGAACTGTTGGAGATGTAGCAACAAAGGAGAGACTTACAAAGCAAGCAAAATAAATCTCCGCATATTAAGATTTTGAATTTTTAAAAAAAGTGTATTGTTTTGTTTTTATCTCCCATGCTTCACCTTTCAGTAAGTTATTCTAGCCTCTGAGCTTGTATTCAGTGATCAGTTTATGTTTGGCACAGGTAGTCATTTATTGTTTGTTTACAAAGTGCATTACCAGGGAATTTTGGTCCAGGTCGTTTGGCCTGAGACTTTAAGTCTGAAATGGCTGAATGGAGAAAAACCTGGATATCTCTGTTAATTTTTCAGGTATGCTGACAGTGTGATTCTCTTACTTCCTCAGCTGGAAGTTGGACTTAGATTGCTCTTCACTACAGCTAATAAATGTCCAAATCGCTTGCTGACAGCTGAGGTAAAATTTCTGTCTAAAGTCAATTATGATTTAGTGCTTACAATATTTGCAAAATAGTTATTCTTGAAGAATAGTGTCTATAAACATTTACAGATTTACCAAAAAAAAATGTCAGTCAATTATGGAAAATTATTTACAAATTTCCAGTTGAGATTCACGAATGCCTTTAATTTTTTTAAAATGTCTGCCAGTAAAAAGAACTGAAAAAGTAGTTGAAGGTTAGTGTTCAGAAACAGTAGTTTAGGGTGGAAAGTAAGCCATGATATATTTATTGTAAAAAAACTCAGCACAAAATCCAAAACTCCCTTCATTTGTAAGGGGGCTTTTTTTTGCTATTCATGCACCTCTGGTATCTCATGCAAATGAATAAATAAAAGTTTGATATACATGTCTAGTTATTTGATTTTGTTTGAAAATAAAATAATATTGTCTTTTGTTCTAGTCTTCTGCTTTCTACACCACTTTCGATGAGGTACTGTGATTTTTTTTTTTAATTTAATATATATCAACGTCAGAATTTAAGCACATGCATGTTTCCCATTACTAGAGTCTTGAGTGCACTTTCTTGTGTTGGATAAGACATTATTTCTAGCTTTTTTCGACATAAAAAATGATGGACAGTAAACATTTTAAATTTTTAATCCTCCAGAAAATATCAAAATTAATACACATTGTAATAAACGGAATATTTTGTTCTAAATGTTTTTAGCTTGAAATTCTTCACTCCACAGAAAGAAACATTCTGTCATTTTTCCTAGATTCAGTTATTCAAAATAAATACAAATAAATATTGCAAACAGAAATCCTCAATTTTACAAGTTGTTTGAGTTATCTCAAATTGTCAGTAGTAATTAGGGACCTTGATTCTAGAGTGGCAGAAGGAATTGCATAAAATCAGGAAAACTAATTACTTTAGTTATGTTTCTTCTTTGATTATTTGGCTTTCAATAATATAGTAAGTTTCTGTTCAAATTACTTTTCTTCTAGATGCTAGCAAAGCATTTGGATAACGGTGAAGTCAACCAGCTACCTGTAGTTCTTGAAGAGCCTGCCATGGCAAGTGTTTTGAAAGTTTTCTGTGGTTTGGTTGTTTGTTTGTTTTTTCTTGTTGTTTTCATTTGTTTTTTTTTTTTAGTTTAGTAATGTCTTTATGACCACGCCTTTTATTTATTTATTACATATAGCTTGTATCCAGCACCTTAGAACCAGAAGCTTGTTAGCCTTTTTCATTGGGAAGGATGCAAGGTAGTGTCTCACAAGCTATATTGAGTTAGGATATAGGACTACCTTTCCTTCTGAAATGTAGACGTCTCAGAGATACTTTTCTTTAGACTTCTGAAGTTCAGCTGAATGGAGCAGAAGAAGAACTGATGCCTCATACAGGAAAATTTCAAACTTATTTCTGATTGCTTCTGGGACACATCTACTATCTGGGCAGATGGCACAAAAATGTGGCTCAAACCTGCAAAGCACATTCTGCATCTCACTACCCAAACATATCGTGAACAGGAAAACTAGGGGTGTTGAATTTAGAGATCTTTAGAGATCTCAGGTTACTGTCCTGTTGCCAGAGGCAGTGGGGTGTGGAGGGCTTGGGGCACGAAGTTGAAGGAAGTTCTGTGGTTTTTCTGTGGCTGGTGTTTCTCAGCGGGGGAGGGGGGGGGCTACATGGGGTGATTTCTATTAGAAGCTGCTAGAAGTTTCCTCCCCCCCACCCCCCGTGGAGCCAATGACAGCTGGCTACAGGAAGGACTTCCTGCTGTTTGGCCAAGGGAGAGACAATTGTTGCACCTCTGTGATAACATATTTAAGAAAAAAGGTTGTTGCACAGAAGAAATTGGAGCCAGGGGGGTGGCAGAGGGAAGCTTCCAGGCCCAGGCCACGAGGCCTCAGCCCAGGACAGGTGTGGCGCTGGAGCAGAGCCAGGCCAAGCTGGAGTGGCAGCCATGGCCTGGGGCTGCACAGCAGCTGCCCCGGGGCAGGCACAGCGCTGGAACCACACCGGGCCAGCTGAACCCATGATGGAACAAGTGGATGCATGAAAATGGAGGACTGCTACCCTCGTGGGAGGCCCAGGGGTAGTGGGGTCCTTCAGAAGATCTGTGGCCCGTGGAGAGGGAAGCCCACGCTGGAGCAGTGTCTTCTGGGTAGGACTACTGACCCCTGTGGGGAACCCACGCCGGTACAGTATTCTGCATCAAGGACTGCATTCTATGAAAAAACCATCAGGGTACAGAGACTCCTGCATCCCAAGACCTGCGGCCCGAGGGGGGGGTGGATCCATGTGGGTGAAGTCCACCAAAGACTATTTCCCATGGGAGGGACCCATGGAATGGGACAGGGGGATGACTCAGAGCTTTAGCCCCTGTAGCCCATGGAGAAAGACCTTGGTGGAGCAGGCTCTCCGCTGCAGCCCATCTAAGGGTAACTCACAAGTGTAGCAGATATGGAAGACCTGTTGCCCTGTGAGTGGAGAAGGGTGACTCACAAGTGCAGCTGACTTGGAAGACCTGTTGCCTTATAGGTTTAGGTGGACTTCTCTTCCTGCACTGATGCAGGAGGAGGAGGGAGAATATGGAAGGAAGGAGGGGTGGTTGAAAAGTGTGTTTAAATCTGTTTTATCTCTCACTCTTTAGCTCCTATCCTGTTAGTAATAAATTTTAGTGCTATCCTCACATTGAATCTGTCTTGCCTGTGTGACCTCTCCTAGCTCTTAGCAATTTTCGTGGGTGTTTGGAACCTGGCTAGGGTCAACCCACGACAGAAGTCTGTTGTTAGCTCTCCGAATTCAGCATGTATGTTAGTTTTGAATTTCCTCAGAAGCTACCAAGATGGATGAGTTGCACTTTTTTTTTTGTTATGAGTATAGTTTGCATTGTTTTTTTTTCTGAATATCTGAAAGCCCCTTTCCTACAGGCATGATCACATACCTGTCTGTCAGGGATATTCTGTACACTGAATATATTCAATTCTATGTGCATACACATAGAATTCTGTACACTTGATGTATGTTTCCACAGGAATTTCTTTGGGATTTCTTGAACCACCAGGAGGGTCCACGTGTAAGAGATCGTTTAAGCCATGGAGAAATCAATCTGGAAGCATTTCCCAGAGAAGTAGCTAATCAGATAGTTGCATTTGCAATTACTCTTCTCTGCAGATTCTCAGATGAGAATATGTTTTCTCTTAAGGTAGGGATTAGTATTATGTTCTCAGAAGATTTTTTTTTCGGTTACTTTGGATACCAAATATGTTTTTAGAGAGTTTGACTGAATCTTTCTTGAGAGCTGCTTTTTGTGGAAATGAAGTATTCATCCAAGTAAAAAATTGTGAAAATATGTTTTTGCCTAGTTTTGTAGTGAAATAAATACAGAAGGTTTTCCAAAAGATTACCCTTTCTTCCTGTGCCTTAATTTGTTGGCTTAACCAGTCCTTATTCATGTGGTTAATCCATAAATTATAGTGATTCCACTTAATTTTGTAAAATTGTATTGATACCTAGCCTGTTTATCTGCTGAATTATCCAAAAGGTATGCACAACTGCTGTAGCTCACCCACTGAGGTATGTAGTTACTGAGATTTTCCTTTTCCAAGACATTGTAAATAATGGTGGCTTGCTAATGTTGTTTGTATCCATACTTATACTGTGAATTTGTAAACACTTTTTGTCTAGCAATATGTTTGTCAACATTAGTGATTATTGTATTTGCTCTCCCCAGTTTCCTGTTTATATTTGGGATTACTTCTTTCAATACGATACAGCAACCCATGAGATAAAGCTTTCATTCATTAGTTGCAGCTCTTTTTAGTTTCTCAAGAAGTATTGCATGCTGCTGCATTATGAAAATACTTGGTTGCTTTTCTGTCAGCTGCTGTCAGGTTTCATAGGTAAAATGTGTGAAATTAAGCTTTAACCACTCACTGTGCTGATTACTTCTTTCAGCCCTCACGGATTCGGAAGTCTTTACTGACATCAGTGCTATAGGTGGCTTTCATAAAATAATATATAAGTCTAGGTCTGTGTATGATTATTGTGTGTTGTCTGTGATTTTGTAAATCAGGAACACATGGTCATAAAACCACTGATGAACTGTGCAAGTTGCTACCAATCTCGATTTCATCCAATTTCCCGTCTCAAGAAACAGGTAGGTGTCCACATCTATGAAATCATTTCAGTCTTTAAAATGTGAATCGTTAAAATTAGTCTAATTGTTTTCTTCGTGCTTTGTTTGTCCTAAAAACAGTTAAAATCTTACATATTTTTTAATTGTTTTTTGCTGTATCTTTTAAAATTAAAGGAAATTACAGTTGCTAAAATGAGATATAACTATGCACACTCCTGTTGATGCAATTGATACTGTGGGTGTGTTCTAGATCACTGAATAGGTTTATTCTTACCTGAATTATTCTTGCTGTTCTGTAGTTTTTTTAATTTTCTTATGCTTTCTTATGTCAGAACCACTGGTTGGTCATGTCTCCAGGAATTTTGGATTAGGCTATTGCTAAGGTTTTTATTGTATGAAAACTAGCTGACTAAGATTCGGTCGTTGTAGCAAAATCTGCTTTCCATTGTCATGGTAGTTTTCTGCCAGTCAGTTTAATGAACTGTTTTAGGATGTTCCTCTCTTGATTTGGGTGTACAGTAGATATACTTAGTACTTTTACTTTTCCACAGTGTTCAAACAGTATGCTATAAAAGTTATGTTAGTTAACTTTTAACATTAAAAGAAATGTAGAAAGAATAGTCAACTAGTTTATTCAGATAATGTTTTAGCATGGAAGTGTGGTCAAGACTTTCTGCCCTAACATAGACCTTAACAATTGAGGTTGGCTTACACAATTATGATTACTTAGTTTTTTTCTGAAATTACCACTAAGCAAAGTGAAATGCATTGACCTGTCTGTCAAAGGCTACACTTTACAAAACATTTTTTGTTATGTGTTTTTAAGGTGCTGGAATGTATGAAGAGCATTCACTTATGGTCCGGATTGCCAACAGTGTCTGAGGAACAAGTTCAAACAATTAAAGGGTATATATATATGCTATATAAGATAGTTTTCAAAATAGTTATGAAGAATGGGGTTTGAGATCGTGAAATGTCTCTCCATATATTTTACTAGAAAGATTGTAGATGCCAGAGGGGTTGTGAGAAGACCCCTTTGTTCTCTTTAGCTTAATCTGTGCTGTGCACATCAGTACAAGTACTGTAAAAGCTATAAATAATGTGCTAATTTGAAGGGAGTGAGAAGATACCTGAAACACAGAGGTGTTAGTGGCTCCATATTCTGTTTCTGAAGAAATGGTCACCAAATGTAAAACAGAAAATAATGCCTTATTTTGAAAAGGACTTGGTAACCAAAATAGTGGAAGACTTTATATAAGATATTAGTTAGAAAAAGAGTGTAACGTTCTCTTGTTATTTGAAAAGGAGGAAGTCATTAATAATATCACTGGAGGAAATTGTACTTGTTTAGAGCTGAGAAATGAAAATACAATGCATCTATCACATATTCAGTATACTGCAGGATTTTGATGAAGGGAGGATTAAGAGGGGTTCTGAAGATTGCTGAGACTGAGAAAAGGTTGTATTTAGTTGGAGAAATAAAATCATACTTACAAAATGGAGGGAAAAGAACCGTAATATCAGAGTGAGAATTAAATATGCTGCTATAAAAAAAATCTACATCTTGATCTATGCTATTTGAGAAATAATAAGTACTACACTTTTATCATCTCAATTGTTTTCTTTTTTTAAGTTTGGAAGAAAATGCTGAAGCTAGTACTTTAATTTTGATGATATCTGAAATTTCATCTCAGTTGGTGCAATATATGCCCCAGAACTGCTGTAGTTCAGATGATCCAATCAATAGTGTCCTAACAGAGAGGTGAGTTTGCCTCCTGGTTCCTGCTCTCAGCTTCTACATACATAAGAAGTCTCAAACCTGAGTTACTCACTTCCCTGTTTTCAGAGCAATGCTTGAAATGTTGTATGCACTTTTCTGTTGTTGTTGCTGATTTAATCTGAAAATCTTAGAATCGCAGCTGAGCATCATCTTGAAAATTAAGATGGGACGTTGTAGATTTGGGAATTACAGTAGAGATTTTACTTTGAAATTAACATGAAAAAATAACTATTTTTCTCTCAGGCTGGGAAAGCAAAATAATTAAAATGCTTATGTACTGACTAGATTAGGTTGGTTTTAATCCGTTTTGTGTGCTAAAATTGCATCAGAAATTTGTTTTAATGTATTTGGTGTCACAGCTGTATATGGCATTCAAAATGGTCATACACTACTAAATAATTGTGTTTTTACATACTTTAATATCAAGATTCAGAAATAGAAGATATGTTGTAATACATGGTGTCAGACTTGGAGGTATGTTAGTTCCAATTATGTCTACTTGGAATAATGTTCAAAACAATTTGACTTTTGATTTCCACTCTTAAGGGAGCCTTAAGACTCCCATGATTGCATGAGTATGTTGGAACAAAATACTCCTAATCAAACCCATTAGGCATGAGCAGGATAGTGCAAAGAGGATTTTACCTGTTGCTTTACTTACATAATGTGTGGGCCTGTTTTTCCCACCCACCAATCTTCAATTTTCTCATTTATGAAAAAGAAGCCTAATTACTAAAGTCATAAACTTTATTTTGGAATTTTCTGCCTCTGTCACTTTTGGTGATTGATGTGTTGCTGTTTCAGAGGTGATTTGAGCATGAGGGAGATTAGCAAACACTTCTGTAAAAACAGTGTTTGAAGTGATGTGTGACACATCAGGGTAGTAGATTAGAATAGGACAGCAGGAACGTATTTGTGTGATTTAACAAAGCATGATCTGTGTGGTGTTGATTAAAAAAATTGTCTCACCACCTGCATTTTACAAAATGTTAAGTCTGCTGCTTGTTTTGCCCAGAAGAAGGACCACACACTAATGGAAGTACTAATTAATACCATTTGTTTCAGTGAGTTTTATTATGGTGAATGTTAATTGATTATGAGTTGAACTATGGTGGGAGGCTTCAACCACAACCCTGCTGTGATTTGATGTGTTCAATATATCATTTCAGGCAGGCAGTTTCATTTATTGTGGTTTTGTTTCTTTGATCTGAAATGGGAAACATATTCATCACCAGCAGTTTTGCATTTATATTCAGTAAAGTGATAAAGAACGCAATCACTACCCCCGCTACACAGATCCTTGCTTTTTTTCAGTCTTGAGGTAAGGGCAGTTTGTTTCCAGGTTTTCTGAGTTAAAACATTATGAGTCAAACCACACTGAATATGAAATGTATCTCATGTTAAATCCAGCTAACGAAAGATTGACATTAAAAACCCCTTCCTGTTTTGGAGGCTGTTGACTGAACTTTGCGATACACGTATTTGCACGCTTTATTCTCCTCGACCGGTTCTGGAAATTGTGGTGATACTCCGCAAAATAAGCACGCAGTGCCATCAAGTGTCCGAACAAGTTATTGCCGGCGCTGAGGTGAGATACGCGCAGTGGGTGAACAAGACTCTACGTTCTCGTCAGAGGCATAACTATCTACGGATGTTGAACAGGTTGGCTGATGGTTTTCCTTTGCTTAGGCTGAGAGAGAGTGGCTGCACTCTACTGTTGCTGGCTTTCAGTGGTTTGTCTTAGAAGGTTAAAGTCAACAGTGTTTGCATGTTCTCATTAACCATTTCAGAGTTAAGTGTCAAACTAGATTTCTGTTGAGCAGCAATGTTGAACTAAAAAGAAAATCAAACTGGAGAATAATTGAGTGGGTATTTTTTAGCATTGCTAGATTACTTCACTGTAAATTACAAGCTTTCAAATTAAGTATCATTTAAATGATAGATTGTATTTTTGTAGATGCTAGCTTTTCCTGTTTATTAAACATATAAATGCCATTCAAGATTTATCTGAGTGCAATAGGTTTAACTGATTTGAAGACTTTATCTACTTTAGTTTGCTGCTTTTTATAGTTATACCTGAATCAGCATCTTTATATATAGATATATCTATATGTAGATTATTTAATATTTCATTAAATTTTGTTCCTATTCCTAAGTGCTTTCCTGGGTTTTATGAATCTACTTTAAAAACCAGGAAAACTGTAGATTTTGTATTATTGGCCAGGTTATGTTCCTAAAAATGTTAACCATATTATTTAAGAAACAACTTAAACTGAAACCGATGATACATTTTGCAAATCAGTTGAAATCTGCTTTATTATCTATGGAATAATGGGTGCCCATGAGTTTTTCTTTGGAATCTTAACTTTATGAATTTCATTTTTTTCCTCTTTTGGAGGTTTCATCATTTATAGTCTTCATTCCTTGTTCTGGGATTTGCACTTTTTGCTGAAGGACATTTCATAGTCCTTTTTTTTTTTTCCCCCCACTCTGCAATATCCAGCTATTTAGGATTGGTGCAGAAGTCTGAAGAATTCTTCTATGTTTGTGATTTTTTTTTAATTTGGTTTTAGTTTGTTTATTTTATTTTGGTTTTTTTTATTTCTAGCATTAAATTTTTGTCTCCAGTGTTGCGACTCATCTTAATATTGATTACTGTGGAAGTAGTCAGTGTTCATGCCGTTTGTAAGAAGAATCCTTTTGATTATCAGCAGTATCTAAAGTGAGTATCTAAACTTACTTTATGAAAATAGGAATTGTACATATTCCTTTCTGATCTGTAATACAAATCCTGTAGAGATTTTCTATCATTAGTCATAATTATACTTCAGACAATGTTCACTTAAGAACTAAAATAACTCAGCTGAAAATATATGGTCCAGTTATTCACATTTTTAATTTTTATTAGACTCCCGCTTAGTATAGATAGGAAACAGTCATACACTCAAATAAGAATACATAAATGCTGTATTTAAGATGTTGGTGATTTTTCTCTTTGTGTGTCAATTAATAGCTGGTTGGGTGTCATATACATTGTGAAACATTTGACTGAGAAAAGAAAGGAAGCCATTTGGGGAAAATTCTGTCACACATTTTGTCACTCTATTCTTTCTATGGAAGTGTTAATTGCAGTTCTGAAAATCTTTGCATCCTACTGTGAGAGTGAGGGAGCGGTTCTTTTCCAGAAGTAGAACAAACCTGTGAATGTATTGATCATCTTGAGGAAGATTTGGATATTTGAAGACGTTAGCAGCTTTAAATCAGGCATTGAGATATTTTTCTTTTTTTTTTTTCTTTTTAAATCCTTTTAAAAGCTTTTCTTCTCTGGTGTTATTTCTCATAGGTTTTTGAAGTTAATCTTGCAGTATACTGAAAACTTGGTGACATACACAAGCCCTGAGAAAAACAAGTGGGATGAAACCATGGAACTTACAAACAAGGCTTTGATAAAAATAAGAAAAATCAGTGACAGAAAGCTAATGTTAATGCATCTGGCTACATGAATTAAATGGGCTTAAGATTGTTTGGACATTGTGCTATCTAAAGAGTTCTGGAGTCCTCGTGTTTGTCAAGTCTAATTCAAAGACAAACTTCATCAGACATTGTCAAAATTTGGATGCAAAATATAGTCTTTTTATTAGAAGGTAGCTGTTGAGACTGGAGATGAATGATCAAGCTGTCGTAGAATATATTGTTTACTGAATGCACTGAAAAAGATTTACTGTGAACTAAATCAGGATAATGCAAGTTCTACTGTAAATATATTTTGTGGTTTGTACATTGGGCACTTTTTTTGTAGTTTTCTATTGTATTGAAAAACAGCTAAATAAAGAGTGTGAATAAAAGATCTGAGACTTTTAAATTCAAAAAGTAATTTTTTACTTTGCAATACACTGGAATTTATGTCAGATGCTGTGTTCAACAGGTTAGGAAACGATGAGCATAGAATAGCGCTCGTTGGCACCTGTGGTTGTTGGTATTAGTTCTAAACAGTGTAAGATCTTGCATTGAGGTAGAGCTGATAACACAATAACCAGTTGTTGATATACCATAATTTAAAGGATACAAGGTGGAATAACTTTAGCACAACATGTGTTTATTTTGTTTAATTTCACCTACTCATTCCCAATACATATTTAGTTAGTCAGTGGATGAACACTCATGTGCACATGCTCACAGACACATATTCATTGTGGTTCAGAAAGTTATCCTCTTGTTGCACACAACATTCATTTGAATAGTTTGGTTTTTTAAAATAAATTCTCCCCCTTTTTCATCACCAAAGAATAGAATTTCAAAGAACAGATTCACAGAAGACCACCAGTGTCTATCCATTTGCTTTCTCCTATGGAGAGTAAAACCAGGGGGTACTGTCTGGAGAATATTTGTCCCTACAAAGGATTAGAGATTCAAGTTACATTTTAATAAGCTTCTTTGCAATGTTTCTTGACTGGTAATCACAGTGAGAGTTTGGTTTATTTGGTGTGGGGGATTGATATACACTATGATCATGTTGCTTCCTTTATGTTACTCTTGAAATATATCGTGTGTGTTTGAAATTTAGCTATGTCATAGCTTTTTTATTGCTATGAAATCTAAAGGGTGTGAAGAAGTTTGAACTAGATAAAAAAAGATAAAGAATAGAGAATAATGAATTAAATGCAGTGTATGAGCCACAGTGTAAAATTTCAGCTTTTTTAAAAACCTCAGTTGGCAAATGTTAATGATATTTTTGGAGGCTTATATACTTTGACTTTGCTCAGATATGTTAACTTCAGCTAGGTGTGACTTGGTAGTGACATTTATGATGACACTTGCTTTGATGGTGGTAAGTATTGTAAGGGAGTGGGTGATAAGTATTGTAAGGCAAAAACTATTTAGGATTTACATATTGACTGTATGAAAGAGATCAAGAAACTAAAACACAGTCATGTTTTAGAAGTACATAAATGGCTGACATACTTTCTCCTTTTGGAAGTGTGTTCATGTACTGAAAAGCACCTTTATAGACTATAGATGTATATTTTCGACAGCATAAGCTCTCCTTTTGTTCCTATATTTAAACTTCACTAAAATTATCTTGTGTGCTGTTCTCTTCATATACTTTTACCTAAGATACAGCACATTGACAGTTTCTTCTTTTGTAATTAGTGCCATTGATGTCATTTGCTGCTCTAAGTCCGCGGTAAGAAACATGGACTTCTGGCAATTTTGTTAAAGATGCTTTTCGGGTTTGTTTTCCTACCTCTGAAACTCTCTTATGGGAACACTGCTGCCATCTATTGTTAAACAAATCTTGAACAGGCTGGGACAATCCAGTTATTTATTCTGACTTAATGTTGTCATTTGCCAGTAGGGCTTATGGCTTATGAGTTCTTCCTGCTGTTAAAAGACTTGTGGAATACAGCTGTAGAATAAGTGTATATCCTACAATGCACATTGAAGAACAAATGGCAAGAGATATGGTAGAGGTCATTGGGTTTGTCCTTTATCAGTTACTTACTTTTCCACTTCAATTACTCATCTTTGCCATCTCTTTGGAATCACTTTTAAGTTATTAGAAAGAGTCTTAACTGTGAACACTCAGAGAGTATTGCTGAGAGCAAACAAGCTTGGAATAACCTAAGACATCCAGTGTCATGCATGAGTAACACTGACAAAACACATCACATTTAAATGCAAGTGTTCTGATTTTGTTGTCCTAAAGGAAATTAATTCAGGATCTGAGCTGTCCAAAACTGCATAGTCATCCATTAGGCATTCAAATAGTTGTTCAGTCTTTTTTCAAAATTCTGGAAATTTCAAATATCTAGACTTGTACCAAAGAATGTTTTCTTGCAAGTGTGGCATTTCATCCAAGTGTTACTTGGATCTGCTTTAATTGTCAGCCTTGCTCCCTGAGGTCTGTGTTTTCCTTGAGGTATTCACTCAGTGAATCTACACAGACATAGACATGGAATATCCAGCATCCTCTGAGGAAAGTTGTTAAAGTATTTTGTTTTGCTGGATAATGCTGATGAGGGAGTGATGATTCCTGTAAGTTCTGAGTTCAATTAACCAATTTATGTGTGTGTGTGTATTAGTTAAAAATAACTGAGAATTTTTTTCTAATATTTCCTGGTCTTAAAAGCTAATGTTAGGCATCCCAACTCAAAGAATTTATAACAGAAGTTTGGCAAATGTGGAAGAAAATCAGGTATTCATCTTCTTGGCTATGGGAATTCATTGGAATTCCTTTGCACGTTCTTGACTGTCCCATTTGAAGAAGAGGAGCATCTCTAATCATTTTAGCTTTTCAGTAATGAGATGTAGTTCCTCTGCCTGCCTTCCATCTCAAGGAGAGTTTTCAGGTGGGAGATTTTATTCAATAGTAACAAATAGAATGCTCTTAATTCAAATTGGCATGGATATAGTTTTCAAGTAAAGGTAGAAATCCTTTGTTGCTTATAATAGAACTAGTGAAAATTAATGTTGTAGGAAGTTCTCTGAATCCATTGTCTCCATCATTATGTGAACGGTTTTATTCAATATGCATAAATATTTGAAGAAAAGGCAATCTCTGAAGTAATTAAATTGTGGTTGTGTGAACATTATGATTTTTTGTACCTTCTAGGAAACATCAAGACCAACTAGAGGTTTACCGAGGCAGTCACTGCACAAATACAGTGAAACATCTATTATGGTAGGCATCTGTGTGTGGAAACAAAGCTTGCCCTTTATGTTCTTTCTGTCATTCTCTAGTTGATGCTCTCCACAATGATGATAGAAGGGGTTAGAAACAGAACCATGTGTTCTTATACAAATGTGACACCACTGGCTAAAAGTAATTAAAACCTTGTTGGGGTTGTCATCACTATTGCATAATACAGAAATGTTTACGTAAGAAGTAGAGCAACAAATTTGATTTACTTTTATCTTTTAATAATTCCCATCTAGCTGTTTTGAAGCAGCCTGATAGCCTTTGAAGTGAACACATGGTGGCAGTGTTTGGTAATTCAAAACAGCACTCCAGGCTGACGTTCGCTTTCTTATCTCTTTTCTTAGGATGTGTATAAAGAAATCAAGTTTTCTTTTGATTTCATCAGCTTTTCTTATATGTGTCTCTAATTGTGTCTTCTCATGAAACTTTTTTCTAATTTGTTTTCAGATCACTTTTGGAGAAATTGAACATCTCTGAAAAAAGAAGTTTTGCAAACATTTTAATAATTAGGTGGATGTTCATCACATTTACCACGCTATTTGCTGAGGACTTTTTGAATTTGCCAGAGGCTCATCAGCTCCCCCTTTCCTTACTCAGTTTAAGAGAATGAGTTCTTTGAATTTAAAAAGTTACTTATTCGAACAAATTATTGTTTTACAAAACATAAGTATCCAGATTGTCCCTTATTAATTGCTGTGATATCACACAAAAAAAATCTTATCTCAAAAGTAGTATGTACCTTTTGCACAAGAATAATAATTGTCAAGAAATGTGTTTATTGAGAAAATTGCACTAAGGTCTCAGCCTTATTGCTGTGGTAATGCTTTTTCAATCTGTTGAAACTGAAATGTGCTATTCATGTGCCACCCTGCAAAGAAGATCTAGCTGAGCATTGCTTGTTGGGTGGCCTTTGAAAACCTTGTTCACAGTAGCACTTTCAAACCATGCGGAGAGATTGCAGCTAAAAAGGATTTTCATTCACATGAATTGATTTTTGTGCACTGTGAAATCTTGTGTAGAAATGTTGGAACATCCCCAGAAGAGCTTGTTTTTGCTTTACAGTACATGAGTGCATCTGGTCCATGTATGGTGTATCAACTTTTCTTCATAAATTAGTTTGCAGATGCAGAGCAGATTTCTGCTGGTGCAAACTATTCCTGTCCTATCTTCTTCAGTTCAGATCCTTTACTTTGCTAAGGATCTTCTCTGTGCTGTTTGGGTTTCCCTTGACGAGTGCTGGTTTCTGTCTGTGCATCTTGTACGTTTTCAGTGGACTGGAAGAAAGAGCTATGTAGTTCAGATTAAATTGCTGTATAGCAAAGCCTAATTAATTTAGTGGCTTACTTTGTAGGGAAGTGGGGATCATATGGGACTTCAGAGCTACAAACCAAATTCTTATTCTTTAATGTTTTTGCGTTTGAGGAAGACCTTCACCTAAAAGTGAGTTTTCTTTTGGAGGCTTTTTTTGGGCAGTGCTATAGGTTAGAACACCTGATTTTTGCTTTTCAACAATTTTCAAGGATAAATGGAGATCTATCATTTAAGAAGTCTTTTAAGCCATATAGATTTTCAGATTAGAAAATGAAAGAAAAATGCCAGTTGTTTGTCTTCCCTAGTCCCTGGGCAATAGGATGTAAATATGGGTAGTAAATACTGTGTGAGATCAAACTGCCATTTTTTTCTGAAGGTGAGAATCCAAGACAATATATACAATTAAAGCCAACAGCCTTGCCTACCAGAAGGAGTCCATGTCTTCTGGCATTCTCCACTGAAACTTCTCTATTCCTCTCCCATGTATATGCATCTCACAGTTTCTCTACAAAAAAAAAAAAAAAGGCACAGTAGAACCAGCCAGCGCCAGTTTGTTTTCCGTTTTCTTTTCTCTGTAAGGGATTAGTTGTAGTAACGGATTTCATGTGCCAGAAAGTGGGTGAACATTAACTATTTTGTCATGCACTGATCCTTCCCACAGCCCTGCAAAATTTGAAATGCAGGAATGGTTATTCATTAACATTTCTTTGTGTCTACAGGAAGTACATTTACTATGTAAACATGTTTTATATAGAACATACAGCTGTTTTGAACGAGCACTCAATGAAACGTAAGAGTACAGTGCCTACACTGCCACTGCAGAAACTCTGAGATACCACAACATTGTGTTTTGGAAGAGTGAACACACAAAGGCCTTGCCCAGAAAAAATAATGGTGGAAGTTTCCTTAAAAAAAAATTAATTCTTTAATTTTTTTGATTGTTTTGTATCTGAAATGTATCTGGACACTAAACTATTGATATGCAGTCAATATTTAGAAGTAGGGTGGGTGAGGATGTGTTTCTCAGTGCTGGTTTTAGTAGACATTCCATTGAAGAAGGAAAACTCAAGTACCATCAGATAGTCCATTTTTCATAGACTAAGTATACTGGCACCAGAAAAAAAACTTACAGTGTGCAGAAAATGTGATGAGAATAACTAGAAGAACCATAGTCTGCTTGTCCTGATAATGTCAGTCTCAAATCTGTGAGGAACTTTACTCGTAATACTTTTTCCTGGTGTCAGATGTGCCTCTCTGCAAGCAACTCCACTGGCTGAACTTCACATTGAGAGCGTTCTGTGGAATTGAGATGTTTTCTGAAAAGGTGAGTAACAATTCTGCTTCCCAGAAAGTTGGAGTGTTTTTGCTGGGCTGTTTGTTACTTCTAGGTGGCTAAAGCTGTTTTGCCCCTTCAGAACTAAAGGACGGTGCATTTACCAAGGTACTTCTCAAACTGGCTGTACACTGCGGGCCCTACTGTGTCAAAGGTACCATTCCTTAAGGAACCACAGGGCCAAGAAGCGTAGGTGTGCTGTGGAAAGGGTTTATGTACAGCAGGCCAAGCCTTTGGACAGCTCTCCACTGCACACAGGGTAGATGTTGAGGTACCGAGTTAGCATTTGGACCATGAGGTGTTATACTGTGAGTTTGTGTTTGACCTTTAGGTGAGAGAGTCACAGAATCATTAAAGTTGGAAAAGACCTCCATGATCACTGAGTCTAACTGCTAGCCTAACATGACCTTGTTCAGCGCAAAACCACATCCTCGAGTGCTACATCTACACATTTTTTGAACAATTCCAGGGATGGTGATTTCACCACTTCCCTGGGCAGCCTCTTACAATACCTTACCACCATTTTGGTGAATAAATTTTTCCTCATATCCAACCTAAACCTCCCCTGATGTAACTTGAGGCCAATTTCCTCTTGTCCTGTTATTTGTTACTTGGGAGAAAAGACTGACCGTTACCTGACTACAACCTCCTTTTAGGTAGTTGTGGAGAGTGATAAGGTCCCTCCTAATACTCCTTTCTCAGAAAAACCCGTGACAAGAGAATGGAATCTTGGTTGTCTAACCACTCCTACATGTACTTTATTATATGTTAAGGAAGGGGAGGGTTTCTGGTGGTTTTAATGGGAAAATAATATTATTCTTAAACTGGCAGGATACTACAATGATAGGAGATGACAATTGGATGAGCTCATAAATTTTGGATGAATGGCATCTGTGTAAAAGCGTAAGGTTAATTCTACACAGTTGATAAAAAAAAAGTAACAACAACAACAACAAAAAAAGCTGCAGTTGACCCTTCAGGATATAATGCACTTGTGTCAACATGGACTCTGCCCAAACATTGTTCTGCTGTGGAAGCAGCTGGATGCCCTGCCCTCTGGTTTATATAGCGCCAAAGGGAAGGGGTAGGGAGAGATGAGGTGAGGGAAGAGGGAGGAGAAAAAGAGGCAGCAGGGAAGATAAAGCAAACGCAGCTCACCTCTTCAACACCACACTCTGAACTGAAAATATCCTGTGGCTGACCCTCTCAGCGCTCATGTCTTGATATTTAGGAATCTGCATCAGCAGAGAAAGAGTGTCTGCCTCAAAGTCACAGGCATTGTTACAAGCAAGCAATTTTTCTGTTTCATTTACAAGTATTTTTCTTTGGGAGGCTGGGCAGTGATGGTGAAAGGGGCAGGGGAGAGAGTAATAGCTATTTCTATCTTGCCTGTAATATTTGAGATCTAATTTACAGTATTCCATTCCATAGTCGCATGATGGTGTCATTTTAATGGTGTATTAACACTGAAGTCTGGAATATTTATTTGGTTGAAAATGCATCTAATACTAAATACATCTCTGGGGAGATGTCTGTGGGATGATTACAGAACTGATGGCCATCAAATTGATAGCATTTCTCTGTCCTCCTGAGTCTTCTGCTGTAAAAGTGGGACAGGGTGTTTTCTGGTAAAGAATAATGGTCTCTGTGCTATCCTCGGGGGTAGATGTGGCCCAGCACCTGCGCTCTGGATCCAGGATATAGAGCTTCTATGCAATTATCTTCCAGTTTGCTGCTAAATTTCTATTCAAATTAATCAGTAGTTGCTTGACATGAGGAATCACGTTGTGAGCTTTAAAGCTTTACCACACACCATTGTTTATTTATTTACAATCTATTATTCATGCTAGAAATACTGGCCAATTTAACCTGATTTGTAACCTTTCCTTTTTTTCCCTTCTTGGCTGAAGTCTCCCATGTGATTTGCATGTGTATAAAGTGGGGGCGGGGGGTGGGGGGAAAGAGGGTGGAGGGGGGTGTTATTGTTGGGCTCTTTTTTTTTTTTTTTTTTTTTAATATCTGTACCAGGTAATATCAGATAGTGCCCAATAGAGATTCTCTAGCATTCCTTACTTTAAAGCAGGTGAACGTACTGAAGCAAAAGAGACATGACTGATCTCGGGAAAGAGTAACCACATCTGCAAATATGTGTGCTTGATTCATGGATTTTTATTTAACATGGACATTTTGAGAGTTTGTTTTCATTAACATTCAAGCAAGGTGCAGTCCTGTCTGTGGGAAAGAAGGAAGCATGATGGAGAGAGCCCTGCAGGCTGGCATATGCAGCATGATGATCTGTCGCTGTGAATTCTGCAGGCTCATGGTAAAAAGGGTGTGAACTCTTTTTGGTGGTCATGTATGTCCGTGGATCTGTGACAGTGGGGATTCACAACAGCCTTGCTGGATGGCAGGGATTGCAGCTGGTAGCAATCAAGAGGAAGCTATCATTTCCTTTTGACTTTTACAAAGTGGCCTAATATAAGTTCTATTTATTCAGGTGTTTTTATACAAATTTTCCAAAGATCCCGAGTTTGACCTTTGTGTCTGTAGTTTCCCCTCCAATTAGTGAAAACCATTTAAAAGTGCCAAGGATGGGACTAGAAGGGACCTCCTAGGTGCTGTATGCTGCTGGTACAGTCAACCAGATTGCAGACTTTTTCAGCTCTATCAAATACCAGAAATAATTTGTCTCTCCTACTTATCTGTTTGCTGTACTGCTGTACTAGAACCTTATTCAGGTTGCTTAGAAACCCTCTTCTAGTACCCAAGTTTTTTTTCACAGCCCATTCATATTAATTTGTTTGTGTGCCGGTACTGTCCCCTAGTTGGGTGGCTCTTCTCTCTATCTAATGTTTGCATATCACTTTGATGTATTTATAGTAAGGAACCATGTCCTTTCTCAGACTGTATATTTTTAGGTTAAACAAGCTCGGCTTTTTTAGTGTCCACTCATAAAAAAGGTTTGTTATTTTATGGACATACCCAGTAACCTTTCCCTGCACCTGTTCTTGCTTTAGTTCCTCATCTGTAGGACCAGTCTTGCCTAACCCTCTCAGTCTGGCAGAGGAGGTTGCACCACCATCTAGCATAACAGCAGAAATACTTGCCTGTCTGCCTGCACTGGCTTTACTTCACATGCTATGCACTAGGACCCTTGCAACATCTCCTGTTGATGGGTCTCGGTCATTCTATGATCAGCTCACAAATAAAGGTCTTTTTCCTCTTGACCTTCCTCAGGTAGGCATGCAGAGTTTGATTTAGGGTTTTCTTGGTTTTGTTTTTGGTTTTTTTTGTTTCTTTGTTTTATTTTGGGGGGGTTGTTGTGTTTTTTTTTTTCCTCTAGAACAATACTATGCATTGATTTAGATCTCTCTTTCCGGTTTCTTGCTTGAGGTAGTTTTTTAAAATATTGTCTCTGATCTTACAGCATCCTATGACGCTTATTTTCAGGTCTTGCTAAGTCCCTTTCTGAGTTTACATCTTTTTAGGATGCATTGGCTGCCATCTCTGCATCCATCTTCCTCTTAGCCATCCTGTCCTTGCCTCCACCTTTTACATCGCTTACCTCACAAGCCCTGATGGTGAAGCCTTCATCTAGATTTCAGGTTGTGATGGAACATTTGTGATGTCTTTAACTTCAGAAGAGCCTCACTTTCTGTGGCTTCATTATATTCAGTACCTGATTTTTTTTTACTTGGTTTTTGTTGCATAAGGTTGAGGTCAGATTAACTGAAATAATTTCAACATTGATAGCATACTTTCTCAACCCTAACATGACTTCTTCAGGTCCTAATCCAAATTTCCAGTATTAGTGTGATCTTTGCTTAATTCAGTACACTTTTAGAGGTGGTCATTCATCCACATCGGTTTGATTCCACCCTTGAAGAGTTCTCCCTTTGGCCAGAGGTTTGACATTTCACATAATTTTTTTCTTGGAAAACATGACAGTTTTATCTGAAATCCAGGTCAATGAGCTCTTTAACCCAGTTCCCTAGACTAACACATCCCATGAAATTCTCAAATTCAGTTAATTTTCCCAGTTTAATTCCTATCACTTTGTTCCATAGGGCAGAAGCACAAAGGACAATTGTGTGTTGTTTCTGCAAAAGCCTCTAACGCATTTTCTGCT
This sequence comes from Manacus candei, assembly GCF_025592945.1. NCBI lineage: Eukaryota > Metazoa > Chordata > Aves > Passeriformes > Pipridae > Manacus > Manacus candei. Next base: position 90,354 of record NW_026138129.1, on the reverse strand, counting down.
TCAGCCCAGCACCTTTCTTGTGGGTAACATAAATGAGTAATGGAGCTTGTCTGCTGTTACCATGCACCGGTGCCCTGATATGGGCCAGGTGTTCCTGTGTGAGTCAGGATGTGCAGATGCAGAGACGAGTACTGGCTTCCAGAGGGATGGACACCCGCCTTTGGCTCCATCCTACTCCTGCAGCGGCATGTTTGAACGAGAAAAAAGAACACAGTTGGTAATGGCATGAGTAAAGTTTTACAAGGAGAGCAGGTGTGCCTGCTTGAAAAATAAACTCTTCCCCCATGCAACGATAAGATAAATGATCCGAATCTTGTGATTTAGTTAATGTTTCTGTCTTTAGCCTGCTGTGTACACAGCACCCTGCTGGATAAGCTGCCCAGAACTGCATGCCTCTGTATGCACAGAGCTATAATCGTCAGCAATATCATTCTCTCACATCGTGTCCTTAACTAAACAGCCTTTAATCATTGTACATCGTTATTATATGTTCCTTATTGTACAATGCAGCAGCTACCTTGCATTAAAAAAAGGCCATCGCCTACATTAAATATCATCATTGGCTGTGACTGGAGGATCTTGTTTCACTGCTATTTCAGGCTGTCACGCTTCTCTGGAGCAGTATTTAAACTATGACTGAATTTAGGCAAATGTTTTTTGTTCAGTTGCCTTGAGAATTAGAGTTAATCCATCTTTCTCACCAAGGGAAAATTCCTCCAGAGGCATCTCGCTCTTGTTTCACTGCTTATTGATTATCACTCCCAGTTTGCACATTACTGGCTGTGGCGTTCCAGCTGCATTTGAATGAGCAAAAGAAAAGCCAGCTGGTGCTCTGTTGTTCTGATTTTTATATCAGCATTTTGATTTCAAAGACATTTATCTAATCTTATTAACAGGCTTTACCAAGAGATTTCCTCACAGACTTAACTGGGAGAAAACAAATAGGCAATAAGGAGGGGGTGGTGGAGGATATCTTCTGTTACTTTGCACAGAAGCACATTCTTACCTACTGGGAGAAAAATCAAGTTTGCCGTTGACTCAAATGCTGGCACGTTCTGACTAAGGCAAAGCTCCTGATTTTCCCTTATGTGAATGGCCTGTAAGAAAGCAAGGTGATGGGCATTTTTCCTTCCATGCGAGTGCAGAGAACAGGCCAGAAGGCACAACATGCTTCAGAGTGAAAGGCAGGCAGTGAGCTCATGCTCCTACTCAGGGGAATGCGGCCAGGAGACTGGGGGCTGTGGCCATGACCCCAGCGTCTCCCTGTGGTCACTTTCTGTTGAGAGCTCACTTGTTTTGTATGGAGCTTTTTGCATGTGACTGAGAGCCATGTGTACATTCAGAGTGCAAAAATGGAACAGATTTGGGGAAATTAGTTCTAATGGTGCCTACACAATTGGAATCTCTAAGGTTGAGGGTAACAAGCGTGTAGCCTAAGGTCCAAATTCCCAATGAGACACGGGGGCAGGTCATGGTATTCATAAATTCAGAATCTTGTTTGTCATAAAGTAAAATACAGTAACACGAATGTACATTATAAGAGCATGTAGTGACAGGACAAGGGGCAATGGCATCAAATGGAAAGAGAGCAGGTTTAGATTAGATATGAGGAAGAAAATCTTTGCTGTAAGGGTGATGAGGCACTGCAATAGGTTGCTCAGAGAAGTTGTGGATGTCCCGTTATTGGAAGTGTTCAAGGCCAGGTTGGATGCAGCTTTGAGCAGCCTGGTCTAGTGAAAGGTGTGCCTGCCCATGGCTGTGGGATTGGAACTAAATGACCTTTAAGGTCCCTTCCAACCCAAGCGATTCTATGATTTTGTTAGAGTTCCTTAAAAGTAGCTGCTGCTAAAATAGGATTTCTAATATGAACAAAGAATCATGTCTTTAGTTGGCCCTTTGTTAGTTTAGCAGTTCTTAACTTCATGAAATGGGCTGTACAGCCAGGAATTCCTCTGACAAAGGGCACTCCAGAATCTAGAAGATTATCCAGGTTAAAGAACCATACAGCAAGGATGACTGACTAAAGAGACAAGTCTCTGAGAAGATTAAGAAAAGAGACAGAAAAAAAGAGTATGTGAGGGAGAGAGAGCTTCACTTTCTTATGAGTACAGTGAGGAGGAGAACTGTACCTCTCCTGATGTTTTGTGATGGGTATAGTCAAGGCTCCTGGTGTTGGGTATGGGCTCGCTTGCTTCCCTTCCTTTCTTCTTCTCCTCATCTCTACCTCTTTTGCTGTATACAGACCCCATATTTACATGAAAAACTTATGTTGATTCTTAAGGAATCTTTTTAGATTTACGTGTGTTAACAATGAGGGGTTCTTAATTTAAAAGCTCTGGTTGGGGTAGCACTGGTGGAGAATAAAGGATGGTGTGTGGTCCTGGGCTGAGTCAGGTTCTCCTGGGAACAAAAGGGAAGTTCCAGGGAGTTCTTGCCTTGAAATGCCATGCAGAGCAAGATCATCATGAGCAATTGGTTTTTTCCTAGCATTCTCTAGGTGCTGGAAATTGTCCACAAAGGAGACTGTATTATCCTCTCTGGAAAGAGAGCTGCATGATGATGCATTCATATCCCATGCCCATCATGGGTATTGCCATCCACGAGCAGGCACAAGAGTGCATCCAATTGATTGAGAAGTATTTGAGATTGACTGCAGATCAAGCCCATTCACTCTTCTTCCCTGCTAACAGCACCTGCCCAACTCACATTTTGGCATGACAGGCAAACCTTACTGCATCTTCCAGCCTTCTCCAACCACCTTCTGCCTCAGCCACCTTCTGCCTCAGCCATCAAGGCTGTGAGGTATGGGTTGCACAGGCATAAGCTGGGAGTTCTAAGTTACACACTGTAGCCTCTCTGGGGGCTGAAAAGGATGGCATGCTGGAGTGCACCCACCTCCTTCCAGTCTGGAAAGCCGTCCTGCCGTGACTGTCACAGGGAACTTGCACTGCCTTGTGCTCGAGTGTTTTTATAGAATGACATAAAAGGAGAAGTACTGAGGACTAATGGAAACAATACTCCTATTTCTGAGGGCACATGTGATAAAACGAGATCAATAAAAGAGCAAAATAGAGGACATTGGCGCATCTACCATGATGAAAAGCTGTGTTTTTCCCCAGTGAGCATATCTCCTATAACATCTACATTTCTATGGCCTTAGCACCAGTCCTCATGGGAAGGCTGTTGCAAAATAAGTGCATGTGTGTGCGAGGGGGTGAATTTAAAACAATGCTCTGAATCATCTCCTTGTAGAGATGCCTTTGTTTGTCACAAAAAAATGCGTATTGGTCACTCCTCATAACTCACCTCCAGAACGGCTCAATGTAGGCAGCATTCAGTAGAAAAATGAGTATGTCCAAGCTGGAAGTTAACACAGAGCAACCACTCTGGACTATCTTCCTAATGCAGCCGTGTTCTGAGATGAGAACAGCTTCTTGGAACTCCAAGTCTTGCATTGTGCACCCAAAGTGGAGGCTTTTATTTATTATGTGAATAGATTTGTCTCCTTTTCTACTCTCATTTAAAACACATTCAATCAAACAGGGGCCCTTTGAAAATCTGGATGCTCAGCGTAGTGGTGGCTTTTGATTTTAAGATCTGAGTCATGTCCCCATGGCCTGAATCCAGGCTATCAAAAAGACCCTAAGTGAATAAAACAGCCAGTGGTGGTTCCCCTGGTAAAATTGAATTGCCTGTGCTGAGAATAAAGCTTGCATGTCCGGTCAGTGGAGCTTTGTTGGGACATCTTCCAAAAATATGATGAAGACCATGCCAAATTTTTACTTTACCACTGAATAAGAAGCAATATTTCCCACCTGTGAGAAATGTTTCTATGTTTGAGATTGTGTCAGTCTAGAGTGAGCCAAAATTGCCTTTAAACAGAATTTTCTCGTCTCACAGCCCAGTGTGAGATCTCAGGAAAGGATCTTGCCTTTGCACTGTGAGCTTTGGGCCACCCACTGCTGCACATCCAGCCCTTTCCAGAGCTGCATCCTTAGGAGTGCTCTGGGACTGCAGACAGACCCAGTACGAGCATACAGAGGCACAGACAGGCTTTGTGCCAGACTCTAACATAGTGTCACAAACTGCTCAGCAGAATGTTAGAAATGAAGAAATAATAATAAGCGCGTGCACACACACACAAGTATATATTTGTCCTATTTTTGTTTCTTAACCTTCTGAATAGGTGGTAAAGGGTGAAACTCTCTAAATTATTCAACTTCTTTTTCCAGTTGGCAGTTTTCATTCAGAATCATGTCTAGGTAGACTTGTTCTATCTCTCTCTGGAGGGTTCCCCGATTCAACTGAAACTCCTGCAAAAATATGTCCCTCCTATTTCCTCTTCTTCATGTGAAGCTTATTATTTAGTCACTCTTAATGCAGTTTTGCATCCTTCTTCTTACTGGCTAGCTTTACTGCTGTTAATTTTCCTCTGTGTAGCTGTGCCTCTGTGGAGCTGCTGAATTATTTCTTTACCTAAACAATCTCTAAATATTCCCTCTTTTGGATCAGTGCACAGTTAGTAAGTGACTGACTCTGCAGCAGAGAAATGTTTTGGTTTCCACAGTAAAAGAAGTATTTCTTTCTATTATCACAATATTTTATGGCTTAAGAGGGCCATCTGAACTGCCTAACTTATACCATAATGCTTAAATTGCACATAGATAAGTAGAGGTGTTATCTTGTGCCACCTGCAATGCTAAAACTCATTTTTCCCCACTGATAAAAATAGATGTAAATATACGTTATACATATAAAAGTCACACCCACTTACTGGACATTGAAGCCCACAATAAAGATTTCCCATTTCAAATTGCACTTTGAGAACTATCAGTTAATTTTTAATAAATTTAAGAGCTTTTATCTTGTAGTGTCCTAGTTTCTTAATTAAATGTCATATGGTACCAGGTGAAATGCTTTGTGCAAGAAATCTAAATCTCCTGTGTCATTATTCTGCCCTTATTAATCAAATGTGTGGTCCAACAGCTGTTGAGCATCCTGTGTGCAATACTTCTTCTATTTTTCACCATGGCAAAGTACCCACCTTCAGGCTCGAAATAACTACAGGAGTCAGAGTTTAGAAGGCATTTTCCAGGTTTGCACACTAGAGCTATTTCTGTTCTGACTCTTTGTGCATGTTTAATCAATTTCGTGCAAGTATCCAACAAGGGGGGTTCATAGAGAATTCATTCAAGGTTTTCCAGTCACTTGGGAAACAGACCCAAGATGACTTTGCTATCAACATTTACAGGGATATGTCTATGTATTAGTTTGGAAAAAGCACAAGGTCATGACTCTTTCTTTTTTTTCCCCATGAAATATTGTATGGAATGATGACTTGGTGTAGAGGAATGCTTATGCTCCACAGCTAGGATGTGAGCTACTGATTTAATGAAGTGTTTTAATTAGTTCAGGTTCTGTGGACTTGACTGTGTATCTAGACCACATATTTAATCTCATCTAGCAAAGAAGTAATGACAGAATTCAGGTCTGACTTCACTGTCATATAAGTCTACCTTTGGTTCCAACTTGATTTTTAAGTGTTGACTCCCTTCTGAAATTGGCTACTTCTATGAGTTTCTCTCTGGGCTGTGGATATTTATAGTGCCTTTCCTTTTCTGGAATACTTGTGTCTTAAAGAGACTCAAAGCCACCCTAGTTTCCCAGGTGTGTATTCCCTCCCTTTTTCTTCCCCTTGTTCCCTATTCCCAACCCTTCTGTCAAGCGGATACCCTGGAAGCATGGGCTGTGGTCTCCACTGGAGGGAGCTGGAGAATGAGCTGGCTCCCACCCTGCAAGCAACATTGTCCTTCCCCTGGGGCTGAGCTGGTGGAACAGGCACATCACCCCACTGCTCAGTCTTCTTCTGGTTATTGCACTTGTGGGGAAGACAAAACCTGAAAAACAACTGACCAAAGAACATATGTAATTGGATCAAATATTAATAATAAGGATAGTAAATCTTCCCAGAATTTCTCTTGGCTGTATCTCCATTGCTTCTCTTCTCTCTGTATCTGTAGAGATTTGCTTCAACCTTTAACCTGTTTTTTGATGCCAAGTGAATCAGTCCCATCTCCTTTGGTTACTCCTCTGAAATGCCACGGTGTTGTGAGAGTCTGAGGACAGTCATTTGCCATAAGGTGAGACGAGAGCCATCACATAGGGCTGGGTTAAAAGGAATTCAGTCAATACCTGCTCTTGAGACAGTACCATTCTTACTTCTCGGGTTATAACATCTTTCAGCTGTAATGCAGAAGCTGCAATTTTAAGGTGTTTGTTGCAGCCAGTTTATCCAGCTACCCGTGGGTGATGCTTTTATACTCAAAGAGAAGTGGCTGTTGACTGTTATTTGTCAATGCAACTCTTGTCCACCATCACTGTGATATCTGAGGATGGCTACCACCCTGCATGAGCACTGAGAAATTTGAGCCTGTTTTAGTGAAGAATTTGCTTCCTGCTCTGTATTCTCCTGCAGGTGGAAAGCTGCAGATCCAGCTTTCTTGAAGAAAACATATAGGACCAAGCAGCAGTTTTGCATTATAAGGACCCATAATTTCTGCAAATGACTGGCCTCCTGAACTTGGTTTTACAGATCACTAAATGATGACACAAGTTAATGTGCAAGGACCCAGCTGAAAAACAAATGATATTGAGTATGGTGGTGGTGTACCCTTCTGTGAAGAAAAAGAAGGAAACTGCATCTGTTTACATATATGCACTCACAATTTGTAGAAACCCAGATGTTAAAACACTTGCATATCCCTGCATAAACAAATAGCAAATAAGGACAAGATTTCTGAATTCAGAATGCCTTTTTAGTGCATGTTCTCAAAAAATTTTTCTTTTCTGAGTATAAAGCGCAATTTCTTTTGAAAAACGAAAATCAACATGCACCACAAATGACAACTTGTTATGGATGTAAATATTAATTATACATTGAAATTCTGGAACTGTTTTTACTAGAAGCTTGTTAGCTTGTTAATTATCATAATTATCATACAAGGGGAAAGGGAAGAGAGAGAGAGACTGATTAGTGTTGGTAATTTGCCTCATCCTTTCTGTTCTGTTGCGTTTTTTTTTTTCATTTTGGGAAAATTAATTCTGTGAAATTATCACTAGGGTGCTGTGTGCTCCAGGACATGTCTGTATGATGCGGCATTGTTCTGCCAGAATGCAGACTTAATTCATGCTTGGCACCTTTCCTGTCCCTCTCCTCCATGCAATGTTTGAGTCTGCCAGTCTTGGGCAATGCCATATCATGCACTGTTCTTCCCTTAAAATAAAACTGAAATAAAAATAGAGGCATACACACAGTGCTCCTGAAACCTCAGACAAATATGGGCTGACAGAGGAATAAAGGAAAATGGTATTGTTTTAATTGCAGTAGAATAGAGGAAAATTACTCCTAGGAGGCACAGAACTCTTAGTGGATACCACTGGGAATCATAACCATCATCAATGTTTTGGAGTGCTCTTGGGGCAAGATTCTTCCTCTTGCTGACCTTAATGGACTCTTGTTTTTTCTTTTTGCACCTATATGGGTGGGACAGCTCTGAGTACTGAGAGAGGAGAGAAAAAAACCCAAACACGTATAATGTTTGCTCATGGAAGAGTTTTATTTAACTCTGAGGTAGGAAAAAAAGAAAGTAGGTTTAAGTATATATGTTTCATCATGGCAAAAATTTACCTTTCAGGTTGTTTAAGGATCCATATGGTCTCCTGGGTTGCTCAGGATATTCAGGAATGATCTGGAAAAAGGTAGTTGTGCACTCACTAAATCTGCAAAGAATACCAAATTAGTCAAATTCTGAAAAGGCTGTGAGAAGCGTCAGAGGCGCCTTATCGAACTAGATGAATGGGTGACATGGTGTCATAAAAGGTTCAGCTGTGTTCAGACAAAGTGTTGCACACTGAAGGGGAGAAAAAATGGATGTGCTCAAATGCCTTACAGAACTCTCAATTACCTGCTGTGACTTGGGAAAGGCAGCTGAGTGTCACAGTGGGCATCCCAGTGATCATTTGGATGCTGACCACAGCTCTAATTTAATGGTCAGGCAAGATGTTAGGCTGCAAAAGGAATAGGATGGAGAATATGTTTCAAATACAAGCAATTAATAATGTAAGTTGATGATGCATTGGCATTTGGAATAACATAGTTAGGACTGTACACCCAATACTCCCAAGTTTCACAAGAAACCTGTACCAAAACAAGACAGATTTCAGAGAAAGGTGACAGGAATGGAAAAGGATGTGTGAAATTTCCCACTTGAGAAAAGACTGAAAAGACTGGACGGTTTACCTTTTTAAAAAAGATGAAAAAGTGGTGATACTGTATAAATATCAAAAAGGTGATATATAGCTAGCAAAGAGATACCCTATTTGACCTGTGTTACAGTTCAGGAGTGAGAGAGGAGAGAGTGGATTGAAAAAATAGTAATTTCAGGGCTGATGAAGAACAGAAACACTTATCACTGGCATCAGTACCACCAGACATCAGTTGCTAAACCTGTACCAGTAAGTGGTTTGTCATGATAGGACTGGGTTTGTAGAGTGAATGGCTGGCGCTGGGAACCCACCACCCATGCCTTGAGGGCTTTTACGTGGGAATAAACTTGCCCTGATCCCACAGACCAAACATTCAGTGGCAGCAGCTCATCAGTTGTGCTCCTTGTGTCCCTACTGTAGTTTATTTTCATCCACTGGAAAGGCACTAGATAGAAATGATCCAAAGTGTGGTATATGGGCATCACAGGGAGAAACAATTCAAAAGCACATCTCAGATTCAAACTCAAATGTTAATGCAGCTGTATCTTCTGAGGCTCAAAGTAAGGCCTATACTATAAAAAAATATCAGAATTATACTAAAAACTTGGAAACTGATAGCCATTTATTTTATTTTATTTTTATGCTTTAATTTTTCTTTTCATTAAGTGACAGTGAGAATGCAACATTTTGGGTTAAGGATGAATGAAAACACCTATGGCAGAAGTCTCTGTTGTCTCTTCATAGGCAATTATGGCATGAAATTAAATATTCAAGTGTGTTTAATACAAAATATTATAAACTTGTGCATGCTTAACATGCATTTCTTTAGATAAATGTCTAGGGTGGGTTTTGTGCTGCTTTTTCTTTATCATCTATATCTTTATCTATACTATCCACAGTGCACACTCTGGAGTAGCTTTTGAAGTGAAAGCATCATACATTACACAAATCCAATAGATTAATATTTAAAAACAAAATTTAAAAATTATTTTCCATTTTCAGGTTGTCAGAGATATTCACATTTTTCAGAGAACAAGTAGAGCCAGGCTGGAGAGACTTTAAAGAACAAGCGGCAGGGTGAGGTGTAGGACAGTGGAGGAGGCAATATGAGCACAGGGGGTTTGAGATGACTGCTGCCACTTGATGCAGTCCATCAAGACACACACATAAGGATTGCTCATGTGTGGTGGGTTGACCCTGGCTGGGTGCCAGGTGCCCACCAAAACCACTCTATCACTTCTGCCTACTAGGCTGGGCAGGGGAGAGAAAATATAACGAAAGGCTCATGGGTTGAGATAAAGGACAGGGAGCGATCACTCACCAATTACTGTCATGGGCAAAACAGACTCGACTTGGGGAAATGAGAAATAAAACGAAATCTTAAAAGCTCTCCCCTCACACCCCTTCCTTCATCCCAGGCTCAACTTCACTTCTAATTTTTCTCTACCTCCTCCACCCCAGTGGCACAGGGGGATGGGGAATAGGAGCTGCAGTCAATTCACCGTACATTGCTGCTGCTGCTGCACCTTCCTCCTCAGGGGGAGGACTCGTCACATTCTTCCCCTGCCCCTATGTGGGCTCTTCTCTCTTTGGGGCCACAGGTCCTGCCAGGAGCCTACTCCAGCATGGGCTCCCCATGGGGTCACACCATCTTTCAAGCATCCACCTGCTCCACTGTGGAGTCCTCCAGGTGGATATCTGCTCCCCCATGGACCTCTAGGGGCAGCAGGGGGACAGCCTGCCTCACCATGGTCTTAACCAAAGGCTGAAGGGGAATCTCTAGTCGAGCAGCCAGAGCACCTCCTCCTCTCTTTTTGCACAGACTTGTGTCTGCAGAGCCATTTCTCTTATACCTTCTCATTCCTCTGTGCTCCAGCTGCAGTTGCTGTTGTGCAGTTTCCCCTCCCACCTCTTACCTGTGTTATCCCAGAGGTGCTAACATTGTTGCTGATGGGCTCAGCCTTGGCCAGCGATGGATTCATCTTGGAGCCAGCTGGCATTGGCAGCGTCGGACATAGGGGAAGCTTCTGGCAGCTTCTTATAGAAGTAGCCCCCTCCACCCCACCCCCTGCCCCAAACTTTGCTATACAAACCCAATACATCTTGCAAGTGTTGCTAAAGTGGGAGCAATGGCATGTACTGAATACCTGAAGCACAACAGGCATGCTGGTATTTGCACTGTGGGGTGCTCTCCAACACATTTGAAGACAGACATTGTGTTTTGAAGAGAAATGGTTGCATTTCAGTTAACCTCACAAGCTCAAGCAGTGACAGCTCTTCCAACCTTAAGCTTTTTGATCGAGTGGTAGGCATTGCTGTTATTAATGCATATGGAATCTGTTTCTTATTTAGGTTTTGCCTAAACAATACTCTGAAAATATGTACCAACTATCAGCTATCGACCAGTAAATGGGACCAGAAGAGACAAGAAGAGTTTCAGCTCTGATAGCCAAGCACAATATTTCAGATGACAAGAAGCCTCGTTGGATCTTTAGACCCATGTTAGGATGTATGGAAATGAAAGGTTTCCACTCTGAGGAGGGCCTGGAACCTCCTATGCTGGACTCAGCTGGGCAGTGCCACAGGGACCTGGGACAGAGGTGGGATGTGGCTGTGCCCAAGCCACTGGCAGTAGTGAACCCAACAGCATGCCAGCATTTGTATGGCAGTGGGAGAGGGCATTTTTCTTCATGCATCTGCCCTCACTGGGGCACTGAGCGTGGCTCTAGGGATGCATGATTCTGTTACCAGTATGACAGAAAGCAACCCAGCCCTGTTAGCTGTGAGGTCAGGGAGGGCACATGAAGACCACTGGACTGTTTGGTTCCCAGTGAGTCTCAGCAGTTCCCCTGCAGCCCCTTCCTGCAGCCGGCACATCCCTACAAAAGGTTTCAGGAAATTGCCCTGTGGAGACTGGTGTGTGACATCTGGAAGATGCACCTATCTCTGGAGGAGAGTAGCTCTGCCATAATTATTCAGGTCTGATAATTAACTAGGATGTAATTAGATATAATCACCCTGACAACAGTGTGCACCTTTTTCAACAGACAAGGAGGAGGCCTTGTTGTCCACCTGTGTCTGATCAAAAGGGATAATAGAGGAGCAAGCCATTAGTGTGCACGTGGTAAGGGAGCTGGGCCAGTGCTCCCATTGAAGGTCTGATAAGTGATACAGCCGGGCATTGGAGAAAATAATTAATTCATGATATTTTTTAAAACTGTCTTTGCCATCATGATCTCAGTTGTCAGTAGCCAACCTGTTTCAATAATACTGCATTGAAAAAAAAAAAAAAGAAAAAAAAAAGCAGAAAAAAAGGCCACGGCTGCTAAAAGAGAAGAGGAACATTTTCTACACTATCAGCAGGGTTCAGTGAAATTATTGTGTCCTTTTGTTGCAGCAAACAACAGCTGAAATGTTCTGTATCCATCTGCACATGGCATCTACCCAAAACCTGCTTACCACATATGTTCCAAGGCCCATGACAAGGGCTCTGTCCTCTGCTCTCCAGAATGACCAGGGTCATGCATGGAAATCTCCAATCCATGGAAGGAAGGCTTAAAAATGTGAGCTGGGAGTACCTGGTGCCTGCATGAGTCTTACTCTGAGGGGCAGTAAAGGTACCAGGGCAGCTGCACATAGAAAAGAGCAGCAGTGGGGCTATGGGGCCATGCCAGGGATGCCTCTGCACCCTGGGCAGCTTTAGATGAATTACCAAAAGCAGCTGCTTTCTGGAGGATCGCCACCAGCAGCCCTCTGCCCTCACCCACTGTCACAGCCATGCCACCCCACATCAAGGCAGAAACACGAGGCTTTCCCCCTTCCCGTGGAATGGTGTCCTATTAGGCTGTGCCAGAGGGCAAAATGGGCCACCTGCAGTTATGTGCAAGAGGATGTCCCACCACTGAAAAAGGATGTTTTACAGGGTTTCTCTTGGGAGATGCTGCTGTCAGCTTGCTCACTGAGGCTCATTCCACACATCCACAGGGACTTGGAGAGAAAACATTTCCCAGAAGGAGACAGGCACACATCTTTGCTGTACGGGACCACATGCATGCAAAAGAATTCTATCAGAGTGGAACCTTTCTTTTGCAGATCCGACAACCAAATGTCTCTGAAGTAAGATGAAATTCATGGTTGGTTCCGAGATCCAAAGACTGAAGTGAAGTCTGGTTTTACACATGGTAAACCCAACATTTCTGGCCTTCTAATTCAAATCTGCGCATAGCATGGGTTTTTCCCTTGGTAGTTTTGAATGATCTTTCAGGATGCCAAAATGTCCCCAGTTTGTACCTGAACTGCAACTCAAGGCTTTCTAAAGAACAAGGACTCTCCAAGATCTCCTAAAGCAGAAACTTTTTCATATGCTTTATATTAGAAATAATTAGAAATTGATACATTGGTGTAGAGAATGCTGTTAACTGGCTTTGTGGTAGGTTCAGTACTATGTGCACACACAAAAAAGCCATGCTGGAGCCAGAACCAGAGCACTGATAAAGTCAATTTTTGCGGTTTAAGAAGTGTAACCAGAAGTTAGTCTCTGTCTAAACCACACAGCCATTGCACTGTAATTTTTCTTCTGCTCTGAGGGTTGAGCACGTGGGTCTAGTCAGGCTCAGTGATGATACCTGCCCATGCTTGATTCACCCTGTACAGGACAAGTTCAGGATTACCACCAGCTTTTCCCAGCTGTGCAGAATGGCACAGAGACAAGCTGTCTACAGTCAGACATCTGCCTTTAAAACAACTAGCTCTAGGTATTCGGTTTTGCCCCGTCCTCCCCTTGACATAAATTTTATTTCTTTTTCTTATTTATTTATTTATTTATTTATTTATTTATTTTCCTGTTTCCTCTGCATTTTGCTGCTTTTTCTCCCAAGGCAGATGTGGGCAAATCACATTTTTATAAGCTCAAAGACAGGTGTGTATTTTTGTCGTTGAAATCTTGAAAACAATTGATGAGATTAGAAGCTAGTTTTTGTTACTTATAACCAAAGATCCCTTACTCCTCCTCAGATTCACCTGCCTCTTTCTGTGCTTCCACCATGCCTTTGCTGTCTGACTGTGGGACCCTGACATGTACCATTGTGAAAATACTGCAGACAAAGTACCCACTGGAGAGACTCCTCATCATATTAAGTAGAAATATCTCTCTGACACAATCAAAGTTTAGAATTTTGCTCTTTCTAGGTGTTTCCTAGCATTTACTACGTTTTGGCAATCAGTGCTGCATTCATGGAAAGCAGGTACTGGAGCGGCATTGATACCATTGATATCCAGATTCTTTAAAATACTATAAACAAGTCTTCTGGAAGTTTTTTTGAGTTTGTTTGGGTTTGGTTTGGTTTGGGTTTTTTTGTTTTTTATGTCAATACTTAAGAGTTTGGTTTAAGCCTTTCTAGCACTGCTGGGGAGGCAGCCACGCTTGATGGGAGCAAGGCTGCTGAGCCGAAGGGCAAAGCTGGGCTGTGCATACTGGCCACCCTGCAGCAGCCACTCTGCCCACCTAGGATCCCCCTGCTCCTTGTTCCCTCTTCCCACTCCCCTGCTGCTGCCCAGGCCCTTCCTGGCTCTTTGGAGCAGGGATTGTCTCTCTCAATCCTGACTCACACTGCCACAGCTCCAAATGGAACAACCCTGAGGGGGACTGTAGGAGCTGTTTTGACTCAAACATCAGTGTCTTTCCTTCCAGAAGCACCAAGTGGATCAGTCAAGCCTTGTTTGGTAGATCTTGTGCTCACCAGAGAGTTTCCAGCTATGGTGCTTCACCCAGGATCAGGTGCCCCACACCATTTTACATTTGTAAGGCATCCTTGTCCCCTCTGAAAATGTAGCCCAGCTATTGCTGCTTTGTGGCCCTTTGGTCAAAATGCTGGAGGGGAGAGTAATTTCCACTGCTACCTCAAACATGATAGAGATGCCTGATGAAGCAGGGAAAAAAACAGGGCTAATGGCAACCAGCCCAATTAGTGCAGCACCCTGGGCAGGGCATTTCATCTGGGCCCTCCTTACCACCTGCCGGGACGGGTGCAGATGTGTGAGCGGTGAGTGACAGGCAGAGGAGCTGGGACCTGACTACATTAAAAATCCTTCCCTGAGATTTTCCTGCTTCCTTTTTCTCTTTCTCCCCTTTCACCACGTGAAACACGCAGTGGGCTGTATATGCAAACACTGACAGATGGTGACACTCGGCTCCAGCTCAGGCAGATTAGAAAGGGAACTCAGTGTTCAAGGGACCAATTACCACTCTGTCCCCTCAGGGAAGAGCATATCAGATGTTTACTGGGGGTTAATAATAAATGAATTGAAAAAAAAATTGCTCTTCGAACACCATATTCTGTGTATTCATGTCAGCAGGTTGTAATTAGCTAATTAAATGCTTGGACTGACAGAACGGCCCCAGTGGGGGTTGCAACATTGCAGACCGCTCCTGAAATATGAGCAGGAAACATCTTGGAATATGTAGGCAGGAGGGCGGTTAACACCTCACATTTAACGGGACACTTCTTCCTGCAAAGGTTACTGGGAGAGCTGGGAGGAGGACTTGGACAAGTCCTGTGCCTGCAGAGCTTGCTGCCAAAAAGGCTGGGGACAGCACGTGAGTGGGGGGGGCACACAAGTAAGGAAGCAAGCAGCCATGGGCTCTCGGCAGCAAGCAGACATGGAGAAAAAAGGATGAAGCTTTTGAAATTAGTATACAATTCAAAATGAATATCAAGTAGCTGATTAGTCCTGGCTCCTCCTTAAAAGGGTAGAGAGCTCCACGGTGCTGGGAGAGCTACCAGGAGGCACAGTCTACTCTAAATATAATGTCCAACCATGTGTGATTATTTTGAGTCATCAAAACCAAACCTACACTTAAGGAACATGAAAGGCCCACCTTTAACCTCCCGAAGCAGAGGAAATGAGAAGGCACATTCAACCTCTTGGCTGCCATTCGGGTATTAGCTCATGCCTTACGCCCCTGCCATCAGTGCTGGCCTTTGGAGAGTGTTTTGTACCACTGGCATGTCACCACTGCTTGTTTGCTTTCCTGGCTCCTTAGTAGCAGTGAGGTTGGGTTTATGAACAGCAAGGCACCTGGCACACTATACAAATAGGGGAGCAAAATCCATGCCAAATTACAGCACAAATAATGCATCCGTCTGGAACATATCAAAGGAGGCATTTGCAGCACTGGCAGTGAAAATGATAGTGTGTCAGGATTTTTCAAGATATAGGTTTCTTTGGTCTCACTTTCTAGGCAGAGTGCTTTGGAGGTAAAAAAATGCTTACAAGGAAGCAGCCTGGAAGTTTGCAAGCCAGCCCCATAAAAGACCAAGCTCACCTTTTGCAGCGACCTTTTGATTGTGCAAAAATGACCCATAGCATTGTGCACTTGGACCTGCAACCTGCCAGCATGCTGTAGATATGCATCCTCCCCCTGGTCCTGACTGGGATAGAGTGACTTGATGCTACGGGAGTTTGTCCCTTCCCTCTCCTCCCCATCCCCCTCCTGCTCCCAGCGCAGCTTGGCTGAACAAGGAGAGCTACAAAAACTCTTGAAGTTTTGAACAGTGATGTCTTAGAGATGAAGGGCTGTGTAGGTGAAAAAAGTGAAAAACTTGCTGAAGATGCCTCCAAAACCATGAGATATCTACAGAACACGGAAAATCAAGGGAAACATATCACCTTGCACCTTTTAGTCATTACTGCATCAGAAGTTCAAGGTACACAAAGCAGCTCATTTGAAAAGATTTTTAAGATGTACATTAGACCATATATCAAGGCAGAAGAGCCAGCAGATCAGGGCTGCACATTTGGTGATGCTGCTGTATGCAGGACACAGGGAGGAGACCACGCTCTGCCAAATCCTGTGTGTATGAGGGGTCACCTGCTGTAGATAAGAGGTGTCATCTGCCTCCCAAAATCAGGAACGCTCTGATGAACTCAGGAGGTCTAACCAAACTTTTCTTTGTGGCAGCTGTGATGCTTTCCTCATGCCCTTGGTAGTGCTCTGTGCTCTGTGCTGTAAACATGCCCACCCAAAGAGCCTGAGAGAGGATGGCTGTGATGCATTGCTGCCAGACTGGGATGTATGTTTGCCCTATGAAAGCTTGTTGATCTTCCATTTCCTCCCTCCCCTAATGCTTATTATGATTGCAGAGTAAAATCACTGCTGTGCCATGCATGCTGACCTGAACTGCCCTTGCCCCATGCCACCCCACTCTTCCAGGGGACCATCCAAACTTGGGGGTCAGTCTGGAATAACCAGTATTCTTTATCTCCTGCCCCTGCATGTGAGGAAATAAGGCAGGTTGCTTTGCCCAAGATTAATTTTTTAAAGCTTTTCCTTTGATGAACCAGTTTCACAAAACTACAGTTGTTCAGGCTCTTTTAAGGGTTTTCTACCACCGATTTGTGGTGCAGATCACAGAAATAGCCTTTTTAATAGTATTTTGGCCATTTAGGACAAATTCAGGCCTCTTTTTCTATGCCAGTAACCTCGTGGGTGACAGAACGGGTGTAATTGAACTTGTTAAGGTGGAGGCAAAGTCTTGGCAAATTGAAGGCTGCGTATGGGGTGTCTCTTCCACACCCTTGTCCATGGTCAGTCTTCACAGCACACGGATGCTCAGGGGGAATGATGTCTGAGTAAGATGCTCCTTCACGAAAGTACCTGCCCTGATGCCTGTCCTGATTGCTCCAGAGGTGGGTTTGTAGTAGTCCTCCCAGGGTCCTGCTCCCATTACCCAAAACCTGGGGAAAAGCCTCTGTCCAAAGCCTCCTCTGAGCCTGCCCTGCCCTGGGTGTGCTCAGTACCTCTCCAGCTGTGCTGACTTGGCAGGATGCTCTGGTTCCTGGTGAAGCCAACAGACCTGAAATGTGACATCAGGGCAGCCAGGCACTCAGCTGGTGACTGCTTTGCAAAGGGCTCATGACTGTGCCTTTACAGAATAACAGATTGTCTTTTGGGTTTCAGTTCCCTGTGTAATCACAGTCACAACAACCATTTGCACTTTCCACTGTAGGAGTTTAGGTTGAATTTTTAAAAACCTCTGGGAGCTACACCATAAGGGCAAGAAACAGGCAGGGAGTAGACAACATCTGCAGGCTGGCTCCCAAGCACAGAGAACAGCCATGCTGCTGCCTGCCCCCTCCCCATCACCATTTGCCATGCTCAGCCCTGAGATACCATGCAATATGTTTTAGATATTTTAGTTCCTCAGTTCCTCCAGTTCCCCATGCTCTTTTTCTGAACAACAAGTAGCACCATTTTTACATACCTACAGATTCAGGACCTTAATTTTTCTTTGTGAAGTATTTCTGCACTCTCAGACTCTATGCTGCAAACACTTAGACTATACCAACTTTATACCCATTCCAGTGAAGCAATTGATGCTTAAAATTCATCACATTTACAAGAGCTTTCCCAGATCCTTATAGCTTGACCCAGGCCGTATAGCTTGACTCTTTGCAGAAATGATTTCTACAGGTATATGTTGGAATGGTTGGAATTACAGGCAGTAAAATATTTTCTGCATAAACATGCATCAGAGAACGTGCTGTATAGCACACCCACTGAGTTGCCTGTGAGAATGGAAGGAAAGCAGGCACAACTCTCCGTGTGGGAGGAAGGCCTGCTAAAACTGCCGTCTCCTTGTTACCAAGCTGTGGCTAGCTGGTGCAATCCTGCCCAACCATAATATTTCAGATCAGAGATATCCAACAACATCAGCTACACTTGTTATTGCCATATCAAGTAACCACATATATTTATTATTTATCAGCACATGCTTTATTGGCGTTCATTACAAGCTGCTAATGAGGTGTCTGTTTTAATAGTAGCTGTAGAGCTAATAAGCAGGAGGTGGAAGAAGCCCACCCTTTGACAATAGATATGATTTCTTCACTGGCTTTTGGGCAGCCACATATCCCATCCACAAATGACAAGTGCAAGACTGTAGGATCTGCCTCAAAACTCATCTGCGGTCACCTCGTTTTGGCAGGGTATGGGGAAACAGAAGGCTGTGCAGGGGCCAGTAGCTGAGGAGGAAGTGAAGGGGTGAAAGGTGTGTCCACAGATATGGCCAAGAGCAACCTGCCCCACATGGAGTGATTCTCACTTAGCAGCCCTCTAGCCTGCGTGGGGGCACCGTGTCCCCCCAGGAATACGTGTGGCACACTGCCCCGTCACTGACAGCCATGGGGCTGTGTGGGCTATGGCCAGCTGCCGGCAGCATGGCCCCCACACACAGATGGGACTCAGCTGTTTTGCATTTTGCAGAATGTTTTATGAGAAACATGTGTCTCCCCCATCACCACTGTCCCACACAGGCACAACCACATGGGGTATGGGACCCAGCTGCCTGATGAGGGGGTGCTGCTGGGAAGCCCCTCTCCCAGTGCTCGCCCTGGCTGGGTTGCCTGTGCATCAGGGGGGTGCCTTCAGGGCCCCAGTCATTGACAAGATGCTTATTCAAGCCTGCTAACTGTAGGCTTGAAGCAAATCAAGAGAAACTCTCAGCAAAATTTCAGGTGAACCTGAAATGTGCAAGTTGCGGGGGGTGAGCCCAAGCTGCATGTGCAGCCCTGCACATATCCGTGCCTCCTGCACAGCTCCTCTTCCTACCCATACACCCCCTGCAATGGGGCAAGGGATGTGGGGTATCCTCTGGGCCTCCCAGCTCCTGTCCCTCATCCCCACAGGGAAAAGGAGGGCATCCCAGCCATGTCTCCTTCATTGCCCTCCTGCCAGGCTTTCCTCCTCATGACAGGAGGAGATGGTGTTGCTGGCAAGGAGTGGTCTGCATGATGAGGTCATGCATGGTGCAGGCTCATGGGAGCTGGCAGCTGCTCTGCTGGGCTCTAGCCATCCCTCTCCCAGGGAGACAGAGCAAGGGATGCACGGCAGGCACCAAGAGTGGAGGCTCCCATTATTTTGGCCTTGGGCACTTTTGGAGCTTGGCGGTCTTGAGAGTCACCCAGTGTTTGGCCAGATCCCCAGTGGCTTTGCACATTCCTTTTCTTTCCATGAATGAATGGTCTAATCTGGCTGGAGGGCATTGCAAGACCCAATAGCCAGTTTGCTGCACCTGCTCATCAGGGATTGAAACACCTGCCGTGGCTGGGGCTTAGCATTTAAGTGCTGTTATTTGAAGACAAATCTTGTCTTTTGTCTCTGCTTGAGCCTTCTCCCAGCTTTCCCCTCCCCTTAAAAGGAAAGAAAAAAAAAGAGAAAAAAAAGAGGAAAACGGCTGTGCTGGGTGGTTTTTGGACAAAGCTTATTTTTCCTCTAATTTCCAAGAGAAGCCACCCTTGCTTTCCACGTTAGGTGCATTGCTGAGAAATGTTATTCACACAGACAAAGAGAATCATGAGTACTTTCATTTTGATGACAGCTGTTTAAAAGGTCTGTGCTGATGTTAAAATGTTGGAGCATTGGGTGGTTACAGTCTGAAGCACTGCTGTATCATCCTGGTACCAGCAATCAGTGCTATGCAATAAACTGATGCTTTTAATGAGAAGAGATATTCTTCTACACAGCTTCCTACCTGCATTTGACCTTTAAATTTTTTCTGGTTGCTTTCTTGTGACAACAAACAAATAATATTAAGTCAGTAGCTAATGTGAGATTTACTTAATGGGAAATTAGAAAGCAGTTGTATCGTTTCTGCCAATAAATTAGGAAATAAAGAAGTAGATTTTATCCAAGCAGTGTGATTCTTTTAATTGAATTTATGTATTTGGGTGACTAAGGCACTTGGTCTCTGTATGGAAGCCTGGGTTTTGGAAGATTTGTTAATGAAGAGGCTAGAAAGATATGAAATACACTAAATGGATTGGACAGGGACCAACTGATACATCTCCAAAGTTAATAGAAGGCAGAAAATATATTTCTTGTGGCTCTCAATAAATGTCTTGAACCAAGTTTTTTAACACTTTTATCAGTGATCTGGAAGTAAAATAAAAGCCATGTTATGTGCAAAGATTGTCAGAGAGCAAAGTTTGCAAGGGAGGTATTTAAGGAAGAGCAGGCTTCGGGGAAGGATGCTGGGCAGAGCTACAGTCTTGAGGGAAAAACGAGGAAGCATCTATCTCCATTTAACAGCAAGGGCTCCTGCCCTGGCCAGGCACCTACCCTGGGAAAGGAAATCAGCCCTCAGTCTGCCAGAACATGACAAATCTACAGCAAGAAATTGAAACTGGGCAGATGCAAGCCAAAGAGTGGGTTTGTAACAGAGGACGGCAAACCACTGAAATTACTTCATGATAGATTCTCTATCACTGGAGACTTTTAAATCACATAATTTTCTCATTCCCCCCCCCCCCCCCCCAAGAAAGAGATACTTTACTTGTTTTACTTCAACTTTCTGTGTTACAGGGAAGATCAGGCAGGGCGGTCACAGTGGTGTTGGCTTTATAACTTTATATTCATAAGTTTGATCAGAAAAAATGTTAACAGAAGAAAAACTCCTGAAAATCTTCAGCTTATTTCAGTTTCATTTATCATAAAAATAAATATTGGATACTTAAGAAATATGGAGGGAAGGCTAATTCATTCCTTTTACAAGTATTTCTGGAACAATTATAATAACATATTAAATAAATGAGGAGAAAAATTAGGCCCAAAATAAAAAGAGTCTCATTAATACAGTGATGGTTAACCTGCAAAGTTCTCTCCACTGAGGGCAAACCAATCAAATACACAGCTAATTTTTTGGAAATAGATCCTAATAAAAGAAAAGAAGAAGATCCTGTGTTCATCCACACAATAATCCAAAACTTGCCTTAGGGTACAGATCAATTGCTAGAAAGTCTAAAAGAAATTTCTCCCACAGGTAGCTTAGAAAGAGGAATTCATGTGTCTCCTTGAATTCCTTGAGAGGCAGGAGACGCTCACTTAACTGGGAGCTTAGCTTAAGTCTGCTTCATGAAATACACCGGGAGTTTTGTTAAGAATCTCAATCAGCTGAGTCTTCATACAGTTTTATGTAGTGGTACCCTTGATTTCTTTGTGATCCTGGTATTTTTGCAGCTAAAGGATGAGGGACTGCCCACTGGGAGCAAGGTTTGGTTTGGTACTTTCTGTTGTTGTCTTTGCCCGGAGCATCTAGTGGGAGGCCGCTGCTGGAGGTACAATGTCAGCTGTGATGTGATCTGGCACAGGTTTTATGGTTATGAATTCCCTTGGCTGCTGCCTCTCAGAGGCTATACTAGAAATAAACCAAAACATAAAACAAAATAAAGATCAGAGACAACTCTTCTTACATGTTCTTAGCAGTACAGAGAGAATATCTTAATTATTTTTTGCCCGTGAGATTAATCATACAGGACTATTGTCCTTTCCAATTGCCTGTGAATTTAAAATAGTGCTGTCTCTTAGAAAATAGTTCAAAGGAAAAGAAATTTCACTTTGCTCTACCTAAAGGTCCCTGAGTCTTTGTCCTCCACATGGCATCACTCCTTCCTTTCCAGCAACATGGCACTAGGATGGGTTGGGTTCTAGATACACACCACTCGCAAAACAGTTCATAGTGCCAAACAGACATTAACATGAAATTCCAGTGTTACTCAAGTATAAATTCGAGTTACAGTGTATTTATTACAGTGTGAGTCTCAGACTAAGTTGCTTCTCAGTTAACAGGTAAAAAACAGCAAGAAGAAATCTCAGTTACTTTGAAGCAGAGGATGCTACCCTGGTAACATACCACAGAAAGTTAACGGTTATTTACAGTGTGGTGGATGGAAGTAAAGCCACTGCAGGTGTGCTTCCTAGCGAAGTGATAATTATTCCCCTGTTTTGGGGAGTGAAAAAGGTTCTGTGCTGGGGAGGGCAATGCTGCAGCAAAAAGAAATATGTGCCTGTTTTCATCTGTTACATTATCTTCATGTAATCAGCAGAAGGTTATTGGCTCTAGTAATAAGGTAAGAGATCTGCATGCTGGAGGACACTATAGAGGGTAGCAATGTTTTAGGGAGAGCAGAGGCTATGGGACCAGATCTTGTAAGCTTGCTAAGGAATAGAAGTGAGTTATTCACAGGGATCTTGAAAAAAAATATGCGACGCTTAAAATTTGGTGATGCGCTGCATCAGCTCTCTTGTCAGGGATAGGTCTGAGCCCACCAAATTTACTGGTGTTTCTTCCCTGGAATGGAAAACTGCATAGGATAAAAGAAACACAGTGGAAAAGAGGTGGTGCTTAGAAAAAGGGAGAAGAGAGAATAGAAAGGGACATATTCCCCGAAACTTTCAAATAGTGTGTTCTTCACTTCACCAGTGAAGGTGAGCCCCTACAATATCCTCTGTTTAGCTCTTTAGATCTTGATATTTCTTCACTGGTTAGAAGAAAGGGCTATTGGCAATATGAGTTGAGTGTACTGTAATGCAATGCAGTCTATTACTATGGGTGCTCCAGAAGAGAGAATAGTATAAATACTATCCAGTATATAGCTTTTCTGTATTTTCAGTTGAAGTAATCCTCTTCCCTTCCATTCTTCCTTGCTAGAAGGCTCACTGGTGGACTGTGATGGCCTTTTTTCCTAGCTTAAGAGGCAATTCATAATTAGCTTTCCTCTACCATGCTCCCTCTCTGCCAAAACAAACTTGTCAATAAAATCCTGATGTTTAGATATAAAAAAGATGTAAATTTAATTAAATACAAAACTGGTTTGTGAGAATGGAATGTGTGGAGAAGCCACTAAAGAGCATCACACAGAGTGTAAAGAGCTGGAAGCAAATATTTGAAGAAAAGGAATAGCGTGGATATTATGCTTTCAAGCCACAAACATTGTAGCGGTGAAGCAAATTGTAAAGCAAGCAATTTCTGGATAGTTATAAAGAATAGCTGCTAGTTGCATCAAATTAAGCCCTGAGAAAAAACTTCATAAAACTTGAGAGCGCTGTGCTTGAGACATACATATAGAGAAGGAAATCTGGTGTGTGAGGTCCTGTGGGGCTCCGTGTGTGATGTGTGTTATGAAAAAGCTCAATTTTCAAGTCTTCGTTAGTTTCACTAAACAAACATGCATTCTTGTTAAACATTTCTCCTGAAATGACAACTATTGACAATACATCTTCCTGAAGCATATGACAGTTATCAAACAAATAGTTGACAGTTTGCAAAGTTTCCATTATTCTCTAGTTGCTGAAGAAGCTTGAGGATAGGACAGGATGCTTGGCATTGGGAGCGCCTTAGCTGTTAATGTTTTTGCACAAAATTTGTTAAGTGTAGAAACTGTGCTCAAATCTCTGCAGTGTTGATTCAATGGAAACATAAGTTTGGGGCCTGCTGTTAAACAGCAGTCTGGGATATATACAGTCTCTGGGAAAAACATGCACATCAGCAACAATTCAGTATCATAAAAGCTAACATTAGTAGTTAGTCACATTCACTTCAGATTGTTGGGCATTTCATGTACTTATTGTCTCATGGCGCTAAAGGCAGAAAATGCAGACTGGGGGAAAAAAGGATTGCTCATTTCTGTACAATCTTCAAATGTGCAAACAACAACAGGCTCTGTTTTGGTCTCTGTATGGAGGATGCTGCCATTGTGAAACACTCACATGGTCCAAGGGTAGCTTTGACATGGTGTTTCATTAACCTGAAATCAGCATAGCATGTACACAACAATGAGGAGAATAAAGTTGATTTTCTTAATTTGAGACAATCACATAAAATATCTGAAAAGTGAAGAAGCTTAAAATCCCCCTCAGAAATGCAAGAAATCATAAAGCAGTTAACAGAAAAAAATAGAGATGTTATTTGGAAAAAAACTAAGAAAACCCCAAAAAGCCCCATTAAACTCCCCCTCCAGAAAAACCCCCAAAACTAGCAGCCACTATTTTCATATGCAGGTGGAGCACCTTATAAAAACCGTGGTGAACAGTTAATCCTGTCACAGCACCAGAGGAGATGAGGAATGGCTGATCCTACTCATTAAAACAACATCCCTCTATTTAATGGGATATTCTCTTTGTAGCCCTTTTTAGTCTCCCTGCTTCCTGAGAAGGCAGACTCATTCCTGCCAATCTCTCCTTGTAGCCTTTTGTGGTGCCTCAACTCTATTTTTGGCCTGCATTTTTGTATCAGAGCTCAAAACCAAACTCACCACCCCAGCTGAGACCTCAGAAGAATTTGAAATAAATACTTTCAATGGTTATCATAGAACAAAAGTGTTGTCTGTTCGATGTTGTGTTTTTTCACTTTCTGGGAAAAAATTCTCAAAGGTGACATGGTGCTGCTTGCTCAGTTTGAGGTGTGCTGTAATTACCAGGTGTTTTCAGCAATGTACTGCTTACCCAGTCCATGCACTTGAACAGTTTTATTTCCTGTTTCAAACAGACAGCATGTCAAGACCATTGTGGGAGGAGCTGACATGGTTCTCATGAGCCAAAGCAGGCTGTCTCTCACCTCCTCTTCATTGCTGCATTTTGCATCCTGATTTACAATGACACCGTCAGCAATGACCCACTGTGGTTCTGGTTTTAGTGGGAAATCAGGACTGCCACACGGGAAGGGCTGTGTGGGCTGTGTGACTGGCCCGTGGCTGTGGCTTCCAGCTCTTGCTGACATTCAGCATGGCAGGAGCTATAAGATGTGGGAAGCCTCGGCTGCCCTGTAGCACTGGAGCAGGGTGGTAGACCCCTCCTCCTCCCTGACCCAAGCTCATGTCTGGGAGCCTGAAGGCTGTACGCGCAGCAGGTTGTGCTGGCCTCTTTATGCTTGGCTTTCTCCTCGTTAGGTTGCTGTGTGCTGTTTGCCCCCATTCTGAGCCTGTGACAAGGTAAAGCTGGCATCACTGGTCTGTTTTCACGCTGGTAACTGCATCTATATGTGCAGAGAAGCCACTTTTCTCACTTATTCTGAAACGCAGACGTGACACAATGCGGTAAAAGGCAGATATAACCACAACAGAGATTTTTTTCTTGTGGTCCAGAGATTAAACCACAGCTGCCAGTGGTTTTGCTGCAAATACTGCAATTGCCAGGTGGGAGATTATGCCATGATGTTGGACTTGCATGTCTGTCTCCTCACTCAAGCTTTCTAGGAACATATTGCCAAGATCCCACTCTCCCCTTAGTCCTGGGCGCCGTTGTGTCACATCTGTGATTACTGCAGAAGTTTCAGTGCCAGCCCTGTCCCACCCACTCACTCCTGAGGCAGCAGTGGCTCAGAGTTTCAGGGCTAGGAGAAAGCATCGGCTGCAATTTCAGCCTGCTCAGGAAACTCAGAGGCAGCTCGTCAAGTGCACCAACAGACACAGCTGGCTGGTGCTGAGGACCCAACCACTATACACAGAATCATAGAATTATAGACTGGCTTGGGTTGAAATGGACCTTGAAAATCACGTAGTTCCAAATCCCCTGCCATGGACAGCAACATCTTCCAGAGACCAGGTTGCTCAAAGCCCCATCCAACCTGGTGTTCAACACTTCCAGGGACGGGGCATCCACAACTTCTCTGGGTAACCTGTGCTAGTGTCTCACCACCCTCATAGTAAAGAATTTATTCCTAATAATCTAATCTAAACCTGTTTTCTTTCAGTTTAAAGCCATTACCACTTGTTCTGTCACTGCATGCCCTTGTAAAAATTACCTCTCCAGCCTTCTTGTAGACCCCCTTCAGGCACTGGAAGGCTGCTATAAGGTCTCCCAGGAGCCTTATCTGAGGCTGAAAAATCTCAGGTCTCTCGACCTGTCTTCATAGAAGCCTCTGGACTCACTCTAGCAGTTCCATGTTCTTCCTATGTTGGAGGACCCAGACCTAGACTCAGTACTCAAGGTGAGGTCTCACAAGAATGGAGTAGAAGGGAGAATCACCTCCCTCAACCTACTGGTCACATCTCTTGATGCAGCCCAGGATGCAGTTGGCTCTCTGGGTGCATATTTAAGTTTCTCTTGATCCTAGCCCTGATCCAATCCCATGGACTGAATGTCCACTTACGGCCAGAGCAAATTAGGTTGGGCTCTTGCGGCATGTGTTTTGGCTTATTTTTGCACAGAATAATTCCAATTTGGGATCTCTGGGACTGTTCTCTGGTGAAGCACAGTAAATGAGGAATACCACAAAATTCACTTCAGAATTGCACTACAGAATGGAAACACAAATGTGAACACACCTTAAATTTGCTCTCTTATATATTTGCTTTGTCAAGGAGAAGTTGAGGCTCAGATGGACAGCTGGGAAACCTGACTCATTACAGTTATCCTGCAAAGGTGTTAGGAGTGGGCTTCAACACCACCCCTTAGCATAGGCTCCTTAAGAAATATTAGTAGTGGCCAGACACACAGCAGGTGGTGTAGAGTACAGGGATTTTGGAGAAGGTCAGTAGAAAAACAAGTATCCCATCTGTGGCAGAAGAGAGACATTGATGAAATGCCAATTTCATGGATGTTGCTACTTTCAGTGAGGAAGTAATTACAGGTAAAATCACATGTCCTAAAAAGTTTGCAATTTTCAGAACTGCTAATATTTTCCTAGAAAATGAATCTTAAAATAGAAAATGTTTCTTAGAGTGTCATCATCAACCACCAGTTTTGGGTTCAACCAACCACCAGTTTTGGATTCACCACTGCCCTCCAGAGACTGGTCAGAAGCACATAATACAAACATTTTATGTGCTTGTCTTCAGCAGTCAGGATTAATGTGGACCCTGAAAACCTATCAGTAATGAGAAGTTTCTAACTCAGTTTCTCGGGAAATGTCAATGGCCAGTCTAAGATGTGGTGTTTATCCTCTCACAGATTGACTTGCACCCAAACAGCTAAGCAAACACTGCCTTTAAGTGGCAAAGCATTTGCAGTTACAATCAAATTATTTTAAAAGAGAGAGCATTTCACTGGCTATCAAAGTAAAACAGAATAGATTTTTTTTTTATGTCATTCATTACCAAAGGTGCTACTGCTGATTTTACTGCAAAAGAAACAGAGAAAACTTTCTTTGCTTTCTGCACAACCATACATTAAATTATGTTTCTTATTTGAAAGACTGTTTTCCATCAGTTTTAGACAAGCTACCTTCTCCATTCCTCTATTTCTTCTTCATTCCTGCCTAAATCACCGCAAGACATATTACTCAGCTCGAAGGGAGCCAGTTGAGTGTCGTACCAGCCCAGAGCCCCCACAGAAGGAACTGGTAGCAAAGGCCTGAGGGTATCCAGGGCAGGATGCGAAAAGCACAGCCAGCCTTTTTGTTTGCCTGTTGCTGAGCTGGTACCCAAACCCCTCCCTGGCATCAGTGTCCCTAAGCCAATCCTGCAGTCCTGAGCAGCTAGGACATGCTGATGCCTGTCAACTGAGGGTCTTCAACATATGAAGATTTTTTGTCACCAAGCTGCCATCAATTAGCATAAATGGAAGAAAATGAGACCTCTTCCTGATATTCTCTCAGGAAAGCACAGTAGATGAATGTGTCAGGTAGCATGAAGGGGTGCTTCTATACTCTCATGCCATCTATGCACAAATTTACCCTGGAAATCTTGTCCTCAGGTCTCCACACCTGCTAGTGCAGATCTGCTGCGTATCAGGTGTGCAATCACCAAAATTTTTGGCCTGCTGTTGTGGGGGCTGTTGCCCCTCATCCTGTCTGGGTGTCACTGATTCCACCACCTGAGAAACCACAAAGCCTAAGTACAGAGAAGGGTGGTGCTGTGGCAAGGGCTGAACCGAGAGAGAGCAAAAAGGCCACCTCTACCCCCAGGAAACAGAAACTCTAACTAAAGTAGCAGCATACAGGGACAGACAGACAGGAGCAAAGGTGGGCCAGGTCCTCTGCTCTGTCTCCTCCTCCTCTACCTCCACCTAAAAACTTGTTAAACAATGTTCCAGTGAGAGATCAGGCACCAGGGAAGGAATAGCTCCTCAAGATCTCCAGCACCTCTCTGCAGGGCAACTTTTAAAAAGAAATGGTTTAATGCTAAAAAGCAAACAAAGAAGCCAAAAATATGTCTCGTTTTCAGTATTTCATGATTGAAATCTTAAACAGTATAAGCATGAGATTTGCCAAACACAGGTCTCAGCTTGAGTAGTTTTTTTCCTGTTATGCAAAGTAAAATTTATGGAATCTGGTAATCTTGCATTAAGAGCTAATTTAAAAAACTGTATTTAAAAATTAGTTCCAAATCCTTTCATGCTATTTAAACTTATAAATAAAGATAGTGCTGTTTTAAACAGAAAATTGAGTAAAGCATCAGCAGGAGATTTAGTCTGATTGCTGTGCATGTTTAAAAGAAAAACACACTTAGGCACTGTGACATTCAGTTTTTAAGAAATCCAGTTTAATTATATTTTCCCTAATTAAGGATTTCATTATAGGGGATCACATGATTTAATTATATCAATACCCCAAAGACCTGATTGTGAACATAAAATGTGGATTAAAGGGATGCCTCATCACTTAATTACCTGCTAGATTGGAACAGATCCATGTTGTAGGTCAAAAGGGACATAAAATGCAGGCTTCTGCCTCCCTCTTTGTTGTGTGTGATGGGCTCTGTGCATGGGGAGAGAGAGAGGGGGGAGCACTCTTGTATCCATAATGGGAGTGATAATTATCTGTGAGCAGTTTTCTAAGCATATATTGAGATAGATAGATAGATAGACAGATAGATAGATAGATAGATAGATTTAAAATTATTAATTTTTTAAAATTTTTGGTAAGGTGAGCTGTATATTTCAGCTTACAGTCCAGTGGACATCTGTATATTTCTTCTCGATATATAAAGTCTTGTCTTTCAGAAGGAAAATGTCAAGTAGTGGGAAATCTCAGGCTGGGGTTTTACATCCTCCGGAAGGGAGCAGATGGATACCCAGTGCTGTAGCAGGAACTGGATCTGTCTTCCTCCTTGTCTGTTCTGCATGAGACCTCTGGACTGGTTGCACTTCTGGAGATTCCCTGCCACTGAGTAGCTGGGGCTGTTCTGGGGGAAGGACAGAATGAAATCTTTTGGGATATCAATATAAAGCTGAGTGATAAATTCTAACCTGCCCAAACCTTGCTTACCAAACAACTCTCTTTCCTACCCTTTAACCAGCTCCAGCTAGCACTCCCAGGAAGAGGCTTGTGGAGGTCTCTTTGGCAGGGAGCATTGAGCACATGGAGGGGGAAACCCTGCAGCAGTCGCCATGGTCTAGTTTTTTTTCCGTCGTTTGAAATGCCTTCCCACCTCCCACAATTCTTACAAGCTCCTACCTAGTAAAAGCTAGAAATCTGGCCATTGTACCCAATGGTCCCATAGTACAGAAAAGATTCCATCAGGGAGAAAATATCCCATGGGGGCTAAGTGCAATTTGTCAGGGCCCATGGCAACATTGCACACTCAGGGCTGAGCCTGTTGGAAAACCCCTGCAACGTAGCTCCCCACAGCTTTCTGAGGGGGCTGAAGGGCTACAGGATATCTACATAACGTTAGGATTTTTTTCTTACTACATGCCATGAAAAGGAAATTTCCCTGCAGCACTGCCTGAGCAGCTATCCTGCTTTTTCTCAGTGACCTCAGGGCCAGCAGGCTCTGGCAGGTACAAATGGAGCAGCAGGTCCATGGTTACTTTGCTGCTTCTAACACTGCACTGTCCCAAGAGCCAGTTTGCCTGTACCCAACCCCTGCTCTGATGTGGAGAATGACTTTTGAAAGAAATATTTCACAGCCACCAGGAAGGCTGGTCAGGACTGGGTGCTCCTTTTCCTAGGGAAGATACCCTCAGGCCCATGGGAGCAGGTGATCTGTTAAGCAAGAGGACAGCCTTTGAATTATCCTTTTGCTCTCTGGGTACATCCTGAATTCTCAGTCATCCTCCTGCAAATGCTGCTGCTTTGGTGGTGTTGCTTCCTGGCAGAAGCTAAGAAACCAAGTCCTGTGCCCAGTTTGGGTAACAAGGCTAGCTTAAACAAGGTCTCTTGGCTGCTCTTGAAACTACTGCTAAAAGCTGATGCTGATATGTCCCAGGTCCTTTCTATGGCTCTCCTAAAGGCACCAGGGAGGACACAGAACTGGTTGGTCCAGCAGTTTAGGGATATTCCAAACCAAACCAGTCTGGAACCTCATCATGGGAACAAGCAAGGTCTGCACCCCATAGCCGAGGCCAGCACATAGCTGTGGATACTGCCGCCCTGTCCCTCCCCTGCTGGGCACAGCCACCCTGCCCTACCTGCCCCATGGGCACAGACACCTCTTCATCCCTCCCCCTGGGCATGGCCACCCCAACCTGCCTGCCTCGGGGCAGATCCTGGAGGAGGCTTTGTGCACACACTGGGGCAATGTGCTTGGGTGGTGTGAAGCAAGGGAGCATACTCAATTGTTAAATTATCATCTGCAAGTGCTGTGGGATGAAGAGCCGTTTCTTTTACTTTGATTTGATCTTATTTTCCTAAGCAGGGAAATGCCCCAGTGGCAGTATCACTGCAGATGGCATCACAAAGCCCTGGCTGGCACCAACTGAGTTGGCACAGTCAGATTATCATGTTCAAGTTTGTGTCTGTCTTTTCTTTTTTCCCTGCTTTGCTGTGCTAATAGCATTTCTATTACCATGTAAGCCTCAGTCAGCTCCTTCAAAAGGACAGAGACCAACATAAAAAGTAAATTTCATTATCACTGGCAAAAAGGAAGGGTCACAGAAAAAGCTAAATGATGCTAGTCTATCTTTATAATTCTTTCTTTTTTTCTCCCTCTCTCTCTCTCTCTCTCTCTCTCTCTCCCATCTGGGCTTAAAGGGAGACTGGAATTGAAGTTGCAGGGTCTCCAGGGCAGTATTGCAGAGCAGTGCTGCTTAATGGGGCAGCTGGTGGAGAGAGCTGAGCACATGTTTCCTTTGCAGTTTTCATCTTCATACTTCACAGGACCCAGGGACTGATTGATGGAATTCTTTTTTTTTTTTTTTAAACATAGCTTTCTTGAGGCCTAGAGGCTGCCACACTGAACATATGTCCACATATTCCCTTGGGCAGTATTTAAATGTGTGCATCCATGTGACTGTATTTGTTTAGTGTGTGCTCCCACTGATCTAATGGGACCTTTCCCATGACCCATTGGTTCCCTAAGTTTGCCACTTGCTGCTGTCAGGCGAGAGAGGCTTTAACTTGGATGGCTGTAGATGTAAATGAATGGGACTTTTTTCCACTTTTAGTCCTTTTGACTGAACCGTCTTTCTGATGGATCATCCAATGTAGTTTAGTTGAGAACCCTTCTTCATGCTGCTGAAAAAAGCTAAACCTAAACAGACCCCATCTGTTACAATCCCATGTCTGTTTATGTGAATGCAAAATTTGTTGGGCTGCTTTCTGCTTGTGTTAATAAGCCACCCTCTGAGAACAAAATCCACTCCTGGAAAATGCCCAGTAAGATGTGCACTGCTTCCTACACTGGATACCTCTAACGCTAAAATTTCCTTTTCCTTCGGGAACAAGAAAAGCAGTGGTTGCACATGGCACTCACTTCAGTTCAAAGAGGCACCATGCAATTCTGCATGGTATTTAATGTTTCCCAGATAGGTAGCTCAGTGACACCCAAATTAGAATGATATTATCTCTAAGATAGTTTTCCAGCATACACAACCTGCTTAAATAATACCAATACTGCTCAGAGGAGGGGACTAGAAGCAGATTATTTACATTTCCAACAGTTGCAGCTTTGTGTGAATGCCTGATCATATCCTACCTTTACTTTGTCTTTCGTTTTCAGCTAAAAGCTTGAAGAATCTCACAGAATGACACAGGTAAAGGAGGAGTTCAAATGAGTTCAGAAACTGTGGCTGACTAACAAAGTGAAAAACTATGTAAATATTCCACAACCAGTATTTGCACATATTTAAGGCTGTGCTAGGTAATACTACAATGTATGCAAAATTTATAGAGAATGTTAATAAAAACCAGATTAATTGTATTGTCTGCTAGAATTCTTGTTGAAGAGCGGAGCTTTCCTGTCCAGCACTGTCCCTTCTCTAGAGAGCTTAAGTGAAACATCGGAGGGCTGAGCTGAGAGGAGCTGCCCTCCCCTCCCTGCCAAGCTGCACATGGAATGCCCCTCCTCTAGTCTTCTGGCAAATACCCATAGAGTTACACCACGCCAAATCCTGCTCAAGGTGAGGCTAAGAGCAAACCCTCCATCTCTGTGCCATAGGCATGGGCACGGGCTGGGCTATTTTTTCCAGCACTCTCCACATGAGTCGGACTGGGAGCCAAGAAGAGCATACAGGAATTCATGCTGGACCTCCAAATGTGAGTTGTGGAAGTTGGGGATAAAATCAGCTGAAGAACAGGAGTAAATACACAAATTCATCGTGTTTGTTAAACATTGTAATTTCTACTAAGTAAAGAAAAGTTTTATCAGCTATATCAGTGGGAAATGTCAGGACTGAGAAACAACACCAGAGAACTCTTAGTCACCCTAAGACTAAACTGACTTTCCTTAGAAAAATTATTTGTTAAACAAGAGTGCAGCTATATTCCTACACATGGATCTGGTTTCCCAGCGCTGCCTTATGTCCCTTCCCTTCTTCAGATCTCAGATCATATCTTTCCATGGGACTTGGTACATGGCTGCCTGGCCTGAAAACCTTATGAAAAAGTAGCTGCAGCCTGTTAAAATGGATCTAGTTCTGTACTTCTTACTGGATCATACTAAGAGGCAGAGTAGAACATTTGCAGAGGGTCATTAGAATTAATGGAAACCCTGAAGTGTCCTGGACTTTTGCTGTGTATTTGTTACTTGTCCTCTTTGACTTTGTTTCACTTTACTACCACTCTTCAGCATCATGCGATGATTTGTCTTAATGTCCTTTCTGCTGTCCTCTCTCATCCTCATCCTCACAGGCTGCACACTCTTCCCCACTCTCTTTCTAGTCTCCCCCTTTTGCTTTCTCCCCTGTTAGCATTTCAACTAATTTAGCATCTACTACCGGGGAAGGGCTGACAGTGCAATGCCTCACACCAGTTCCTTCCTGAGGACTACTGCTGTATTTCCTGCTGGGATGTCCATTTTTGCATTCCCCCAGCGCTGCTGAGTCACAACAGTACTTACATTAGGGTTTGGGATTTGTTGGCTGCATCTATAGCACTAAATTGAACAACTCAGAGTATATGCTTTAGCATGTCTCCTGGCAAGGTGTTGACCCAGTCCAGCTGAGAGGGACAGACAGCTGCTGGGCACAGCCCTGGGTTTGGTGGGGGACACAGGCCACTCCCAGCCATCAGTTCAGATGCAACTGGCAGCTTTTGGCAATTCGAGAGTTTAGCTGGGTGGACTTTGATACACTGCATTAGCTGGCCTCAGGATCAGGGAATGGGTCCCATCACCATTTAGATCACTAATATAGTGCAGCTCTGATGATGCATTAAGTTTGTGCATTAACACTGTGCATTATTCAGGTCTGGGGCAATCCTCAAAAAGAGAAGCTATAACACACAGGTGCACATTTCATAGTGGTTTTCCTCAAAGCAGTCACTCACTTCTCACCAATGAAGTCATGTTGCCTCCTGCAGGAAGAGTTTAAAAAGCTTTGCCCAGCAAGCCACCACTTAGCAGATACTGAAAACAGACACTGTATCCAAAGTGCTTTTAACAGTTGGGATAATGAGCATGATTAAAACATTAGCATATCAATTTCTAATATACCTCTATATTTTTAATGTCACATTCTGATTTTTTTCTGTCTTTTTTAATGGCAAAAATTCAGAGGAAGCATAGTCACTGCCAAAAACATGAGTACCAATAGCCATCAGGTTACCTCAGGGGCTGACAAATGACAACATTTTATTACACATTTGGTAAGTCCTACTGTAGAGATGCTGTCATGTGATCTTGTGTTGGGTTATTAATCACTGGTATTTTTGTCACTCTCAAAAGGAAGTGTAAGGTGATGGATTAGCTCATTTACCCCTTCCAAGAAAATATTTATTTTCAAGTTGATTTTTAGCTTTACTTTCTTTTAATCTACTAAAGAGTGCATCTGCTAGAAAATACTTTGGAAATGGGTGGCTAGTTTAGCATCTTGATTTTGCTAAAATTTTTTTGTGGTTTTTTTTTTAATTATTTGTTTCTAGGATACTGGCCCCTGGAGTTTAGCAGGCACTGTTGTATGCACAGGGTACCTGTCACCACTCCTCTACATTGCTGTCTTCAAGGAGTCAAACATGGCTGGAGATGCTAGTAGTACGTTTACTTTGGAAATTGTTACTGAGAAAACTTTAAAGGCACATTACAAATACAGCTATCCCCATGAGGCAGGAAGAAAAGTTTGAGCATCTATATCCCAGCTGGATTTTTCAGACTATAACTCAGCCAAAGAAATAAAGCAGAGTCTCCTGCTAGTTGTAAAGTAAGATGAGCTGGTAACATGGAAAAGGAAACAGAGTAAAACTCCTCAGTGTGTGCTGTAGTGACTTTTTACAGTCAAAATGACATCATAAAATGAGTGAATTAATTACTGATTTCATTAACACTTTCACCCTTGTTGGTTAAATCTGAATGCTTAAAAAGTACCTAGTTGGCTACCTAAACTTTGATGTTTAAAAGTTGATTAGTTAGGTAAAACCTGTCTCCTATAAGCCCATGTTGGTTGTGTTAATGAGAGTAATGAAGTTTCAGCTCTTGCTTGCGTCTTATATGAACCACTCTGTTATCTTGCACCTGGTTACCCAATTTAGATTTTTAATGTGGAAGCAGCATGAAGGTCTATCCCAATACATCAGAGTATCACCTGTGCATCAAGATTATTTTATAAAAATCATAGCAAATGAAGTAGAGTCATCTTGGGCCACTCCTTTGATAATCCTTGAATCCATCTGTGCTTCCAGCTGCAAGACCCACTGCTGTATAGCTTTTTTAATCACCCTTGCAACAGAAATTCACGTCAGTACATTATCTGAGTTTTTTACCAAAATAATTCACTATTTAATAACAGAAGATGGTGAAAAGTGTTGCAATTACGGTTCTAAATTTGATGAGGGCCATTCTCAATTTGCTTGGATTATAAAAGAGAAAGTATGTTTTCAGCAGCTAGAGAAGCAGCTACCTTTTTTAATTTTAAATATTATTCACTTCCTCATCTTTGCACCAAATTATATCAGGTGCCTTTTAATTTGTAAAACAAATAGCACTGTTAAAATATGTACTGTCCATATGTACTGTCAGTGCAGCAGTGCTGCAGGATGCTGTGGGAGCCGATTTTGAGAGAAAGAATTGAGCCAGTTGTGGGGTCCCAGCACCCCAGACCCTGAGCCACCCACTGCTACTCACCAGGGCACTCCTCTTCTTACAGCCCCCATGACAGCCTTGTCTTTCACAGCATGCTCAAATATTTTTTCAGTGTGATGTGCCAATCATCTGTTTTCACTCATCTTTACTGATCCATTGAAAATGTGGTTCCATCCCATTTTCCTTGACTGTACATACATGCATTTCATTCAGACCCTTAAACTCATCCAGAACCAATAATTTTTTTCCTCTATTGATAACGTGAAATCTCTTCTGTGGAATTGAACACAATTGGGATGTGGAAGCACAAGGATCCATCAGTGCTGCTGGACTCTGTGTCAGCCTCTGATGGGGGGTTTCTGTAACTCTACCATATTTATTTCCTGGAATGATTTCTGTGCAATGATTGGCAGGACCAGAAATAACCCTTTTTTAGGTATTTGTTTTGATGTCAAGTGAAATTTACCTCTCCTCAAGTCCATTTCTTTCTGGTCCATTTCAGAAATTGGATGTCCTGGCAGCTGCTATGACCCCACCATCCACTGCCCACAGCCATCTCCCTCCTCTCTGCTGAACTTGCTAGTCATTTTGGTAGCCTCGATTTTACTTCTCAGCATTGTCATTGGTGTCTCTATTTAAACTGAGAAAGGATTCAGAAATGCTACCTGATCACTGTAGAGCATGATAAGACCAAACTGCCAAGTTCAAATCCCAGTTTCATCAGGAAGTGGCTTGCTAAGAGTTGTGAAGTACTTAGAACCTTAAAGTAAGCCATAGCAGAGCACAACAATTTAATTCAGATGCAACTGGTGCAATCTTCTTTTGGCTTTCTGTAAGGAAATGGTCATTTCTGAAGCAGAGAAAGCCTGTTTCCCCTTCAGTAGTCAATAATTTTACCGTGTTTTTGCAATGTGAAATATGAAGTATAGTGGGAGTGGTGAACATAATGAGGCAAAAAAAGTAACTCCTCTGTGCCTGAAGGTCTCAGCTGGAGTTCTGTGTCCAGGCTGGGGAACCACATTTCAAGAGGGATGTGGACCAACTGGAATCAGTCCAGGAATAGCAATAAGAGAGCTTAAAAACATAACCTACGAAGGAAGGCTGAAAGAACTGAGTTGTTTAGAATAAAGACAGGATTAAGAGGAGATGCAATAACACAAATGCAGTTATGTAAGTGGTTGCTGCAAAGAGGGAGGAAGTAAACTCTTCTCTATATCGGTTGTGGACTCTAAAGGAACAATGGGCTGCAGTGGAGAACTGCAGATGCATAAAACCTTGACTTTCTGGTGGAACTGTGGGCTGAATTTATGGGAGACTACATGATCAGTGGGTAAAGGAGGAAATCCACAGCTTGGATTGTCCCTCACCAGTACAGTCCACACCTGTAAAAGTAACATGTTTGACCTGGAGCAGAGAAGGAGCCCGAGGCTGGAAGGAATGATGACAATCAGGCCAGCTGTGGTGAGAAACAAAATGTTTGTTTGGACAATTTGCATCTGTTGCTTTTTTTAACCGGATAAGTGAGTACACTATGTAATATACACACACCAGCCTCACTTACCGACAGAGACTTAAAATATTTATACCACGGACAAACAATGCCAAGGAACTCCCCTACAAATGCAGTGATTTAATAAACACAGTACTGTAATGTAGCATTTATCTTTTTATATATAATCAGCTGTTGCTTTTACTTGGGTAGAAATAATCTCAAACTGAGCCAAGGTAAGATGGGAAGGTTGGAAGGTTCCCATTTCCCCAGTTCCAGACACACACACCTTTTCGGCTTTTGCGAGAACATACGCAATTTAAGACTGTGTGAACAACAAAGAGATTCCTGCTGCAACCCACGAAGGACTTTACATTTCATAGACCTCTTGAGGTCTTCCCTAGCAGACAGCTTCTCTCCTCTGCTTCCAGCAATCTGATGGAATAAATATCTTCCATAACACCACTGAATAAACATGTATGTACATATCTAGGCAAAAGACGTGCATTGCTTCCCAAGCAAAGGTCAGCAAGACATCTTGCTGAAAGCATAGGTTACCTCTACATGAAAATCTTTATTCTGGACAACATGTACCAGGCCCTCAGACAAACCCAACCCAGTTGCATTCACGGTTCACTGCCATGCTCTATACAACATTAAAAAAAAATAAGGTGTTACGCTGTGATTTTATCCACAGTTAGTTCCTAATCCTATGCTAAAATGATGTATCTTTTTTCTGTAGCAATAGTTCTGTGGTGTTCCACCTTCATGGAAAATAGGGAATTGCCTCGAAGAGCATTTAATCAAGAAACCACAGTTTGAAATTAAGCTTTGCTTCTGAAGAAAGAACTTCACAAATTGCTCCAAGGTCAGAGTAGGAGTTGGCCCATACTGCACAGACTTGTGAAAACACAATGCCAACAGGCCCTGAGAGTGGTAAGAACAGTGTTTGTGCAGTCTGAAGATGCAAATGGATGTAAACTTACAAATGCTACACATATGGAAAACTTTCTTCCTGGGCAACGCAATGCCAGAGCTATGGTCATTAACAGATATTGTTCCACGTGACTTTATCCCAGCTCACAGTCACCACAGTGATACCTCATTACCAGGTCCCCGTCACCACTATACCCACCCCAGCTGAGCCCTGTATTAGTATACTCAAATTAGACTGGCCTGCATGATCCTTAGCTCTTTACAAGACAGGGTTGGGTTTTTCTTTTTCCTTCTTATTGAACATTCATCCAGACAGCAACTTTTTCATGTCAAAGCAAGGATATAGTTGCCTAAATGGACATGACCGGGAAAGGCATCTGCTAAATAAGGCTGAATGCTTCACAAGCATAGGCGCCAGTGTAATCTCATCCCAAATTAACGTAATTGAAAGTAGAATAGCATCCTCTGAAGAGTAGTTTACTTGCTCTTACCTGATCTGTTGGGAAAGTACCTGGCTGTTGTGTCTCCTAGTTTTGGGACAATGAGATATCTGGAGTTAAGGAAGGGATATTTTGGACTGTACATGGGTTATCTGAATTTACAAACCACTCAGGAATAAGTGAGCTTCTTCAGGAGACCACTAACAAGTGCTGTCATGCTTCCCAGACAAAGGTCATAAGTGGTCTTTCCACCAGTCTCTGGTGAGTTCCCATAAGAGTGTCCATATGTCACCTGGGTCTGGAAGACACATAACCTTGAGGTATGAAATATGTCCTAAATAACACCTTTGGAGAAGTGTTGGGGTGGCTTATCTGGGCT
Organism: Manacus candei; assembly: GCF_025592945.1. NCBI lineage: Eukaryota > Metazoa > Chordata > Aves > Passeriformes > Pipridae > Manacus > Manacus candei. Next base: position 51,677 of record NW_026138129.1, on the reverse strand, counting down.
GTGCTGACAGTGTGGGACTAATGTGCTTTTCAGCGCACAGCACAGGAGTGGTCTCTCACATGTCAGGCAGGAGGGACTGTAGACCTAGGTTTCCTTCCAGACTAGATGAGGATATGCAGGGTTAAGGATGAGAGAATGCTGCACACAGTACCCTGAGAGGACTGCAGAGAAACCTGCACCCTCTGTAGACACAGGTCTCCTGCTGCTCAGGACACATTCACAATGCTCTTTGGTGAGGCTGCTCGCAGTAATGTGACTGTTATCAGGGAGCTTGAGGAAAACAGTAGTGTGTCAAAACTACAGCACCAAGCCTTCTACAAAGCCCAGGTGTTGTTCAGCAAAGGAGGAGGTACATGATGGCCTGTTGAAGGATATTTTCTTCTTTCCCAGTATCCTAGATACCTGCAAAAATCCCTCCTGACTCCTGGCTCTTGCTCAAAGAGACCTTGGAACATCCCATATTGCAACAGGGAAGCCAGCAAGGAATCCCTTTCTGTACTAGGTCTAAGCCCAGAGCTGGACACGTTACTCAAGGCAAAGCAAGGGCCACTGAACCAGAGGCAACTCATTCTGTCTCATCAGAGAGATGGCTGAGGACCACCTCCATAACCATCATCCTTGGTCACAGGCAGGACAGAGGGAGCCTGTAGGGCAACCCTTGGGCATGTCCTTGCTGGAACAGGGCATTTAACTCCCACTGGCAGCTATCAAGAAATATCTCATTCCTCAGTTGCCCTAACAGGCAATCGCCTGACAAGCACTGAGGTACTCATTCCATGCGGACAGACGTGTGGTGAGAAGAGGCACAGCCACCGCTTAATGCAGCAGTGACTCTGTAGAAGGGTTGACTTTGAGGCCAGGACACTGTATAGGTGCTCTCGGGTGCTGGGTTGTTCCTGAAGACTAATGAATTAATCATCTTCTCTTCTGCTTTGTGCCTACATGCATTAAAGCGATAGTGCTGCAGTGGGGTTGTAGCTCCTTAAACTCATGTTGTGATCACAGGTGTCAAAGATACTTAGAATGGAGAAGAGAGCACTATCAAGGAACTGCAGGATGGAAGGCAAGGATGTGGAGGCAGTCAGGAGTGCAGCAGGAGAAGTAACAGCTGTTGAAAAGCTTGGTGCCCCCAAGGCACATTCACACAGCGGCAGAGCACAGGCTGGCAATTACCTCCTGAAAAACCTTCATCTGCTGTTTGGTGTTTTTACTAGAAGTCCATTGTCATGTCTCAGCAAATCATGGGCTGTGCCTCATCAAGGCAAAAATGTGTTTCTTCCTCCTTTCTTATTTTGATGTATTTCACTTCCATATAATGTCCAGAGGGATCATTTAGCCTGTTCAAATGCCTTATTGAGGAAGGACCTCATTGTTCTTCCAGCCTTTGCACAGCATCGGAATGTGCCTCTTCCTGAGCACCCCTGCACATGGTCAGCCCATGATAAAGCTGAGGCTGCTTTTCTCTCATTGTTTCTTCTTGCCTTTGCCTTTCTCTTCCCAGCTTCATTTGTCCGAATACTAATTTGTGTTTATAACAAGAAACGGTTCCTACACCTCCCCTTTGTCGCTTAATTGAAGGGAAACTGAGCAACAGGTGGATCTCGGGAAATATCATTAGTCTCTTTCGATTGTTTTTGGCACTTCTTTGAAAGAAAAGTTCAGCTCAATGCAACTGGTTATTTGGTGTTTCCAGGCTAATTACTGTGGGACGCAAATGAGGAGCATATTCAAGAATGTCTGATTTAAAGAAGGTGAGCTGCTTATCCATCTTGGGATTATTTACAGGCTTAGAGTTGGACAAGTAGTTAAGGACTTTGATGAAGCTGTGTCTTATAACCAAATCCATAAAGGAAAATAAATCCCTTGAGTATTACATAGCACAGAAGTACCATTCGTGCACAGAGACACAGACAGCCACGAATCAGCATGTTCAAGTTTATGTAAGAGCTTGCTTTTAACCTAGTCTTTTGTCCACAGAGAATAGAAACAGTGTATAAGGACAAAAGTGTTGTTGTATGTTTGATTTTGAGAGGTGCTCGTCAATGGAGCCTGCAACTGGAAAAGAAAAGCTAATCAGGGAGACTCCTACCTCAGCTCCTAGGCTTGCAGATCTGAAAAGTCACAGACAAGGGGGAAGGATGCTAAAGGAAACAAGCATCATGATCCTTCAACGTGTGGTTTTATCCCAGCAATTCCCAGTAGGACAAAGGAGGCAAAAGCTCACAGTGTGCTCCTTCTATCACTTTGTAGACAAAGCTCCAATTTCTGCTATTTTTAAAACCAGAACCCTGGGGGAATATTTCACCATTGAAAATCAGCCAAATGCATTAATGAAGTGCTCCACCTGTTACAAGAATGCAGGCGAAGGTCTGGATGATGGCAGCTCTCACTTGATGGTCAGCAATAAGGACATTCCTTACATGTGATATATGGTGATTTTTGACCAGCTGAAAATCTTACCATCTGCTTTGTGTTTTGAGGCTTGAGCAACTACGCAAGTTGGAGGAAGAGAGGTGATAGCATCTTCTTTAATTTCAAGGGTAGGATGATAGGTACACAGAATCTAAGAATGAAAGTACTAACTTAAATTTTACTGGCTTAGTGATACTGAGCTCTCACCGTTGTCTGAAATGTAGCTGCTTCTTGTTTCTTTCTTCTGAGAAACTGGGAAGTTCAGGATAGGAATCTTCTGACATGCAATGTGTCATGGGTTGTTTGGAGTAGGAGTAATCAGAGGGTGTTGACAGCAGCAAGGCAAGAAGTGGTACAGCAAAACACACACACTCAAGTACAAAAGCCAAGAAAGCCAAGGACAGTGAAATCATGATTAAACAACCATTTCTTCACTTGACATGGGTACAGGGGTGCAAGTAGAAAAGTCCTGGCTTTTTAGCAATGATTTTATGGGTTTACAACTGTAAATACCCCCTTTTTTAAAGGATGTATTTAGGAAGCAAAACAGTTCCTTTTCGTGAATGATCTATTTTACAGGGCTTAAAAATATGTCAAGGTTTGCTGCAGTAAATCCTCCTTATGTTGTAACTGAGTAATGTAAGCAACTTGGGTTGCCTTTTAAACAATTCCCAGTGTGTGGCATGGCCAGTGCAGTTTGAAATGCCTCTGTCTATCTAAACAGAAACAGATGTTTGAGCAGCAGAGCTATGCAGAAGTCATTCTTCAAACAGTAGATTAAAACATCTGTCAGGACCATTGGATGGGACTAGACAGGCAGCAGCAGTATCAGCTGAGACTGCCAGTCACTTCTACCTTACCCTGGAGGTGGAAGAGAAAGGATGGGGGAATTCTGTCCGGGCTTTGCATGTGACATCCTCTTAATTTGCCGTGTTTGTCCAGCCATTCAGAAGATTACAGACCTTTCTGTGCAGAACACTCACAACCTCTCTCAGTATTGCCTCCTGTAACAGAGGCCTTCTAGGTTTTCACTTTTCCGGTTAATGCCTTTTTCTGCCATTGCTGGCAGTCTGTATGAAAGCTGTGAAGTGTCGGTGACATGCCAAGTTGCAGCATTTTATGGTTATTTCCGTCTGTCCTTCATGCTTCAGCATTTGACCAGTTTAGTGTCATTGCAAGCAAATTTTCCGGCCTTATTAGGTCAAATAGATTACAGCCAACTAATCTCCTGCAACTTGCCTGCAGGAGCTGTGCCACAGGCAGGGTATTTATTTCCAGCTGAGCAAGAGGCCAAACCAAACCGTTGGATTAACACCTCTTTTACACTCACCCCCACTCCAAAATCAGAGCCAAGAAACTAATACAGAGGCAAGAAATTGTTCCAATGTTTCTGGTGAATCAAGTCAAAGCTATGAATCCAAACTGCCCCTGAAGGATACCATTTTTCCAGTCTGGATCTGAAATCTTAGTCTTGAATCTAGCCTCTGTTTCCAGCCCAGATTTATTCTTACTTCTTGTTTTAGCATTCAGCAGAAAAAGAAGGGACAACCTTACCCTCCAGGCTGCTCATTTTGGGGTGGAGCTGCTATGTCTGCACTCTCAGGACCTTCCTCTTTCAAGCAAGCTGTGCATGCCCAAATCAAGTTTGGGGCCAGGTCTGCCACCCTGGCTCCTTGGGTGTTCCCCAGAAAGACCTTTGCCACCATGACATGCCAGTGTCCCCTGTGGAGCTCTTCATTCCCCACAGGCAAATTGCTCTCCCATCTCATTTGTCCCAGCACCCATTAATTGCAGGCTGTAGTGACAGCAGATTACCTCACGACAGCCTGGCAGATGTGCTCTTGCTGAATAAATAAATTCATTTATACGGCTGTAATGACTGTTGCTTCTGTGCTCTCATCATGAAAACTCCAGCCTATCTACAGCAGTTTATAAACAAAGCTGCTTTGCCTTTATGGAAAAGCAATTTGTGGCTGAGGAGCCTCAGCAGTGACTCGTGCCAAAGAGAGCTGAGGCCATTTCTTGGGGAACAGGTGTCCACATCATTAAAGCCACCCCCCCCCTTGGCATTAATTGCCATCCCTGTCGGTGCACTGAAAAAAGAAATTGGGGTTTGTCTGGGTTGCGAAGACCAGCTTCCCCACTCCCTCCTCCGAGGTAGCTTCTCTGCCTCCGGCACTGCTGAGGCAGGGGGAATGCTCAAGTGGTATGTGGTGGATGGACCTCATTCTCTGGTGGTGGGGGCAGGGAGCACTGGGAAACTGGCACAGACTGGTGAAACAAAAGTAGGGGGAGAGAAGGAAATTGTTTATTAGAGAGAGCAGTTCATTAACTTCCCCCTTCCCCTCTTTATTTATTTTAACTGTCTCCTTCGTCTCTTCTCCCGTGTTTCTTCCCTTGCTTCCTCCCACATTACATTATTACTGCAAAAAGGAAAAAAAGCTTCACCTTGTATTTTCTTAGCCTACTTGCAGCTTTAGAACAATAAACTGCAACTAAAAAACACAGCATGCCCCAAAACACAACAAAGCACAGGCATGCACCCTGTAGAAATAGAGGGCTACTGAGCAAAGCTCTTGGTTAGGTGGGATTCTCTTTCATCCATCTGAATGGTTGAAGGTGACCCCATCTGTCCCACCTGTCCCCCCACCTGGTTAGTTTTCACCACTGCTATGACCCAAGTATCCATGTGAGTCATGAGCACAGAAATAAGTGGGAAGCTTGAAATGAATGGCACATCTTCCCTGCAGACAGCTGCAGTGGTTAGCACTACACACGTGGTGCCCCGGGAGGAAGAGTCACGCCGCAGAGCCGCCGTGTGGTTGCAGTGACTTCACCCCACTAATTATGGCAAGGCAGGAACATGCTGGCAGCGTTTAGGGGTTTAGGTTATAGCCACACTACAAAGTAAACAGGCTGTGAGTGATGTTTTAGTTTATTAGTAAAGACAGGATGACTGTCTTAGCTAAATGCACTGGTAGTCTTGAGTTGGGAGATTTTTTGGCATGAATAGGAACTGGGTTAAAGTAAGCCAGGGTTCATCCTGAAACATGGATCTCCAAGAGGAGGCATTGCTCTCTGAGTGAGATTATTCTCAAATCCCCATTAAGCTGGAGAAACTAATATTTTCACAAGCAATCAGGATGTTGCTGCTCCAACAAGCTCAGCCATGAAAATGAGGCCTGGGGAATGTGACTCTGAAGACCTGTGAAGACGGGAGAAGCAAAGAAACCTTTCCAGGGCTGGAGCCAGGACAGCCATCCTCAGCAGCTGCTGGCCATCCATCTGCCTTACAATGCCCATGTCCCCACAGCCCCTGTGGGTCATTAACAGAGCAGTGCTGTTTGTCAGCCTGCCTCAATGTGGTGGCTGCCCAGTGGAGGATGCCCGTCCAGTTCTGCCCACACACTGGTGTGGGGCAGGGGCTCTCTGCCTTCTCCCTGCCCTCACCTGCAGGCCATGTCTGGCACCTGCCAGGCCTGCAGTGGGCATTTGTGCAGCCACCTAAAGCATCAGGGATGACTGCCTCCCTCTCTCCATGGATCCTCTTCAGGACTGTGCCACAGTGACAGGGCGAACACTACCACAGGCTTGTAAGCAAGCCCAACAGCACCAGCATGCACCCATCCAGGGCGAGCTTGCCCCAAGCCCCCTTGCCAGCTCTTTGAGATTGCTAAGGGAGACAGAGAAAAAGCATAAGGGACTGAAATGGTTTTTAGAGACAAACCCAGCAAGCAATATTTTGCCTTCCATTGACTCTGCTGGTTTTACTCTCTGCAGAGTTAATTGCAAATCAGTTTAATTGTTCTCTTGTTTGATAACTTCCTAATCTCTCAGAGACTTGCTGCACAGCAGGCTGTAAGGTTATATTTTATCACTTCTTTTTCCATTAACCCCACTATGTTAGTTTGTGGTCTGCTTTCTTCCTCTCTCCACAGAACGTTAACAATTAAATTGATGAAAACCAACTTCAGCAATGGCTCTGTTGAGAACCTTCCCTCTGCTCCCCACCAGCCGCAATGGCTGCCACACTATCGGGTCATGAGCGGCAACTTTTCTGCCCCCCACACCTTCCCTCCCCATAACACCACCAAACAAGGCAGAAAATTTGTGCAGTGATGCATGAGTGTGCAGGGAAGTGAAGGAGAGGAACAAAAAATCCCTCCAAGGAATGTGCCTTAAAAAAAAAAAAAAAAACAAATTAAAAACAAAACGCCTGGCAACCTGCAAGACAATTATAAAAACACTCCAAGTCTGCCAAGAATTCAATCTTGGATGGTTTCCTACAGCCACCACTGACCGGCATTTCCCCATCACCTCCCTTTTTCTAATCAAACCATTTGGTGTAGTATTAACAATAGCTGCCTTTTTTGCTGCTGTTACAGTTCTGGATACTGGACGTAACACAGAGGTGGGAGGGAAAGTGCTTTGATCATTCCCTTCTTCCTGGGTTGTGCTTGGATTGCAACATGCAACAGCATGCAGGTCACACTTGCAGGATATAGAGGACCTGGAAGTCCTGCAAACGTTCCCAAGTAGAGTTCATTCTACTTTCGACATTCTATTGGCTGGATGTTAGAAAGGTTAATGTTTCTTTACAGAAACGAATAATGCAGAGTTCTCCCACAACGTCCTCAACCACGGACTGAATTATTGCTCATTGTTCTGGACCATCCCAGTAGCTCATGACTGTGCTCCATGCGTAAATTTGAATGTAGTTGCATACACTGAATTTAATTTTCAAGTCTACTGAAAATTCTTCTCGCAAAATTTAATCCACAATATTTCTTCCTTGGAAGATCTAGTTGGTTTATAGGTCTGTGTCATGAGGAGGAAGAAATTAGGTACACTAAAAGTATGATGTTTCAAAAATTTTTTGTTTCAGTTTTTGGAAAATAATTATTTTCTGTCTTATGGTTTTGCCTCTGATATGATATGCCCTATATTCCCTAGATCTGGGATTTTTTTCTTTGTCTTACTGAGTATATTTTCAGTAAGACAAAGCAGGCAGGGACATCCTAGAGTTAGGAGTCTATCACAAAAATACTCCAAAGAGCTTGTGGTTTATATATGTAATTTAACCATTGTCTGATGTAAATCTCAGAAGAAACCTTGACATTGCATGAGCTTTGGATTACACCCTCAACAGAGGACAAGGAGAGTTTGTTTCACCCCCACTAAGGCATTTCCAAGCAAGAGTAACATCCAGAAACTCCCTGACCAGATGACCTTGCTATGTGCAGGAGACCCAACCACAATAAGCCTTAACCAGGTTAGCTGTACTGTTACAGAAAGGGGAATGCTGTATGTCACCTGACTCAAGCTGTTCTGTCAGATGAGATCAACAGCTCCATTTATTAGCATCTGATAGTGTTAGTTAACACCAGACATGTATTTGTTTGTCTTTCACCCTAAATATGTGTACAATCACAGAATGAGACTGCTGAGAGCTGCAGACACAGGGTGGGAAGGCATACCCTGCTATATGGCATGTAGAAGGTAAGTGTGGGCAGAGCACAGCAGAGAAGCATAAACCTCTTGTCCACGAGGTCCCTGTTTGGGCCATAAAATCACTTAATGACACATTGGTATCAGGAAACATTTGTGTGACAGAAGCTGTGTGTCCAGTGCAGAAATTAATGTCAAAACTTTTCACCCTGGAGAGTTCTCTAAAATTTCTTACTGAATGATCATAAGAAACCCTTCAGATTGCCTTGTCTGTGAGTCTGAAAACGTTTTGCTGGTTGGCAATTGCATACGTATGTAGGCTGTGGTAACTTGCCAATGCCTTTTTCTTTAAAAGCTAACATGTTATTTTAATCCACGCTTTTCAGTCAAGTAAGTAATTTAAATGGGCACTTGACCTTAGGACATGCCAGATCAGAACTGTCAATGCTTTCGGGAAGTCTGGAACCAGATCCTAACCTCATAAGTCATCATGATAATTGTAAAGGATAAAAAACAGACCGCTGACTTAATCACCGAAGTTTGTAACGATGTTTGGATCTGAACTCTCACTGAGATTTTTCAGCAGTGTCAGATGGTTTGTTTTTCAGAGCTGCATTTCTCAGCATTTCTGAAAATCAAGCTTGAAATCAGACACTGATTTAACACACAGACACAACTCACCCCAAACCACTCGTAATTTTTGAAAATCTAAATTTCTACTTCATTCTCAACGCATCAAGGAAGAAACACTTGCCAACCTCCTTAGAGACAGAACGCTTCATAATAGCAAAAATTGTTTTCTTAAATGTTAACTTTATTTTTTAGGGTGATACTTCAATTTTTCTAGTATTTCAGGCTTTTGGAGAAAATGCATATGTGGCTAGTAAATCATGAAGACCTTCAAAATCTGTGGAAAGTGTTGGATTAATGTGAAAATCTTTTCTTCCATCAACATATAATGCACTAATATTGAAACATATCAGCTTGCACTTCACTTAGTATCATGTCAAGTAGATGTGTACATTATATCCTAGACAACATCTGTGTTTTCACACCTGAGGGAGAGTCTCCTGATCTCAGTGCATCACCAAGCCCACCCAGTGACTGTTTTCTGGTTGAAATTTGGGCACTAGCTGCCCTCCTCTGTCAGGTTTTGTTTGCCACTGTGTCCCCTGCAGAGCTGGAGGCGGCCAAGACACCAGGACACATTGTGCTGCATGTCGAACAGTAGATCCGAATGGGACAACACAGAGTAGTTCAGTGTTCATTGCAAATGATTTGTATGTCTATTCAGTCTGATAGAATTATATTTCATGAATTTTTTCAAAAAGTTGTTTGGGGGATTTTTTTTATATACTGCATTTTTGATTGGTCTCTGGCGACAGCTTCAGTGACTATGAAGATAAAAACATCAATTTGAAGTTCTTGTTACTTTACCACACCAGTCCATGCCATATGCCAATATCAGCTTGGTTATTGGAAGATTTACTTCTGGGAATAACAGCGTGAGCCATTTTCTACCTCTCTGAACTCAGCATCACTGCACCTTGTAAACCACAATCTTTTAAAAAAAATGCAGCATGAAATGTCCAAAGTGATCTTTACATATCAGTTGCCACTCATGCACAAGGAAAATGTAACTCATTTATCTGCTAAAAGCCGGGTTGCTTTACTTTATGTTTAAAACTGTAGTTTCCACCCTAGCTAAGGGACTGGTCTTGATAACTCTGCTCTAACTGTAAAGGATTGCATTATTCTTAGAATAATCTTGTTACTACTAAAAGAATGTCAGTGTCTGAAAAATCAAAACCCAGGGGAACTTCTGCAATGAAGGACATGGAACTGAGGTGAAGAATGCTTGGAAAGGGAAGGTGAGGAAGTAGACAGTTGCAGGTACCTGGGAAGCTGACCACCAACAACACTTTTTTCATCCAGTTTGGACTAAGTGACAACTATGGTTGTTCTGCATTCCAGAGGAGTATATTAATTCTCTGCATGTGGTAGCACACAGCTGAACCTGATGTTCAACATCTTGAAGTTTCAGCTGTTAAAATTTTCTGCACAGCCTATATGCCAATACATGATTAAACGACAGAGATTTCAGCGTGGCCTTAGCAGCCATGGTAACCACCTTCAGCCCCAGGAAGAATACTTAAGGGAAAGAATCTGAAAAAAATGTCCCTGAAAATGTACCTTCATGGAATTGTTTTCTGATAAAACATAATTTGGGCTGACTGGCCAATGCAAATGCCAAGTAAATGTTCCTCATGGTGAATATCGAGCCAAGAGAATTTTTGTACTTTCAACTAGTTTTCTTTTTTTTTTCTGTCCACCTCTATTAAAAAATAATGGTATCAGTCTAGAATAAATCCATGAATTCTACTGAGCTACACTGATTAAAATTTAAGTAGCAGAACTGGCAAAGTGCTGACCACTGTAGCACTGGGACATGGCCCCCTCAGCTGCCAGAAACAAACTCTTCATTCACACCAGCAGTGACCTTTCCTTTCCATGAAATGAAAAGTCGCTGTTGGTGTAAACAAGCCATTTCTATGCCTTCCATGTGTATGGGGGGCAGAGTCAGCCATGGCTCCGTCCTTCACTACATATCTCATGGCAAGACCTGTGAAAAACAGTTCTGTTAAAGTAAAGCTGTTCTTCACATCCCTACTTGGCCAGTTGCAGGGTGTTTAGCTCCACTCCCACAGCTTCAGTGTGCTATGTCCTGGTGTGTCCCTCCAGAGGCATCTCTGTTTAAGTGGCTGCTGAAATGATCCCTGCCTACATTTTTTAGCCTATAGGCAATTTTGAGGGTGGTAACTTTACATTAACAACAGAGGAGGACATGCTCGATTGGTACCTCTTTATTTTCCTCAGTTGTGACTGTGGAGGGAGAGAAGGAGAAAGAGAAGGGTTGTCTTACCTTGCCATTTGTCATGTTAAGTTTTACTTGTCTTTGAGGATTATGAACTGAGGCTTGCCTCCTCTCCTTTTGGTTCACATGTTGCTGCTTTTACACAGGTCAGGTTGTGAGTTCATTCCTTTGTAAGTACTCTGTGACGCACAAAAGCCAAAAGGGGAAAGAAAAAATCCCCACCCACCCTGAGACAGTCTATTGAACTTTGTTTTCCAATTACCTAACAAATTGCTGACTAAGGACAGGATAGGGCGGTGGAAATATAAGACCTAAAGACACTGTACATTCCTCATCTGTAATGACCAGAAAAAGTGGGTGTTTGTTGGTGGTTTTAGCCAATTTGCAATTTATCTTGGTTTTAGCCCAAGCAGGCTTGAAACCAAGACAAACATTCTTTGATGTAATCTAATTGTGACTAAGACCGTTTGCATAAAGGTTTCACAGCTAGGATAGGAAGAGGAAAAAGACCTTGAAAGCATTCCAGTGGAAAAATCATGTGCACCAAGCTTTCAGCTGCACCAATGGTGCCCAACAGCCCATTGTTTTAGTTGCGGCTTAAATTAATACCTGACAGCAAACGAATTAAAGCCCTGTTGAAGTCATGTATTCATTTATTCTTGTTTTTTTTCCAATCATGTTTGCACAGTAATAGCTTCAGGTGAAGAATTAATAGGAAAAATGCCCTTCCCCTGTTTCTATTCCCACTCCCTTCCAAAAATATATTTAATAATTTAACTTAAACTGTCCCAGAATACATTAGCCAGACCAGGCTAGCCTCACAAATTAATGAAACTTCACACTGTTGATGAGGCTGAAAAGAGTCTGGGGAGGAATGCAAGGTTGCACAATACCTGTACAATCAATGCCTAATTTTTCTCAATTGCACAGAGTGGGTCTCACTCTTCTGAGGCTATCCCAAAAGCAAGATCAATGGTTCCAACTACATTTATCAGCAAGATGTGCATTTTAAAGATAGTGGAGGTTCCTCTTCATCTTGTCCTTGTCAAAGCCTTCAGCTGCCCAGTGTGTGGAGAGACCAAGGCCTAAGGTCGGTGAGGAAAAGCAAACCTAAGAGACATTCTGCTCTGGACAACACTAAAGACACAGAAAATACACAGGAGGTGGAAGCAGAGTCAGACCGCTTGGAATTAATATAGAGAGGTTGTCAGAGTACATAGAAATGTTCTTTCTCACAGCACGTTAATACCAACAGTCCTTGGCTATTTACCAATGATTCTTGTCTGTTACTACCAACAGTCCCTGGTTGGCTCCACAGCCATCGGGCCTGTTCAGACTCAAGAAGAGGCAGTTGAAAGGGGATCTCATTAATGCAGATAAGAATCTGAAGGTAGGGTGTCAAGAGGACGGAGCCAGGCTCTCCTGGGTAGTCCTAACCAATAGGACAAGAGGCAATGGACAGAAACTGATGCACAGAAACTTCCACCTGAATATGAATGAGGAAGAACTTTCTTCACTGTGTGGGTGACTGTTTACAGGAACAGGTTGCCCAGAGAGGTTGTGGAGTCTCGCCCACTGGAGATATCCAAGAACCATCTGCATGTAATCTTGTGCCATGTGCTCTCAGATGATCAGGGAGGTTGGACCACTGTGGTGCTTTCCAACCTTACCTGTTCTGTGATTTTGAGATTCAGTGAAAGGCATGTATACACCAATGTGATTCGTAACCTACTTCTATAGATGTCCAATGTATGAGGCAGGAATGTCATATTTAATTTTGATTCTCCTTTCCCATTAAATCTGTCATCTCTAAATCATACCAGCATAACTCCAAAAAAAGTCAGAGCAAAGTGTCAGCGTGACACTTTTTTGTGTCATAGGACTGACAACATGGTAGTGACATTCTACTTGTCACTGTAACACATTTGCTGCTAGCAAACCATTATAGTTTATTTTGCAGTCTTTAAACACAGACATCTTTAAATTTCCCCTAGGAACTGTGGCTAGGATGGTTCAACAAGCGATTTCTGTTCTAGGTACTGTAATTCAACTTTCAAATTAGCCTGAAAATTTACTTGCCCAGGCATAAAATATTCTCTTCTGAGCTTAATATGTAATGATAATAAAAAAATCCAGTAATATTTTACACTCTTGCCAAAATACCCTTTCCTCCAGGCCTGTGTTTGAGTCATAGTTTGCAATACGTCAGCCGTAATTTCCCTAAGAAAGAATCTATATGTACCTATGACTGCGATATGCTTGAAAAATTAAAGACCTGAAAAATCAAAGACCTGAAAAATCAAAGTATTAAGAGTCTAAAACTCATTCACACTATTTAGAGGTGGGCCATTCTGAAATGAGCAGGTGGTATTCTGTCTACAAGATAGAAATGTGTCTTAACTAGGCTGCTAAATTTTACATTTCAATCTAGACCAAGAGATTTGAGCCTTGGATAGTGCCTTCTTTCTTTCTATCTTTCATATCCTAAGTAATAACCTGGTTTTGATTTCATTCGGGAATTCATTCCCCTTGCCTTCTTCATGGAGACCTACAGATAGATAAATTATTTCCCAGGTAGTGGCTTGTTAACCAGCTGGCAGCTCAAGGAAGGTGTGTAACAGGATATCGAGATCTCTTCCTTCTCAGTTCTTAAGTCATTGTGAAATAAACTCATAATAGGCTGAGTGATTAGTTCAGGAGAATTTCTCTGGGAACCAGTAGATGGGTAATATATACACAATGTCCTTTAGGTCAGCTGAAGTGATGACTGAGAGACACTATCTTAACAGCACTGAACATTACAATCCCCCAAAAATACAATACTAATTAAATCCAAGAGATTTTCTATGTGTTGGTGTTCTTGTAACATTCTCAGCAAATTCTGAAAAGCTGCTAGTTTTTGAAATAATGCCTTTATAGATTAATGCTGCTCATTAATAAGAGCTGTTAAAATCACACAACCACTGGGTCTAAATGCTTCTTTGGGGTTGAAAGCTTTCTGTACAGAAAGTTGTTGTTGGGAAACAAGGGACTGGTGTGTTACTGTAAAGGATAGGTTGTAAAAGGGATGCTTAAAAGGGGCCCAATACGGTTTGGATTGCAGCCAAGGTCTTGCATAACAGGATGCCTCATAAAAGAAAGGCTTAGAGGGGTATGGTTAAAAGACAGACGTTCCTTTTGAGCAGAGATGTGCCAACGGGAGGATCACTGACAAATCTTTGTTCACCATTATGTGTGCATATAATTAAAAAATGTTGGTGTTTGCAGCCGTTCCCAGATCATGTTGACTAGTTTAGAGAATCACAGTTTAAAAAAAAAAATTAAAAAAATAGACCAAGATGCAATAATGCAGTTCAGCTAGGGGTACTTTTTTGTGGGTAAACTAGTCAGATTTTAAAGCCCCTCAAGGAGAAGAAGTAGGAATGACCTCAAGGTTTGTGATCAGGTGTGCAGCATTCACAGCTAGACATGGTTGCAAATCTGAGTCAACTGTCTCACAAAGGCACATGGCAGCATGATACCCAACCTTGGGTAGTCACACAGGAGTTCAAGGTCAGCCATGTGCCACTCACAGACAAACCAAGAAGCTGCTAGGTTGGTAACAGAGGCTTCATTGAAAACTAGAGAACATTATCTTTCTAATGACAGCAGGGGGGAACTTTAAACTCCAACCTAATTGCCAGGCAAGTATTTTCTTTTTCCTGCAAATTTAGAATGCACTAGGAGTATTTTAAGGCAAGCTCTATCAAAACATCATTTATGACTCCTTTCTGTTTCTAGAGGCAATGCTTGGTGTTGTTCTCCAGAAACCATTAAATGCAAGCGTGACATCAGTTCTAGTACCAGGACTCAGGGATGTGTTTATCTCTTTCTGATTTCTTCCCACTTACCATTGTAATACTTTGTCTTGAATCTACTGCTGGTTTTAGAGGAATATGTTCAGGCTTAGGGAAGGTGTTCCTGCCCGTGGCAGGGGGGTGTGAACGAGATGATCTCTGAGGTCCTTTCCAACCCAAACCGGTCTATAATTCTATAATTCTGTGTTTAGGGTGATGGTTGGGTCCGCAGCACCAACCACCAGTGTCTGTTGGTACACTTGATGAAGTGCTTCTGGGATTCCTGACCAGGCTGAAACTGCATTCAGCCTCAATCTGGGATTTTTATTGACTTGCATCTTCCAAGCCAGAGGAAATTGGTAAGCAAAGTAAGTAATGGCATTGACATTTTCCATAACATTTCTGGCTTAATACAGATGATAGGACCAAATGACTGGGTAATGTGGCTGCAGGTGGACTATTTCCTTTTTCACTGGCCACATCAGAGCTAAGGGAAGCCCCAGTGAAGGAGCTGGGGAAGGACAGGTGTTCTTGAGAAGAACAACACCTGCAGCAGATATACCTATTGTCAGCTCCAGGGTAGTGCCTCTCACTGCCATGAATCATAGAATGAGAGAATCATAGAGTGGTTTTGTTCAAAGATCACCTAGTTCCAAGCCCCCTGCTGTGGGCAGGGACACCTTTCACTACACCAGGTTGCTCAGAGCCCCATCCAACCTGGCCTTCAACACTTCCAGGGATGGGTCATCCATAGATTCTCTGCGAAACCCTCTGTTCCCTAAAAATTACTGTGGATGATTTGACATCTCTCTTAGAGAGGAAGTTATAAACTCATAAAAATTGTGTTTACTTTTTCTACCTGAGAAGAAATCAATTGTGAACCTAAGAAGAAGAAATTGTCATACACATTCAAGGTTCATACTTAGCATGGTTTTCTCTGTGTGAATGTAACATGGAGATAGCACAAGACATTCTCTGGGACAATCCTTTTCTCAGTTTTAGTAAACCCATTTTGTAAATGTAAACCCACAGTAGATGTCCTCTTTCAGCATCCTGCTCCACATTTAAACTGTCATGGCCAGACATGTCAGCAGTTTCCAATGTGTTGTCATGAAATAAAAATATAATTGCAATTTTTCAGCAGCTATCTTTTTCCTATATGTGTGCTACTGGGTGCACCAAAGGAGATGAAAAGACAGAGCCCCAGATTTAGACTGAGAAGAGGTTTGCTGAGGTGTTGCAAAGTGGGTGAGTTATTGCCCTCTGATGTTCTCATTTTGGTTCTGAAAGAAGAAAAGGTTCCTCCGTGCTGCAGGAAGCAGTGGTAACCCTTTTGCAGAATAAATCAATACTTAACAAGTAACAAAAAATCCTCTGCTTGTGCTGAGAATAGCATGAACCCAGTCTTTTAAGTGCTTTCCTACTTAATACCAGCTTTTTTGTTTTACTATGGAAATGCTTATATCTAAGCAATTATAACACACAATGCAAAACATACTTTTTCTGCACAATATTCTTCCAAAATGTTGTGCTCCCATGATGTAGTTTGTGTGGACATGTTTTTTTTCATTGAACAGACAACCCTGTGATAAACTGCTTCATGAAATAACAATGTGTGATGGAAAGAAAGGGTTCACTGGGCACTGCAGTAGGAAGCAGAAATCACAATAGCTGAGTAGTCACCCCTGATAGAAAGACTGGAAGCCAGATAGCCTCCAATAAACATTTTCAGACCTAGCAAGGAGTCCTTTTCAGTTAGACACCTGAACACTGATCTAAATGAGGCCTTGATCCATACGCTGTTAATTGCCCACCTTGTGTAAAGTAATTGCACACTGCAGTTGCCCCACCTTTAATATATTGAGGCCTGAAGCTAATCTTACTGATGTGTTATTTCATTGGATGCAATAGGTTCAAATACCAGATTAAAATAAAACAAAACGAAAAAAAACCCAACAGAACAAAAAGCAAAAGTGGAAGTTTTAATGAGTAACAAGAGGAGAGGGAGATCCACTGTGGAGTTTATGTCACTGGAATCAGAGTCTAAAATGTTGTCACCTAATATATCTGGCATTGGTTTGGTGCAGGCATGCTATTGTACACCACTGGTTTCATTCCACCAGAGAGCTTAAAAGTAAAATAAACTGAAAACTTGCCTGAACACAAAATGTAACTAAAATTCTGGCATCGCCATATTCTTCTTTTTTTTTTTTGCCTTTTTATGTATATATTTCTGTATAGTTTGGAAAGTAACCATAGCATATTCTAGCAGGAGTCAGACAGGTCAATCTCTGTGAATTCAAGATAAAGCTGCATGCCTTGAAAAAAAACCCCAGGTCTGGAGACCAGGCTTGAGATAAACAGCCATCTGAAAGATAATAGATTTGCCTGACATTGTTGTATCCAGTAAATCATAACAAAGCCTCAGAATACTGGAGAAAGGCCAGGAATTGGTGACTTACATTATTGTTTTATAATCACATTTTGGAAAGGTAAAACTAATAGCACTGTTTACTTTAACTAATATTAACTAATTCTTAACTCATGGCTGCCCAAAATTATCCTGCTTCAGACCACAATCTCCTAACTTTCCAACTAGGCTAAGAAAACTACCTGCCAACTCTGTCAAAGAAAAAGAAAACTGGGGAAGAAGGGAAACAGCATCATGCATGAAGGGCAACATGCATTTGCTTGGGCTGCATTTCAATCTCACTCTTCTTTGTCCTGTTCCTGTAACAGTGTGATTTGTGTAGAAGCTTTCTGCCTTGTGCAAAATGAATATAAATGATGCTGCAAGGAAAACAAAAAAGACAACTTTTTCATAGCTGTATTTCAGACCCTTTTCTATGATGTGTTTCCCAAAGGCTTTTACCTGACACACCTGGCGAACACGTGCAAAATTGGCAATGGTTAATGTGAGCGCACATGCAGGAGCGAAGTACAAGCTGTGATACCCAGCACTGCTTTCTGGGGCACAGGCAGACAGAACCTACCCATGGCTTCTGTTCCTCTTGCTTGGTTTCTTTGAAGACATTAAGCAGCCTGGAGAATGGGCAGCTGAGAGCATTTGGTGCATACACAGGTGGCATGGAAAACAGAGCCTTGGACAGCAGGTGCCTATGTGGAAGGTCTCTGACTGGTTTCTTCTGCTGTCAAATCACTCTCAATCCAGCCACCTTTGAAAGGTAATCTCATAAAAAGGGGACCAAGGCAACTTACCAGGGTGTGTGGATTTCAGCCACAGCCAGACACTTTGAAGGATTCAGACTGTTCACATAACACTGCCTAGGATGCTAATGAGGTGGGACCTCCTTGGTGGGAACTCTGCATCTCTGACCAAGTTACTCCCATGGTTAAATATACCTTACCCACAGCAAACATCAGAGAAGAAAACTCTTCTCTTGAACTCATTGCATAATTAGAGTAGGAAGAGTGACTTATTCTTGAGTGCTGATATTAATGTGTATCTAAACTCCTAAGGAGCAGATTGTAAATAGCTCTAGTAGGTTTGTGTCTAAACTCCTAATGAGCAGACTGTAAATATTTACTTACAGTTTCTTGTTTTGCAGGGGTAGACAAAACTCCCTGCAAACCACTTAGTTTTTAACCATACTTTTGTTCTGATATCTTGTTTTAAAACATTTTGATCAAAGAGATACTAGAAGGGTTTGAAGAAAGCTGCTGTGTTAGTTCACAGGGTCAAATTCAGAGGTTAGCTGTGAGTTAACTCTCTGAAGCTCAGATCTCACAGAGCTGTTAACAGCTGGTCTCTCCATGCAGAATGAGATTGCCTCTACAGGATCTCTGTAAAGAGACAGGACTGAATTCTGCACACCATCCTCACTGATGGGATACGGAGCAGCATGGAAAGAGACCCAATTAGGGCAGGGTTCTGTGAAAAACAAGCTAGTTCTGCCCACTTCATCAGCAAACTCATACCATACTATTAGAAAGTTCCCATTTGACTCCCACTTTACTGGAATTCTCCATCTCATTTTGAGCCCTCTGTGCTTCTGTTTTTGACTTGAAGGAAGACCTCCAAAATGCTGGGGAAAAAAAGGGTATTCTCACAGATTTTCAAACTTCAGGGCAATGTTTTGGAAATCTTACTGGGAAATAGCCTTGAGAGATTCTTGGCTTGCACAACTAGAGAAGTTTGCAATTTATGTTAATTCAATGAAATAAATGTGTTTGTGTCAGCTTCATCCTTAGAAGTGAAAAAGAAGGCAGTGTGTGTTGGACTTAAGGGTCTTTTCCATCCTAAATGATTCTATTATTCTAAGTGTTTTTCCTGATAAAACTTTAGAGTAATGTTACTTGGCTTTGCAATGGGTGATGACTTAGTTCTCAGTTCCTTACTTTGGAAACTTGGCCCTTTTTGAGGCAATTCCTTTCCCTGGAGCACTTTATTAAGGAGAGATTTAATCTCAGAAGAGCAACAGAAATCTCTGACCACAACTATAGCAAACTTACTTGACTATCTGCAACCCATTGACAGCCCCAAAATACTAAAAGTATTTGCCTCGCCCACAATAATTACATCAAATAAGTGTGGACACGAATGCTGTCCAGCTTAGCGGATCACAGGACCTAGAGCCTGAACACAGCACATCAGAGTCCCTTCTGTACTCCTGTTGAACATCCCAATAAGAAAGACGGGGACAAAATTTTTAGCAGAGCCTGTTGCAATGGAACATGGTGTAATGGTTTCAAACTAAAGGAGGTTAGATTTAGATTAGATATAAGGAAGAAATTTTTTGCAATGTGGATGATGAAATATTGGAGCAGGTTGCCCAGAGAGGTGGTGGATACCCCATCACTGGAGTTAATCAGTACAACCAATGACTCAAAGGGAGGTAAAATTTACACAGCTGACTAATTGGCTCATTATGCCAAATCAGAGTTATACTCCTGATGTAAGCAGGCAAAAGACCACGCTGGAGGAAGGCAGTCTCCTCTGAACTGTTTGCAGTCTGTGTAGGCTGTAATGCCTCAGACAGGGTCACTGTGATGAGCTCAACAGCCTTCAGCAGGTCTGGATGCCCCGAGGCAATACACCAACATCACATGGAGGTAAGCATTCAGGACTGGCTTGACTACAGTTTTCCTGAAACACTGTTGGGTTAGTGGTGACTCAGACCCACACTGTTATTTGCATTACTAACATCAAATAAAACTGATGATTTAATCATCTGTAAAAATAGAGCCCTATGTAAGAAGCAGTATTCCTTGGACAACTTCTAATTGAAATTAACTATTTTCTGGCTCTTAAATGAGAAATCAAGCCTTTATTCAGGAAAGTAATGGGGTTGATGGTCTATTGAAATCCTACTTTATGACTTTGGATAAATAAGTAAGCTGGGCTACACAGAGTCCAAGAAGTCAATCTTTTGGGGATTTCACCTAGCAGACTGGCAGATTTTCATTCTTCGCTGCAAAATGTTCCTCTTGTGCTTTTGTCAGGAGTCAAACCTGCATAATTTTTAAAAGACTCAGTCATTTCATTTTCCAAATGAGGTGTTACTTGCAATAGGTAGTTATTTACAAGATGATTGCGTGTGCTCTCTATAGCTCTATTTCCATGAGCTGAAAGGAAATCTTGCTGAGATGTCTTTCCTTGACTTGGCAGTGAAGGACAGAGGGCAGGTGGCTCTCAGAACAGTGTGTCTCAGGCTGGTCGTGTTTCTAGAGGTGTGCTGATGTCAGGGCTGGCCTGTGACGGGAGGTCAGGCATTGTCCCGGCCCTTTCTTTGTACCCCAAACTCCTCAGACTTCTCTGGTTATTATCTCCATGCTGAGAAAAGAAACATTAGGGGTGCCTGGGGTAAACCTACTCTTGGGTATCCACATTTAGGGATTTTTAGGGCAAAAAGGAGAAGATTTTTCTAGAATTCTAGACATATCTCCTGTTCCTTACAGTGTGTATGTGTGTGAACACCTGTGCACTTGCATATGCTTGTGTGTACCTGCACCTGCACAAATGTCCTGCTTCTACATAGGCTATGATTGATGACATTCACATATTGAAACTATTGATATCATCTGACTTGATGAAGCAAGTGGCCTCCTGTAGATTTCTTCTGCAATACAAGTCACATGTTGACATGTTACTTGTAGATCAAAGTAAAACTGGAAAAGGAGGACATTCCATGCAAAGATTCAGTGTCTGGCATCCAGGCATTTCAGATGTCATTTTATGGATGGAGACTGATTTCAGTAACCTGATGCAATTCAAAGTTTTATGAATAAAATTTCCAGACTTATCACAAGGAGTCCTTTGCAACACACTGGCTAGGCATCAGTGTTTATTATTGAAAGATCCACACCAGAAATGGTATGGCAAAAGGAGATTACACTGGGAGACAGTGACGCAGCTTTGGCCCAAAGGAATCTTCAAAATATTCACTGAAAATGTAACAGTTTGACAAACACCACACACAGAAAAATGGACACTACCGAGGCTCTGTACTGTCTTTTTCGACTGTGAATTTTCTTCTGTGTGCTTGGCTGACCGCAAGATAAAATCTTTCATCTTCATTCTCCAAATCTGTACTTCATGCAGATGATTAAAAATAAAAGTTTTCCTGTGAAGTGCAGAGACTGATTCAGACTAATCTCCATTACTGTGAAGGAAAATTAGGAAATAAAGACAGACAATTATTCCACTTAGAAAATCAGCAGATGATGCAGTGACCTGTTGTTGACAAAAACTAAAAGGCACTGAAGTATAGTAAGAAGAGCAACTCTGTAACTTCAGTTTTTCCATGTTTGATATGCTTTGTGGATTGGGAGAACTGGTTGGGATTTACAACAATGGGAGACAGGTTAAAGCATGGTTAAGTGGTCTTAGTCATGGTCATTCAGAAATGAGGCACAGGTATAATCTAATGTCTCCCATAGGTCAAGCACTCCTAACTGGGCCACGTTTTTCGTCACACTCTATGTCAAGATCTATGATTGCCCCAGGAGAAGACACCTGCATGTTGGAAAAGTAACTCATCAGAGTCAAAATCTCCCCTGCAGAATGAAGAGGAGAGTTTTAGTTCAAGGGATTTGCCTTCAAACAAGGGACTTGCTGAAAGAAACGGGTCAGTGCCTAGTGAGGTTAAAAGATTCACCTGTTTAACAATGGGGCAGAACTTGATGACCTTCATCAAAACTGAAAAGACAATTGAAGACAGCTTGACCCCATTGACTACTTCCATGCAAATACTATAATTAAATGCACTAGAAGACTAACATAAAGCAACAGCAGGAGAAAAATTGACCCTTTTCAGGTGAAGCTTAGAAAAAGATGAGAAGTCAGCATGATCATGCAAAGGATATAAAGGATCATGCCTCAATGCTAGGTTTCACTACCAGCTGGATGGTTGTATGAGGACACACGATGGGACAGGCTGAGCAGGAAGGCAAGGGTGTCTCCAAAGCTTCCAAAATCAGCTCATAAGAATGACCATGCAGGATAAGGAGAGAGGTCTCTTTTCTCTGCCTTTACTAATCTGTGCAGAGACACTATTTTTGTGTTCAAGCTCCAGGTATGAATATATTGCTACAGACATTTTTCGAAAATGTCTGATAGAGTTAAGAGGAATTTGGCCAGTCCTGTGCTCCAAAACTGACTGATCAGGTTGTAACTCTAGCTACCTCCTCAGCTCCAAATGGAAGCTGGAAGGTCTGCATGAGCTCTGTACGTTTTCTTTTCCAGAGGTTGTGAGGATCCATTGAGTGGGGTGAGTTAACAATTGACTCATCTGCACACATTGGTTGTTTTTGTTGATATAAGTCATTGTGACACAGTTTTTGGCATGAAAGTGATTATTGGGGGGGAGAGCACTCCCATGTTGGGCATTCCTATTGGTACCTGGGCAATGCTGGACTTGCGAATCAATTAGTCACCGAATCTGTCCTGAATTACAATTATACCCAGTGACTAATTGTGTGTGCTTTGGTCGTCCTTCCTCTCCATTAATGTGTTCCTGCTAATTAAGGACCCTGAGAAGATCTCTTTCAGCCTATTATATTGATGCAGGTGGGAAGGAAGGTGCTTGTGCAGAAGTGAACAGAAAGGGAGTTAAGGGAGTTTGTAGCACAGCTAATTTTTACCATTTGTTTAATCTGTTACTAAGGGTCATTTGTCAAACTATGGCTGCTGTTCCTGACCCTCCTCCTCTTGTTCACAGTAATGAACAGCCTGGGAAAAATTATCCCCTTTCCAAAGGATCAGCAAAGAGGAAGAGTTGATGATAATGGCCCTGAGAAGTGAGGGAATTGTGCATGGATCACTTCCCAGGACATAAAGGCTGTCTGCACACTCTGCACCCCGGAAATGAGATTAATCAACACCTGCTCACAGGACAGCAAAAAGATCTTCCTCATGATGATGTTGAGACTGGGATCTTTGCTGCTTGTTTCCTGAGGCAAGTAGCTGGGCACTAATACCCGAGCAATGTGTTGCGTGACTGTTCCGCAAGAGTTTTTCTGAGGGTGGTAGGAGAGTTGCTCCTCTGAGGAATGAAGACTCAGGCCATGTATTGTTTGACACAAAACTGTCTGTCAGATGAGAGGTAGGAAAATGGCAAAAAAAATGACAATATAACATGTAAGTTGTAGGTAACATTCTCGTGGCAGAATCCTCAAGTGATGGGGAACGTGGTCTGTGGGTCCTCTTGCTGAGAAAATGAATGAACTGTCCAGCTAGAAGTTTGATGGTAAAGCAAATGGTGATGTATGAGATACTTGGGACTTAGCAGTCTATCTAGCAGTTTTGGAAAAAAGCTGGAGAATAGCTTTGTATATTCAGTTTGATCTTCGCATTTCAGATCTGATTATTTTTTCAGTACAAGCAGGTAGGTCCATAATTTTGGAAAGAGTGGAATAACAGATGTGTCACATTAAATATCAAAACTCCAAACTGTACTTTTTAGAAGGTCTTTCGTTTTTACCTGGTGCAATTTCACTTGACACAGTAGAAATTGTTGCTAACTTTTTTATATGTAACAAAAGAGTACATGTGATTAAAGAACTTTTACTGTGACAAAATAAAAGTCAAACCAGGAAACAGAACAAACACTTCAGCAATATTATGGAATCTCTTAAAGGGAAGTACTCTTCAGGGATGGAAAGCTATATCAGTGTGCCAGTCAAAAGATCAGAGGTCCTACAGACCCAGACCCTTGTAAGGTTTGCAGACAGGTGTTCAGTTTAATAATCAACACTAGTTTAACTGAAGATTAGTTATTTAGGTGTTGGAATGATCACGTCTTTCTCAGGGTGTTTGGCTTTGTGTTTGGCAAAGTGTTCTTAGATGATATTGCCTTTTTTTTGTGTATGAAATGCAGGGCATTTTTCTTTAAATGTCATCTAAATATAGAAAATAGGAGAGTATTAACTGATAAAAATGAATGGCTACCTTCCCATTTGATGCTGGACATTACTCCAGTTCTCCAGCATCACAAGGGGAACCTGGATGAGGGTTCACACTGTAGCATTGACTAAATTCTCAGCTTCCTGTATTTCAAGGAAAGAGACCTGACTGACTCATGCTATGCCACATCCTCGCTTTGCTCTCTACTACTGGACTTGCAGTCTTTGTTGATGTAAAATAGGTCGCAAGAAGACAGGAGGAAGAGGTTATTCACCCAAATACCAATCTGACACGGAAGTCATCCCAGGCCTTTCTGCTTAGCCTCAGCAACAAGCTGAATTTCCTTATTCCCTTTCAGAGCTAGTTAAACTCCTTCTTAAAAATACTTAAGTACTACACTTGCATTTCTTCTCTTGGAAAGGTCCCTCCTCATTGTTTGGATCATTGGCAACCTGCTTCTACTTTTGCAAACTTTATTCATGGCCAGTTGGCATTTGTTTGTTCATGTGCCAAAGTTACTTTTTAGCTTAAATAGCTTTTTTCACCTCCCTCAGGTTTACTGCTCCTTGATGTATTTGCACTCAGCAGTCACATCGCCTCTCAGCCATTGTTTTGCCAAGCAAAAATAGCTGATTTCTTCAGCTCTCTTATAAAATTGATTTTTTTTGTAAGAACACCAAGTTATAGACTAACAGTCACAGATAATAGTAGTCAGAGCTAACCATAGAATCTCCCTGTGCTAAAAAAGTAGGTATAACAAAATTTGGCTCATAGCCAAGGCCATAATTTTGAAGCAGACACCATCTCTGCTGAGGCATGGAAGTAAACGGTCTCTTATACAATGTGATGAGAACTTCGATTGTCCATTGACTTCAATATCTAAATAAATTTCTGTTTAACTAATATCTTGAAATGCTAAGCATCAGTACCAACACTGGAAAATGTTTCTCTAATTGCCCATGTTTTTTCTATTATATTTCATTATGTCCACACTGTCTGTTCAGAAGCACCCACATTTCACTAGAGTTACAGGTCCTGACACCTATCTGGGGTAAGTAAATGTTATTTTTCTCCCCATTTATACTAACCAGAATCAAAGAGGACATATCAGTTCTCCAACATCAGAGAAAGTTGGAGGCAGGCATAGGAAATGATCAGTCAAGAAATCAGACCCCCAGACTACTTCAGTGATCTTCCTCTATCCCATTTGACATTAGAAAAGGAAGAAGACCAGAAAAGGAGTCAAAATATTTTGGCAGGTCGTTACTAATTAGGAGGTATGGTGATGGGTTATGTTTAAAATCATTTTTTCCCTTTTTTTCTGGGCCTGTTCCATCCAGATAAAACCATTAAATACTCTGAATATGCTTGGGAGGGAACAGTTTAGTTTTACTTTGATTTTGTAATGCTCTACACCAAAGAAACAGGAAATGTCCATATTTCTTGTCCCATTAATCATTTTTGTTTTCATCATTTTCAGTAGCTGGCATTTGACTGGCAATTCTTTGGGAAAGAATTGATCTTTGTTTAATTTTGTCTGCAATAGCCTACTGCAGTCCTTCTTTCGGATTTGCAAGTCTTCCCCTCTGTAAATAATATAGGGGTGCTACATCCTAGTTCTACTCTTGCCTTCTTAACTTCCTTCCTGGCAATGTCTTTCCCTAATTCCTTCTTCTTTTTTATCTATTTTTAATGGATAAGATCAGAATGTATGTGCCCTTTCCTTGTTGAAATACTGTGGTTTCAGTTTCTTCAATCTGCTTTTGTATTTTGCTTTAAACTATCATGTTATTGGGAACTCTTGGAAATTAAACGTATTTATTTACTGCTTTAGATTTACTTGTGAATGCCTGAAGAACACTGATCTTAGTCTATCAATCCTGGCTTCTCCAGTTACACAGGCAAAAATACAAAAAATTCCTTAATTTGTTGCAAAGTTTTTAGGTTGTCTTTCAAATGTCCTCTTCTCAAATTTCAGAGAATGCAACAAAAATGACATGTATTTTGTTAGAAGATTTCAAGTGATGGCAAGTCCTCTGAAACTGAATTAACAATTAAGTAACCGACCTTATTTGATACAACTGTACAATTTTGCAAAGATATAACTTTTTATTTAATTTGTCTTCTGTGTTTTGAGATCTAAAACACCTCTTCATGGCATAGACTTCCATCTATCCAAAGTTTCTTCTTCAAAAAATCTTCTTCTCTTCTCTGGCCCCCATTTCCCTCCCCATAATCCTACCTCCCAAGGTCATCTTCATACCTGAGTGTTGTTTCCAGCCTTTTGTTGCCTTGACTTGAGTGTTGACTTGTAAGAGAAGTTAATCACAGAAATAGACAACATAGAAACACTTTTGCTGAACTCATTGGTTGTGGTTTATCAAGAACAGAAGGCCAAGCTTTCAGCTGAGGTTACTTGCTCCATTTCTGCTGGCTTCCAAGAGACTCCAAAATCTATGCTGAACTGCTTCTGCAGGAGAATGTCTCACCCACTAGAAACCTTGTGGCAGATGCTGGGACTCAGAAGGTGAAGAAGTGCTTCTTGGGGTTAGATGGCTATGAATTGACCCTTAGGTCCCAAGAGAGTGGACAGAGGTAAGTACCCTGACTCCATATGGCCTTCTTAACACCCCTGGCATGGCAGAATGATGATAATGCCTAAGAACTTTATTACCTTCTGAATGTATTGCTCTGCCCTAGACCTATCTACACTTCCATCTTTCTCTACTCTCATGCCCATATCCTCACCAGAAGGCCAGCAGGCCCCAGAGCCACTAGCACACTGATGTCCAGCTTTGCCCATGCTTGAGCAGACAAAGCCAGGATGTGGACTCTGCTGCTTCGGCTTCTTCCACTCTTATTAAAGCAAACCCTTTCAATATCAAACACTTTCACAGTAATGTGAGAGCTGAGCAAAGAAAGGTTTGGAGGAACTCAGAACTGAAGCTAGAACCTGAAATAAATTTGAGAAAGCAGTGGAACAAGCTTGAGAACTCATTTGCTTTGAAGAAACTTCATAGCAAGGTGATGTTAGTCCACAGTGGGAAAGTACTGTTCTTTCACAGGACTAGCAGTAAAATTAGTTCTCAGTGGGTTATCAATCAGATATCTTTTGGGTGATATCTCATAATTTGTGTTTATTGGCTGGTCCTCTTGAAGCTAAGAGGTATTTCTGTAAACTGCACTAGTTTGTAGATAGCATACACCTACTCAAATTCTAGCCAAAGCCTAAGAAAAGCCTGTTGTTCAAGGAGATACAAGCTTTCTCTCCAGAACTTTGACAAAAGTAGTAGTCATCAGACAAATGGGGCAAGATCCTCCAAGTCTTGTGAGGAAAAAAGAAGCTGGACCTACCTGTATCTTCCTCTCCTTTGACTATGTCCATGGAGCACAGCAGTAGGAAGCATTACTATAATGAAACAAAATGAGACATGTCCTAATATAAAACCACAAGGTGGAGCTTCCTGGGACCCGTGCTTTCACTACTGCAGGGATGCTTCAAAACACTTGGTTTCTGACTAGCCTACCTGTTCCTTAGTCTGTTTGGGTTTCCTCTTGAACAAATATTTTTGTCTTCCGCAGACTTATATGGCATAAATAACCTCTGATGAGAACAGTCACAAAAGAGAAAAAGATCTCTTTATCCAAGTCTGGGTTCTGTTTCTAGGTTAATACAAAAATGCCAGTGAGGCATATCAGCATTCTTTTAAGGAGGAATAAAACCCAAGATGTTATTTCTCAGCCTTTTTTGTACTGAGGAGATTGGTACATGCACACTCTGGAGTCACAATGTGAGGTCAGTGGGCTTCCCTGGAGCCTTAGAGCATCCTGCAGTACAAGAGGGGCATTAGAGAGAGTAAATAAAAATAGCAAATTAGTAATAAAATTTTACAGAGGCAGGTGCAAATCTGCTCATTATGGTTATGCTCTTAGGCAATATGCCAGTGGCCAAGGTAGAAACCTGATAGGTAATCCGCCTAAAAATATGGCCATTGGTACATGACACAGTCACTGCTTCTCCCACAGGCCAACTTAAATAATACATATTTAATGTGATGACATGTCCAGGGGGTTGGAGACTCAAAGAGAAAAGAGAGGCCCAGAGCATCACACTAGCTGGAGAGACACTCAGATTTTATTTCAGATGTTAACAACACTTGGAGTGACTGGCATGTGATGAAAGAGAAAATTTAACCCTGCCTTGCATGGTGGATTATTGCAGCACTGATGGGAGAAATGTCCTATTTTCCTAGCTTTAGACATTAGGGACAAAAGTCTTTTCTGCTTGCTGCTTGACAGGTCTAAATGATATCTTATCCTTGAAGCCCGCATGGAGCTGAATAACTTTTATAGTTCTGCTTTAACTTTTGCCTAAACGGCATGTGCATGTGTGCATGTGCCTAAACAGCTCTGCCCTCCCCTTCTCTCACAGCTACAAACATAACCCAATCACCCAGTACCACATTTTCATTTACATCTTGACTCCAGTCACTTGTGCTCAACTACAGAGAGCAAAGAGCTGGGGCAGATCAGCCACTTTTTAACCCTCTCTTAATGTGACAGGTAGTTGATAAAGACTCATCTGTGTCTGGTTGGGTCAGGAAACGAGGAGAACTTGTGAGAGCCTACAGCTGTTCTATCTCCAGTACCAGGAGAATGTTTTCATAGCGGAAAAGATGAAAAAGTTCTCTACAGGCTTCTCTAGATGAAACACAAGCCGTTACTAGATTCAAACTAAGTGGAAACAGGAAAAAATCTAATTCTTTCATACCTATTTATACCTATAACTATACCTGAACTTTTAAAATGCCACCATAGTAGACAGATAGGGGATGCTGAAGTGTTCACAGAGATCCTCCTGGGTGGATTTCATATACTGGCATGCTTAGTTGATCCAAGATCCAACAGCTAACTAAACCATGTGTAACTTTAAACCTATTTGTGATCTTTGTGGTGCTCCTTGTTTGCTCTTTAAGCAACAAAGAAGTGCTTAAAGTTCACTTCAAATTCAGAGGTGAACGGCCCAGTATGTTTTGAATCACAAGCATGGGGCTCATTTTCTATGTAATGCCATCAACTTTTCTGTCTATTGATGCCTTGTAAGCTGAAAAGTTGAACCTTGGGCTACCTTTCACACTGAAGACAGGTTTAATTTTGCTAGTATTAGATAACAATATAAACAGTAAACTTGGATCAGGTCCATTACATATTTCAGAAGTTTATGAACCTGGTTTAATCTGAGGTGAATATCTGCACCAAATAAAACTCCATTCTTTTACCCTGTTTGCTGTGAGAGATTAAAATTTAATTTTAGGAGAAGCAATAATCTTCAAGGAAGAGTTTTTAGAAGTTCTTATGAAAGGCTTTTAAATACTCATGCATTTAAAAACTTTTATAAAGTTTGATCTCTTATAATTTTATAGATGTGCTTTCACTTTAGAGGTAATTATATGCGGAGCAATTTAGACCTCACTTACTTGACAGAATGTGAGTGAAAAGACTGTATTTACAACATGAAAGTTAAAGCCACGACAACGGACCTTGGTATGAGACAGAAGGATGTCCACAACCAGTCCAAAAGAAACTCAGTAGGTCTGAGAGTGCTCTGTCAGCGAGTTGTGTGTTTTCAGGCCAGAAATTTTACCAACTTAAGTTTTACTGGTGTTTTATATGAATTCTAGACTAGGGAACCTAAACACGAATGCTCATCCAAACATTTTGATCTAGTTCTTTCTGACAATATCTTTGCCTTTTATGGGGCAGTGGAAAGAATGAAAGGAGAGTTAGCATTTTAAAAATTCATTATAAGAAAATAGGTATCTTCAAATGTCCATGGCACTCCAGCCTGGCAGGGATTTGGGGGAAATTTGTTTAGCAATATGTCTTCTGGTAGTTTATCAGTGTGAACTCTTTTCCCATGCCCTACTTTTTGGAGACTCTGAAGCGTTTGCTTGTGCAGAACAGGAGACAAAGCTGTTCAAAGCTGTACATGGTTTGCAATCAGATTTTAATGTTTCATGCACCACTCTGAAGTCTACTTTTTAAAGTATTTTGTCCACATTTCTTTGCCCTTTGACCCACAGGAAGGCCTAATTTGTGAACCCTTGCTCCCTACAGCGCATTTCCCAGCAAAAGAAACAGAGTCACAGGTCTTACAGGGCCAGCATTACTCTGTTTAAATAAAACAAAAATCCACCCGTGATATACATAGGAAGCAGGTCAAGCTTTTAATCTTACCAGGGAGCAGGGGGCCAAGCAGAGCATCTATAAGTCATTAAATCTTCAATTTTCTGCCTCTCCTTGAGGCTTCCCTTCATTCCCCTTAGGACAGCCAGGGAAATCAGACTCACTTCAAATACTTCATACACTCAGAGTAGAAAAACTGCTTCAGAAAAGGCAACAAAACCCTGGAATAAATCCCCCTCTGAGATAGCCAGGCAAAAGTCGCTGAGAGCCGTAAGTCCTACTGTAAGCTGGCTTCTTGGTGCCATGGAAAAGAGCACAGCAAAGTCACCAGCTGTGCCAGTGTTACAGCTGTGGTCCCCAAGGGTGCCAACAGCTCCTGCAACAGGCACCGCTTTTCCCTGGGGTGTCTGCCTGTCACCTACGTGGTGGAGGTGGTAGCTCACAAAGACACCTCCCAGCAAACTTTAAGCCCGTTGAATACTGAAGGTCAGCCACACCAGGAGGTAGCTCCTCACCACTTACCTCCCCATACATTCATCCTTGTTCGTGCTAGTTGGGCATAACTAACAAGAAGGCAGTCATGGATGAAGAGTAACCCACCTGCAATATGACCTTTGAGACTGCTGCTCTGCCCTGACCTGTCAGATCAAGCATCTTTTCACCATTGGGCAGCCTTGCTGCTGCTCATCAGCTGTCCTGTGGGGTCAAGTTCAGGTAGGAAGAGAAGGAGCTGAGACACCAGAGAAGGGAGAAGTGGGAAGAGTGAAAGAAGCACAAATGAAAAAGTAAGCTGGACACGCTCCTACTGGCCTGCAGAGCTGGTGAGGATGAGCCTGTTGAAACAAAGCATTGCCTCCTTCTCCCGCATCTACCCTAATTGGGAATGTGCTGCAGCTGGTGGCTCTTAATCAGAGAGGGTCCAGGCTAAGTCTCCTGTCAAGATACTGTATGATGTTTGGTCAGACACATGCAAGTGGCTCACCATGGGTAGACAGGTTTAAAAGCTATATTTTATCACAGACATATCACAGACTATTCTGAGTTGGAAGGGACCCACAAGGATCATCAATCAAGCTGTATAAAGTTCTACTGTTTCTCAACTTGGCTTGTGATCTTTTTTTATTTCTCTACCTTCTCTAAGATGACTTCAGTTACACCTTGAGCTGTGGAAGCAACCCTATATTAACCAACTTACTTCCCTGTCAAGGTTTCTCCATTTGTATTGTATTCAACATTTCTGTCTGTTCCTTCGCCCTTCTGTCTAGCTGTGCAGAGCCAGAACTACAGGCACTGAATGCTGTCCTCTGCAATGCTCCATTTGCCTCTATCACTGCCACCTCCTTTTGCATCTCCACTGTCTTCTCCCTTTTCATCACCCTGGCTTGCTATTGGAAACTATCAGTTATTTTCTTCCTTTCCAACACTGTATTTGCTTTCCTTCCTGTGCTCACTGCGATATCCCTTGCCCAGACATCTATTAACTTTTGCTTTGCCATTTGCTCCTGTCTGCACTGGAAGTACTTCACACAGATTGCCCCTACCAGCACCATCTTTTCCTTCTCCTCAGACATATCACTACCCATGTGAATCTTCCAGACTCTCACTGGCACCCTGAGGTAAGGTCGAGTCTCTCTTGTCTTTCTCCTTCAAGCTCCACATATTTTCCCTTCAGGCAGCTTCCTTTCTTTTGCTTCATCTCATTCCTTGTCCCATTTGAATACCTCAGGGCTGATTTCTCATGGCTGTCCTCATGCACAGTACACTCTTTTACACCTCATATACTTAAAGAACTTTCAAGATACATGTATTCAAATTTTTTTTGGTCTTAAGGCTTGGAAGCTTACCTTCAAAAGGAAGTCAGGTATACCTACTTGTTAATATCTCTTCAGGAGAGAGACTTTGAGGCAAGATGAACCTTTAAGAAAAGTATGGAATATGGTATGACTTACAGTGTAAATGCCAAACATTCAAACACACAACATTGCCATATTGAAGGTCCACACCATTTTGGTTTTGCCTCAGACACTGGGTAAACACGTGGTTCAACTTCCACTGCATCCCTTTTTTGTGCTGCTAATAATTCATAAGAGAAAAATTTCTGTCCCTCCCATCCCTTCACTCCAGATGCTAGCACAGCCATGTCCATTGCCCTTCCAGGGGAAGGGACCCCATCCTCTTACAGCTAACAACTGGTGTTTCCTACTGGAAAATACCATTCAGCTAAACCAGAAACCTGAGGAAGAGCAATTTTAGGTTCACTTCCTAAACAGAGAAAGAAAACTCCTTCCTGTTACTGATTCTATAAAGGAGAATGAGGTAACTGCAGAATCTGATAAAGTCAGCCCTCTATTTTAGCTCTGGCTGTGGGCTATGTTAGCACAGAAGACAGGCAGCTTATGGAAGTTTAATGCAAGAGACACAGAAGAAAGAAAATTATTTGGTTCTTCCACTCCCCTGAGGGGAACTGTCTTTGTTTTCCGGAACGGAAACTACAGGGATACCCTTGATGATCCCCCTGCAGCAATTGTAATTTATAACTTTCTGGTTAAGTCACTTGGGAACAAAAATGTCTAAGATTTTGGATTCTCCTGGCCAGTCCTAAGTCTTTTTTGTCACTCGCCCGTGTTTCCACAGCCATAGGTGTCTGCTCAGGGAAGGAGGTGGAGACGCTGGCTCATCCCTCCACTGACACCACACAGTGCTCCTCCATGGACAGGCATGCAGGCCAGAGTGGTTCCTGGCTCTTTGTCTGCCCAGCTGTGCTGATATGCACAGGTTGAAGATTTGTGTGTATGTGCCATCTGACAATTTAAATAAATACAATATTCACTCATATACTTGCAAGGACCTGGACATAAATATTACTCTCTGAGCATCCTCCTGAGTCCCTGAGGGTCTCACATCATAAATGTTTTTGGAAAGCATGGATTCTGCTTTCTTGCTGTCCCTGATGCTTCAGTCAGTGTTTGTTTAACTTTGTTTTGAGCTTAATAATTGACAAATCCTGGAGTGGTAGCTGGACCAACTCACTGTGCACCTAGGCAGTGTGGGGAATGCTGCTGAACAGCAGTACGTTCCTGTCAGGGTGATGGCTTGCTTGAAAGGCGGTGACAAGTGGTACAAGAGTGGGAAATGTGTTTTCCAGATACCCAGATTTAACCACTTTCCCTCCTTTCTCTTTCAGGTTTTCTTTCCATCTGTCTCATCGGTAGAGCTGTGTACATCAATACACACATAAACACAGCAAGTGTGTTTGTTTACCAGCCTTAGCACAGGAAAACCTTCTGGTCATTTTCTTTTTCATTTTTTTTTTTTTTATTTCAGTCACATAGATGAAGGGAAAATGTTCCCACGTATAGATTTTGCAGGAAATGGGAAGTGGGTGACAGTGACCGGGGCTGTGACCTGGTAGACCTTGCTGTCTAATGTAACACGATCTCATGGTGCTGGGAGAAAAAAGGGAAAAGAAATCTAGCCCTGGGACTGCAAATCACAGATTGTGATGACAAGAGGGGGCCTAATAAAACTCAGCACCCTTCACTTTTAAAAGAAATGAGTGGGGAGGGGGAGTGGAGAAAGGATAATTTATTGCCGAGAGATATCCTGGGGTATTGCTTTCCTAGAAATGCCTTTCACTGGCCTGAAGCATTTCAGTGATGGAAAATGTGAATACAGCTTTGAGCAGTTAAGGTCTTTCTTTGAATTAATTATAACAGTTATAACAACAAGATTTAGGCAGTGGAGGATGGGGACAAGAAGACCTTACATTGCCAATGATCCTGTCTTATCACATTATACTCCGACTGCCACCTTCCTGAAGAACATCAGTACTACCAGAAAGGAAAGACTGGAACGTCCGGGTGACTGTGACGGCATGGATGACACAGGTTCACGACGCTGAGAAAACATGCCATTTTTCTGCCTCTCTTCTGACCACTGATTTCTGATTTTGTGTTCAGGAGGCCACAGGATCAAGGGAATTTTTTTCGACAGTGCTGCTATTTGTTGGCAGGCAGATATGGTTTTGCAGTGATAGTGATCAAAATAAATTTGCATTAACATATGCTCCTGAAAGGATGGAGACTTGCTAAATGAACTCATTTGATGGGAATAGGGGTCACAGTCCAACAGCATCTTGGCATGCCGGGACATGCCAGGGCTCCTGCATCTCTCTTGGAGGAAGGGCTTAGTCACTTCTGTTTTCATTGTTTCATTTTGTTGGGCTTTGGGGGTTTGTACTATAATTTTTAAACAAAAACAAACCCACAGCAATAGACAAACTTTAGGAGCTTGAGAAATTTTGCTGATATAGGCACTTGCAGTATGAAGATACTGGCATATCTTTGTAACTGCAAAAACATGCTGCAAGCCACAAAAACATGAGTCTCCACACAAGGCTCCACAAATTTCTTTCTAGTTGATCTGGAAATGTATGTCTTTTCCAAAGGATTTGGAAAAATCCTCTACTTCCGGACCCAGAATATTTTTAATGTAATTAAATAGAAGACAGAAAGGAAAATTAATTAGGATCTTACTAGATGGTTAAGGTCAAGTTTTATTGAATCTCTAGGCCAAGATTCTTGTTTTTTTAATCTATTTGTCTGATTATTGTTATATTTCTAGTAGGGTGAACACCAAAGAATAAATGAAATATAATTAAATAAATAGAGCCAAGTGTGGCTGTGCCCTAGAGCTGTCCCATCTCAATATATGAGAATGTGTTTCATCATTCCAAAGCAGAGATTTCAGGACTCAGATGGCATCAATAAAGAGGTATCACACTGGGAGAGAGAGCTGTCGCTCCACTGAGCTGCTGTCTGTCCCCAGCCCCCTGGGCAGGGATGAGGGAGAAGAGCTGCATCTCCGCAGAGTGTTTACCTCTTGGGTATATTCAGTGTCAACTCACTCACTGCATCCCATTTTCTTGAAGCTGCCAAGGTATTTGCATGTCTCAGGCATAAAAGGTGGCCACTTTCAGGGCTGTGCTTGGTACAGCAGGCGGAGCAGTTGTTTAAAGCACAACTGGTTTCTGAAGCACCTGTTAAAATCTATGCTCTCAGCAGGCAGCTCTCCTCCTCCTCTTTGCTCCCTTTGGCAATGCCCACAAGCCCTCATGGTAGGAAATACTTATGTATATTGCATCTATCACTCATATGGAAGTGGGAAAGTTGCTCATCCCCTCACTCATCCTGTTGTGACAAATTGCACTTGGTCAGGTTGCTTCTGCTTTCTATGTTGGGAAATCCCAGGGAGCAGGAAAGCCAAGGTATCCACCCTGCCACTCTGGTCCCTGCCAGGGCTTCCCTCTGTGCTCTGCATGGTTCACAAGCTGTCATTGTTTGCAAACACATCTTTGCACTCTGTTTTGGCATAGGCAGATCCTATGCTCATTGTAGTTTTCTTCAAATCCAGACTGAGGGCAAATGGTTGAAGACTATCACACCCTAAAAAAGTTCATCTCAAGTTGAGACAAAGTTTTCAAAATCGCATCTTTGTGGATTTTCTTTTATAAACCAAATTTGGATTTTGTGACTCTTTGTGCTTCTGCAGTCTGAAAATAATAACTATCTTCTTTCAACTCTGAACACGCTTATTCTTAATAAATCTTTTTCTCCCCATAAAATTCCTGAGAAGCAGCAGCAGAGTGAGTTACATGCATCTTACAAATGGAAGACCAGATGTAGCTGGTCCCAGATAGCCTTGATCCAGTACTATAATTATCATATTAACTTTCCCAGCCTGCATTTAACTTAGTGAAACATAAAGAAAACCCTACTCTGCTTCTCGCCAGATGAAAAGAACATTAATTTTATCCAAAACCCACGCTCACATCTGGTATCCTCCTGATACCAGCTAAAAGAATAGACAGAGAACTCTGCTGTCCTGTTCATGGGCAGGGGATATTCAGGGCTAGTGAAATCATACAGATATCTAAATGCACAGAGAGAATGAAGTAACAAGGCTAAGGAATAAATTTTCAGAACACCAAAAAGTAAAAGCCAATGAGGAACTGACCCAGAAAATACTTACTCATGGAGTGAATGTGATTAGGGTTGGATCCAGCCTGGAAGAGTTCCCTTGAAAGACCAGATTTTTCTCCAGTGGATACAGCCCTTGTCGCAACAGATAGTTTAAGAGGAAGTATATCAGTGTAGCAAGTAGTGAGTGAATAAAGAGAGATTGGTATTCTCAGAGGGTGAGCATCCAGGTGCTGTGGACCCAACATTACTTTACTGAATTATTCAAACATCCCTAAATCTGTGACGTTGCACCAGAAATCACACGAGTCAAAGACCTCTTATACAAGATCACCTTGTGATCTTCTACATCCTGTTTCAAGTCAGGACTTTAAAAATACCCCAAGAACAGCCTCTCACATAAGCTTTTTGCTTTCCGCTGCTGGCTGTAATCCAAAAGGGTAGCAGCTACTGTATGCTTGATGCTGGACCAAAGCAGAAGTTCCCGTCACGTTGGATCAGTGCTGATCATGGGTTGGTGCTGACCAGCTGTGTTGGTGTTGTTTGTGAGCAGGGCAGTATTCCTGAAACAGAAGCTTCTCTTGCATACTACATTAGTATGAAACTTCTTTGAAAATTAGCAGGATTTTTCTTGTCAGGAATATTATTTCATTTTTAGTGTTGAAATTATTATTTAGTTTCAAAAGTGCTATTTGTAAATTGTGTTATTGTTATATTTTTTAAGCACTTAATCCTGTACCTTGCATAGGTGAATGTATCCCCTTCTCCTCCTGGGTATTCATGCACTACACTGGAAATACCAGAGCTGTTCAGAAATGCAATACACCTGCAGATTTGTTAAAGAGGTGATTTCCAAGTGCTGCCAGGGTGGAGTTAAGATCTAGTTAAATGTTAACAGGGGGCTTGGTTCCATCATTTTACAATGTGTAACCTGTTGCGAGTAAATGACAAACCGTTCTGGGCGCAGCCCTGGTTGCCAAGTACTCACATTTCATGTTGTTACCTCTCAGAGGAAAAGCAAATAACTGTCATTTGAAAGTAAGTAAGCAGAAAAGATGCTGCATATTGATTTCTTACTCTTTTAAAAGAGTCAAGAAGATAACAATAGCACTGGAAACTATATTGCTCAGTTTATTATTTTCTATATATATTTTAAGACAGCAGCACAAGATGCCAAACCAGAAACAGGAGAAAGCTACCTGCCACTGTAAGACAGAGTCTATAAGGGACTTCTTATTCCTTAAATAATACTGATCTTTCACTTCTTTTGCTCACCTCTGTTTGCCCCTCAACCAATCAAAGTGTGCAAAACTTGAGCACAGAGGTTAGAACTGCCTGGACCTCAGGCTGGATGACCCAAAGTTCCAGGCTTCCAACACAGCCACCCCCCTTTCCTGCTCACATCACAGATAGCCACACCAGGTGCAGCTGGCACTGCACTTTGGGGGAACCTACATGCCTTTGGGTTGATGCACTGGCCTATCAAATGTACTCTGTTAAGCACTGTGGTAACTCTGACATCCTACATCCTTGCTGAGACCTGACTTGGTCAGGGGGTAAAGACAACCTGTGTTCTGTTTGCCTTGTGAGACAATGAGTGTGATAAGATTCAGGAAAAGTTAAATATTCATATAGTGAAAAGGCATTTTCCAGTTATGCTGACCAGGACAAACACTACAACATCCATTAATCTCCATGTTCCAGGCTGGAAGCTCATCATGGGCTGAAGTCACTGTCCAGCCCCTGTGGAGGACTATGCAATGATCAACTGTGTTCATCATTTGAGGTGAGAGGGAAGGGCGTCACCTTCCTCTGGAGCATCTGGCACTCGCTCCAGTCAGTGGCAGGATGCTGGCTGCAGTGGACATGGCTGTGCTCCAGTATGGCAAGAGTTACGTATCCTCCACTGAGTTAAAACAGCTGAGGCAGCCAAACGTCACCTCTAGCCAGGCTGACCCCTTTCCTGTGCACATATGCCACGCTTACCAGCCCCTGTCACCTTCCCCAGCCCCTGAGCAGTTCAGTCTTCAGGTAATTTTTTCCCAATGTGGGGGGCCCACTCTTCTTCCTACAGACATTGGTGTGACTCTGTTGCCATCATGTCCTGTGAGTTTGTCATCCTCAGTATTCAGAGACTTCAAGATGCAAGTATGTATAGAAAGGCAAGAGGATACAGTGGCTGCAAAGCTGCATAAAATAATACACAACTCAACACTGCTGACAGGTGCTTGCTGTCTGACCTAAATTTGAAATGACTTCATCCTTCTTTAATATGAAGAGGTCTCATGCACTTCATTATTAGAGCTCTTCCTTTTTTCCCTATTTGTATGTGTGTATGTGCACATTTCCGCTGTCCTCTCCCCACCCCTGTTTCTCCCTCCACCTCACATCAGTGTACACTGCAGACTTCCTCTCTCACTTGTATAAGCTGCCAAAAGTAAAGTGACCTGGTTACACGTCCAGCTCTGCAAGCTGCCTCAGCAATGCTTTTCCTCCCTCTCTGCAGCAGTCCTAGGGAAGCACACTGCACCTCAGCCTGGCAGTGCCTCTGAAGCAGGAAGGTCATAATCTGCATCACAGCTCATCGCCACAGCTCACAGAGGTGACATCTGCACTCACTGTCTTGTGACAACTCTACTACAAAGACTGTAGTCACTGACTTCAGGCAGAAGCCAGGGAATAAGGTGATGATATTATTACTATTGTTATTATTATTACTATTGTAATCAGTGTGAGCTGCTGACAGAATATGTCTTTCCGGAAATAACTCATTAATTCTGAGAGTTGCCAATGGGAGGAGCTGCTCAGAACCCTGATCCGGCAGCACTTACGCAGCAGGATGCCCGTGTTATCAGTGAGGAAATCCACACGCTTGACTCTACGTATGCAAGTGTCCTCACTAGTTCCTGAAGGCAGTAAAAAGAGAAAGTCCTACCCATGCTCATTCAGTGCTCTTAGGAATGTTTGCTACGGTGAGATGTTCCTGTTTATTTCTGCCAGTCTAAATAGTGAGGGAGTCAATTTGCCCTCAGTGAGACTCAAATTGACCCTCCAGCAGTCCCTCACGAAACTTCTTTTGTCTCTTTTTTCAAATGTCTTTGTTATAATAAA
This sequence comes from Manacus candei, assembly GCF_025592945.1. Taxonomy (NCBI): domain Eukaryota; kingdom Metazoa; phylum Chordata; class Aves; order Passeriformes; family Pipridae; genus Manacus; species Manacus candei. The sequence continues at coordinate 12,467 of NW_026138129.1, read as the reverse complement.
TACCTGTAATAAACTATATTCCTGGATCCTTATGGTTACAAGTAAAACCAAAGACTTTAATGTAACAGTTAAGATTTAGGAGATTTCTTGCCACCACACTATTATCATGGATGTTAGAAAAATAAAGACTTATCATCCAATCTGTTCCTTTGGCTGAGGTACCATTATATTTCCGTACCAGTCTTGGTCTAACCAACTGGAGGTTAGTAAGAGTATCACTTGGGAGGACTGTCCAATAAAGTAAAAATACAGTGATTTTGCTTTCTGGATTTTTACTAAATATTTCCACTGTTCAATTTTATTTCCATGCCTTCCAATATTTTCCTAAGTTTTTTCCAGATTTGTAGCATGGAGCTAGGCAAGGAGATCTCTAATAAGTCCAGTTTAAGAACTCAGAGGTAAAATAGAGAAAGCTTCATGATTATCCCATTTTCATGAAACTCCTTGTTCCATGTTAGAAGAAAGGCAGTTCCAAACATGCTTGCTTGTTTATGAGATGCTTGCAGAAGCTGACTCACTTTCAGCCACTACAAACAGTAAAATACCTCCAAAGTTCAAGCAAATCCAGCAGGCTTTTGGGACTGCATCCTGACTGGGAGTCATCAGCACTGTGTCATCACTGAAAGCAGAGACACTTCATATGGCCTCAGAATTCTGCTCTTCATTGGAGAAGCATATGAAGATCAAGAGAGATGGCATAGTGTGAAGTAACCTCATTTCCTTAGGCAAAGGGAAGTGTCAATGAAAATTGTCTGTCTATGATAAGGAACAAGACCAGAAAAAGGACTCTTTTCCAGAAATGCATTAAGTATTTCACTCCCAAGTGCAAGGATATGAGCAGACATATGTATATGAAATCAAGTATAAAAGTTTTATATTCAAGTCCTAGAAAACTTAAAGGATCCAAGATGGAACCCAAACCTGAATGTAGTCAGATGAGGCCTTTCTGGGTAAATGGGCTCTGCAGATAGTTGCTGGGGAGGGGATGCTGGAGCACCACTGTTTCCCTGATCACTGTTGTGACTTCATGGGCTTGCTGCTGTCTGTCCACGCACACACATATACAGGGCAGAATGTTCCATGCTGGTCCCTGGCCCTGAAGAGATAAAACCTCACCTTCCCTCTCTCAAGTGTGAGGTCTGAACCAAAAATTGCAATAAAAACCACAGATTCATAGATTTGTTAAGGTTGGAAAAGACCTCTAAGATCATTGAGTCCAACCATTAAATAAACCTGACTGATGAAAGCACCTGGTGAACTATTACATTTGCAGCTTATTTTCACCCCAGAGCCCTCTATATTCCATACTTCAGTGTGACTAAGCATTTGAATCATTTTTTAAAATTTATTTACCTTATGTTTGTCTCCCATCTATAGTGTAATTTTGTTCCTGTCTGCTCATAGTTTCAGCTTTCTGAATCTTGTAATCTCCCTGGTCTTATCAGGATTTTTTATATCTTCCAGTTAGGCATAATCTGTACATTTGTTAACATGCAATTAATTAATTCCATGGGTCATTAACAGATGCTTCGAATAAAGATCAGAAGTTCACTCAAGCCAAAGTAAAATCTCTCATTGACTTCTGTGTATTCCAGATCAAACCTCAAAATGTGCCCTCAAACATATCTCTTCAATTACAGTCTCTTGACAAATACTTCACTACAGCTGTTTATACTGGGACTGTACCATCCATGCATGCTTTCCTTAATCCCATCTGGCAATATGCAGTCCCTCATTTCTACAGTGCAAAGCCTACCTGGACTAATTTTATGTTCGGTATTGCATCATGAGACTTAGTAAATCCAAATTTACTGCATATATCCTCTATCACTGCCTTTGAAAAACCAAAGGCCCTGTATCAAACACTGCTAATACTTGTCTGTCTCTTGTTGCTTCAATCTCGTAAATCAGAGCTTCTCTGGGGCCAGACCCCACTCAGGAGGGGTATCAGCATTGACAGCCCTAACACCTGACTGCACCAAGCTCATTCCTGCATGCCCCCTTCTAGCTGGCACACAGCCCAAGGCAGAGGTTCTCTGCCATGCAGATAAACCCTTGGAACTGACTTCCCTCCCTCCCTCCCTGCTCTCTGCTCGCTTGGCTAACCTGAGTTTTAGAAAGAGATGCTCTCCCTCAACATCCTCTTTGGGAGCAAAGTCTTCAGCTGCTTCACAGTCTGGTGTGTGCAGAGCATCTTACTGCTGTCTGCCATTTGATGCCTATCTCTGTGTGACTGTGGGAAGGGGGGAGAGAGGGAGATGGTACGGTGTTGGCAAGTAGGAAAGGTCTTCCCCAGATGTGACAGGGTAATGTGAAGCAGATAAACATTATAGCTGGAGGAATGTTGGGGGTTTTATGAATTAATTTTTAAAGGCAAAGGCTGACTGCACACGTTTGCCTGCTGTGATTTGTTCTTTTGACCATGTGTTTAGAGTGACTTTGAAAAATGTAAGAGCTTTCTCTTTCCCTGGCAGGAGGGAAGCATGGTACAACCTACCTGCCGCTCTGCCTCTACCAGCTTTTAAACTGAAAGTAAAATAAGCAAGGAGACCATCACGCCTGGCAACTCGGGTGGAAGTGCCCATCATGGACCTCAGGGCCAGTCACAATGAACAGCAGCCTGCCCTCCGTCACCTATCCCCTGTCCCTCGTGCCTGCCCAGATCCCTTCCCCTGCCCCACAAAATCACTCTGCCTCCAGCTTATTTACAGTCCTTGAGGACAGAGGCTTTGTCCTGCGATCTGTAATAAAGCTGGGTTTATTGTTCATTCTCAGCTCTGCATTACAATTTTCTCTGAGCCCTTGGCAGCCATACTCAATTCCCTAGAGGACTTTCCAGGTTATATTGGAAGCGTACAAGCCAGCACAATATTTTTTGCTTTTAACCAAGGTAGATGCAACTACAGTGTGTGCTGTAGTCCTCTGTAAATATCACCAAGTCATGATTTCCAACAGTATTGCACGCCAAGTTAATCCACATTGGTACTGATTTTTCAGTGTGAAGGTTATTTTGCACAGTAAATGTTGCAGATGTTGTTGTTACCTTTGATGATTAAATCCACATACCATTCAACTCAGCTTTTCAGACCTTCCAGAGGTCTGATTTAACATAGCTAATGTTTTTTGTTATTTAAAAATTATGTATATGCCATTTTTTTGGCATTTACATCCTACCACTGATCAAGCTCATTGGCAAATTATACAAGATAAATTTTTTGTTCATATTAGACCTTTTAACTTATACAGGATATTTCAGGATAAGTAATAAGGAGACTGACAATCAACTAGAATTTTTGGGATTATAAAAAGCATTATTTGGGGACTTGAATTTCTCCCAGTAGGATTCTTCCAGGTTGGATGGAGGAACAGCGCCATGACACTATGGAGAAATTACCTTTACTGTGACACACACTGGTTTCCTTTGGAAGAGAAGGAGAAGGGCAGACACCGCAGAATGGGACATTTTTAATTTCCTGCAGGTTGGGGCCAAAGTCAGGAACAGAAGAGGATATGGGGTCCTGGGCCTGTCTGGCAGCAGAATTTTTGGGGGTCAAAGAGCATTAGCTTGGTGTTGAAGTTGTATTGACTCTAGACCTGTGGGTGTGCTGGCCGTCTGTGTGGCAGTATGCAAGTTACTTTCTATGCTTGTACTGCATGGGATGATGAGGCTTCTTACTGGACACTGTCCCTTTTTTGAATTTTCTTGTCAATAGTTGAGAAAAAAAAATAGTTAAGTTCTAGAAGACTTTTTCTTGACAAGTCCTTGTGTACTTTTATGCATCTTCTTGTCTCCTAAGTTTTTAGAAGTTAATTTATTTCTTCCAATACTCTTTAAGAAGTTGAAGATGACTAGTCTATATCCTCTTTTTTTTCTCCTGCTGTAATTATCAGAAAAACCTTTCTCCAGTTATTTGATATCTCATCTGTCTTGTTCAGGTGCTTACAAACCTGAAGTGGCCCTCAGTTTAACGCAGCCAATATTTCAAAGATTTTAGGATAAAGTGCAGCAGCCTCAGCCAAATAGAAAGCATTAATTTGCCAAAATATTAACTCCTCTATTCCTTTACCAGTTCAAACTTATAGTTGTGTTCACTGTCTGGAAGTTGATTTTTCATTGTTAGTGTATATAAAATAGAGTTTAATGCACCAGCTTTCTTCCCGCTATTTGCCAGTAAATTCTCCTTTTACAGAATCATTTACATGATTTCCCTTTTACAGTTAATGTGTTTTTTATTAACTTTCATTCACTAAATTTAGAATAGATCCCCTATTCTGTTTATCACCACTTTCTGAATAAGAAATGACCACTGATGACTTACAAAAGCTCTTAGACTGCTCCACATCCTTTCCCAAGAAACTTCTAATAAATTAAAGTCCTCCACAACAACTACGTCTGGTGTTGGATGATTTTGTCAGCTACTAGTAAGTTCAACTATGTGATTTTCCTTGCTTGGCAGTGATATTAGACTTCTACTGTGACCATGCCTGAAACTTTTCACCATCAAACACTAATTAGATGCCATCCTCACGGAGCTGAGTATGCAGCTACATGGACACAGTTACGAATGAAGCCTGGTTTCATAGGATCACAAAGTGCTTTAGGTGGGAACAGACTTTTGGAGGTCTCTACTGCAACTCCCAAGGCTGAGCAGGACTTCAAGACTAGACCAAGCCCTCAGGGCCTCTTCTAGCTGAGTTTTGAAATCCTCTGTGGATGGAGAATGCACAGGATCCCTGCTTGCCTGCTTCCTCCATGAAAAGGTTTTCCTGCAGATATATTTCTCACAGTTGTTTAAAACTGGTGACTGGGAATATATCAGCTGCAAACAAAGCTTTCCTGGTGCCCAGGATTAGGATAAGGCCTGCTTCCCACTTCCTCTCATGGCTTCTTTGAAGTCTACTGGGAGCTGAGCTCACGTTATGGCTTTTCTCTCCATCAAATCCCTTATGGGCTTTACATACTGGGTGTCTCTTGGGCTATTCACTGTTGTTCTGAAATGCAGATGAAATTTATTTTCATGGTCATCTCTGTTCACTTTATCTCTCTGTTAAGTTTTGTTCCAGTAAAGCAGTGGCTTCACAGACTTCCAAGGGGCATGCACACATCTGTAGGCATACACAAACACATTCGCAAACACATTTGTGCATGGAAATATCTACAGAAAACAACTGTGTGTGTATGTATGTTTATTATTTTCATAGGATTTCTTGTTAAAAATCATAAACAATATACAATTTCAAGCACACTCTTATGTGCTTATTTATTAGCTATTCATGTTCATTATATTTGCTTTGGTATGCCGCAATATTTTTCACTCAGAGACTGCTGGCAAGACATCTCAGCAGATCGGTTTGTAGCGGCACAATGCTGTCACCAGGAGAACTCATTTCAGTCAGGGCAGTGTGGTGTAGATATGGTTTGATGCCTGAAGGCACAGGCAGGAGCCAGTGATAAGCATAACCACAGGAGAAGTTGGGTAGAGGACACTCCTTGGAGCAGTCTGGTCCCCACTGAGGCCAGCAGCACTGTCGTTTTTCTGCAGTTTCCAGCTTGACCCTAGAAATGAGGAGAGCATGACAACATCTTTGCCCTCACTTTGCTCAGCCTATACAGGGAAAATACTTGGGTGGAGGGGTCTGGTCTCCTCACCAAACCCCAAAAAAATCTGTGGTCTCCTTTCTGAGGAAAGGAGAATTATTTTTCTGCTCAGCAGAGCAAAACCAGGGCACAAACTAGCTCTCTGCAAGCAGAGACAGGCACTGAATTCATTGAATAATCTGCTGCAAATTATTTGCCCAGCTCTATTAATTAATGCTTGTGAAGCACTTGGAGGGTTAAATGCCCTTGAGCCGTCGTTCACCTAAGCTTTGCCCCTGAAATGACATCAATGAAAAATCCTTAATAGTGGTGGTGGTGGTGGTAGCAGCAGCAGCAGCAGCAGCAGCACTGAATTTTCAAACCCTCCTGAGGCAAGAAAACATGATTTTCCCCTTCATTTTATGGTCTGTTGAATTTTCTGTTTTTCTTGTTATATAGCAGGAATAATGTTCATGGCCTTGGAGTATTCTTGTGGTTTTCCAAATGCCTCAGATTTAATTTGGCGTCTTCCACACACAGAAATTTATTGCCTCATATACTATTTTGCTGTGAATGCTGTCCCTTCCTCAGTTCTGCGGAGGTGTCCTGGAGCCTAACAATGATCCCACAGAGTTGTTTCTCAGCTGGTGAGAAGCCCTGCCTGGTGCCTCAGCAGACAGGGATCGCACAAGAAGACAGCCCCTGATGGGGAGGAGAGGTCAACCCAGACCTTTAGCATTGGCCCGAGCTCTAAACACTCATCTCAGAAAACAAATAAGAAAACATAATAAGAAGCACACACAGCCTCTTTGTTACCAAGTCCAAACCCCAACGTGTACGAATAAGCTTTGTGAGCAAGGCGGTCTCCACAGTGAAAGGCGCCCAAGGGCAGGAGGCAGGGGCAGGAATTTTCTGGCTGGTGGTGCCCACTCTCTGTCTGGGGCTCAGCAGGATGGCCTGGGGTAAGGTCTTCATGTCTGAACCTCTCTAAGGGCTGGTGTTTGGGTTACCAGTTCTCCAGAAGGAACGTGCTTGTATTGCAAAGAAAAGAAATGTATTCAGGCCGTTCCAGATGTGGGGGCTCCCGCCTGTGATCCTAATGGATCAAGGTTCACAGCCCTGAGTTCAATTTCCCTCCGCAGAAATTACATCCTGTAGTTTCAGGGCTAACACAGCCCTTGTCTAAATGTAGAAGGCTTATTATGACTGTGTCTCATCCACCCAAACATATACCAGTTTGCACGGAGAAATAGGATGATGAAGGTGTCCTCCGTTAAATCTACCCTTGACACTCAGATTTCTGTCCTGCCACCCCCTGCCAGTGCCATGTGGGTTGTTACAATACCTATAGCCAGAGAAGCACATGAACTGCAGCTTCAGGGTGCTCTGAAACCAAAAGGAAAGTCCTTTTCTGCTTGCATAGGTGCTGCAAAAGGGCTGTAGATCATCCTACTACCGTTGGTATTTCTAGCACGAAATATGTGCAAGAAGTATGTGAAGGTTGTGGCTGCTTGCCTACCCTACATCAAATTCCAGTGTTTCCAGCTTGGAGTCAAAATGCTTGAAACATACAATACCTGAAAAGAACATCTGTGGGAACAAAGGAGGAGTAATCTGTCTAAATCACTGGTTTGGTAGAAAAGCTGCTGCCTTGAAAACCCAGGCTGCGTTCACAGGAACACCTTGAAGGTCCATACTCCTAATGAAGTACATGACATTCTTCAGTGCAGGAAGCCCATGTTTCAAAGCCTTTTTGGATGCTACAACATCCATAGGGTTCTCCATAGCATCATACAGCTCTTGTAAGGCCCCAGGATGCAATGAAACACTTCAGAGTAATAAAGATCTGGTCTGCAACATCTTCATAGTAGAGTGAAATTACAACACTGAGCTAATGGTAGATTGAGTTAGTCCAAGTCTGTAGGAAGACACTGAACAGTTGCCAGCAGCCTTCTGCCATAGGGCACAACAGTATGTGTGATACAGGTCACTGATCTAGCTATATCAATTCAGATACATACCTGAAAATCTCCATTTTTTTATATTTTTAGCTCATTTTCTTATTAAGCATTTGAAATTAAAGGAGACTTACAGCCCTGCAAGTGCTTTGCATTAGGCCAATCCCATTTGGGCAGATTGCAAAGAGGAATAAATCAGATGATTCTATTTCCAGATTGGGATCAGGTCAGATAACTATCACCTCCCTTCCTTTCCCTGACCTCCATTAATGCCCAACTTCACTGTCAGCTCCTGCAGTGACAAGCACTGTCCTTCACATGCTGCTGAGACATGAAATGGCAGGGGAAAGGCTTCCTGCGATGGCCTCAATTCCCATTTCCAGGTGCAGTACCCTGTGAGGATGTAGGAAGGCACACTGCGCCTCGCCTTTCCTAAGCTCCCCGCCCAAGGCTGCTGTTGCCAAACCCTGTGCTATCATCGGATACGCGAAGGGAAATCTGGCCTCTTCATGACCTTCAGCCACGTGGACACTAACTGCAATCTGCGGCTGCACCTCGAGGTGCAATGGGCAGGGAGTAAAGCCCTGCATCAATCCTGTCCACTGCTGGCTCCTGGTTGGAAGCGCAGGGGTCTTCAGGTTTACCAGGATGGAATAGAGCAGTACCAAACTCTGTGTGCAATGGCTGTGGGTGCAATCACCCTCGGATCCAGCAGGAAACTGAGGGCAGATAGAGTGTGGGGGAGGGATGAGGGATGCCTGGAAAGAACACCTGTCCCAGTGGATTCGGTCATCTACTGCTAGTCATGTTCGTATCTCTGCTGGATGAAGAGCAGAGGGCACACCTGGAAGGCACCCATGTTTATCAAGACATATTCTGTCTTGGAGGCAAATGACCTGTGTGGAGGTGAGAAAGGACAATGGTGGCTGTGGATAGCACTAATGGTCAGTAATCTCTGTAGGAGTCCCTAAATGGTGCATCAGTGGTTAACCTCATTGAAATGAGGGAGAGAAGGGAAAGGGAGGACAGAGGGAGGGAGGGAGGGAGGGAGGGATGAGTGGATGGATGGATGGAAAGAAAAGAAGAAAAGGGAAGGGAAGGGAAGGGAAGGGAAGGGAAGGGAAGGGAAGGGAAGGGAAGGGAAGGGAAGGGAAGGGAAGGGAAGGGAAGGGAAGGGAAGGGAAGGGAAGGGAAGGGAAGGGAAGGGAAGGGAAGGGAAGGTTTGGGAAGGGAAGGGAAGGGAAGGGAAGGGAAGGGAAGGGAAGGGAAGGGAAGGGAAGGGAAGGGAAGGGAAGGGAAGGGAAGGGAAGGGAAGGGAAGGGAAGGGAAGGGAAGGTTTGGGAAGGGAAGGGAAGGGAAGGGAAGGGAAGGGAAGGGAAGGGAAGGGAAGGGAAGGGAAGGGAAGGGAAGGGAAGGGAAGGAAGGGAAGGGAAGGAAGGAAGGGAAGGGAAGGGAAGGTTTGGGAAGGGAAGGGAAGGGAAGGGAAGGGAAGGGAAGGGAAGGGAAGGGAAGGGAAGGGAAGGGAAGGGAAGGGAAGGGAAGGGAAGGGAAGGGAAGGAAGGGAAGGGAAGGGAAGGTTTGGGAAGGGAAGGTTTGGGAAGGGAAGGGAAGGGAAGGGAAGGGAAGGGAAGGGAAGGGAAGGAAGGGAAGGGAAGGGAAGGGAAGGGAAGGGAAGGGAAGGGAAGGGAAGGGAAGGGAAGGGAAGGGAAGGGAAGGGAAGGGAAGGGAAGGGAAGGGAAGGGAAGGGAAGGGAAGGGAAGGGAAGGGAAGGGAAGGGAAGGAAGGGAAGGGAAGGGAAGGAAGGAAGGGAAGGGAAGGGAAGGGAAGGGAAGGGAAGGGAAGGGAAGGGAAGGGAAGGGAAGGGAAGGGAAGGTAGGTGAAGGGAAGGGAAGGGAAGGGAAGGTTTGGGAAGGGAAGGGAAGGGAAGGGAAGGGAAGGGAAGGGAAGGGAAGGGAAGGGAAGGGAAGGGAAGGGAAGGGAAGGGAAGGGAAGGGAAGGGAAGGTTTGGGAAGGGAAGGTTGGGAAGGGAAGGGAAGGTTTGGGAAGGGAAGGGAAGGGAAGGGAAGGGAAGGTTTGGGAAGGGAAGGGAAGGGAAGGGAAGGGAAGGGAAGGGAAGGGAAGGGAAGGGAAGGGAAGGGAAGGGAAGGGAAGGGAAGGGAAGGGAAGGGAAGGGAAGGGAAGGGAAGGGAAGGGAAGGGAAGGGAAGGTTTGGGAAGGGAAGGGAAGGGAAGGGAAGGGAAGGGAAGGGAAGGGAAGGGAAGGGAAGGGAAGGGAAGGGAAGGGAAGGGAAGGGAAGGAAGGGAAGGGAAGGGAAGGATGGGAAGGGAAGGGAAGGGAAGGGAAGGGAAGGGAAGGGAAGGGAAGGGAAGGGAAGGGAAGGGAAGGGAAGGGAAGGGAAGGGAAGGGAAGGGAAGGGAAGGGAAGGGAAGGGAAGGGAAGGGAAGGGAAGGTTTGGGAAGGGAAGGAAGGGAAGGGAAGGAAGGTTTGGGAAGGGAAGGTTTGGGAAGGGAAGGGAAGGTTTGGGAAGGGAAGGTTTGGGAAGGGAAGGTTTGGGAAGGGAAGGGAAGGGAAGGAAGGGAAGGGAAGGGAAGGGAAGGGAAGGGAAGGGAAGGGAAGGGAAGGGAAGGGAAGGGAAGGGAAGGGAAGGGAAGGGAAGGAAGGGAAGGGAAGGGAAGGTTTGGGAAGGGAAGGTTGGGAAGGGAAGGGAAGGGAAGGGAAGGGAAGGGAAGGGAAGGGAAGGGAAGGGAAGGGAAGGGAAGGAAGGGAAGGGAAGGGAAGGGAAGGGAAGGGAAGGGAAGGGAAGGGAAGGGAAGGAAGGGAAGGGAAGGGAAGGTTTGGGAAGGTTTGGGAAGGTTTGGGAAGGTTTGGGAAGGGAAGGTTTGGAAGGAAGGGAAGGGAAGGGAAGGGAAGGGAAGGGAAGGGAAGGGAAGGGAAGGGAAGGGAAGGGAAGGGAAGGGAAGGGAAGGGAAGGGAAGGGAAGGGAAGGGAAGGTTTGGGAAGGGAAGGGAAGGGAAGGGAAGGGAAGGGAAGGGAAGGGAAGGGAAGGGAAGGGAAGGAAGGGAAGGGAAGGGAAGGGAAGGAAGGGAAGGGAAGGGAAGGGAAGGAAGGTTTGGGAAGGGAAGGGAAGGGAAGGGAAGGGAAGGGAAGGGAAGGGAAGGGAAGGGAAGGGAAGGGAAGGGAAGGTTTGGGAAGGGAAGGGAAGGTTTGGGAAGGGAAGGGAAGGGAAGGAAGGGAAGGGAAGGGAAGGGAAGGGAAGGGAAGGGAAGGGAAGGGAAGGGAAGGGAAGGGAAGGGAAGGGAAGGAAGGGAAGGGAAGGGAAGGGAAGGGAAGGAAGGTTTGGAAGGGAAGGGAAGGAAAGGGAAGGTTTGGGAAGGGAAGGTTGGGAAGGGAAGGGAAGGGAAGGGAAGGGAAGGTTTGGGAAGGGAAGGTTTGGGAAGGGAAGGTTTGGGAAGGGAAGGGAAGGGAAGGGAAGGGAAGGGAAGGGAAGGGAAGGGAAGGGAAGGGAAGGGAAGGAAGGGAAGGGAAGGGAAGGGAGGGAAGGGAAGGGAAGGGAAGGGAAAGGGAAGGAAGGGAAGGAAGGGTTGGGAAGGGAGGTTTGGGAAGGGAAGGGAAGGGAAGGGAAGTTGGGAAGGGAAGGAAGGGAAGGGATGGGAAGGGAAGGGTAGGGAAGGGTTGGGAAGGGAAGGGAAGGGAAGGTTGGGAAGGAAGGGAAGGGAAGGGAAGGGTTGGGAAGGGATGGTGTGGGTTGGTGGTTGGGAGGGTAGGGGAAGGGTTGGGAAGGGAAGGTGGTGGGTTGGGAAGGGAAGGGAAGGGAAGGTTGGGAAGGGAAGGGAAGGAAGGAAGGAAGGTGAAGGAAGGGAAGGGAAGGGAAGGGAAGGGAAGGGAAGGGAAGGAAGGGAAGGGAAGGGAAGGGAAGGGAAGGGTGGGAAGGAAGGGAAGGGAAGGGAAGGAAGGGAAGGGAAGGGAAGGGTAGGGAAGGAATGGGAAGGGAAGGGAAGGGAAGGGATGGGAAGGGAAGGGAAGGGAAGGGTTGGGAAGGTAGGGAAGGGAAGGTTGGGAGGGAAGGGAAGGGGGGAAGGGAGGAAGGAAGGGTAAGGGAAGGGAAGGGAAGGGGAAGGGAAGGATGGGAAGGGAAGGAAGGGAAGGGTAGGGAGGAAGGGAAGGGAAGGGAAGGGAAGGAAGGGAAGGGAAGGGAAGGAAGGAAGGGAAGGAAGGAAGGGAAGGGAAGGGAAGGGAAGGGAAGGGAAGGGAAGAGGGAAGGGAAGGAAGGGAAGGGAAGGGAGGAAGGGAAGGGTGAGGAAGGGAAGGGAAGGGAAGGGAAGGAAGGGAAGGGAAGGGAAGGGTAGGGAAGGGAAGGAATGGGAAGGGAAGGTGGGAAGGGAAGGGAAGGGAAGGGAAGGGAAGGGAAGGGAAGGGAAGGTTGGGAAGGGAAGGGTTGGGAAGGGAAGGGATGGGAAGGGAAGGGAGGGGAAGGGAAGGGAAGGGAAGGGAAGGGAAGGGAAGGGAAGGGAAGGTTTGGGAAGGGAAGGGTAGGGAAGGGAAGGGAAGGGAAGGGAAGGAAGGGAAGGGAAGGGAAGGGGAAGGGAAGGAAGGGAAGGGAAGGGAAGGGAAGGGAAGGGAAGGGAAGGGAAGGGAAGGGAAGGGAAGGGAAGGAAGGGTGGGAAGGGAAGGGAAGGAAGGGAAGGTTTGGGAAGGGAAGGTTTGGGAAGGGAAGGTTGGGAGGGAAGGGAAGGGAAAGGGAAGGGAAGGGAAGGGAAGGGAAGGGAAGGGAGGAAGGGAAGGGAAGGGAAGGGAAGGGGAAGGAAGGGAAGGGAAGGGAAGGTGGAAGGGAAGGGAAGGGAAGGTTGGGAAGGGAAGGGAAGGGAAGGATGGGAAGGGAAGAAGGGAAGGAAGGGAAGGGAAGGGTAAGGGAAGGGAAGGGAAGGGAATGG